>NW_023416317.1:2654254-3254254 GCF_014108235.1 Myotis myotis
TATCCTTTATTTTGCTAATGTCATGAATCACATTGATTTGTGTATGTTGAAGCATCAATGTGCCTCTGGATTGCACCCCACTGATTATGACATAATATTTAAAAGCCCTTTCAACAACTGGTGCTGGAATAACAACATCCATGTGTGAAATGAAAAGAATCTAGATACTGATCTTACACCTTTCATAAAACTAACCCAAAAGTGATTACTGACTGAAATGCAAAACTATACAACTCCTAGAAGATAACACAGGAGATGACCTAGTGGCCTTGGAATTGGCAATAGCTTTGTAGATACAATACTAACAGCATTGTCCATGAAGTAAAAAATTGGTAAGTTGGATTTCATTAATATTAAAAAGTTCTCCTCTGCAAAAGACTCAGTTAAGATAATGAAAAGACAAGCCACGGTCATGGAGAAAACTTTTGCAAAACTTGTAAATAATAAAGAAATGATATTCAAAATATATAATGAATTCTTAAAACAAAGTAAGAAAAAAACAACCCTATTTAAAAACTGGGGAAAGATCTGAACAAACACCTCACCAAACATGCAAATGCAGATGTCAAATAATCTTATGAAAAGATGTTCCTCATCATATGTCATCAAGGAAATGCCAATAAAATAACAGAACACCACCGCACACCTATTGTGATGGCCGAAATCCAAAACACTGACACCAAATGCTGACAAGGACACGGAACATCAGGAACTCTCATTGCTGGTGGAAATGCAAAGTAAAACGACGACTTTGGAAGACAGCTTGGTAGTTTCATGTGAAACTAAACATACTCTTACCATCTGATCCAGAAAGTGTGTCCCTTTTTGTTTACCCAAAGAAGCTGAAAACCTATCCACACAAAAACCTTCTCACAGATATTTATAGAAACTTTATTACTAATTGAAGGCACTTAAGAAGTTCTTCAATAGATAAATGAATAAACTGGAAATACTATACAATGGAATATTACTCAGTGATAAAAATAATTGAACTATCAAGCCACAAGAAGACAAGAGAAACCTGACTTAAATGCGTATCACTAAGTGAAAGAAACCAACCTGAAAGGCTACAGACTGTATGATTCCAGCTCTATGACATTAAGGAAGAGCCAAACTATGAAGACGTTAAAAACAACAGTTGTCAGGTTTTGAGGTGAGGGAGGGATAAATAAATGGAGCACAGAGAATTTTTAAGACAATGACAGTATTCTGTATGCTACTGTACTGATGGATATGCAATTACTCATTTGTCAAAAGCCAGAGGATGTACAAATGTGACCCTAATGTAAACTCTGGGCTTTAGTGAATGATATCTTATCTGTGAGTCATCAATTGTACGACTGTACCACATGAATGCCGATGTTAATAAGAAGAGAAACTGTGAGAGGCTGAGGAGTATATAGGAAGTCTTTGTTCTTTCCACTCACATTTTCTGTAAATCTCAAACTACTCTAAAAAATACAGCCTATTAATTAAAAAGAGATAACTTAAGAAAAATGAATAAACAAGCTACAGATTGGAATATATATGTTCATATTCCTTTGTTAAGTACTTGGCAATTCCTGTGAATATACATATTCTCAGTACTTTGCGTATGTACTGTGAATACAAATATACACATATATATGTGAATTCATATATATATGAATATAGAAATGAATATATACATTCACAGTACATACATTTGAAAAAGGAATTATATCTAGATATATAAAAACCTCCTAGAGATCAGCAATAAGAGATTAGCTTAATGCACAATGAGCAAAATTGTTTTAACAGATACCTCATAAAAGAAAATATATTAAGGGTCAATTGGCACATGAAAAAATGCAAAATAAGTTAATAATTAACATCCATTAGAAAAACTAAAGTAAAAACCTGATAAAACCAGTTGTTAAGAATATGGAGAAATTGAAACCCTCAGACATAGCTGCGAGGAATGTAAAACAATACAACCTAGTTGGCAAACTGTTTTTTGGCTGCTTCTTGTAAATATTTTCAATTCTTGACTACTATAACCAAATAATTCTGCTCCTTGGTATTCATGAAAAGAAATAACAAAATGTTCACACAAAGACATATCTGACTCTTCCGAGCGGCACTATTCATAACAGTGAAAAGTGGAAGACACGCTGGTTATCTATACAATGTATAACCGCTTCCCAATATAGGAATGAATAAACTACTTACACATGCAAAAATATCGAAACGTTCTGTTAAGCAAAAGAAGCCAGAACCTAGAGAACACATGCTGTATGATCCATTTATATGAAGTCTAAATACAAGTAAAACTAATCCATTGTGATAGAAATTAGGTAACAGTTGTAAAGGAAATTGCCTGGAAAGAAGCATAAGATAATTTTCTAAAAAAATATGCTTTATCTTGTTTCGGGTGATCTTTGAATACAATTTAAACTTTTGGTGCCAAAAGTGTCAGAGACAAGCATGTGCTGTACCCAAGGAGGTGTCTCACAGACTGTTCACCTCAAGTAGACAAAGCGATGGGCTTTTGTAATTAGTGATGCTGCATTCTGACCAATATTATCTTAACATTTGAAATTTAAAACTCATAAAAATTAACAGGTTAGTGGCACTTTATTTAACTGAGAAGGGAAGCTTCTTAAAAATTTAAAGTATTTTGAGCTTTTCTGAGTACCTTACATATTTTTGTAAGTATTTTTGTTCTTCTCATTTGAGCTTTTTTGAGTTGCTGCTCTTTTCTTTTCTTTTTTTTTAAAATATATTTTATTGATTTTTTACAGAGAGGAAGGGAGAGGGACAGAGAGTCAGAAACATCGATGAGAGAAGCATTGAGAAGCTGCCTCCTGCACACCCCCCACTGGGGATGTGCCTGTAACTAAGGTACATGCCCTTGACCGGAATCAAACCTGGGACCCGTCAGTCCCCAGGCGGACGCTCTATCCAGTGAGCCAAACCGGTCAGGGCAGCTGCTCTTTTCAACAAACAACACAAGAGATTGTCCAAACTATTTTCTAAGAAACAAGAAGCTCAAAAAAAAAAAAAAATTCAGTGATCATTCATGTCCAACTACTAAACAGTTGAAATGTTTGATTTCTTAAGTGAAAATAAATTGAATGAGAGCCCAAGTTTTGAGTTAACTGAAGTATCCTCTTTATTAAAACTCCTGGTGGAACTGTTTCAACACTAAAACGAAATGATAAAATAAAATGGATTAGAAATTATAACTATCTGTATATATAAAAGCCTAAGCAACCGAATGACCTGTCAACCAGTCACTATGACATGCACTGACCACCAGGGGGCAGATGCTCAACCTCCCGCGGCCGTCCAACCTCCCACGGCCCCTTCACTCCCCTCCCCAGCTGGCCAACCTCCCACAGACCTGATTGGCCCCCATCATTGGCCAGGCCAAGGGACCCCACCCGTTTACAAATCTGTGCACTGAGCTTCTAGTTTGGTTATAATGCACAAATGCAAAACCATATCCAATAGTATACATCAACCAAATTCCCGATGAATCTGATGAGCTGAAGAATACTTTAAAGACCTTATTTTTTCTGAGTTGTGTGTAATGGATAGCCATTGGTGCTACTATGAAGAATAAAATAATGGTTTTTATTCAAATGATTTCAAAGTTAGTTGCATATTTTAAGAGTTGTGTTGCTCCTTTGGTTCCATCAATTCAAGGATTTCTATTATGGTTTTCTGAATTCTCTTAGCCTGGCGACTCCCATTCAGATCTCAAACTCAATGTCTCTCTTTCTAAGAAACTTTTCCTAAATTGCTCTCCATACTCCTTATACTAGGTTCATTTCAAGTCACATGCTCTCATAACAGCTTGTAATTTTCAGTTGAACTTATCATTTTAATGACATAAATGGCATTGTGATTAGCAGTTATTTATTGTCTCTACCACTTCTTATGTCTAGAGGTTCATAAGGGCAGGGACTATGTTTATTGTATTCATCACTTGAGCTCCAATCCCTGGCATTGTAAAATTACTCAAAAGTAATTGTTGAATAACTTAATCATCATGGTAAGAAAGGAAGGTGACTTATATAAAGCCTTCACAAAATCCTACACTAGTGGCCTATGCCAGATACCCAAGCAAGAAAAGAGAAATCACATTTTTAGATTATACTGTCCCCACTGGCAATAACCATTACAATCCAAGTTCATTTTCCCCACATAGGTCTCTTATTGTTCCAGTGCCATTTGTTAAAAGCTTTCTCCCTACATTGTTGTTGCATCTTTGTCAAAAGTCAGTGGTCTACCTATATAAACTGGATTGTTTTCCATTGATGTATTTATCTGCCTTGAAGCCAATTCTATACTATTTTAATTACTGATTCTTGAAGCCCCATAGTTTTTCTAAATTTATCTTGATTGTTGAGAGTATTACAGATGTTTCCCCTTTTATCAGTCCTTGCCCCCCTCCACCCAGTTCCTGCCCCACCTCAGGTCTTCATCACACTATTGTCTATGTCCATGGACAATGTATATATGCATATAAGTTGTTTGGTTAATCCCTTCCTTCCTCCCTCCCCTCTTCCCTCTAAAACTTACCAGTCTGTTCTATGCTTCCATGCCTCTGGATCTATTTTGTTCTCCAGTTTATTTTATTCATTAGAGTCCACGTGTAAGTGAAATCATGTGATACTTACTTTTTCTGCCTGGCTTATTTCGCTTAGCATAATACTCTCCAGGTCCCTGCATGCTGTCTCAAAGGGTAAGAGATCGTTCTGTTTTACAGCTGCGTAGTATTTCATTGTGTAAATGTACCACAGCATTTTTTAATGCACTCATCTATTGATGGGCACTTGGGTGGTTCCAGATGTTAGCTATTCTAAATAATACTGCTATGACATAGGGGTGTATACATTCTTTCTGATTGGTGTTTCAGGTTTCTTAGGATATATTCCTAAAAGTGAGATCACTGGGTCAAATGGCAGTTCTATTTTTAATTTTTTGAGGAAACTCCACACTGTTTTCCATAGTGGCTGCACCAGTTTGCATTCCCACCAGCAGCGAACTAGGTTTCCCTTTTCTCCACATCCTCCCCAGCACTTGTTGTTTATATATTTATTGATTGTATCCATTCTGGAAGATGTGAAGTGATACCTCATTATAGTTTTAATTTGAAACTCTCTGATGATTAGTGATGTTGAACATTTTTCATATGTCTGTTGGCCATTTGTATGTACTCTTTGGAGAAGTGTTTATTTAGGTCCTTTGCCCATTTTTAAATTGGATTGTTTGTTTTTGAGTTGTATGAGTTCTTTAAATATTTTGGAGATTAACTCCTTATCAGATGTAACCTCGACAAATATGTTCTACCATACAGTGGGTCCCATTTTCATTCTGATGATGGTTTCTTTAACTGTGCAGAAGCTTTTAAGTTTGATGTAGTCCCATCTGTTTGTTTCCCTTGTCCTAGTAGATGTATCAGTGAAAATTTTACTACCTAAGGTGCTTGAAATTTTTCTGCCTATGTTTTCTTCTAGTTTTTTTTTTTTATGATTTCATGACTTACATTTACATTTTTTATTCATTTTGACTTATTCTTGGTGTAATTTAGTGGTCTAGTTTCTTTTTTTTCATGTACCTGTTCAATTTTCCAAACACCATGTATTGAAAAGAATGTCTTTACTTCATTGTATACTCTTGCCTCCTTTGTTAAATATTAATTGAGCGTAATAGCTTGGGTCGATTTCTGGGTTCTCTGTTCTGTTCCATTGATCGATATGTCTGTAGTTGTGCCAGTACCAGGCTGTTTTGATTATAATGGCTTTGTGGTATAATTTGATATCTGGAACTTCATTCCTCCAACTTTGTTTTTCTTTCTCCAGATTGCTGAGGGTTTTTAAGGTATTTTTGGTTCCATATAAATTTTTGGAATAATTGTTCTAGATCTATGAAATACACTGTTGGTATTTTAATAGGATTTGCATTGAATCTGTAGATTGCTTTGGTTAGTATGGACATTTTAATGATGTTAATTTAATTTTTCCAATCCATGAACACAGTATATGCTTCCTTGTTTATGCCTTCTTTTATTTCTTTTTTCAATGTCCTATTATTTTCTGAGTATAGGTCTTTACCTCTTTGGTTAAGCTTATTCCCAGATATCTTAGTTTTTTTGTTGTAATGGTAAATGGACTTTTTTTTTTTTAGTTTTCCTTTCTGAGAGTTCATTATTGGTATGTAAAAATGCCATCAATTTCTGGATGTTAATTTTGTATCAGGCTACTTTGCTGAATTAATTTATTAAATTTAGTGGTATTTTGGTGGAGAAACCACATAGTTTTAAGCCTTCAACTTTTTCTTCCTCAAACTATTGTTGGCTTTCTAGGCCCTATGCGTTTCCATATGAAGTTTAGAATAAATTTCTACATAAGCCAGCTAACATTTAAATAGATTGTATAAAATCTATACATAAATTAAGGATATGTGATCATGACAATATCAAGTCTTCTGACCCATAAAAAATATATATATCTCCATTCTCTTAGGTTTTCTTTAATTTTACTCAGCAGCATTTTATAGGGTTCAATGTGATGAATTCTCATATATTTTGTCAGATTTATCCCTGAGTATTTCATGTATATACCACTGTACATAGTATACACTTCTTATTTTAAATTTTATTTTCTGATTGTTCATTGCTAGTATGTAGAAACACAATTTATTTTAAATTTTGATATATCCTTCCACCTTGAAAAAAATGAAAGGATCTACATTGACTGATAAAGATGTCCTTGAAGTTAACATGAAATCAAAACATTCTATAGTATTTCCACAGCCAGAACTTTATAATTCACACAAACCATAGAGACATTTTTATGATAATTAATCTCTAGGCATTAATACACTTGTATCAATATAACATTGTGTTCAGTGCTTTTTCTTAAGTGAGAGAATATAGAAATTGTGTACATTTAAGCTTCAAAACTTTATATAAATAGCAATTAGTAGAAACTATTAACAAGTCACATTTGAACAAATGAATGAATGGATGAGTGGAGGACTACCACAAGGAGTGCTTGAAAGATCAACTCTGACTATGGAAAATTCTGAACCGGCTGCCGCCACAGACTTAGTTGTCTTGCCGTCTCAGTGACAATTCAGAATGGGAAGGGGATGATCACATTCTATGATCAACAAAATGAATCACATGATTCCTGTTGGTTTTAAACTGAGTATAGACAGAGGGAACATTGGAGTGACTTTCTGAAGAATTTAAACTGTTCATGAATGGTAATGTCTTTATTATATATATTTAAGTAACAGTATAAACTTGACTCATAATTTTCTTAGACAATCTGAATATAAGTTATTTTGCATGTGAAGTGATGGGAAGTGAGATCTCTTACCCTGTTACTGTGTATTCCTCTGGATGACCCCTCCCATTAGTCAGTGTCAGCTTTTTCCTCCATGGTTTCCCATCCATCCTTTCTGCATCTGAGCTCTCACAGACGGCAAGAAGCCAAGACAAGGGACTTCTGTGTGTCAGGACATACACATACTCCACCATCTTATGAGAACTTCAGTCTGGGAATGGCCAAAACCTCTGTCTACTGGCATGGATGTGAATCTGATACAGAAAGATTGTTTTTGGGGGAAGGAGAGATTCACCCCATGTTTCTTGCCACACTTGCAGAAGGAGAGGGATTTAAAAAAAAAAACCCTGCCTTTTCATTTTGTGTCTAATCTTAATAGAATCAGAAGCCTCAACCCAGGAATCTTTGTTGAAAATCAGATTTTCAAGTGTATTTCACACAAGGGAACCTCTTGCTCAGGGTAGGTTTCCTCCTCACAAAGGTCTAGTGTTTGCATTTCTCTTCAAAATCTCTGCTCCAGCCAGTACTCACCCCAATTGTTTACAACACACGTGTTCCTAATAAAAGATTTGCTCCACTGAGTTTAAGGAATTTGGGGACGGGAACTTCATTCACGCTGACGCATTTGGTCTCTTCATTGTCAGGCCCTTCTATGCCGTTCGGGTGGCACAGAACAAGAGGCTTGCCAAGCTTCTCGCTATTTGTTGTGTTATCCCGCATTTAATAGAAAGGATCAACTGCTACTGAACTAGTAACTGATCTATGAAGGTTTACGCAAGCAGTTACTGAACAGCAAAAATTACTAGATGTTACGTTTCTGAGCCTTTTCTACCAATCAGTATTTCTTCTGCTACATTTTCAGCAGGAACTTTACATTTAGACCAACATAGGTTCTTGACAATGTCACTGAGTTTAAAGAGCCCTGGCAATAGATGGTACAAAAATAACTTCAAAAATATTTATCTTTTTCGAACTTAATTAGCCCCAATAGAATTATTAGAAATGTTTTCTTTCAAATAATGTACAACTGTCCTCACATAGGCCTTAGATAAGAGTAAGCAATTCTTATGAGTTCACAAGTGCTAAATTAGTGTTCCTAGATAATTCTGCCCATTAGTATAGGAGGTAGACAATTTGAAATAGCCCCCAGTCTATTGTTGAGAGAGCATATTAGCAAAATTTGAAACTATGTTGAGGAGCTTCTTGGTTCAATTTCTTTTGTGCTCCTAATAGAGAATGGTAGTGCTACAGGTGATGCTGGAATCACTGAGTTAACATTTTTATTTGACAAATGAAGAAGCTGAGAATCAAAGAAATTAAATTTATGTGACCATATTGTCATTGCTTATTCCAAACAGGGCAGTATTGGAACACTGACCTCTTGACACATGGTCTAGGGCCTGTCACATCAAAGTGCCTCCTGCAAATATTCTTTGTTCTCCTCCTCCTCCTCCTTTTTCTTTCCGTGCCTTCAGCTCAGTGGCTCTCAACTGGGGCCACTTTGTTGTTTAGGGGACAGTGTTTGGAGACAGTTTTTGGTTGTTAGAATTGGGGAGTGGGGTGCTATTGGCATAGTAGATAGAGCCCAGGGATCCTGTTGAATATCCTACAAGGTGAGGGAACAGACACCTTCCCCACAACAAAGGATTATCCCAATCAGAATCCCCACAGTGCTGACATTCACAGAGCCTGCTCTAGCTGCATTCTGCAGGTATTAAAAGCGAATATAATCTAGAATAGTTTTTAAAGGTAGATTCTTTTATATTCTTAATGACCTAACATGCATCACTCCATGTGCAAATAGAAGCAGTAGTTTATACACTTATTTTATGAGCTCAAATCCATAATTTTTACATAAAATGAAGCCATTCGATAGAAACAAAAGTTAAAGTGTCAGTGACAGCCAGTGTGAAAAAACTTGGTATTTAACACATTTTAGTACATTTGCTGTTTTTCATTATCATTTGAAAAAGTTGTAAAAATGTGTTTAAAAGTGAACAAACCAAACACTAGGGATTACCTTTACAGAGCACCAAGTTCTGTGGACCACGTTTTGACTTATATATTCATTATAACCCCAAAGTAATATACTCAAGGTATTAATATATGAGTTTTCAAAAAGTTAAACATATAACTTTATACAAATATAAAATGAATATTTGTAAAAAAGTATTTTGTCATTTAATGAGGGAACCTGTAAAACATTAAAATTGGTTCAGAGGAGATCATGAGTAACAAGCACACACACACAGATATACACACACACACACACACACACACACATGAATGTTGACAAGGCAAAGCTTGGTACTGTTCTATAGGGCAATAAAGTGTAACATTTGGGGTCATCTTTCAAAAGGATGGAAATTAATTACATCTCTACTGAACAAAATTAATTTTCTTTCCTATGAACAAAATTATTGCAGCTTAACCTCTACCCCAATAGACTTGTGAAATAGCTTACATAATAGACTGTCGAAGGTGCATGCCCCTCATAATCCTAGGCCAGGAAGGCTGGTTCAGCAATGCCCAGCAGTCCACTGAAAGATGCCTACTAATCTCTTTGCCCATTTCCAAGTCATTAACAATTTTCTCTGACACAAGTCAGCCCTAAACTTCCTATAATACGAAGAGCACTTCTCAGAGTTCAGTCATTTCCAGGTTTTACTTGTAGCTCTCACTCCTCCATTCTGCCACCTAACCCCCAAAGACACACCGAGTTCTGTTTCTAAGAAGTCCTACATAGTTAGGTCAGCTGAGCCTATACTTTAGAGACCTCACTTTATAGTTAGAAAGGAAAATGTTAATTACCTAATGTAAAAATAAACCAGGAGAACACGTTTTTCTCGCTGATTGCCTGACTGTTTTCTGGTACTTACAGCTGAGGGGAAAATTAAATTATCATCACTGATTAGAAGTTCAGTGCTTGTTTTTATTTGGGGAGCAATCTGGAAAGGGAGATGGTATCAGGCGGCGTGTAGATGTGATCCCCATGCTGAGTGCTGTGTGCTCCCTGGAAGGTGCAGCAGTGTTTCTAGAAAAGAAATTCCTGCAGAAATAAAACCATATTGGTCCTATTTCTCCATGGAAAGGCAAAGAGAGGGAGCATTTTATAATATATTACCTGATTCAAAGAGAAACACGTTTATTCCCCCAAACTTGTAAAATACAGGAGAGAACAAAGAACACAATATGTACCTTTAACCCCAAAGTAAACTTAATATATTAGTATGTTTCTTTCCTTCTGTTTCTCTCTCTTGTACAATTTATCTTTGTCTTCCTTTCTGTCTCAGCCCACTGCTCTTCCTCTTTTCATAGACATATTTACTTATATAAATAATTTTTAGTTTATATTACATACATAATTTTTAGTAACTTGCTTTTTCATGTAATGATATCTACACTAATAAAAGACAAACATGCAAATTGACCATACCTTCGCTCTGCCTTAAGTCACGCCCACCAGCCAATCAGAGTGACTATATGCAAATTAACCCAACCAAGATGGCGGCCTGCAGCCACGGAGCTGGAGGAAGCAGGAGGCTTGGTTGCCCCAGTGATAGAGGAAGCGAAGCTTCCCGCCTGCCACTGCGGGCTCTGAGCTCCACTCAAAGCAACAAAGTTTCAATTATAGAAGGTAAATAAAGCCCAGAATTAAAAATAAAAAAGGAATAAAGGAGAGGCTGGGAGCTTCCATCGCCGGGGGGGCTGGCTAGCCTGAAAACGGCCATCAGCCCCTCATCCAGGTTGGCCAGACACCCCAGTGGGGATCCCCACCCTGAAGGGGGTGTGACCAGCTGCAAACAGCCATCAGCCCCTCACCCAGGCTGACCAGGCACCCCAGCGGGACCCTGATCCGGGACATCCTTCAGGGCAAACCAACCAGTCCCCACCCATGCACCAGGCCTCTATCCTATATAATAAAAGGGTAATATGCAAATTGACCCTAACAGCAGAATGACTGGGAATGACTAGTCACTACCACACACACTGACATCCCCCGAGGGCTCCTGGGCTGCCAGAGGGATGTCTGACTGCCAGCTTAGGCCCAATCCCCAGGGGAGTGAGCCTAAGCCAGCATGTGGTCATTCCCTGAGGGATCCCAGACTACGATAGGGCACAGGCCGGGCTGAGGGACACCCCCCCGTGTGCACAAATTTTTGTGCACCGGGCCTCTAGTCTACACTAATAAAAGACAAACATGCAAATTGATGGTACATTTGCTATGCCTTAAGCCATGCCCGGCAGCCAATCAGAGTGACTATAAGCAAATTAACACAACCAAGATGGCGGCTGTCAGCCACGGAGCTGGAGCAAGCAGGAGGCTTGGTTGCCCCAATAATGGAGGAAGCCAAGCTTCCTGCCTGCCACGGTGGCTCTGAGCTCCACTCAAAGCAACAAAGTTTCAATTAGAGAAAGTAAATGAACCCCAGATACGTGCTTTCAGTCAGCCATGGCCACGGAGCTGGAGCGAGCAAGAGGCCCATCCTGGCTGGCCTTGAGCTCCACTCCAGGCTACAAAATTGCAATTGTAGAAAGTAAATAAATCCCAGAATAAAAAACAGAAAAAAGGAGAGGCTGGAAGCTTCCCTCGCTGGGGAGGCTTGGCCAGCCAGAAAATGGCCCTCAGCCCCTCACCCAGACTAACCAGGCATCCCACTGGGGACCCCCCCACCCTAAAGGGGGTGTGGCCAGCCTGAAAACAGCCATCAGCCCCTCACCCAGGCTGGCCAGGCACCCCAGTGGGGACCCCCACTCTGAAGGGGTGTGACCAGCCTGCAAACACCCATTAACCTCTCACCCAGGCTGGCCAGGCACTCCAGCGGAACCCCCACCCTGATCTAAGACACCCTTCAGGGCAAACCACCTGGCCCCCACCCATGCACCAGGTCTCTATACTATATATCCTATATAATAAAAGGGTAATATGCAAACTGACCCTAACAGCAGAACGACTGGGAATGACTGGTCACTATGACACACACTGACCACCAGGGGCCAGACGCTCAATGCAGGAGCTGCCCCCTGGTGGTCAGTGTGCTCCCATTGGGGAGCTCTGCTGAGCTTCAAGCCAGGCTGACTGCTGCCAGTACAGTGGTGGTGGTGGGAGCCTCTCCTGCCTCCTCAGCAGCGCTAAGAATGTCCGACTGCAGCTTAGGCCTGCTCCCCGCTGGCAAGTGGACATCCCCCTAGGGCTCCCGGACTGCCAGAGGGATGTCTGACTGCCAGCTTAGGCTCAATCCCCCAGGGAGTGGGCCTAAGCCAGCAGGTGGTCATCCCCCGAGTGGTCCCAGACTGCAAGAGGGCACAGGCCAGGCTGAGGGACCCCCCCCCCACCCTAGTGCACAAATTTTTGTGCACTGAGCCTCTAAAATATATATATATATATATATATATATATATATATATATGTGTATATATATATATTCTTCTCATATATTTAAAATTTTTGGCAACTCCTATGTGGGTATGTGAATTTTATTATAACTAAATAAAACAAATGTTATTAAACTTTTTTATAAAATAATAAAATAATTATGATTGCTTACTTTATTTCTAATTTTGGAATCTATGAAAAGAAAATTGGGATTTTTTTGTATTTTAATTATTGTTTGTTCAGAAAGGTGCCAACAGAAGGGAAAAAAACATACTTTATTAATCAAATTTCAAATATCATTTTTTGTTGTAAACTTTCTTAAGTAACTGGTTTTATTATCACACTTGTTAGAGTTTTCATAGGTGAATCTAAGGGGAATGAAATGAAAAAGTCTTAGTTTGTTAGATAATTGACAAAAATTGTTATGTAAGCTACACAGTACAATATGATAGTATTTAATTTTCTGAATTCTGATAATATCACACAAATTTGTGCAAGATAACTAAAACTGTACTTCTAGTTCAAATTCCATTACCTGAAAGATTGTTCTATATCAGAGGTCACTAAATAATGTTATTTATAATAAAGTATTGGTTAATTAAAAAAAGGAAATAAATTACATAATGTGTTAAAGTTAACAGAGATAAAAACAATTCACAGACTCTAAAATCACAATATTTGGTGCTGATTATCACTTTGTTAGAGGTAAACCTGAAGGTAGGGGCTTAGGGAGGAAGCAAATGGGAACTGAGAAAAAGAAAAAAAAAACAACTAAGAATAACGAACAATATTTTTCTCATTTTTTCCTTTGCTACCTTTATAGTATGAATTTTGCTTTATATAGACATTATTAAGTACACAGACTGTCTCTGAGTTTTTTAACTTTTTTCAATTGAACCTCATACTTATCTAACATAATATTGAAAAAGCACAGCTTTATAATTTTTAGCATATTAAATATAAGGTTTATCTGAAGTTGCTCACACTGCCTTTCTCCTTTATGATGTTTGTGGGTTGCATTTTTTAAGGAACCTGGAGGAGGCATGAGTCAATTCCATCTACATTTTTTCTGGTGTAAAATGCCGGCATAATTTATTTTAATCAATGTAGCCCTCAGCCATTTCAAATATCTTAAGGGAAAGGAATGAAAATCTCTAGAGACCAAGAAAACTGGAAAGTGTGAATCACCTCCATTTCTCATTTACCCATGCTAATTAAGACCAAGCATTTGAAAGTTACCATCTGAAGGAAAATTAAGCCAATTAACCCACTGATGAAGATAATTTTCAATATTCTATCAAGAGGCAAAAATCTTCACCAGCCCTCTTATTCCTACTGTGGAAATAATTTGCGTTCAGTCTCTCAGCACTGAGAACTTAAACGAGTGTCATGCCAGTTCTGTGGTTCTAATTGCAACTTTTATTTAAATTCTGATTTTCTGCCCCACAGCTTGATTTCTCATTGGTGGAACCTGATTGCTTTCAGACCTGATTAGATTTTATTTGTCGGGCCTTGGAAACGTGCATGGGTAACATTTTCCGAGTTTAGAAGGAAATCCTCCAATATCCAGCTTTTCTATGTCAACTGGAGCATGAGAACCACTGGAGGTTCTTGAGGGAAGGGATTAATTTGGGAGCATTAATTACCAAATAATTACATCCTGTGTGTAAGTTACTCATAAAGATGTATCACAGGATCTAAAGCTGTTTCTCAGATGAGTACATTTCCCTTTAATTTCAGCACATGCAGCATTTTGTCTGTTATTGTTTTTCCTATGCATAGAGTCAGCTAGCATTTTACAGTAAAAGTGCCTTTACTGACTAAAAGGAGCATCTTACTTTGTAAGATCTTCCCTTGCTCTGCGGAGGGAAGATCGAATGGACCAAAGGAGATAAATATGTATATTTTTAAAGCACCTGGAGTTTTTTTAGACATAAATTTCAGTTGTAATTATTATTTATCTAAATATCTAACTATTTTTAGTATTTCAGACAATAATGACCTGGCTCGCATAGAGAAAAATGAAGTAAAGTGAGTTAGTTATCTGCCCGGCCACTTTAGGTGTTTGAATTCACAAACCTTGCTCTAGATTCTCCCTCACTTACGCATAGGCTGGCCTGTTTCCAGCTAAAATACTCTTGGAAAAATGTTAGTACTGTTTCCATAATGAGGAAATTAAACCAACAAGAGTCTCCTTGGAAATAGAGCTAGAACATTTCAGGATGATTTTTTTTTTTTTTTTTTTTTTTACACAGCAAAAATCTGATTTGTATTCATTTAACATTTCGATAATATAGAAATATACGTATATACTGTTAAAAGTCAAAAGCATAAGCAATTTGAGTATAATACTACTATGTTAGAGATGTTCAAGTAGACTTTAGAAGAATTGTTTTCCTAATTAATCATTATGATCATATGTCAATGGAAATAACTATATTTTGTCCAGCTATATTTACCATTGATGACAATTTATGAAAATAGTGCCTCTCAGTGTACATTGATTCATGGAAAATGTACACCAAAAGGCAGTCACACTCTCCACTTTGGCAGGATCCGGGCAGCACATGCGCCAGCACACTTCTGGGAACGAATGGTTTCTTCTCCTCGAAGCATGCTGTGCTGAGTGTGGAGATGCCTATAGGGGTGTCTTTCTTGCTTTGGGCTATTGTAATGAAATCTGTAACACTCAGTAGAAATAATTGTGAAAGCACAACAAAAGCCACCAGGTCGGTAAGAGAACACATGAGACAACTTAACTGTTCTATTACTAGTTTATTACAAGTCAGCTTGCCTAGCTACCTGGACATGGACAATGAGCCATACAATCCAGAATCCAGAGGTCGTTCATCAGTGAAGCTCTTCACACAAGACATGTGCCTCTCTTCTTTCTCTCTGGCTTCTTTCTCAATGAATCTTTAGAAAACTGTTAGACCCTTGTTTTTTAATCTTCACCCAAGGATATGTTTTTATTGATTTGAGATATGTATATATATATATATGGATATATAGATATATCAAACAAACCAAAAAATTGTTCCCACTGAAATTACTGTGCAAGATATGAAATTAATTTTACTATCTATCTATCTATCTATCTATCTATCTATCTATCTACACACACACACACACACACACACACACACACACACACACACTATAGGCCTGGTGCACAAATTCGTGCACCAGTGGGGTTTCTCGGCCTAGCCTGCAGGATCAGACCAAAATCATCTCTCCAACATCCCCTGAGGGGTCCTGGATTGCAAGAGGGCACAGGCCAGGCTGAGGGACCCCACCAGTGCACGATCAGGGCTGGGGAGGAATGTGGGAAGTTGGCCAGCTGAAGAGAGACCACAGGAGGGTTCCAGGGCATGTCCAGCCCATCTTTCTCAGTCTCAATAGGCCATACCCCAGCAGCAAGCTAACCTACCAGTAGAGCATCTGCCCCTAGTGGTGAGTGCATGTCATAGTGAGTGGTTGAGTGGCCTTAGCATATTGTTAGCATATTACACATTGATTGGTTTAATGACCGACCAGCCGACTGGATACTTAGCATATTAGGCTCTCTCTCTCTCTCTCTCTCTCTCTCTCTCTCTCTCTCTCTCTCACACACACACACACACACACACTCTCTCTCTCTCTCTCTCTCTCTCTCTCTCTCAGAGAGAGAGAAACATTCTTCAATTGCCTCCTTTATACTCCCTGACTGGGGATTGAACCCACTAACTGGATATGTGCCCTCACAGGGAATAAACCCACAACCTTTGTGTGTACAGGATGATGCTCCAACCAACTGAGCCACTGGCCAGGGCTAGTCCCTTTCTTTAACGAGGACTCTGAAAATAAACCAAGCCTCTAGGAAGAGTAGTATTTATGCATAATAAAATTTCATAGGGAGAATAATTGTGGTTGGGTTTCTACATGTTGGGGAATATGTTTTTATTTCCTACACTAGAGGCCCAGTGCACGAAATTTGTGCACAGGTAGGGTCCCTAGCAGCTGCCGACTGGGGCCTCCCTTCCCTGGCTGCCAGCTGCTGGTTGGGGCCTTCCTTTATTCCGCGCCACCCCCTGGTGGTCAGCACACGTCATAGTGAGCGAGCTAACTCCCGGTTGGTCGAACTCCCAAGTGGACACTTTGCATCTTAGGCTTTTATATATGTAGATAATCTATATCCCGGTACTGACTTCTTAAAATTTATTTATCCTCACCCAAGGATAATTTCCCATTGATTTTCAGAGAGAGTGGAAGAGAGAGGGAAAGACAGAGGGAAATTCGATGTGAGAGAAACACATCGATTGGTTGCCTCCTGCATGCTCCTTCAGCGGGCCTCTTTACGGGAGAGGATCCTGCAACCTAGGTACGTGCCCTTAACCTGAATCAAACCCAGGATCCTTCACTATGCAGGCCAATGGTCTATCCACTGAGCAAACCTGGCTAGGGCTGGAACTGACTTTTTAACCCCATCGTCTCATCAGTGCCGGATTGGCAAATACAGAAACATCTAGTCACAGGGCTAACCCGAAGGCTGACCAGACAGCAAGGGCCAATAATGATGTCGGAGGATGAACTAGGTCTTAAGTGATGCTTAGCCTCATGCAGCACCTCAGTGCTTCAATGGAGAAGATAAATAGACCAAAGAAAACAGAATCCAACTCTTGGGCTGTGAGCTGTCACTGTTTTTTGATATTCAAAAGAAAGAGGAGACTTTTGACTTTTAAGAGCCTGGCTAGGTGAGAGACCAAAAATGTGTTATGTTACAAAAATCTTGTTGAATATCTAAAGTATGCTCTGAAAAATCCAAGCATGCCTTGTATTATGTTCCCTAGCAATAGATTCCCATCCAGATGTTGCCTGCGCAAGGCCTGTTAGGGAGCACTGCTGAGAAGCAGCCTGGGGCAGTGAGGAGGGGCTGGCTTGAGGAGCTGACCACAGGGGCTGAGGCTGAGGCCTGGCTCCCCCGCAGCTGAAGCCCCTCCCCCATGGGTCCAGGCTGAGGCGAGGATTTGGTCCGGTTGCATCCCTTTATGGTCAGTCACGGGCTAGCATTACAACTAAAAGACTTAACCCTTGGTTTATAACTTGCTTATGGGGCATTATTATGAATTTTACTAAATGGAAAGGGGCTTTTCTTGTGTTACGTATTCCTTTAAGCAATTTAAAATGAGGGGGAGGGGAGTAGGGTGTGGAGGATAGCAATTCTATTTAAAACAACCAGAAAATTATGTGGCTGGTTTAAAAAAACAACTGATCAAGGTCTGCACAATACATGCAGAAAATCACTTCATATTATATTTAGATTGATTTGGATGACAACAGAAGGAGCACTGTAATGTAAATACCATAACTTTCCCAGCCAGTCGTGAGAAATGCACTGCTATATACAGCGTATTTACAGTAGAAAAAGGAGCCCAGATTTGTCCCAATTAACCTTGTAACTAGATGTCCTCCAGTCCTTACAAATGACAGTAATGAGATGCAGACAAGACAATGCATTAAACATCATTGGCATATAAATTAAATTCACATACAGCCTAAAAGGAATAGATACCTTTATGTACTGGACACGCAGGGAAATTATTAAGAAGCTATTTCATAAGAAAAAGCTAATTAGAAAGAAAATTCAATACTTTCTCTAGTGCTCATCTCTATCAATGTTGGAAACAAGTTTGACCACGAACTAAGAAATTGTTCCCACTGAAATTACTGTGCGAGGTAGGAAATTAATTTTATGATTGTCCCAATGGAAGCTACAGCAGCTACAAATACTTATATGCCCATTATCATTTTCCTCTATATTGGCCTACATTTTAATTTGCTTAGGTTTCTATCTAAAGCTTATGAATATTTTAAAGCAGATCCATCTTTACAGCAAAATAATGATAGATAGAAAAACGCGATAGACATTGTGCTGTGCACAGAGTCCAAACTCAACAGCAAAAAATGTGAACTCTATACGAGACGATTGCTTTTAAAGGCCATTTGTGAGAGTATATTGTTAAAAGGTAGCTCGGGGCCCAACATGTGATGGCATGTGATGACATGACTCCTCGTCAGGAGCTCGGCAAGGAGCTCAGGGGTCCGGCAGGACGGGGTGCTCCTGATTGCTCTTCAGAGACAGTGGCCGTATCTTAGAAGGAGCATCTGCGGGGTTTCAGCACTGAAGACGGTTGAACTTTGATTAGGACAATGGCCTTTCCTGACAGTTTTTAGAAAATCCTACCATGTTGAAAGGCTGAACGCAAAACTGGGTCTTTCCAGTTGTCACAGGCTAATAACTACTGCTTTGTTCTGCCACTTCTAACTAAAAGCCACATCCAGCCTCATCACAATAGCAGCACCAGAAAGGAGGGGCGCTCCTCCCACTCACCCAAGTTCCAAACATCAACCCATCAGGCGGGCTCGACATTCAGTACAATAGTGTCGGAGCCACCATCAGAAATCAATCAAAGACATATTTCTTTTGTGAGTTTTTTTTAATCACAACAACTCTGAGAACCAAGGAAGAAAAGCAAGCTTCTAAACAAAAAACGAAATTAGTAACAGCAGACCCATTGCCAAGGGCAACATGCATTTGACAGAAGACGCGAGGATGACAGATGAGTCCTCATTCTCAGTCTGAATTTTGTCTAAGAATCACTTCACCGCATCTCAGAGATGATCAGCCCCTGCACTCACCTTTGTTGTGTAGAATGGAAGGGGCTGTGTTGGCAGAAGTCACCAGAGGTGTAATTTCCTCCCTTCCCCTGGGCCCTCCCCATTCACACTTGACAGCAATTGTTATAGTTTGTCTCCTCCAACCCCAGTCTCTTCGCTGTTTCTCTGTATTCATGGATCTCTTCCCCTTTCCTCTTCTCTTCTAACGTGGCAGTTGTCTATTTTCTGCCACTGGGACCATGAATTTTTTTTAACTGATTTGAAATACTCTTCGATAAAAATCATGTTTTAAATTTCTTTCTTGGAAAATATTTCTTTTTATAGAATTCAATTTAAATAAATTTATTTTTTAGCACTACAATCTTCCTACATTTATCCAGTGCAACCTTCTCATTTTATAAATGAGAAAACTAAGATCCAGAAAGTTATGTGGCTTAACCAGGTGACATTAAACACCTGTTATTGACATGGTTTCTGGAACTATTTAGCAAGCTGTTTTCAGTTGTCTTTTGCACTCTGATTTTGATTCTCTCAAAACCTCCTGGGAAGACAGGTATTCGTTATCACTGCTTTAGCGATAAGGAAATGCAGGCTGGCTCAAGAAGATCGTCAATTCAGCTAAGATCATGCAGCAAGTTGCAGCCTTGCTGACTGCAGGGGTAGCCACCTGCCTACGGCCCCCTCGATTGTGAGAACACGATGGGGAGGTTATTTATAGAAACAGAAATTCCCATTTTATATTTACTTTTAGTGCCCTTACTTTCATTTTCAGTAATCTCCTAATTCACAAGTTGATAAGCTGGTCACTGTGATAGAGACTCATCTCCTTTACTTATGAGCCCTCTGACTTTGTAAGAAGCGAGCCAGAGCTGTCCCTCAGCGCTGGGTCGGGAGTCCAGCGCCCGGGACAGCGCGTTTTCACAGGTGACAGCGCAGAGCAAGTCCGCTCCAAGCTGGTCAGCGGCAGGCCCCGCACACACACTGGACACATTGTCTAACGATCAGGAGCTGGAGATTTTCAGAGAGCTCTCCAAAGCTCAAAATTACCTAAGACAAATATGGGACAGATACCAAGAATGAGCCTGGTGTTCTGTTTATTAAGCTCGTTTCTACAAAAGACTGGAGTTGCCTCCCCTCGCCTTGTCTTTGCCCGAGGAGCCCCCACAGTCGGACCCAGGCCTGGGAACAATGGCGCCAGGCGTGCTTACACAGACTGTGCAGGTGACAAGGGGCACAAAGCAGGAGCCACCGAAAACCAACAGTGGCAGGGCCACTTATTATTGAATCATCTTCCTCTAATTTTAGAAACTGAAGGAGCTTCGTCCTCCATTGTCCATGTTTTAATTAATGCTATTATTTTCCCTAAATAGTGCCCTCCTTTGACATGCTATTTATGCACACCGTTTCTGAGCACAGGATTTGCACGGCAAGCAGAACCTCCACGGAATGGATTTTGTGAGAGCATTTGGGTCCCTTTTGTCTCAGGAATGTCTTGAGGACAAAGCTGTAGCGTGCCTCCTCGGGGTCCTCCAGCTTTCCATTTCTTTTTATGTAATTTTAATACATTTGATGTGTGTTTTGATTACTCTGTAACATTTTCTGCTCCTACAGTTAAATTGGCGTCCGCAGCACAGGGGCCCGGCACCTCGCTGGGTGCTGACGGGGCTCTTTCGGGGCCTGCGGGCCTCCACACAGCAGCCAGGCAGGGGCTCCAAGGCCTAGCGTGGAGGCAGCTGCTGGAGTGAAGGGGGCTGAGCCCCAGAGACAGCTCGGGCAGAGCTGCAAGGTGACCGAGTTGGAAGGTGACAGAGTGGGAAGGTGATGACTGAGCTGGAAGGTGACAGGGCTGGAAGGTGACAGAGCCAGAAGGTGGCAGAGCCAGGAGGTGACTGACCCAGGAGGTGACTGAGCTGGAAGGTGGCAGAGCTGGAAGGTGACAGAGCCGGAAGGTGGCAGAGCCAGGAGGTGACTGAGCTGGAAGGTGGCAGAGCCGGAAGGTGACTGAGCCTGGAGGTGACTGATCCGGGAGGTGGCAGAGCCAGGAGGTGACTGACCCAGGAAGTGACTGACCTGGGAGGTGACTGACCTGGGAGGTGGCAGAGGCAGGAGGTGACAGACCTGGAAGGTGGCAGAGCCGGAAGGTGACTGAGCCTGGAGGTGACTGATCGGGGAGGTGGCAGAGCCAGGAGCTGACTGAGCTGGAAGGTGACAGAGCTGGGAGGTGAATGACCCAGAAGGTGATAGACTCAGGAGGTGGCAGAGCCGGGTGGTGACTGAGCCGGAAGGTGACTGAGCCAGGAGGTGGCAGAGCCGGGAGGTGGCAGAGCCAGGAGGTGACTGAGCTGGAAGGTGACAGAGCCAGGAGGTGGCAGAGCCAGGTGGTGACTGAGCTGGAAGGTGGCAGGGCTGGAAGGTGACAGGCTTCAGGAAGGGTCTCAGGGAGAAGCGTCAAGCACACCACAGGCTTCATCGCCATTTGTGTGATGGTCTCATTGCTTTCTGGCCAGTTTTCTTAAGTAATGAAATAAATGGGTTTTAAAGGACTTATCTTTAGGATATTTTCTTAAGATTTGCAGTTTCTGTGTTTAAATAATAATAATAACCTGCTGAGTGGACTATGCTGCCATTCCCAAGGCGGCTCTCCAGGCCTCAGTTTTGACTTGAAATGTCTTCACTTGCGGTTGGTCAAACTAAGACCCTCCCCCTAGTTCCCACAAGTGAGGCCCCAGCACATTGACCATATGTTAACAACAAACACCCTCATTCAGCTGCTGTTGGGGGTGATTTCATTCCGGGTGTCACCAACTGCGTAATTGTGGTGCATAACTGAGGCCTTGCGGGTTGCTGAGTCTCAGACCTCGCAACCGGTGCAGGGCCTTGCCTCCCCGCAGGCCACCTCCTGGGCCGCGGAGCCCGACTGGCTAGGCCGTGAGCGCTGGCCTCCCTGCCACTCAAGTCCCTGTTGGAGCCCAGGAAGCATATCTCCTCGCACCGTATTTTCCAGCAAACAGTCCTGCACCTTCTTTACTACATGGCACAGGGGCCATCCAGTAGACGGCCCACACTTCCACATTTGAATATTCTTTTGCCTCTATCACTTTGCGAACATCAACACTTTTTCCAATGTTCAAAAATAGCGAGCATCTTAGCATTTCACTTTTGCATTTGTTTTAAAACGACAGTAATGATCAAATGTTTTGCTAATATACCATGTATTCAGAAACTATTCAACATAATTCAAATAATCACAGGAAGTTGTCTGTCCAATAGGTTGAACCAGGATGGGTGTGATGAAATGTGGGCCGGACCCCTCCACTACATCACATGCAAAGAAATGTCAGGTCACTTTGGTGAGATCAGTCCTGAGTGGATATGTTTTTACATATTCAATTCATGCAGTTTAACTACTTCTTTTAATTGCTTCAGTGTTGAATTAGTGTTTTAAAAGCTTCCCCTCATTAACGTGAAAGGAAATTGAAAGGAAAAGTGAATAGAATGGGTCTGAGACCATTAAAATTATTCAAAACCAAGAGGAAATGTCTTTTTTTTTTTTCCTTCCAAACATCCAAAGTACTTTTTGGTACATATTTCATGGGTACATACATTTTCCTTCATTATGAAGCATAAGCAGGATCATTCTCATCATTGTACAAGAACTGTCCCATCCTCTAAGCACAAGAACCAAAATAAAATTGTCTAGAAATAAACAATGAAGAAAATGGTGTTGACTCTGCTATAATGAACTTGCTGAATGTTTTTTATCTAACAAGGTTACGATGGGTGGAAGAAAGCTCTGAACTGAAATATTCAAAAGGACTCTTCCATAAAATGGAATTTTTGTCACAAATCAAGAACTATTTAAAGTTCTTACATCCAGGAAGGCTCAGGTCTAAGTCACCTAAAACACATAGAATTTGACAAAGAAAAAAAAGTAAAACCCTCATTTGAAAAGAGAGCCTAAATTTCAATAGATCTTACTTGCCTAACCATTCTGCAATATTCTGGCCCTCCTGGTTCAAAGTGCTACTTGCATCACCTTTCCAGCCTGGACTTGGCCACTTTAGGTAGGTCAACTGCAGCCTTCACAGAAATGGAATCCAACAGGGAGGTGGAGCAGAGGGAAGTTCAATGCACAAACAGTCCCCATGGTCCTGGCATCTTGGATGTAACAGTGAATGAGACAGTGTTCTGGGCCTCGGGACATACACAGCCTAGTGAGTGGTTATAATATAACTATAGGCCCAATGCACGAAATTGGTGCAAGAGTAGGCCTTCCTTCCCCCGGCTGCCGGCACTGGTACCCTGGACCCAGGCTTCCCTCACAGTCCCGGCTTCCTCCAGAAGGTTGTCCAGAAGGACGTCTGGAAGGACATCCAGTCTAATTAGCATATGACGCTTTTTTTATTATAGGAGATTTGAGGCAGAAAATGAACACTGCAAGTTCTCCGGAGCTCTGAAAAAAGGAACATTATTATTCGTAAGTCAGTCTAGGCCTTGGCCTTCAAACACAGCCCTTCAATGATTTCATGGTAACTACTTTCATCTTTTCATGGCAGTATGGACAGGGTTAATTATAATTGCATAAATTCAATTTGTTGCTTTGTCTTAAGCTACAGTTTCACCAAACTGAAGTAACAGTACAAATTATAAAACTGTGGAGAGTGAATTTGATGGCATTGCCCCGTCACAATCCTCATTACCACATGGAAGGCTCTACAAAGCCCTGCAGTCAGGAAATCTGTTTTTGCCTTAATTAGCCCAGTGTCCCTCTGACTGGTTTGCTCCTTTTTTCATCTTAAGTACCTTACAGCTGGACTTCCTGGAGTCACGTTTGAAGCACATTTTAGAAAACGGATGAGATAGCTGCTTTCTCTATTCCTAGTGCTGACAGTCAATGTCTATACCTGCCTTCTCAAAACCATCTTAACGGGTGAGCAGCCCAGGAAAATGATGAGGGAGGAGAGGCTTGCCAGTCAAAGCATCAGGACCAAGGGTGATGTCTCCTTCCTGTCTGCAGGTGCAGAACGAACGGGCACCTGGTTTACCAGAATAGGCATCTAGCTTGGTGGAAGCCAGGTTGGGGCACAGATCCACGAGCAGGACCTAGTAGCCAGGCCAAACACGGCTGCTAGTAGCACACGGCAAATGTAGATGCACGAAGACCTTTGAAAATCAGACGGCGAATAGTTCAGGGAGAAAAGCCTGATGCTTGGTATCCAAAGCCAAGTCTCTGAAGGACGTGGCAACACCAGGGTTACATGTGTCTCAGCTCACGGTGTCAGACTTCACCTTTCCAATTCTTGAAGCCAAAGATGATAACAAAAGCAGAGATCCATTTTAAAAATCAGATCGCTACTGATATATTGTGCATTAACTTGGTCTTTGGTCCCAATGTTCGTTAACAATACAGAACACCTCCTCATTTTACAGAAGAGGAACCAAATGTCACAGAGGTTAAATGACAAGTTACTTGGGGACACCGTATGACTCCACCTTACATGATCAGCACTTAAATGTTTAAAATTTTCTTTAATTTTTTTCTTATAGGAAAAGAATCTTAGTCTTTCGAAACCTTTATTCTCTGTGTTATGTGAATTTTTATGCATAATAAATTTTATGTGATGATTTTAAAAATTTAATCATATTTCATGAAATTGATCTTCAAGAAAATTAAAACTTACTCCCCAAATTATTGTGTCCTCATGTTTTACCATTAGTTTAATACAATAACATATATTTTGGGGGAAATGTCACAAAGGAAAATAATGTTTGCTACCAACCATTATGCGGGCTCATCAGAGGCTTGCTGCAAGCATCTGAATCACTTGACCATTTATAGTTACTCTTACAATGTTGCTCTTAGTTTGTCATCTTACATTATTTTCTACTTGTCGCATCTGCTCTTTATTCTGTTTTTCCTCTTTTCCTGCCTTCTTTTGGATTGATTTTCTCTTTTTGAGATTCCAGTTAAGGTCCTCCAGCAGCCTACTGGCTTCCTCAGTGCGCTCAGTGGTTGCTCCGGGGCCACAGGCCCATCGGTAACTCCTCACCCGCACCTCAGACCCCGGTGATGGCTCTTCATAAAAGCAGAAGTCCTCTTCGGGCTCCTCAGCTGCAAAAGCAGGCACTACTACCGTAGGTTCCTGTAAAAGTGAAGTGGCATAACGACGCAGATGCATCATCTTTGCTTTACGCTGTCTCTGCTTACAAAGGTTTCTTACGCAGGTTCTACTCCTGGACAGAGGGTAGACCTGGAACATTACATCAGATCACACACAATGTGGAATCTCTCCTTTCTCTCCCATCTCCGTTTGTCTCATTGTTGTCATAAACTTGACTTCTACACACATTATAAACCTCTGGATGCATTATTGTTATTTTTACTTTAAGCAATTAATTTTTAAGACATCTTACGAACCAAGAAAGCAGTCTTTTAATTGTGCTCCGCATGACTACCGCCAAGGAGCTCCTTCAACATTTCTTCACATACAAGTCTGTTGGCAACAAATTCTCTCATATTCCATCTTTCTAAAAATTACAGGACTTTTATTTTTTAGGAATATCTTCACTGGATATAGAATTCTGGGTTAACTGTGTGTTTTTTTCTTTTGGCACTTTTAATAATGTTGTTCCATTGTCTTCTGATTAGAATTGGTTGAGCCAAGAAGTTAGAAATTCTATCTTTGCTCCCCTGTATTTAATATGCCTTTTCTTCTGGCTGCTTTTGAAATTTTCATCTTTATTAGTGGTTTCTAAAATTTTATTATGAGATGCCTTGGTACAGTTTTCTTTGTGTTAATCCTGCCTGTAGTTTGTTGAGCTTCTATGCAATTTGGGTTAAACTTCTCATTAAATGTGGACAAGTTTTGGCCATTATGTCTTCAAATATTTCCCTGCCTTCTCCTCAGCGCTTTCCTCGGAGCTCCACTGCGTACACGTTAGCCTGCGTGGGGCTGTTCTACAATCAGCATCTCCACTTATTATCTTCTTTTCTTTGTGCTGCAGTTCGGGCAGTTTCTGTTGTATTGCTATGTATTCAAACGCACTGATTTTTTTCTGCAGTGTCTAACCTGCTCTTAAATACATCCAGTAAAATTTTCATATTAGTTATTGTATTTTCATCTCTAGAAGTTACATTTGGTTGTCCTTTCATCAATTCCATTTATCTACTTTTATGTTCATGTTTTCCTGGAAATCATTTAACATATTCATAAGAGCTATCTCCAAATCCTATCATTTCTGTCATTTCTGGCTCTGTTTTCATGAAATAATTTTTCTTCTGGTCATGGGTCACATTTTCCTACACTTTGTATGTGTAATAATTTTTACTGGATTTTGATAATTTTAAATACTGTTGAATGAATGGATTTATTTTTTAAGTGTCAAGAATTTTAAACTTTTTTTCTGGCTCGCAGTTAAGCTTTATCCTTTGAGTCTTATTTTAAAATTTTGCTCCGGCAGGTCTAGCATAGCCTTTATTTTAGGGTTTGTTTAGCTTACCTACCAGTATCATGTGACCTTTGCTACCTCCCAAACGCCCCCTTGCTGGGTGAGGCTGTGTCCTGTTCCCAGGGTGACACTGGAACGTCCCCAGCCTGGGAGAGCTCCAGGAGTTGCTCCACTTGGCGCTGGCTCTCTGACAGTTACTCTTTCACTGGGGTTTTCTCTTTGCCAGCTTCATGGATCCTCACCCTCTGCGTGGATGTTAACTATCGTGCCAAAGACTCAAGGTGACCCTTTGCAGTTTCTGGAGCTCTTTCCCCTGTACTCTGCCCATCCAACTCCAGCTGCTTCAGCTCACCGGCCTCTGAACTCTAACCCTGGGAGGCTGTTGTGCTGGGCATAGGTTCCCCTCCCTCATGCAGAAATCCCAGCAACACAGGTTTGCTTCTTTGTTTCCCTTCTCTTGGGGATGACAGTCTTGCACTGAATTTTATCTAATTTCGTTTCTTATATTTTGTTCAGATTCTGCTTGTTTATGACAGGAGTGCAAATCTGGTCCCACCACCCCATCATACACAGAAGCCGAAGAGAATCATACATATTTAAAAAGAGAACATCTACACCAACTCAAACTATACAATTCTTCCTAGGATTTGCATTCTTATGCTTGAATCCCAAGAAGATTAATTATATCTAGTCAGTTCAGCTCCTTCCCATCTGGTCTTCTGCGTCTACCGGGTATCTCTGAATCTTGACAAGATCAAAACTGCCATATGGAAGGCTAGCTACACGGGTCCAGGTCAATATAAGGTTCAATCATGTCTTATATGGGTTACATGTCATGCACAACATACCTTCGTCTCAAAGTCATAGAGAATGAATTATTTCTCGATTGCATGACCTTAAATATCAACAAATCCCCCCAAAATATAAGCAAACATTGTGATGACAGTATTGATGCCAGAAAAATAAGAAATTTTATAATATCCATAGTAATTGCATGCTAAATTAGCTTAAATGTAATAGCAATAAAAGGTTTTAATTACTGGATATTTTAGATAGAACCAAAAAAAAAAAAAATCCATTCACAACTCATTTGAATGTTTCAAGATAATTACTATTTTAAATATTGTTAAAAACATTATCTCAGACTGCTTCCAAATAAGTACCTTGTAGTTTGAAAACTGTAAGCTATATGTCAAAATCTGGAACTTTTCTATGGATCCTAAAAGTGAAATTTGATAAAAAAAGCATCACATCTGTTTTTTTTGTCAAGGATAATTTTTAGCAAATAAAGGGGAGTTTCTACCAAATGCTACACACATGTATACATGCATCTATATACCTACATCTATGACCAGCAGAGTGAACTGAGGGCATTTGGTCTCCTTGTACGAGGTTTCTTTGCAGCAGGAGTCAGCAAACATTTCATGAAAAGAACTCCATTATGAATATTTTAGACTTTGTGGGCCACAGAGTCTGTCACAGTGCTCAGCTCTGCCACAGTCCTGTGAACGCAGCGCACAAAATGAGTCAGTAAGTGGGTGTGGCTGTGCTCCAAACAAACTGAATTCACAGGAAGCTGAGAAGCCAGATTGGGCCTGTGAGTCATCCTTTGCCAATCTGTGACCTGTCGCACAAGATAACAAAGTCCTAAGGCCACCCGAAGAAAGATGAACTATCTAGAGTCAGCCTGGAACCAATTAGACAGTCAACTGTGTACTCACCTCCTATGTGTGTTCCAACATCAGGGTACCGGTAACACTCAAGGACTACAAATAACCCAGATACTTTTCTGTCTGTTCTCACTCCAGTCCATTTCTGTGCCCGTTTCCATTCATTTCGGGCCCCCACTCGTGGCTTTAGAAATTCTCCAGGGAGAAAATCGACTGGACTTCTTCCCCCGGCTTCTCTGCTTTGGTCTGCTTGAGGCGATAATCAAACATGATGTCGTGTCTCTGTCCCAACCAGAGCAGGTGAAGAGTGGGCAAGTGAACTCTCAAGACCAGCATTTGAATTTCACAGGCCATTATGCAGAATAGCATCATCCAAACCATCTCTTTTGTCTGTACCTCCCTAAACTAAATTCAGAGGCAAAATTGAAATGATTTATGAACTGAGCATCTGTGACTATAAATCAGAAGTCTTGGCAAATACCATGTGATTAATGAAAAATGTCCATCATACACATAGTTTATAATTTTTAAATAAATTATCCTAAGAGACTATATTCTAGACACCACCAATTTTGTTAAAGTATTTATTAAAGCTTTCAGAAAAATATGCCAACTTAATCTATATATGATGAACTTCATCAAACAACATAGGGCTGTTTTGAGATTTTAATTAGAAGAACATATATAAAATGCCATGGCTGTACATGGCCTATGGTAGACATCCAAACATTAATTCTTTTACACATCAAACAGAGAAAAAATACCATCTGAACCAAATCAACTTATGAACGATATGCATATTTCAGGTGATGTTTCAGTAAGAAATGTGTGTTTTATTATTTCTCAAACTTAGTTCTATTGCTCCAGAATGAATAACTACTGAAATTATAAAGCAACGAAAGCTATGCCAATAGCCACACATTCCCGAAGAAGGCGCTCTATGTAAATATACACATTACCCTTTAGAACAGATTTGAGATGATGGAAAATATTGAAAGACAAAGACAGAATAGAGCAAGATTTCAGCAGAGTGGGCAGGGTCATTCTTTTATGCAACCTGGAAAAATGAGGAGGTTAATTATCTGTTGAGTTTTAAGCATTCAAGACGTACTAAAGAAACATGATTAGGAAGATGAGAACAAGAAGTGCTTTAGCAGAGGTTTATAAAAATAAACTTCAGGATGAAGAAGAACCTTATAAATGTTTGCTCATAGCTTGCAAAAAAGAAAAATAAAATATTTAATAATCTCTTTCATATGGCATAATTTCACTAGGCTTTGCCTCAGGCAAAATGGGGATTTTTGCCAATAAATGTGCTTTGAGCTTTTTCAAAAAGGAAACCTAAGCTAAAAAGGTATATTTCTTTTAGCAAGAAATATGTCCTCAGACTAAATCTTAACCACATTTTCAATAATATTTTTGAGTTGCAAAAAGTGAAAATAAATATGAACATTTTTCAGAAAATACTAGAACAAAATTATGGAAAAATTATAATTCAGGATTAGGAAGAAAAATTTCATTGCCTAAAAACATAAACTGATTTGTACTTTATATTTCATTTTTGTGTTATTTTGAGGAAACAATAAACTGAAAACTGAATTATTTTATCCAAATTACTAGGGATTATTTTTTATCAAAAGAATATTAATGAGAATTCTTTTTTAAAATATATTTTTATTGATTTCAGAGAGGAAGGGAGAGAGAGATAAAAACATCAATGAGAGAGAATCATTGATCAGCTGCCCCCTGCACTGCCCCTACTGGGGACTGAGCCCACAACCCTGGCATGTGCCCTTGATGGGAATCAAACCTGGGACCCTTCCGCCCCAGGCTGAAGCTCTATCCACTGAGTGGAGCCAGCCAGGTCGATGAGAATTCTTTAACTCCAAATACTAGAGACTGTCTCATGGAAAAGCAGACAAGGGCCTAAATTGACACTTACATTCTGTGAGTATCTGGAATTTCTTTTTATTGCAAAGTTGAGTATTTACCCAAGTTATTGTCTATTCTGGAAATGAGTTTTCGCTCTTCATTCTGAGGTTCCTACCTTGGAGTAAATAATCACCTGAGCACCACCCAGAAAAACTTTATTCGCTTGTTCTCTACTGTTTTGTAATGGGAGACAAATCTTTTGCACCTAGGAGAAAGCAAATATCTATTATATAATTTAACAGAATAAACAAGAAAAAAAGTAGGCTTTAAGAATAAAGGAAACAATAGAGCTAATGAATAAAGTCTAAAAAATATTTAAAACACTGGTGGACCACATTCTGATATTAATCCTTAACTATAATATAAAATGATTATATATTCTTTTTTGATATTCTCAGTGACAATCATCTTTAATACCCTTTAATATTCTCTTAGGTTAATGTTTTTCAAATCAGAGGGACTCATGTATCAAATTCATAATTCTTGCCATGTTTGTATGCAATGTCTACTATTATTTACTAATTGATTTTAATCAATCTTATTTTTTTCTGATTAAATGCATCCTACATTATAAAAGGCTAATATGCAAAGTGACCGAATAGCGTAATGACCGGTCGCTATGACGTGCACTGACCACCAGGGGTCAGATGCTCAATGCAGGAGCTGCCCCCTGATGATCAGTGCGCTTCCACAGGGGGAGTGCTACTCAGCCAGAAGCTGGGCTCATGGCTGGCAAGTGCAGCAGCAGTGGCAGGAGCCTCTTCCACCTCCGAGACAGAGCTAAGGATCGGGCCTAAGCTGGCAGGCAGATGTCCACCAAAGGGTCCCAGACTGCGAGAGAGCGCAGGCCAGGCTGAGGGACTTCTCCCCCTCCCCCCCTCAGTGCATGAATGTTGTGCACTGGGCCTCTAGTTTAAAAAGAAAATTTGATCTCACCATGAAATCAAGGACTTGATGTTTCAGTGTTTTGAATACATATTAAAATAAAAACAGTATTATAAAAAAATGGTATAACTATTATTACATAAAATTACCATATACTCTCTTTACCCCATGTAAAGAAAAACAACCATATATTAGAAATGTTTACTTCACATTAATGAAAAAAACTGATATTCTTCAAAGTGTTTTTATAATCATAAATATTGTGCTAAAATGATATCAATAAAAAAGATATATTTGGGGAGTTTTCTTTTAACATGGACCTTTGTTGGTCTACATCCTAGACCAGAGGTGACACGTGAACTCATTTTTTTGGTTGATTTTTCTTTGTTAAATAGAATTTAAATATATAAAATAAATATCAAAAATATAAGTCTTTGTTTTACTATGGTTGCAAATATCAAAAAATTTCTATATGTGACATGGCACCAGAGTTAAGTTAGAGTTTTTCAAAATGCTGACACGCCGAGCTCAAAAGGTTCACCATCACTGTCCTAGGGGAAATCTAACAGAAAAGAAGTCAACTTCTTTTATTAACTACTTTCACACTTACTGGCATCATATCAGGCTCTTGACTTAAATGCCATTTACTCACATGATACTCAATGACTTTGGTGCTTTTGTCACCACCATCCTCAATTTACAGACGAGGAAATGGTTTCAGAAAATTGAACAAGTTTGGAGTGTACGGCTGGAATTTCCCACTCATCTGTCCCACCGCGAAGTCTCCCTCTGAAAGCGAGAAAAGCAAGGATGCCTCTGTTCCCATTGTAAATGTCTCTGAGACTAAAACCTTAAGATTCATATATTATCTTTCAGAGCTTCTAGCTCTAAAACAGAATGAGTCTAAGACTCCCATTTAATGATTGCTAAACGATGAATTAAGGTAGACTCCTAATTTGCCCATGTCCATTTTTTTTCAGTCTATCAAATTGTGTATATGGAGGCCCTAGTTTCACAAAGCAATATAAATCAGATTTTGTCACATGCTCATAATTTTGGAATTAGAACATTTTGGCTCCAAAAGCCTTTCGCTGACAAGATAGCTGTAGTCATTCCAACAAATCTCTATTTCTGTGTCTCAGCAGAGCCTGCAGCACTTACATTTCCTACCACACACTCCCTATGTTGTTGAGGAAGTGAAAAGTCAATTTGAAGGGGTGAGTAAAAAATTTACAGGATATCTTTAAGATTCTAAAAATGATGAGGAATAACTTCAGGCCGTTCAAAGCTATTTTATAACGTACTCCTTGAATTTGGAAATAAGTGCTTCAGAAACATCTTCTGTCTACCTAAACTTGTCAAACAAATAGCTTAGTTTAGGATCCCAAGGTGTGTGCTGTTGAGAAGGAAATTAGTAATAAGAATGTGCTATGTTTACTTGAATTGTTAAAAAAGAATACATTGCTTTAGAAATTACTCTGCTGATTGGTTAAAGAAACCAGTTTTGTAATTTATGGAAACAGCTAGAAATACATGTTGAGATGTAATCTACAAAATTGTTTTGAATTCATTTTGAAAAGACTTTGATTTAGTCAGAAATATACAGGAAACTTTATTCATTCTCTACTTAGGTTAGAAAAATGGTTTCAAATGATGAACATATTCAAGTCATCTAAAAACATGCAATTTTATATTTTTCTTTTAACACCTACACTATAATTCATGTAACTTTCCCCCCAACTGCTCTGTTATAATTGTGTACCATATATTCGCTTGCAGAAATTTTGCTGCTGGCCACTGGCCACTATGACCATTGTTATAACTATAAGAAATAAGGAATAAAATTATAAATATTTGCTAAGATATTAGAAAAGCTAAGAAAATCAGAATCCATAAGCACATTCAATATTATTTATAATAAAAAGTGCAAAGAAAAGATTGTGATGATGTATTTTGTCTAACCTATTGGCAAGTAATAACCAGACATTCCTTTGTGAGCACCATGAGATGAACTGTTTTAGCGGATGCTGAGAGTGTAAATGGCAGCATCTACCTCAGGTATGCAGTTAGATCATGCATTTTAGTATATTTATACCTTTTGACCCAGTAATTTTACTTTTAAGATATTTTTCTAAGAAAATTAGATAGCATACATACATACATATATATATTTACACACCTATTGCTAAGTAAAATGTCAAACATTTACCGAACATTAAAAATAATTTTTCTAAAGATGACTAGAGAACAAATGCTGAAAATTAAAGGATCTTCTGATAGAACAGCAAGCTAAAAATAGAATATTAAACTTAATATATAGCAGCACTCAGGTCTTGATTAAAATTATAAACATTGCTTATGAGAAAGAGTCAATGAGAAACAATTTTAACGCTGCAATAATGATCTTTGGTGGTAGGGTCTCTTACCTTTGGAATCTGTTAGTGATGGGGTTTAGGGTGATTCCTGTTTTCTTCTTTATCATATTATCTACTAAAGAGTATTTACATAACAATTTAGAATATTTTTTGTTGTTTTATGTTTTATTTAAATGGACCATAGTTCAACTAAATAACTCATTAAACATTAGCTAAGTTTATAAAATTTGCTTTGTCACTCAAAGCCCAATTAAAACTTAGCAAGATGAGTAATACCCTTTTCCTTTAATTAGATTATCAACTTGAGTGACTTGTTTTTCTCTTCCTCAAATTCTCCCTCCCCCAACATTAAAGGATGAAAACAGGAGATGATCCATTTATTTTCATGTTTCTTACAAGAGAAAAAAAAATGTTTGAACTTGGGGTTAGAATTAAATTTTAAGATAGTGCCCAGCTTGGCCTTGTATAATATGTATTCTGCTTATTTCTCCACTTGCATCTCCAACCAGGCTTCCCTCTTCCTGCACCTCTATGGTTCCTGGACATCTATGCGCTTTTCATAGTCACTATATCCAAAGCTAAAATACTCTGCACTTGGTTGATTCACTGACCCATACTTCTAGAACAATGCCAGACCTTGCTTCATACAGAGTAGATGCTCATTAAATGGATAAAGGCTACATGGATTGTTGCCCAGTGGGCTTGTGGGCTCCTGCAATAGTCACAGAACAACTCAACATGGCTGAGAATCATTAAAAGATTTAACTTCTGAATACTCTCCAATTATGGTTATTAGTCACTGAATGATACTTGGAAATCATTGCAAAAGAATCCCTTATATTGGCCTAACCCTTTATAACATATAACACCATTTCTTCATACCTATGACATCACTTCAGTCTTTCAACAAACTATGAATCAGCCAGGCAAGATATTTGTTTTTCTGTCATAAATGGAGAAAATAATAATAGCTTTCATTTATTAAACACCTACTCTATGCCAGGCACCATGCCTGATGCTTTGCATGCAGGATCATGTTTCACCCTCAGTGCCAAATATCACCTTTTAAGGATGAGGGAATGGTCTCAGATGAGCTTGGTATTCTTGTGAGCTAGGTGCCTTGTGACCTGGGGATTGTAATTATTAGGAAGTGTAAAGAAGGGAACACAGGCCGAGGAAGGTGAAGTAATACCCCAGTGTCTCCTAGGAGGGGTGAATGAGCTGAGGTTCAGACCCAGGTCATCTGATTCCCAAGCTCATGCCTTTAACCAGCAAGCAAGGTAGCGTCCTAGTGAAGAAGCTGGCCCTTCCTGGGCTGGTCACGCTGGACTCCAGACCCTTGACTCCAGGAACTCAGGGGCTATCTGGCTATCTCTGCCATTCCGGGTTTCTTGGACCCATATACTCCCCTAACCCTTCAGTTGTTTGGCGGGGGGGAGGCTACATTAAGCCACCAAATACATTTCTGAGTGGATTTTGTGAAACTGTAGCAGATATAATAACCTAAATGCCGAAGTGCTCTTACTATGCAAAACTAGGCACTTTATGGAGAAAATGAGTTTTGCTTCATTCTTAAAACTTGATTTGAGTTATTAATACCCCGACTTTAGAGGTCCTAAAGCACAGAATTCAAACCATAGATAAATGGTATGAAGTTGCTTTCTTGCCACATGGGGAGGAGATACATGTCATTTATTGGCAGGTTAGAGGTACATACATGGATGGTGGCAGAAAGGAAGAGAGGGCAGGGAGAGAGCTTTGATGGAAACAGCAGATTCCTGCCTCCTCCCACCCTGACTGTGTCCTGAGGAGAGAGAGCAGTGGAATGGAGGGGCAATGACAGGCATCCTGACATTGGATGCCTGACAGGAAGGCGTCACAGCAACAGGGGACAACAGGCCATTCTCCAGGGCGAGCCTGGAGAACAGTATGTTTCTGAGAAACGCTTGGGCCCCTCAAGACGGCTAAGATAGCACAGACTTAGCGAGGTGAATAGTGACAGTACTCACAGCATAAACGAAGTGGTGAGCAAGCGTGGCCTTGCACACAATAGTTAAGGAAATACCCAAAACACCCAATAGAGAAGAGAAAAATGTAATTTATAGGCAGGTTAGAGGTAAAGCTTTGTGTTGCCAAACAGTCTCAAGATAATATTTTCATGCATGATTTCAAAAAATCAAAATGAATGCAGAAATCAAGGATGAACAAAATATCAAAATGTTAACTAAAGACTGACTGTTGCCAGCTGTTTGTTTGACACCCTGCATTATTGCTACTGCTTCAAAGGCCGGGTGCCCAATGCTCTGACAGGCCAAAGCTCAGAGTTCGGAGTAAGAAAAAATTTATTGATCAGGAAAGTGCCAACCAAGAAGATGGGGGTTCTAATTCTCGAATCCATCTTAAGAAGTTCAGGCTTCTTTTCTGCCAAGAAAAATGGAGGGGCTGTTATTGTAAAAGCGCAAGCCCCAATCGGAGTCTCTCCGATGATTAGCACGTCTGAAGCAGGAGCTGTTAGGCCAAAGGCCAGCGGGACTCTGCAGCTGGAACAAGATGGACTCAGACACACTGAGCAGCTCCCTCTGTTACATCTTTGAGGAGCAGAAACATCCCTTTCAATCGGCCTGGGCTGCACCCCTCCGTGCCCTCTGACGGGCTTCGTAAGGATTGGTGTTGGAGTTGGAGACTGTTTGGTAACACAAAGGTTTATATGCATATTGATTTCTTTTGTTGCAATTTAAGACATTTTGGCCAAATGTGCATAACAAAATTTACCCTTTGAGTCACGTTTAAATGTATAGTCCAGTGGCGTTAAGTACAGTTATGATATTGTACAAGCACCATCCATCTCTAGAACCCTTTCATCTCCCCAAACTGAAACTCTATACCTACTAAACACTGACGTCCCCGTTCTCCCTTTCCACCAGACTCTGATAACTGCCACATAATAAAATTGTTTGGTAAATGAGATTTTTTTTTTTTTTTTTTTAGTTTCATTTTCTGAGAGATCACCGTTGGTGTATAAAAGTGCCATTGATTTCTGGGTGCTAATTTTGTGTCCTGCTACATTGCCAAGTTCATTTACTATAGTAGTTGTTTTGGTGGAGTTCTTAGTTTTCTATGTACAATATCATACTTCCTCCTTTCCAATTTGAATGCTTTTTATGTTTTCTTCTTGTCTGATGGCTGTGACTAGGATTTTCAGTACTATGTTGAATAAGAGTGATCAAAGTGGACATCCCTGTCGTGTTCCTACTCTTAGGTGTAATGGTTTTAGTTTTTGCCCATGGAGTATGATGTTGACTGTACGTTTGCTATATATGGCCTTTATTATATTGTTATGATTCCTCTATTTCCACTTTGCTGAGAGCTTTGATTAAAAATGGGTGTTGGATTTTGTCTAATGCTTTTTCTGTGTCTATTGATATGATAATGTGACTTTTGTCTTTCAATTTGTTTTTGTGATGTATCATGTTTATTGATGTGCAACTATTGTACCAGCCTTGCATCCATGGAATAAATCCCGCTTGGTCATGGTGTATGATCTTTTTAATATATTGCTGGATATGATTTGCCAGAATTTTGTTGAGGATTTTAGCATCTATTTTCATCAGGAATATTGGCTTGTAATTCTCTTTCTTTGTAATGTCTTTATCTGGTTTTAGAATTAGGATAATGCTGGCCTCATAAAAATAGGTTGTAAGTGTTCTTTCTTCTTGAATTTTTGAAATAGTGTGAGGAGGATAGGTGTTAATTGTTCTTTGGGGGTTTGGTAAAACTCCTCTGTGAAGCCATCCCAACCAGGGCTTTTATTTGCTGGGAGATTTTTTTTTTTTTAATTACTGCTTTAATTTCATTAGTTGTTTTGGCCTATTCAGGTTTTCTGATTCTTCCTTATTGAATTTTGGAAGATTGACTTTTCCTAGGAATTTATCCATTTTTTTCAGTTTGTTCAGCTTATTGGCATAGTTGTTCATAGTATTTTCTTGTAATCCTTTGTATTTCTGTGATGTCAGTTGTTACTTCACTGCTTTCATTTCTAATTTTATTTATATGGGTTCTCTCTCTTTATTTCTTGATGAATCTGGCTAAAAGTTCATCAATCTTGTTTGTCTTTTCAAAAAAAAGTAGTTCTTGGTTTCATTAACATTTTACATTGTTTTTCTTTAGCCTTTATATCATTTATTTCTGCTGTAATCTTTATTATTTCCTTCATTCTACTTACTCTGGGATTTTCTTGTTGTTCTCTTTCTAATTTTTTAAGTTGTAGGGTTAAATAGTTTATTATTAATTTTTCTTGTTTTATGAGGTAGGTCTGTAGTGCTATGAACTTTCCTCTCAGGACTGCTTTTGATGTGTTCCATATATTTTAGGTTGTTGTGTTCATTTTCATTTGTTTCCAGGAAGTTTCTGATTTCTTGATCTCATTGTTAATCCACTTATTGCTTAATAGCATGCTATTTAGCCTTCATGTGTTTGAATGTTTTTGAGGTTTTTAACTGTAGTTGATTTCTAATTTTTTGGCTTTGTGATCTGAGAAGATGCTTGATATAATTTCAATCTTCTTGAACTTGTAGAGACTTGTTTTGTGTCCTAACATGTGGTCTGTCTTTGAGAATGACCCATGTGCACTTGAGAAGAATGTATTGAATGTGTTTTCTGCAGCTTGGGGTGAACTGTTCTGTAACTGTCAATTAAATACATCTGATCCAGTGTGTCCTTTAGAGTCACTGTTTCCTTGATGATTTTTTTATCTTAAAGATCTATCCAGTGGAGTCAGCAGGGTGTTAAAGTCCCCTACTATGACTGTGTTGCTGTTGATCTCTATTTTAAAGTCTTCCAGAAGATTTTTTATATATTTAGGTGCTCCTATATAGAATGCATATATGTTTACCAGGCTTATATACTCATGGTGGATCAATCCCTTTAGTATTATGTAGTGACCTTTATTGTCTCTTGTGATGGCCTTCATTTTGAAATCAATGTTGTCAGATATGAATATTGCTGCTGCAGCTTTTTTTCATTTCCATTTGCATGGAAATTTTTTTTCCATCTCTTCACTGTCATCCTGTGTGAGGATTGTGCCACTTATCAGCTTAAACTCACAGGTGACTATACTACATGTGTGGAATAAATCCAGCTCCTCAGTAATCCTTGCACTACCTGGCCCCAGCCCATTTCTCTGAGCCCCGCCCCTCCCTCTCTCTTAGGTTTTTGTATTGCTCAGAGGCAAATCAGTGAAGCTTTTCCCACCTCCACACCTTTCCCTCTTGCTGTTCCCTCTGCTCTTTGCCTGCCTCACTCCTTCCCACCTTTCAAACCTCAGCCTGTCTCTTCTCTTTACAGCAGGGCACCAAGTTATTCTTTCATGGCTTAGTTTTGAGAGAAGCTCTTGTCACAAAAAATCTGCAATTATATCATCTTATTATTGGCTTATATAGTTATTTGTGTTTATCTCTAGACAGTAAGTGCTGCTACTTCAGGGACCACTCTCTACCTGTAGCAGGTACCCAAACAACGGGAATTAAAGACTAAATAAGTGATAGAGCTTTTATTAAAAACAGTAAAACAGCCACCATTTGTTGCTATCAACTGAGTGCTAAGCCTTGCACAAAGAACTTTCCATATACTGTCTCATATTGCAGTCCCAATTAATGTGGGAAAAAGGTGGCTCATAGCATTTTAAGGACTTTGTGGTATGAATTAAAAACTGGTGTAACAGTTGTTGAGAATGCATCACTAGGGAGTAAACATCAAAATTTACCAGAAATATTAATAGGTCATAAAATTTCAAACTACTGAAGAATCTATCAAAATAGCATCCAGATAGTCGAGCTTTTTATCAAAAGCATTCCAATCAGTCCCTACCCCATTCCTGCTTGACACATTTCTTCAGAAGTACCTTTCTTAAGCGAATTCTTCTTGGAGATACAGAAAGGTGAAACATTAGTTTTGTGATGGGAACTGAAATCTGCCTGGCTCCAAAATCTACGCAGGTGCACCCAGTTTTATTGCGACTCGCTTTATTGCGTTCCACACAAACTGAATGCAAGAACCTCCACCAGCCAAATGATTAGGACGGCTCTCAGGAGAGTGCTCTATTGGTGGTCTGGAATCCAACCGCAGTAGCTCTGAGGTGTGCCTGTATTTTTCCTCCTCCCATGCTCCCCTGGCTTCTGCTATTTGAATCCTCAATTAGCTAAATATTACCTTCACCTGGTACAGACACATCATCTACTAGCCTGAGTCAAAATTATCAAGTTTGATCTCATTTCATCCCTCAACAGCCCTATGAGATATAAAGATCATCATTATTTCCACTCCCCAGGTGGGGTAATAGGAGTCAATTCTTTTAGTCAAGGTCTTGAAGCTGGTGGTAGAAGCAAAATTCAAACCCAGATGTGACTAGTTCAGGACCTCCACTTTGAATTCTTTGCTCTCCTGTCTGATTCTTCAGAGTGCCTTAGGGAAGAACCTGGCTTTCTGGAGATGCATGGCCTGGGGGGTCCATGGGCTGCAATCCCACATGTCTGTGCCATTATGGATCCTTTCTCAAGGGAGGCCATTTGCACATTACTTCTTGCAGGGGCTTTAAGGTCACGTAAACCTAGGCTGTGTCTCCTGCCACTTCCCATTTGTGTGACCCTGGATAAGTTATGTAACCTCTCAAATTCACGGAGACAAGACAGTACCTACACCCTTGCCCTCATGGAATAGTGAGACACTGAGATAAAGAATGAAAAACAGTTTGATGGTGCTTGTCACAGGTTGGTGTTAAAAAAATCAGAGCCATTGTTATGGTTAAAATCATCAACATTTTTTAGTCCTCTATTTAATTTTTCCAAAAGAAGGTTTGAAAGGCAAAAATCTTATCTATTTTCCAACCTTTTAAGGCTATTAACCTAGGTGGTGATGCACCCACTTGTGTCTATCGCTTGATGAAGGAAGCTTGGCATTTGTGAGCAGGTAAGCTTATCACTCATGGAGATAAATAATACGGTTCTCATGCAATAGTAGCATATTTGGAATATACTAAGAAGTAGCCATTAAATCTTATAAATATTGTTTCACAGACCTATTCAAAAGTCAAAAGAGACTTTATTTTATAAAAAAAAAAAATATCAAATTTTTGCCATAGATATTTGCCTTTGTGTAACAAAAAACAAAGAGAAATTTTAATTGACGTCATTATAAGTCCCGTTCTTTTTAATGGGATACATTTTAACTTAACACCAGGAAATTGAATCAAGTGAGCTTGGAAAAAATTAAACATGAAACTCCATTCCAAATCCCCTTTATTAGAAGGAAATGTAGTTAGTTATTGAAATACAAGGGAACCAAAACATGTACTCAACACTGCTGACAATCACACCTACGCTATCATGAACACAGACACTTATGCATATATCCGTGGACTCCTGACTTGCAATTACAAGAAGATATTTCCTACACAAACCACAAAAGTCACCATATAAACACATGACTGGCACTAGCCTAAAACACATGTTATGCCATTGAGAACCCAGAAAACAGGTGCCAACATAAAATGAACCTGAACTTGCACACAAAACATTATGAAATATGACAAAAGGGCATAGTTCTAAAGAATGCGTCAACATGATTATAAATATTTATTTAGTTAATTTGAATTATTTTGTCTAAAATATCTTACTCACTTATCCATTCCTGCTTTAATTACATTTTTGTCAAAAGAGTAATAGGGATTTACTTCCCTAAACTACTGTTTTCACAGGTGATCTCAAACAAAATAGAAATGGACACATACCTGAAATTCCCAGGACATTGGCTTCCACTGCAGAGCTAGGAAGATCTTTACTGGTTCTTCTTGCTCTACCAGTCTAAATTACCTCCAGTCACTCTATCCAAAATGTGGCCTAACCATGATAAAATATACTAACATTTTTTTGCAAATTGTAATGACACAATAGGTCAACTTAATACAAATTTGCTGGAATATAATAAGCAAAAATACTCTTATAGTTTTGCTTATATATTTTCATCTCTCACATATAATCCTCCAATATTTTAACATTTTTCTACAAAATTTGGGGAAATCACAGAATAAAGAATTTTTTAATTTGGTATCTTATTCCACTAACTAGCGGCCCGGTGCACAAAAATTTGTGCACTCAGGGGGACCCTCAGCCCGGCCTGTGCCCTCTTGCAGTCTAAGATCCCTTGAGGGATGTCCACCGGCGGGCTTAGGCCCTCTCCCTGGGGAATTGGACCTAAGCTGGCAGTCAGACATCCCCCTGGAAGCCCGGGAGCCCTTGGGGGATGTCCACTTGCCAGCGGGGAGCAGGCCTAAGCTGCAGTCGGACATCCTTAGTGCTGCTGAGGAGGTGGGAGAGGCTCCCACCACCACCGCTGTACTGGCAGCCATCAGCCTGGCTTGTGGCTGAGCAGAGCTCCCCCTGTGGGAGCACACTGACCACCAGGGGGCAGCTCCTGCATTGAGCGTCTGCCCCCTGGTGGTCAGTGTGTGTCATAGTGACCAATCATTCCCAGTTGTTCTGCTGTTAGGGTCAATTTGCATATTACCCTTTTATTATATAGGATAGAGGCCTGGTGCACGGATGGGGGCCGGCTGGTTTGCCCTGAAGGGTGTCCCGGATCAGGTTGGGGGTCCCCACTGGGGTGCCTGGCCAGCCTGGGTGAGGTGTTGATGGCTGTTTGCAGGCTGGCCAAGCCCCCCAGCGGGGACCCTCACTCCATTTGGGTGTGGACAGGCTGGGTGAGGAGCTCATGTCTGTTTCCAGGCTGGCCACAGCCCCTAGCCACCCAAGCTCCCAGTGGAGGCTGGCTGGAAGCAGGTATCTGGGATTTATTTATCTTCTATAATTGAAACTTTGTTGCCTTGAGTGGAGCCCACAGCTGGCCAGGGCAGGCGGGAAGTTTGGCTTCCTCTATCGCCAGGGCAACCAAGCCTCCTGCTTGCTCCAGCTCCGTGGCTGCCGGCTGCCATCTTGGTTGGGTTAATTTGCATATAGTCTCTCTGATTGGCTGGTGGGCGTGGCTTGTAAGTGTAGTGAAGGTACAGTCAATTTGCATGTTTCTCTTTTATTAGAAAAGATAAGGAGAAAAATTCTTATTTATTAATTTAATATTTGTTGACATAATTTTTTATATTTTGTTTCAAGTTCAAATAGAACAATCTGGAACAATAACTATCAAATTTCAAACGACAAGTGATGAAATTTTATCTGGGCAATTACTCTATAAAATAATCATTTTTATTCATGTTACAAATGAAGACTGAAATACAAGAAAGATAATTTGCAAAGATACTGTGTGCCAAGCATTAACCTTGCTTTTAGGAATCCTGTTTTTACAATAAGATCATAGTGTCTGTAAAATTGTAGGTTAAACCTTACAATTTACTTGGGATTTAGATAAGATAACACTATTTTTGCTACCTTAAAAAATTGCTCTTGCCATATATCATCATCCTTCCTTCAGCTGCTCTTAGATTTTCAGGAAGAGATGAACAGTTATTTGTACTCATTTCTTGCCATTTTCCTTGAGTGCACTTTAATCAGGACTTTGCTCCAAACACTCCACAGAGTTTGCTATAACCCAGGTCATAACTGCCACCCACCGGACTGTATCCAAGGATCAGTCCTGGTCCCCATACTACTGAACTACCAGCAGCATTTGACACAACTGATTGCTTCTTCCTCCCTTAGTCATTTTTTTCTCTTGGCTTCCAGAAAAACCTTCCAGTTCTGTTAAGATCTGGGCCTCACTGGCCATTTCTGAGGCATATAATTGGCAATGGCAAGTCAAAGAGAAAAGGTGAGCTTCAAGGGTGGGCACATAGGCTCCACACTGTGAATGCACAGGGAAGGAAGGAGTTGTTGATATGTCGGCAGCCATCTTCGGAGACTAGAACATAGATAGGAAAAAAAATAAAGGGAGGTTAAACAGGTGGGTAAAGAAGGTAAAGGGGATAAGAGGAGATAAAAGGAACTATGTCTCATTTAGATAGAATAGTCATAACTTAGTACAATATGTTTACAATTCAAACCACCTATTTTTATTTTAATTGAATATGTGTCAACTCTCCCTCTGAATTTTATTTCCTGCCCTTCCCCAAATTGAGATTTATAATATTCCAATTTATAATTTTATATTTGAGAGGCTTACTTACAATTGTAATTAACCAAAATCAAAGATATCAAGACTGGTACTCTTTGCTGTTTCCTTGGGCTTTCCCGCATGGATCAATATCCCTGCTCCAACTCAAGGCTTTGTGTTCATATTCAAGGCAAGAAAGTGAGCATGGGGTGGTGCTCTTCCTAGCTGCTTCTCAGACTCCCACAGACCTTTTACTATAAAGGCAATTAGAAAGCATGTAGGCTTTCCCAGACTATATTTCTGATAGCAGTTGAAAAGGTAGTTAGACTAGTTTTTGTATTTGTGAATCCATGGTGGTTACTACATTTGACAGAAAAAAAGGGAACAAAAATATATGTTATAGCATAAGTTGGAAAACTTCTGTAAAGAACCAGATAGTAAATATTTTAGGACTTGAAGATCATATATTTCTGTTGAAAATACTCAGGTCTGCCATTGTAGTGCAAAAGCAGGCACAGACATTATGTAAACTAAAGGGTCTGATTATGTTCCTATAAAACTTTATTTAGAGAAACAAGCAGTGGGCCAGGTCTGTCCCATGTGTCACACTTTGCACACCCCTGCTTTAGAACAGTAATTTGAACACACATGTGCAATCCACATGTATCTTCAGAGTCCTCATCCTCTACTCAGATGGTTTGCACTGACACTAAGAACCACACTTCCTATTTGTTACCAATGTGCTAAAAAAGCATTTATCACTTCTCACTTTTGTGGGTAAAAAACTAATAAGCAATAACAAAATTAATAAACAAAAACAGGCTCAAATGCAGCAAATGTTTGGTCAGGATTTCACTGTAGTAATAATAAACTATATTTTATAGTACATTTCTGTCGTGTTCTACAACAAAACTTTCTTGTACAGACTTTCAGTAACTCTATCTTAATGATATTAAGTCATTTGAGAGGTAGAAGAAGCACTTAATACAGTCTGTAGAGTTGTTATGAGGAGTTTGATGTAAACATAGCCATAACACAAGAAAGAGCATATCTGTAAGAATTATGTCCTCAAAAACTTTGCCCTTGACATAAACAATTTTGAATGCTATTGTGAAATTCTTCATGTGAATGATTATTACATTTTACCCTTAGGTATTCAGAATCTCTTAAACTCAAGAACATTTTCCCCAAGTATGGTATCATCATAATATCTGAAAATGAAAATAATTTTAAAAATAACTTAAAGTTGATTGTTCGGGTGAAAAAATATATCCACACACAGATTAACCAGTGCTAAATTGTCTGAGTGAAAATATGAAAATCTGAAGAGAGGGCAACTAAGCCTAAATTTAAAAATATGCCACAAAGTATTTAGAACACTATTTCCTATTACAAGCACCATTATTTCAAGCCTCTACTCAACAATCTCCTTCACAAAAATTACATGAGAAAAGGTATTTTGTAAGTATGCAAAGATGATCTGTGCACCCTCCTCTGGCTAATAGAGTATTTCCAGGGATTTCCTATATGGCATGAGGCATTCGTGAATCTACTTTGTCTTGTATCAACCTTCCACACTGTGACAATAACTGCTTAAATATTTTTTAAAGAGTTTAATTCTTATGCTAAAATGAGCTCTTTTGGTGATCTCCTGAGACCAACTTCTGGCCCAGAGTTAGATACAATCTCTACCATTTCATCTCCTTGCCATGTCTCCCTACTTGTTTCCAGAAAATCTATAATATGTAATGATTTAGAATTAATATCCCAATTCCCTGGATCTTTTAATGCATTCACTTACACTTGGGGATCTGACCAAGGCATCTGTTCATGAATAGTGGAATGATTACCAAGTCCTGATGGGGAAGGCACGATGCCATCTCTTCCTGAAATACATCCCAACTGAGAAATCAAATGCCTCATGCCTGGATTTTTTTGTTTCAATTTTTTTTCATTAACTATAATAGCCTTTTGGACATTTTCTTACAATATACCTCCCTTTACCATATTATATCTGTTAAAAGGTAGAGAAAAAGATCCAGCACGTGAAACTTTCCTCATGCATCTATGCCAGGACTTCATATGAGAATTTAACATCTGAATCAATTAATAGCCATTGCCTTTCCAAATTTAAGAAATAATTTTTAATTACATTGGGCTTAACTGACACCTTCAAATCCTCCATCTGCCAAAAACTTAACACGAGATTCCTGTAGTGTTTCTAGTTAAAGTAGTTGACATCAGAGGACAATATACAATCTCTATTTTCACTGGTGTGTTCTTCACTTTTCAAATATTCTATGCAGTAGAATATTTAAAACTTAAACACTAAGGTAATCTCAGCCAGTGTGGCATAGTGGTTGAGCATGGACCTATGAACCAGGAGGTAACTGTTCCATTTCTGGTCAGGGTATATGCCCGGCCTGTGTGCTGGATCCCCAGTAGGGAGAATGCAAGAGGCAGCTGATCGATGTTTCTATCTCTCTCTCTCCCTCTCTGAAATTAATAAATATATATATTTTTAAAAACTAAGTTACATCCCTTCCTGAATGGGATATAATCTTGACAACTCGTTTTCTGTCTCCATTGCCTCAAGTAAACCACCTGCAGAGAAAAGTGGCTCCTAACCCAGCTCCCCTCTCGAAAACAGCCAGCCAGGCAGAGCTGATGACTTTGAGATGGGAGAAGAGCGCATGCCAGGGACCTTGACAACCAGTGGAGCTCTGTCATTGTATGTCTGGCTTGAATTTAAATTATTGACCTGATAGCACGAGGCTGAGATTTTCATCACGTTTTCCAGGCTGCTGCAAACTCTTGCCAACAGTACTGTGCAGCCTGCCCCCTAAGCATGGAGGCAAGCAGCCAGCCCGAGGCCCACAGCACATAACTTTCCCAGCACTCAGATTTATGACCCTACGTCTGGATATGTGTTCAAAAGCTTACCTCATTTGTCCTGGGCATTATAGTGCTAGTTAGAAACTAGTGATGGAAAATTATGCTGAAGAAAGACTATTCATAGTGTACTTCAAGCATTGTTTGACACTTAATTTTTACCAGCATCCAAAGGAATCTCTTGAAAACAGAATGTGAACTCTGCCACTATGTAAATCAAGTTAAGACAACATATCTGTCCTTTAGGGGCTTGAAATCAATATTGGACACGACTGAAGGAAGAAGAGCTATATTGAGTTACTGCCACTAAGCGGGTATCTCTGTTTTAGACATTTGTCACTGGGTAGATCATGCCATTAGTCAAAATTGTCACTGGGACAAACTGCAACCTCCCAACTCAGCTAATCATGGATTGTCCTGGACTACATCCCTGAGAACTTGAGAGCTGAGCATGCTCTTGGTGTCTCCCATCACACTCACAGTGCCTTGCAGAATGCTATATGCGACCTGTCACTAAAATAAATATGGAATCGGCAAATGGGATGAATCTAACTTCTGAATGAGTTTACACATTTTGGCTGGTTTCCCAGGAGTCCACCCAAACCTATAATAATTAGTGGATGTGCCCATTTTAGGCCTGGGTCTTCCATCATCAGCATATTTGTAATGATTGTGAGGAAGTGTGAACACTTGATGAGTACTTCTTACATAGAAGGTCTTGCTGGTTGTCCTAAGAACATTTTTCTGTTAATCTTCACAACAAATTAATAAGGTATTAATACTCTTACTAGAGGGCCGGTGTACGAAATTCCTGCACTGGGGGGAGGGATCCCTTAGGCCAGCCTGGCCCCTCTTGAAGTCAGGGACCCCTTGGGGGATGTAACAGTGTGCCAAGGAGCAGGCGGCCAGGGAGGAGCCCATAACGAGGCCGGGCGCTGCTCATGCTCATCCCAGCCCACTGCGGAGTTGAGAGAGGCTCCTGCCGTGGGAGCTGCGCTTGCCAGCCATGAGCCCAGCTTCTGGCTAGTGGTGCTCCCCGTGTGGGAGCACACTGACTACCAGGAGGCAGCTCCTGCATTTATTGTCTGCCCCCTGGTGGTCAGTGCACATCATAGCGACCAGTCATTCTGGCTGTTCTGCTGTAATGGACTCTTAGGCTTTTATTATATAGGCTAGAGGCCTGGTGCACGAATTTGTGCACCAGTGGAGTCCCTTGGCCTGGCCTGCGGGATCAGGCCAAAACTGACTCTTCAATATCCCCCAAGGGGTCTCGGGTTGCGAGAGGGCACAGGCCAGGTTGAGGGACCCCACTGGTGAACAATTGGGGCCAGGGATGGATGCGGGAGGTTGGCCAGCCGGGAAGGGCCCACGGGAGGGCTCTAGGGCATGTCTGGCCCATCTCACTCGGTCCCGATCGGCCGGACCCCAAAAGCAAGTTAACCTACTAGTTGGAGCGTCTGCCTCCTGGTGATCAGTGCACATCATAGTGACTGGTCGACCAGTAGACTGTCTGCCCCCTGGTGGTCAGTGCATGTCATGGTGAGCGGTGGTTGAGCGGCCTTAGCATATCATTAGCATATTATGCTTTGATTGGTTGAACGGCCGACCTGTCGACCAAACACTTACCATATTAGGCTTTTATTATATAGGTTTTTAAAGAAGTTTAGCTTTAAAGAAAAACTTGTGCAAAGAGTAGTATGACAGGACTGGAACCAGATCCTCAGACACCATGACTCCGCTTCTCCACCACCTTGCCTGTCAGAGTGCATGGGCCCAGCCTTTCCTTGGAAAGAACGGTACATTCTGGGTGGAGGTGCCTACCATTTTGGTTAACTCATTCCTTTGATGTCTATACTGTGTTATCACTGGCCACATGGGGCCATTGAAACCACATAAAATTAATTTCCAAGGGGCTTAGTGGCCCCAGGTGGCTAGTGGCCACCTTATTGGACAGCACAGATGTAGGCTATTTCCACCATCATAGAAAATTTTATGGGATACACTTGCTTAGAAGAAAGAATTCCTTTTCTTCTATGACTCATTAGAAAACCTGAATTCTACCTCCTTTTGAAGGAGTTTCATAATAAGCTTGTTCTTTATTCTGACAGGAAACGGGAGACCTCTTCTTGGGCCTTGTTTGTAGGTGTTGCCAGCCCGTCTCATCAGTGGCTTCTCCTTGCCCATGATGGTAGGGAGGGGTTCATTGCGGCTCCTACTTCCAATCTGAGAGGGAGCTGACTGGCTTTGTGTTCAGAGGAGAACAAAAGACATCAAAATACCTAACCAAAGGGCTACCCTCAGGTCATCAGAGTGACCCTTATGTATCTCTCTGATTCCAAGGAGGTAAGCACCAAAGGTTCCTATGTTGCAATAAACATATAGAACTGCAAACAGGCTTGGATGCAATTACACAATTTGCTTTTACTTTTGCAGGAGGTTTTCAAAGATATGCTGGATGCCTTCAGATCATTTCCATTTTCCATTAAGAAAAAAATCCCAATGTGTTTTATTAAAATTTTCATCATGCATATTACTCTCCAATTTCTATTTTTTAACTGAAAAGGATTGATTAAATCAGCAGGTTGCTACTGAATTGTGTTTCAGACTCAGTGTGACTGGAGTACATTTTCCCTCTTTCTATCCACGGGCAAGGCTCGCTCTCTGCTCCTTTTTCAGTGGTGCTGAAACATGCAGCTTTACCCAAGGGTTTTCTTGGCCATTCCCCTTCCCACCGTGGACATCTAAATAAAAAAATACCAATTCAAAATTCCTCAAATTACTTTACGTATTAAAAATTGACAGGTGGTGTTGGTACAAGAGAAACATTGTGAGAGGCAGAGAGCATTGTGAGAGCCCCAAGCATGCCTCGCTGCAGTGCCGTTGGGCAGGTTTCACCGCTCGCTGCACCTTGCAGCAAAGTGAAAATAATTGCCTGAGTAATAATAATACCTTACACACCCAGAGTGCTTTTCATCTACGTGAGCCCAAGGCTCTTTCTCGTCTGTATATAGACGCCGCTTCAGCCTCCGCTGAAACGCAGCCGCCGTTGGGGTGGCACCAAGCATCTTCCCTCTGCAGCGATATTACACAACAATTTTCAGGAGGAAGAGGGAGAATAATTTCTCCTGTGGAAACTCTAGGAGGAATTTTAAGTGGGAAGAATGTAATTTCTAAGTTAGAATTGGCACTGACACCAGGACTTAACACCCTAATTCACAGGGACAGTGGGTGTGGGAACTTCAAAGAGCTTGAGCAATCGCGCCATAGCTCTCTGCCTGCAGCGGTTAATTATAGCATCAGGGAAATGAAAGCTATTTTCCAGTGTGGCTTCTTGACTTTACCTGGTAGGCTTAAGTTTATTTTTTTTTAAAAAAGGGGGAAAACAATTATAAAAATATGCCTATACCTTTCACCATGCAGAATAGACAAAAATATAAGAAATGTGTATTAGGTCTTGCTGGCACTGGTGGGGAGAGATGTCTGTTTATATCTACTTAATTATTTTGTAAAATTATGGTCTCTTTATCAAAGGAGTATAAAAAGTAAATGTAGAAAATATAATTAAAAACTATTTAAAAACATAGCAGAGACTAATACCTTGGGATTCCCCAAATCTAATCTATACTAATAAAAGGATAATATGCTAATTAGACCAGACGTCTTCCAGACGACCTTCCAGAGGTCCTACATGACAAAGCCAGGCCCTGGTGAAGCTACCCCGCCTCCGTTCCCAGTCCCTGGCACCTGCGGTTGCAGCCAGGGAGAAGCTGCCCCATCCCAGGTCCCCTCCTGGGTGCCTACAGCTGCAGCCACAGCCCGAGTGAAGCTGCCCCAGTCCCGGATTGAAGAGGCATGCCCCACTGCCGGTTTAGGCCCGGTCAGGGATTGGGCCTAAACCAGCAGTTGGACAGCCCCCGAGGGGTCCCGGATTGGAGAGGGTGCAGGTGGGGCTGAGGAGACCCGCCCCCCATGCACGAATTTCATGCACCAGGCCTCTAGTCTCCTATGAAAAATGCTAGTATCAAGGGAAATTACCTATTAGAGAATAAGGTTGGTGTGAATAGAAAAAAAAAAAAGGTAGGAAAAAACAATATTCATTTACTCTAAAGTAAAAAACAAACAATAACCTTCATTTTCCAAACTAGAGAATGACTAGAATACTCTTTTTCTTCAATTTACTTTTTTCTCAAATTAATCCTTTTTAAGGCTTGCAAAGAAAGAGGTTCCAAAATCTACATAATTTAGACCAAGAGCTGTGTATTGGAATTGTACTTGAATGTGTATTATGAACATTTTACAGATTGGCACACTATAAATTAAGAATGTCTTTTTATTAAGTTGCTTCATTTGATTCAGGGTCCAAACAATATCAATTAATTATCAGTTGTTAATATCTTTAAAATCCCCCTTTTTCTCTACAAATGCTGTTGATTTGTTAAAGAAACTGGGTCTGTTTCCTCCTCTTTCTTCAGAATGTTTCACATCCTGGATTCATCCGATCTCTTTTTTGTGGAGCCACTGAAATTGTTTCTCTCTCCCCATAATTTCTGCAATCTGTCCAAGTGGTGATTTTTCAAAAAATTGTACCATTCATCCTACATTTATTAACTGGAATCCTTTCTTAAGAACTGTTTTTCATCAACCAGTCTTTCTTTAGTTACCTTGAAGTCCAGCTCATGTGGGAAAGGCAGGATCAATGCTTTATCTGAATGTATTCAGAGTCAGAGTTTTGCTCTACATTCTCTGCCACCGCTGCGTTCATTTTTGAAAAGTACCTTGCTTTCTCATACAACAGGTTCCTCAGGGAACCTCACACTCCTTTTAGAACAGAATGGTATTTAGAGACCAAAGTAGAGGCAGTGAGTGCTCAGGACAAGTAAGCTGTCCTTGTTTTTGCTGCTTTCTAGTGTACAAGGCTGGAAAATACTTGTTTTTAAAAAAGAGTCATTCTAATATTTCCATTTTAAATATAATGTTGTTCTTTTCATTTTTAATATAATGTTGACTTTTACTTAACTTATTTGATTTTTGTATTTGTACCTCTACTACCTTACATTGAAAATTCAGATTTTCCACAATAGTAGCATAATTTATTTATCCTAAAATATACATACTATAGTCTCAAAACAATGTCAGTAATAATGAAGTTTAAAATATTTTGTAATTAAAACCCTGGTCTAGCATTGCTTGGTGTAATATTTTTTTGAGTTGTTACATCATCAACCTTTTATATGGATTTACTTCTTTCAGTTTAACTTCATAGGGCTTTTTTTTCCCCCCATGTTGGGTTTAAATTTTTTTGTAATATAAAACTTACATCCAAAGTCAAAATTATTGAACAAAGTGTATTCAGAAATATCTCACCTCCATTGCCCTATTCCCTCTTTTTGTCATTAACCATTTTTATTAACTTGAATTTATACTTAAAGTTTGTTTTTATAAATATAAGAAGTGCAGCATACTAGTACATTGTGTTTTATGCATTTGAAAATCAAAGGTTGGGTGGACTGCACACTTTGGGCTCTTTGCTCCCTCATCGGGGGGGGATTCAGAGATCAGTCACCCTGCTCCCCCTTCGGTGTCGCTGGGACAGCATCAACAGATAGTGCTCAGCTCTCCGCCCCTCGGGGTGCTTGCAGCACAACCTCTCTCTGCCCAGTTTTGTCCTGCAGCCATGGGTGTTGCCACCAGGGGCACTGCTACGAACATCTTGCACAATAACCTCCATCTCAAAGAGGAGTCTTCTCAAAGAGGGCTATTTATCTAGCAGTAAAAAGAAAGGGTACCCAGTTAAATTTGAATTTCAAATGAACAGTGAATATATTTTAAGTGTATTGTGTGCCCTGCTATATTTACATTAAGATATAGTTATCCTAAAGAATACAGCATTCACCTAACAAGATATACTACAGATCACTCAGCATTTGTGTATGTATCTTTTCTTCATTTCTTTTTTACTGCTTATTATGAGAATCTACTGGTAGATATTTAGTTTTTTTTTAAAAAAAAACTTTGCCATTACATACAATGTCACAACGCATATATCATTTTATACTTGTACCAATATACTTTTGGGTACATTCTTAGAAATGGGATTGCCAGATTAAAAGTAAAAACACCTGTAATTATGGTAGATAGTGCCAGCACCCCAGGGTAAGAAATGTATAGGGTGGTATTTATGGGAAAAATAGAGACCAAAAAGTTAGCAATGATTTTTCTGGGTCAGAAGACTATTGGTTAATCTCACCACAGCTCATCTTGTTTTATTTTTTAGAAGGTACTGCATATTTGAAATTCTTACAGTTGTGTTTAAGTGTGTATACACTGTAGTTTAAATTTTGAAAATGAGAAGCTTAAAAAAAAGAAATGGCATGATCAAATCAGAAGTTAATAGAAAGTAGAATCAAGCAAAAGATGGAAGAATTATTCTCTTCAAACCTGAATAATTTGTAAAAAGTATTTGGCAACAGATATTAGGAACTTTCAAAATATTTGTATATTTTAGTCTTATACATAAGCTTTTGAAACCTTCTCTAAGAAAATATTCTGAAATGTAAATGATTTATATACCAAGTTGTTCATAGCCCAAATAGCCCAAATTCTTCACACTTATGCATAACTAGAGGCCCAGTACACGAAATTCATACACGGGTAGGGTGGCTAGGCCTGGCCAGTGATCAGGGCCAATCTATGGGGAGACTGGTGGGGCGATTGGGGTCCCCTGCTGACACCTGCCTTGGCCTACCTGGTGCCACCCTCTCACCTGCCCCACCCCCCACTGCTGCCACCAGTAACCTCCTTCTGCAGGGTGACCGGTGGGGCGATCAGGGGTTCCTTGTTGGCACCCACCTTGGCTGGCCTGGGGCCTGTGGGCTGGGGGCAGCTCCTGCATTGAGCATCTGCCCCCTGGTGGTCGGTGCGCATCATGGTGACCGGTTGTTCCACCATCCGGTCGATTTGCATATTAGGCTTTTATTACATAGGATACTGTGCAGTTATAAGAATAAATGTTATTTTAAATAGATTTATTCAAACCTGCTATCAAAGTAACTGATAACCCAAAGGAAACAATCTCTGGAATTTCATCACCAATTCATTTTTCTATTTATACAAAAGACCCTTCAGTACTTCTGCATGTATGTGTAACTTGTGCAAAATTATAATAAAATAGAATTTGATAGTCTACATCTGATAAAACATGCCATTGGTATGTTTCCACTTGGCTACTGCCTTGGTATTTTTTACATCATCTTACCTCACTAAGATTAGCCTATTTACAGATGGGATTATATCCTTCCTCACCGTTCTTCATGCTCATATAATTTATATGCATATACATATACATTTATCATTTTTCATTGCTTATTTTCATATAAATGTTATCATTCTATAGACATTTCTCAATGACTGGCTTTTCTCACTCAATAGCATGTACATCATGGACACCATTGTGAGTCGCCAGATGTGGATCTAAATTATTCTTTCATATTAACTTAAGGTATTTCCTAATATGGGTGAAACATACTATGTTTTTACCATTCTCCTATATATTTAGCACTCAGGGTAGTTACGGTTTTTTGGGTTTGTTTTGCCATTCTAGGCTAAAACAAACATCCTGTACATATTATTACATTTGAGGGCTTTTATTTTGATAAGGAAGATTCCCAGGAGTGGACTTGCTAAGTAAAGAGGATATACTTTTAAATCTGAAATGCATATTTCCATATTACTTTTCTGAGGTTTATACCAATAAACATTCCCACCCGCAGTAGGAGAGTCCCTCCCTCCATGAACTCACCAGCATTTTATTAAATTTTTGCCCATCTCATGGGTAAAAGCTAGTATCTCATTGTTACTAATAAAATAAAACATTCCCTCATATGTCTATTGGCCTTTGAGTGTCCTCTTCTGTCAATTGCTTATTCATATTCTATAAACGTGTTCCTTGGGATGCGTGCCTTTTGTTTATATGATTGTAGGTATAATACAATTTATAATATTATGGGTAATATTTTTTTCTGTCGTATGTGGTGCAACATTTTCTTCCAGCTTATCACTTACGTTTTTACTTGGTTTTTGGAATACATTCACATATAGGACTATCCTTAAGGGTTTAAATGTCTCTTCCTTATGGCTCTGAGTTTTCTGTCTTGTTTAAATTGTTTTTCTTTACCTTAAAGGTATAAAAACATTCTCCTAAATTTTCTTATCAGGTTTTTGGTTTTATAATAAAAATTCACCTTTGTATCCATATGGAATTCCGTTTGCTTCTGTGTGATATAGTGGCTTAAGACTTGTTTTTCCGATGGATAGCCAGGTGTGAAAACACATTCAACAAAGAAGCCAGTCTTTCTCCACTGAATCAAAGTTCCATCTTACTTACATTTTAATTTTCTAAGCACACACAGACAAATTTGTCTGTTTCTATTCTAATGCCTTACTATTTTGACTAACAAATTATCTACTATTAGAGTATAGTAGGTTTTAATTTCTAGGAATTAATCACCTCATGCAATTTTTCTCTTCTAATTTTTAGATATTTTGAACATTTATTATTCTTCATGGATATTAAGATCATTTCACCTTTTCCTTCCATTCTTTCCAAAATAGTTTAAAAGAAAGTTGAACTTCTAAGATTATATTTTACTTATATACTAATATAGTAATTTTTGGATGATTGAGACTTTTATGATATATCTTGCTACCCAAGAATGCTATGCCTTTGCTTTTATGAATATCAACAAGACTTGATAAGAATATTCAATGATTAGAATGATATTTGGGAAGATTTTTAATGACATTGAATAACATTTAATTAAACTAAATAATAGCAAATAAAATTACAGGGACAGCATGATGCCAATTAAGTTAAATTGCATAGGAAAAGACTCACAGTAAACATTTTAAAACATTAATAATGAGACATGTTTGAATGGAAAATTTGTAGATAATCTTTACCATGTATATGTTTTTCTATAATTTTCAAATTTTTAATAATGGGCTGGACTCAGAGCATGGCTGTGGATGAAGAAAGCATATAAACTCTCTGATTTTGTCTACTGTAAGACGTAGTGAAGTAGGAATCTTAGAATCAATAGTGAAAAATAAGAAACACCACTTTCTGTGTGCCATTGTCCCATGTTGTCACAGAAGACCTATAAAAATCTTCTATAACAATGCGTCTGATGGATTCAATCAAATAACATAGTACCGTTATATATGTGGAATTTTTCTTTCCTCATAAAGCAGAAACTTTAAAATAAGCATACAAGTTTAGTCTCCCAACATAAGCATTATGTTGTAGTTCATGGGAAGTAATAGCAATTAGTCTGCAGGGCATTTATAACTTTATTCCAACATATAATAAACGCTTCACATAGAAATTTTGAAAGCATTTTACCTGAAATCACCAACTAGTCAAAGAATGAACTGGAGACAACACTTAGTTAACTCAAAGGAAATTTTTGTAATTTCCCTAGAAAGTATTTGGATGAAGGCTAAATTGCCAATTGAAAATTATTGCCCCTGAACAAACCTCATCAACACGTTCTTTGTTGCCTCATCTTCCAATGTATGTCTTTTATTGATTCATTTAAAGTATGAAAATAAAAAATTGAAACATTAGGTACCCAATAAATGCAGGTTAAAAATTTTCACTTTAGAAATGTCTCCCTAAGTCAGCATTTTTTCACCTTCTTCTCTTGGAAATCATGTAATAGCAACAAGAAGACAGGAAAAAGTCTAAACACTCCATTTACAGTGAATATAAGGTATAGATATAACCCAGGTACATGTATATGATCTGTCAAAAACCGCCACGATTGGGAAAAAGTGAGGAGAATTCTTTAAGAAGCTTTTTGAATGGGCTCACCTACAGTGGATATCAGAATCAAAAATAATATACTCACTGAAGGTGAGAGTCATACACTGGTTAGATAATTATGTCCAGTGCTAGCAATAAGGGGGAGAAAGTGAAATAGACCGGGCTGCCAACAGAAAGACTCATTGATCTGGTTTGGTTCAGAGAAGCAGATGAGGTGGTCATACACAAATAACTGCCTGATGTGCCATATGTGTTAGAATGCCTTTTTGTGTCCCTGTGGCAGCAGAGAAGGAGAGAGCTTTCAATGTGAACCTGGGGGACTTCCCAAACTCTTCCCCATTCTGAACTCCCTCACCCAAAGAACCCTCCTTCAAATAGCTGACTAACACACTGATGAGCAGTAAGAATGATTCTAGAACAACATCACACAAAGATATAATGCTAAATGCTGTGCTAAAGAACAGCAAACTGTTCAATAGATTAAAAAATGTTTACCATAAAATATCGCTGTGGCCCTAGCTGGTTTGGCTCAATGGATAGAGCGTTGGCCTGCAGACTAGAGGGTCCTGGGTTTGATTTCAGTCAAGGGCACATGCTCGGGTTGCAGGCTTGATCCCCAGTAGGGGGCATGCAGGAGGCAGCTGATCAATGATTCTCTCTCATCACTGATGTTTCTATCTCTATTTCCCTCTCCCTTCCTCTCTGAAATCAATAAAAATATATTTAAAAAATAAATTAAATTAAATATCGCTGTGAAGCAGAAAAAAATACAACTCAAAAAATCACTGTTCCTAAAATATGAAGTAACAGTTACCTCTGAGAAGACCACAAAGGGAAATGCAAGAACACCTGCATAAAGAAGAGAACACCATGCAAAGCAGAAATGCAAGAACTGAGAGATAAAAAGAGGATATAAAATAGGATGTGCATGGATGGGACATAGAATAGAAGTAGAATGTAAAAACAAAAATTCGGGAGGGACTTCCACTTATGACAAGATGAAGTAGATGTACTTTTCACTATTCCTCCCACTAAGTACAACTAAAACCCCTGGATTTTGCATATATGAAATCATAGGAAGACTTTGAGAGTCTGAGAGAAGAAGGTAGACTCATCAGGGAACTAAGGACCCAAGGAATAACATAGTGGTGAGTTCCTTGATTGTTTTCTATTTTGTTTTGCTGTGTTGTAGCATGCCTTTTGTTTTTGTCTATATTTTATTTTATTTTATTGCCTCATAAAAATCACACTACATATTGGAGAAGCCAGCAACCCAGAAAATGCCAAAGGGTATAGGCAGAATGAGACCCAACAAAAAGCCTGTTCTCTACAGTCAAACAATGAGAAAAAGGGACAAATTAGCAAGACAGAAATATTTAAGCGATAACCAATATGTTTCAGCCACATAGCAGAGGGAAAAACTGTGGCCCCAGCACTAGCCATGGGAGGAAAGGCCAAGTGAGAAGCATGGGCCTCCGTCTGCACAAGACAACGCAATGTCCCTGCGGAGCAGCAGCAGAACAGAGACCCAGGACTGTCAACTCCTTTATGTCACAGGGAGGCTCCTTCCTATGTTGTGGTGTCAGCTGAGGCTACATGGACGATAATAAAACAAGTGTTTTATCTGAGGTCTAGTGAGGAACTGGTAATTCCACAACCACCCAGCAGCAATGAGAAGCTCTCCTCACCTTGAAGGTCAAAGAAGCTTAGTAAACCTTCTGAGGCAAAACCTAAAGAAATACACACCAACACCATCATACCCGGACTTTTAAAAATTAAAAAGTTTAAAACAGCAGAAGATAAACAATATCTTATTTATGGAGAACAATTCAAATGACAGAGATTTTATCACCAGAAGCTTTGGGAGCCAGAAAGATGTGGCACAACATTTTTAAGAACTGAAAGAAAAAAACCATTGACCCAGAATTCTATAAAAGATCCCTAATGAAAATATCCTTAGGAAAGAAGGGGAAAACCTAAATATATATGCAACAAATAACAGGGCTGCAAAATGTATAAAGAAAAAAATTAATCAAATTGAAAGAAGAAATAGGCATATACAAAATAATAGTTTGGATTTCAACATCTCTTTCTTTTTCTCAACAATTGATAGAACAAGACAGAAAATTAGCAAGGTTATTGAACTAATCAACAACACTATTAATCTACACAAACTAATTGACATGTATTGAATACTCAATCTAATCATAGAAGAATAGATAGATTTTTTTAAGTACCAATGAAACACCTACATATACCATAATAGACCACATCCTTGGTCATGAGGCAAATATTAATAAATTTTAAAAAATTTAAACTGTACATAGTATGTTTTATGACTAAAAAGGAATCAACATAGCTTGGCTGGCATGTTTCAGTGATTGAGTGTCAACCTATGAACCAGGAAGTCATGGTTCAATTTCCCGGTCAGGGCACATGCCCAGGTTGTGGGGATGATCCCCAGTGAGGGGTGTGCCAGGTGGCAGACAATCAATGATTCTGTCTCATCATTGATGCTTCTATCTCTCTCACTCTCTATTTTTCTCTAAAATCAATAAAAATATATTTTTTAAGAGGAATCAAAATAAAAATAAATAATAGAAAGGTAGCAGAAAAATCGGAAAACACTTGGAAACTAAAACTGCACCATTTGATAAAATTCAATACCAATGCATAATTAAAAAAAACACACAAAAACTCCTCTCAGCATCTAAGCAAACTAAGAATAGAAAGGAACTTCCTCAGCTTGATAAAGAGCCTCTACAAAAACCTGCAGTGTACCGACTGAAGGAGGAAATAAAACTGTTTGTTGGCATATGATATGAATATCTGTACAGAAATCCCAATGAATCATCATCAACAAAAATACCATCTTGGAACTAATAAGAGTGAACCCTAATATTATGGGATACAAAGTGAATATACAAAAGCCAATAGTTTTCCTGTACATTAGAAATGAATAATTGGGATATAAATTTTTTAAAAAAGTACTAAAGCACAAAAAAATTAACAGTCAGTTATAAACCTAACAAAATAAGTACAAGATTGATATGTGGAAAACTACAAAATTGTAATGAAAGAAATCCAAGAAGTCCTAAATAAAAGAAAAGATATTTTGTATTCATAGACAGCAAGACTCAAAATTGTTAAGATGTCATTCTTCCCAGCTTGATTTAACCCAACTTCAGTCAAAATTCTAGTAATATATTTTGTAAGTATTAACAAACTGATTCTAAAATTGATATAAAAAAACATATAAAATCCAATAAAATATTGAAAAACAACAACAGTAATGAACTCAATATTACCCAATTTTAATTCTTAGTATAAAACAACAATGCTCAAGACAATGAAAGAACAATGAGAGTACAGAAATAGACCCCGCAAATACAGTCAATTGATACTTGACAAAAGTAAAAAGCCAATTCAATGCAGAAAAAAAATGTTTTCAACAAATAGCATTAGAAAAAGGGAGCTCCATATGCAAATAATAAGGACAGATACAGAGTTTAACTTTATACAAAAATCAAAATTTCTCAAATACATAAATGTAAAATGCAAAACTATTAAACTTCTAATTGAAGAAAATTTATGTGATCTTGAGTTTGGTGATAATTTTTTTGAATCAACACCAAAAGCACAATCCATTAAAAATTTTAATAAGATAGGTTCTATTATTATTAAAATTCCAAACTTCTGCTCAGAAAAATACATGGTTAAGAAAATTAAATGGGAGGCTGCCAAGGGCCAGGCAGGGGTGGCAAATGACATTGGCTGGCACCAGAGAACTTTCCAGGAGACCCAGAACAAACACACTAGTGGCCAGATTCAAACAACAACAGATCAAAATCCAATGAGCTACACAAATAGCTGATCCAAATATTTTTGTTTTTTCTTTATTTCTTCTTTCATATGTCTTATTTCTCTCTTTCCTTTAACTCTATTTTCTCTCTTTCTCTTTTGTAATTTTATTTTATTTTATTTACTTTGTGTTTGCTTTCTTTCCATTTTTCTTTTCCTATTCAATATTTTATTTTATTATTATTACTTCTAAAATTATTATTATTATTTCATTTATAATTTTTTTGGTTTTCTTTTTTATTGTTATACTTTTTCTTTTCTCTTCCTTCTTTACTTTCATATTCTCTTTTTTCATTACTTTTATTTGTCTCTAATTCTTTTGATCTCTTGCATTTTAGTATTCTTTTTTAAAAATTCTTCTTTATTGTTGTTTTTGTTGGTGTTGTTGGTTTATGTTCATGTTATTATCAGTTTGGTCTTATTTTTTTCTTGTTTTGTTCTGTCAGCACCCTTATTACAGTTGGCAGGATGAGGTCAGGGTTGAGTCTCACAGTCAGCCAGCCCAAGGCTGAGTCCACCCAAGAATGGGACAGCAGCAATCAGACCCAAATAAAACAGGAGAACCAACATAACCCACACAAGGGACATTCCTAGAGCACCAAGATCAGAAAATTAAGGAGGCTACACCACTGGGTCCCACAAGACACCCACTATTGAAGGCTCATGCGACTGTGAGTCATAGATGTCCTAGCCAATACATAGAAATAAACACAAAGAACAGCAAAAATGGGGAAACTAAGAACAGGCCACATATTAAAGAACAGGAGGAATCTCCAGAAAAAGAGTTAAATGAAATGAAAGAAAGCAATTTACTAGTAACAGAGTTCAAAGTAGTGGATTTAAGAATGCTGAACAGCATGGAAAGGAAAATAGAAATCATGAAAAACAACTAGTCAGAAATGAAGAATGACATATGTGAAATAAAGAATACACTAGAGGGAATAAACAGTAGTTTGAGAAAGCAAAGGATCAAATCAGCAAATTTGAGGACAAGGTAAATAAACTCAATCAGAGCAATAAAAAAATAATATTAATAACAATGAAAAAGCAGGAGGATAGTTGAAGAGAATTTGGGACAATATAAAATGTAACAACATCTGCATCATTGGGGTACCAGAGGGAGAAGAAAGTGAGCCAGGGATAGAGAACCCATTTGAAGAAATGACAGAAAACTTCCCTAACCTGGTGAAGGAAAAATCACACAAGTTCAGGAAGCACAGAGTCCCAAGTAAGATGAACCCAATGAGACCCACACCAGGACACATCATAGTTAGAATGGCAAACGTTAAAGACAAAGAAAGAATCTGAAGGGAAGCAAGAGAGAGAGACGGTGACCTACAAGGGAACTCCGCTCAGGCTGTCAGCTGATTGTTCAACAGAAACAGTAAAGGCCAGAAAAAAATGGCATCAAGTATTCAAATAACGGAAAGCAAGGATCGGAAACAAAGACTATTCTATCAGACAATGCCATCATGCAAAATTGAAGTTGAAATAAAGAGTTTCCCAGACAGAAACGGGCTAAAGGATTTTATTACCACAATACTAGCATTGCAAGAAATGAAAGAGAGAGAGAGAGAGAGAGAGAGAGAGAGAGAGAGGAACATAGGCATAAAGAATAAAAATGGCAACAATTATGTATTTATCAATAATTACATTAAATGTAAATGGATTAAATGCTCCAATCAAAAGTCATAGGGAAGCTGTAAGGATGAGAAAACATGACCCATATATATGCTGACTATAAAACATGCACCTCAGAACAAAATAATCACACAGGATGAAAGTGAAGGGATAGAAACATTTTCTATGCAAATGGAAATGAAAAAAACAAACAGTGTAGTAATACTTATATCTGACAAAATAGACTTCAAGTCAAAGGTCATAAAAAGAGACAAATAAGGTCACTTCAGAATACTAAAGGGATCAATACAACAAGAGGATATAATACTGTTAAACATATATACACACAACATAGGAGCATACAAACATATTTAAAATAACTCCTGGAGGACTTTAAGGGAGGGTCGACAGAAATACAGTCATATTAGGGGACTTTAACACCTTACTGACATCACTAGGTATACCCTCTAGACAAAAAATGAACAAGGAAACAGTGACCTTATATGACACATGGGATCAGATGGATTTAGTTGATATTTACAGAACATTTCACCCCAGCAATAGAATATACATTCTTCTCAAGTGCACCTAGGTCATTCGCAAAGACATTTTATGACACAAAATAACTCTCTACAAGTTCCAGGGGATTGAAATCATATCAAGCATCTTCTCAGATCACAATTCCATGGAACTAGAAATAAATTATAATAAGAACACTCAAAAACATTCAAAAATATAGAAACTAAATAGCATGTTTTTAAATAATAAATGAGTTACCAATAAGATCAAGCACAATATCAAAAACTTTCTAGAAACAAATTAAATTGAACACACAAAAACCAAAAATGTATGGAAATAGCAAAAGTGGTCCTGAGATGGAAGTTCAGAACATTACAAGTCTACTTTAAGAAACAATAAAAACCTCAAATGTGTAATCTTACCCTACAACTAAAAGAATTAGAAAAAGAACAAGAAGTAAAGCTCAGACTTTGTAGAAGGAAGGAAATAATAAAGATCAGAGCAGAAATAAATGACATAGAAACTAAAAAACAATACAAAGGTCAATGAAACCAAGAACTGATTCCTTGAAAAGATAAATTGAAGAACCTTTAACCAGACTCATCAAGAAACAAAGAGAGATGAGCCAAATAAATAATATCAGAAATGAAGGAGGAGAAGTAACAACTGACATCACAGAAATACAAAGAATTATAAGAAAATACTCTGAACAACTATATACCAATAAACTGGACAACCTGGGTGAAATGGACAAATTCCTAGAAATATAGAATCTTCCAAAATTTAATAAGGAATAATCAGAAAACCAAAATAGACCAATAACAATTAATGAAATTGAAGCAATAATCAAAATACATCCAACAAACAAAAATCCCAGTTTGGATGGCTTCACTGGAGACTTTTACCAAACATTCAGAAAAAAACTAACACCTCGCCTTCAAAAACTATTTCACAAAATCCAAGAGGAGGGAAAATTCTGAATATCTTATGAGGCCAGCATTATCTTAATTCCAAATCCAGATAAAGACACCACAAAGATTGAAAATTACAGTTCAATATTCCTGATGAAAATAGATGCTAAAGTCCTCAACACAATATTAGCAAATTGGATCCAGCAATACATTAAAAAATAATACACCATGACCAAGTGGGATTTATTCCAGGGATGCCAGGCTGATATAATATTAAAAAATCAATAGAGGTGATACATCATATAAATAAAATGAATAAAAATCTCATGATCATATCAATAGATGCAGAAAAAGCATTCAACAAAATCCAGCTCCCATTTATAAGAAAAAATTCTCAGTAAAGTGGCAATAGAGGGAGCATATCTCAACATAATACAGGCCAGACATGACAAACCAATAGCCAACATATTCAAAGGGCAAAAATTAAAGCATTTCTATTAAGATCAGAAACAAGACAGGGATGTGAGCTTTCACTACTCTTATTAAACATAGTACTGGAAGTCCTAGCCATAGCAATCAGACAATAAGAAAATATAAAAGGCATTCAAATGGAAAGGAAAGAAGTAAAACTATCATTATTCACAGATATCATGATATTGTACATAGAAAATGCTTCCGAATCCACCAAAAACTACTAGAGTTCATAAATGAATTAAGCAAAGTTGCAGATACGAAATAAACATCCAGAAGTTGATGGCACTTTTATACACCAATAACAAACTTTCAGAAAGATAAACTAAACAAACAAAACAAAACAAAAACATTTACCATTGCAACAACAACAACAAAAATAAGATACTTAAGTGTAAACTTAACCAAGGAGGTAAAATATTTGTGCTCAGAAAACTATAGGATATTGAAAAAGGAAATAGAGAAAGATACAAACAAGTGGAAACATTACCATATTCATGGATTGGAAGAATTAACATCATTTAAATATCCATACTACCCAAAGCAATCTATAAATTCAACACATTCTCTATTAAAATACCAATGGCATATTTCCTAGATCTAGAACAAATATTCCAAAAATTAATATGGAACCAAACAATACCCCAAATAGCCACAAAAATATTGATAAAGAAGACCAAAGTTGGAGGGATCATGATACCAGATATCAAAGCCATTGTAATCAAAACAGCCTGGTAATGGCACAATAACAGGCATATAGATCAATGGAAAAGAAGAGAAATCAACCCTACCTTTATGGTCAATTAAAATTTTACAAAGGAGGCAAGAGCATACAGCGGGGTATTTTTTATTGTTTTGGGGAAAATTGGATATGTATATGCATAAAAATAAAACTAGACCACTAACTTACACCCAAGAATAAACTCAAAGTGGATAGAAGACTTAAATGTAAGGCATGAAATGTAAGACAGTAAAATCTCAGACATCTCTTGTAGCAGTATTTTTTTGCCATTGCGATTCCTCACTTGAGGATACTTTTTTCCATTGATTTTTAGAGAGCGTGGAAAGGAGGCGGTGAGACAGAGTGAGAGAAACATTGATGTGAGGGAGACATATCAATTGGTTGGATGCCACTTGGGCTGGCAATCAAGCCTGCAACCGAGGTACTTCCTGCGACAGAAATCAAACCTGCCACCTTTCAGTCCAAGGGCTGATGCTCTAATCACTGAGAAAAGCCATCTAAGGCAAATGTAGCAGGGTTTTCACAGGTACATCGCCTAGGGCAAGAGAAACACAGGAAAGAATAAACAAACATGACTACATCAAACTAAAAAGTTTCTTCGCAGCAAAAGAAATTGTAAACAAAATGAAAAAAGAACCCACTGTTTGGGAGAACATGTTCAGTAACGATACATCTGATAAGGGGTCAATTTCCAAAGCATATAAAGAACGCATACAACTCAATACCAGGAACACAAACAAACCAATTTAAAAAATGGGCAAAGGACCTAAATAGACACTTCTGCAAAGACAATATAGAGATGGTTGAGAGACATATGAAAAATTAGAGGTCCGGTGCACGAAATTCGTGCACAGAGGGGGGGGGAGGGTCCCTCAGCCCAGCCTGTACCCTCTCGCAATCCGGGACCCCTGGCTCCTAAGCTCTTGCCTGCCTGATTGCCCCTAACTGCTCACCTGCCTGCCTGATCGCCCCTAACCTCTCTGCCTACTTGCCTGATTGCCCCTAATCACTCGCCTGCCTCCTGATCGCCCCTAACTGCCTCTGCCTGCCTGCCTGATCGCCCTTAACCACCTCTGCCTGCCTGATTGCCCCTAATCACTTGCCTGCCTGCCTGATCACCCCTAACAACTCTGCCTGCTTGTCTGATCACCCCTAACCACTCTACATGCCTGCTTGATTGCCCTAACTGCTCATCTGCCTGCCTGATCATCCCTAACCGCCTCTGCCTCGGCCCCCACTGCTGTGGCTTCATCTGTAAGGATGTCCGGAATGACGTTTGGAAGGTCATTTGGCTGTCTGTTCTAATTAGCATATTATGCTTTTATTATTATAAATTTCTGAAGTCACTAATCATCAGAGAGATGCAAATTAAAATGACAATGAGGTACCACCTCACACATGTCAGAATGACTGCCATCAATAAATCAACAAACAAGCGCTATCAAGGATGTGGAGAAAAGGGAATCCTGGTACTCTGGTGGGAATGCAGAATGGTGCAGTCACTGTGGAAAACAGTATGGAGTTTCCTCAAAAATAAAAATGAAACTGCTGTTATTCTAGATATATATTCTAAGAATCCCAAAACACCAATCAGATAGAATATATTTCAGGTAGAATATATTCACCCTTATGTTCATAGCCACACAATTAACAGTAGCTAAGATCTGGAAACAGCCCAAGTGCCCATCAGTCTGTGAGTGGATAAAAAAGCTTGGTACATTTTTACACCATGGAATACTATGCAGTTGTAGAAAAGTAAGATCTCTTATGCTTTGAGAGAGCATGGAGGGACCTGGAGAGTATTATGCTGAGTGGAATAAGTGAGTCAGAGAAAGACAAATATCTATGATCTCACTTATAAGTGGAATCTAATGAACATAATAACCTGATAAACAAAATATGTCCAGTGGTATGGATGCATGGAACAGACTGACAGATCTCAAAGGGGAGGGGTGGGAGATGGGAAGAGATTAACAAAAGAACTTATATGCATATATGCATACCTAATGGACACAGACAATAATGTAGTGAAGGCCTGGGAGGGGGGAAGGTGCTTGGAGAAGGGGGAAATGAGGGGGGAGAGAGGGGCGAGGGGCATCTGTAATTCTGTCAACAATTAAATAAACAAACAAACAAACAAACAAACAAATAAATAAATAAATAAATAAATAAAAGAAAAGTTATGTCCGCACAAAAGCTTGCAAGTGACTATTTTTGGTAGATTTATTCGTAATTGCTAAAGAGTGGGAGCTGCCAAGATGTCCTCCCATAGGTGAGTGGACGAACACCCTATGGGGCATCCATCCTGTAGAATACTACTCAGCGACTGGAAGAAATGAGCCACAAGCCCCACCCCCACCGCCACTGCAGCCCCCCAGCCCCCAGGCAGACATGGAAGATCCTCCGTGCATGCTCCTTAATGAACAAAGGCAATGTGAGAATGCTGCATGTGTCCTGAGTCCATGGAGAAAGGAAAACTCAGAAAGATCAGACCTCCCAGATCTTCGGGGCAGCGGACGGGGTGGAAGCACAGGGACTCTCAGGCTGGCCCAACGGTCCTGTACGCGCTGTAATGGCAGATGCATGACACACTGTGCTTTTCAAAACACAGAAATTACAGCATATAGAATGAAACTTGGTATCTCTATATATAAAGAGCCAGGGTCCGTAACAACCGAAGGCTCGACCTAACACCGGAAGTCAGTGCTGACTGCAAGGGGGCTGTGGATTAGGCCCAGAGAGAGGCCTACAGAGAGAAAGGCAGGGTCGGATCTGCAGCCTCAGTGGCTGCTGTTCATCAGCCATTGCCTCTCTCTTTCCGGGCTTCACCAGCAGCCACACCTCTGTTTCTCTCTGGGCCTCCACGGGGCTGCTGATCAGCCCCGCCTCTTTGATCAGGCCCAGAGATAGGCCCAGAGATGCTGACAGGCGTAGAAACTGACCAATCAGAACCAAATCTGGGTGAACTAGGAAGGCAGAACCTAAGGTGGGGGCTGAGGCGGGGTTTTAAGGGCAGCAGCTGTTCGGTGTAAGGTGTAAGAAAGCGGTTCAATTTTTAATGACCACTTTGGCAGTATAGTGCATATGGCTGGCTATCGGTCCAGATATAGGGATTATGTGTTTTTGTCTGCCAAGAGCATCTCCTCCTGCTGAAAAAGGCTTCCCCTGCCCCCATTTAAGTAATCCTATTCTATATAATCTATCTATACTAATGAAAGGGTACTATGCTAATTAGACCGGGTCAACCGGCCATCTTCCAGACGTCCAACTACCTTCCGGACAAAGCCATGGTGGTGGGGGACGAGGCAGAGGCAGTTAGGGGTGATCAGGTTGGCAGGGGAGGGCAGTTGGGGTGATATCAGGCCAGTTTGGGGTGAGATCAGGCCAGCAGGGGAGGGCAGTTGGGGGCAAGATCATGCTGGCAGGGGGTTAGGGGCAATCAGGCTGGCAGGAGAGGGCAGTTAAGGGTGATGAGGCAGGCAGAGGCAGTTAAGGGCGATCAAGCCGGCAGGGGAGGGACATTGGGGGCGAGATCAGGCTGGCAGGGGAGGTCAGTTGGGGGCAATCAGGCAGGCAGGCATAGAGGTTAGAGGCCATCAGGCAGGCAGGCAGAGGGGTTAGTATCAATCAGGCAGACAGGCAGAGCCAGTTAGGGGCAATCAGACAGGCAGGCAGGTGAGCGGTTAGAAGCCAACAGTCCCAGATTGCGAGAGGGATGTCCAACTTCCAGTTTAGGCCTGGTCCCACAGGGGTGATGAGGGATGTCCGACTGCCGGGATTGGGTCTAAACAAGCAGTCAGACATCCCCCAAGGGGTCCCCAATTGGAGAAGGTGCAGGCTGGGCTGAGGGAACCCCCTCCCTCTCCCGTGCACAAATTTCATGCACCGGGCCACTAGTGTGTTAACACATTGTTTGCGGGTAGTTTTTATCGCGAGCTAACCATTGGCGTGGGCCATTTTTGCTAATTTTTTGCGCAAATGGCAACGTTCAGTAAAATTACGATAACTTTAGTTTACGTATTTATACGTCACCCGCATTCTACCACTAGTCTATAAAAAACGTATTAATACGTGTCCCGCGTCGCTCTACTACCAGTCAACATAAAACATATAAATACGTTTCCCGCATACAGTGTGTTAATAAAGAAAGCACTTAGGAGGCCAGGACATCACAGACCGGAATGAAGATTTAACAGAACAGTCTGGGCGCGTTAAAATGTTTAAACACTTCCTGAGGAGGCTGGGGAAAGGTGCTGATTTAGGCAACAGGAAATAAGTAGACTCTTCAAAATGAAAGACTAGAGAAACCATACATAGGCACTATAATAGCCTATTGATTCAGTGATTTTCTACAGAGTGTGGCAAACAGTTCTGGTACCTTATGTTTGCTAGAGTTATCCATAAAATAAATTAAATGGATTGTAAGTGTCAGGTGTCAGGTATCTGCTGAATGGGATTTTAGGGATAAGAGAGGGGAGAAGGCTGCAATGATATACATGGTAATGAATTAGAGTGTACATATTAGTATGAATTTGTGTTAGTCTAATATCGATACAGGTAGTCACATGTGGAAACACTTTATGTTTTTGAACGCACAGGTGTTAGTCTACACACATATGAAGCAATGCCCCAGGACCACTGACCACAGCCAGCACCTGGATCTTGGTTTTTAATGCCATTCTCCAGTGAAAGGAACCAGGGATTCTTGGAGGAATAGCTGGCTCTAGCACTGGGTGGTAAATATACAAAAATAAAACCTGGAGCATCTTGTAATGTTAGAAAATAAAAATAAAAAGTGCTAAAAATTAAAACAAAACCCCACATTGGTGGAGGCATGTCAAAGGGATACAGGAGCCAACTGAAAGAGCTGCCTATGGCCAGAGCAACAGCATAAGTAAAGTCTTATTGGATATAGCCCAAAATATAAAAGGAATATTCCTGAGCCCACAGTGTTATAAATAAATCATTCAATACATAAATAAATGCATAAATAAGGGAGACCAGCTAAGAGAACCACATGAAAAGGAAGTACGTGGGAGTGTCTTTTCAGCAGAGAAAAGAGTCACTACATCAGCCAGGTGAGCAAGGTCAACATCACTCTTCTGATCATATGTGCCTTGACATGATGTGATAAAAATGGCATTTTGCCCCAGAAATCTTCCTCTCTAAATCCTCAATTCTAGTCTAGTCATGAGGAAATTACCAGACAAATTTCAACTGTGGGACTTTCCATAAAGTACTTGACCAAGTACTCTTTAAAACTGTCAAAGTCATTAAATATGAGAAAAGTCTGAGAATTTGTCATGCTCAAGAGATGCCCAAGGAGACACAAGAACTGAACATGTCATCCTGGGTTAAATTCAGGGACATACATACAAGCCAAAGAGATCTTTGTAAGGTGAGCACTTAAGTTAATAACAATGTATCGCATTTGTTCATCAACTGTGACAAATGTCCTGAGTGTGGGTATCTGGGAACTCTCTGTAACACCATTGCAATTTTTTCATAAATTTAAAGGTGTTCTAAAATAAGAGTTTATCTAAAAATTATTATGAAGGAAAAATAATCAAATAGAATTTTTAAAATGAACAAAAGACATAAACAGACATTACACTGAAGAGGATATGCAAATGGCATATAAGCACATAAAAAGACGTTCAATCTCCTCTATTTGGGAAATGTAAAATAAACTCCACACTTATAAGAATGGCTAAGATAAACAATATTGACAACACTTAATGCTAGTGAGGATGCAGAGAAACTGTGTCACTAGTGGGAATGTACGATTGTACACAGCCATTTTGCTGAAGAGTTTGGCAGCTTCTTAAAAAAACTAAACATGAAATGACCATAAGACCCAGCAATTGCACCCTTGGGCACTGATTTATCTGGGAAAAATGAAATGTATGTTCATACAAAAACTGTTCGCGAATGTTTTTAGCAGCTTTATTTATAATAGCTGAAACCTGGAAACAACCCAGATGTCCTTCAGCAGGCAAATGGTTAAACAAACTGTGGTATATCTATCACTAACTGCTACTGAGCAATAAAAAACTATTGATGGAAGGAACTGAGATGGCGATATAGGTACACACTTGTACTTGCTGCCTCGCACAATCACATCAAAACTACAACTAAAAGACAAAACGGATATCATCCAGAACCACAGGAAGGCTGGCTGAGTGGAAATTCTACAACTAGAAGGAAAGAGAAAAGCACATTGAGACTTTTCTCTTTGTCTCATAGGAGGTGCAGAGGTGCAGAAGTGTGGAGATATGGAGGCGTATGTGAAACTGGCTGGCAACTGGGTATGGTTTTGTCTTTCTCAACCAGGAGGGAGATACATGCTCCCAATTGCTCCCAGTTCCAGGCGAGACTCTGGGGACCCAGACTCATATGAGGAGAAACTGGACTGTCTGGCATCGGGCCAGAACGTGAGGGCAGCTTTCTCGCAGAGTTGTTTACAGCGATCATTGTTCCTACACGGGGCCATGGGACACAGAGACCCTGGGGCCTCTCCGAGGCAGAGCAGACTGGTAGCCATTTCAGTTTGCTCTGCCCTGGTGATTTCCTGAGACCCTGCCCCACCCAATTTACAACTCCATCCAAGCTGTGAGCAGAGGCTTTTGCATATGAATGGCCTGTTCTTTTGCAATCTAAAAACCTAACAAACTGCAGCTGTGTCAAAGAACGCCAAAGCTTCCAAAAGAAAGCCAGTGCTTCACAGCTGGGCCTCATCTGGACACTTCCAAACCCCAAACAAAGAGGAGGAATCTGCAGTTCTCTCTGTAGCTCCTGCTGGGGGGCCTCAGACATTGGCTGACTTTGCATCTCCTTGGAGATCCAAGAGCCAGAGTACCCAGTGGTCAGAGTGAGACCATACCGATTACAACTCTTCAAATCCATAAGAGACACACTCAAGGGACAGACTCAGTGAGCACCAAAGCCCCACTGAAGCAAGTCCTGCTCCATAATGGTGTCTCCAGCACAGCAGTTCTTTCATTGTAGACACAGCTGGTCCTCACAGACAATTGGCCTGGTGGTCAATTCCTCCCAGTGATACCAACAGAAATCAAGACTTAAATACAACAAGACTGTGCACACAGCCCACAAAGGGGTGCACCAAGAGTGTCCATCTCAGGTAATTAGGGAGGCTGAGCCCCTGGGCACTATAGGACACCTAGCACATAAAGCTACTCTATCAACACAGGGAAACAGCCAAAATCCAGAGACAAAGAAACAAGTCACAAATGAAAGAAATGGAGAAAAGAAAACTGCTGGATATAGATTTCAAAACCACGGTTGTAAGGTTACTCAAGAAACTTCTAGAAACCCCCGAGAAATTTGGTGAGACCCTCAAGGATATGAAAAAGGACCAATTAGAAATTAAGCATACACTGACTGAAATAAAGAATAATATACAGAGATCCAACAGCAGAATAGAAGATAGCAAGAATCAAGTCAAAGATTTGAAATACAAAGAAGCAAAAAAACACCCAACTGGAAAAGCAAAAAGAAAAAAGAATCCAAAAATATGAAGATAGTGTAAGGAGTCTCTGGGACAACTTCAAGTGTACCAACATCCGAATTATGGGGGTGCCAGAAGAAGAGAGAGAGCAAGATATTGAAAACATACTTGAAGAAATAATGACAGAAAACTTCCCCTGCGTGGTGAAAGAAATAGACTTATAAGTCCAGGAAACACAAAGAACCCTAACAAGAGGAATCCAAAAAGGACCACACCAAGACACATCATAATTAAAATGACAAGGGCAAAAGACAAAGAGAGAATCTTAAAAGCAGCAAGAGAAAAACAGTTAGTTACCTACAAGGGAGTACCCACACTACTGTCAGCTGATTTCTAAACAGAAACCATGCAGGCCAGAGGGAGTGGCAAGAAATATTCTAAGTGATGAATAGCAAGAACCTACAACCAAGATTACTCTACCCAGCAAAGCTATCATTTAGGATCAATGGTCAGATAAAGAGCTTCACAGATAAGAAAAAGCTAAAGGAGTTCATCACCACCAAACCAGTATTATATGAAATGCTGAAGGGTATTCTTTAAGAAGGGGAAGAAGAAAAAGATAAAGATAAAAATTATGAATAGCAAATACATATCTATCAACAAGTGAATCAAAAAATCAAGTGAATAAAAATCTGATGAACAGAATAAACTGGTGAATATAATAGAATCAGGGGCATAGAAAGGGAGTGGACTGACAATTCTTGGGGGGAAAGGAGTGTGGGGTGAGGGAAGATATGACAAAAATCGTCACCTATGGACGAGGACAGTGGGGGGGGTAAGGACATGGGATGGGATGGGAACGGGGGGAAGAGAGCTATGGGGGGAACAAAGAGGAACAACTTTAATAATCTTAACAATAAATATTTATTTTAAAAAATTATTGATGCCTGCAACAACTTGGATGACTTCCCAAAGAATAATGCTGAAGCAAAAAAGCCAATTTTAATAGGTTACATGCCGTATAATTCCATTTACGTAACATTCTGCTAATGACAAGATTATGGAGGACAATAGCAGATCAGTGATTGGCAGGGTTAACGTCAATAGGGCGGATGTAGGTCAAGAATGAGGAGAGTGTAGCTATGAAAGGGCAGCAAGAAGCATGTTTGTGGTGACAGACACGTTCTGCATCTTGGCTGCATTGGTGATTGTGGTGTTGTGTTATAGTTTGCAAGGCTTTATCGTAGGGGACCTGGGTAAAGGGCACAGGGGCTCTCTATTATTTCTAACAGCTCCATGTGACTCTATAATTATCTCAGAATAAAAGGCTTAGTTCAATACCAAAACCCCCACAAAATTACAAGAGAAATAAATATAAAGTTGGAAGGATTACAAGGGAGATGGCTACTGTGGAAAACATGGTAAGATAGGTACAGGAGAGAAAAAATAAACAAAACTAAGGAAAAATGGAGCTTAGGTTTAAAAATAATAGCTATAGAATGTAGGGAAAGGAAATGGAATGTACCATCTGTATTTTAGAGTCCCCGAAAAAAGATCAGAACTGAGGAGTTAACATGTTTCAAGGTTCGATGTAAGAAAAATGTCCTGGGGGAATGAGAATTGGGTCTCCTAAAGTAAAGGATATACCATGGAGAACTTACCATGGCCAACATCAAGACACATCCTTGAAAATTTTGTGAATTTTAAAGGTAGAATTTAGCCCTAGCTGGTTTGGCTCAGTGGATAGAGCGTTGGCCTGGACTGAAGGGTCCCGGGTTCAATTCCAGACAAGGGCACATGCCCGGGTTGCAGCCTTGATCCCCAGTAGGGGTTGTGCAGGAGGCAGCCAATCAATAATTCCCTCTCATCATTGATCTCTCTCTCTCTCTCTCTCTCTCTCTCTCTCTCTCTCTCTCTCTTTCTCTCTCTCCCCCTTCCTCTCTGAACTCAATAAAAATATATTAAAGGTAGAATTTAAAAAAGAAAAGAATCCTTGGGGCAGTAAGACATAAAGATCAAGCCACCTGCTAAAGGGGGGAAAAGAAAGAGGGCCTCAAATTTCTCCACATTGACATTTTTAACATCAGAAGAGGGGTGAGCAGCATTTTTAAAGAATAAAGATATTAAACCAAAACACACATACATATTCAGTTTGAACATTCAAGAACTCAGGTGATTTTCCCATGAGCCCTTATTGATGAAACTACCAGGGGACAAACTTCCTCGAACAAAGAGACAATTGTCGAAATTATAGCAAAAAGCCAGTAGTGGGGACTACATATGTTTAACAGCATACATTAAGTGGAAACAAATGCAGCAATTAAACATAAAAGTTGTATGTTCTGCAATGTAAGAATGATAGAAATAAAGGAAGGAAGGATTGAGAATATCAACAGATAGGATCTCAAGAAAATTAAAATTATTTATACATTTTTAACAATCCATAGCCAAACAAAACATAAAAAAATCTAGAAATGTGTTTTTAGCTCATACTATATTGAATGTTTCTAAAATTTTAATTGAATTTATTGGGGTGACATTGGTTAATAAAATTATATAGGTTTCAGGTGTACAATTCCATAACACATCATCTGCATACTGTATTGTGTGTTCACCACCCCAAAACAAGTCTCCTCCCATCACATTTATCCCCCCTGTACCCTCTTCTACCTCCCCACCCCTTTCCCTCTGGTCATCAGCATACTGCTGTCTGTGTCTATGAGGCTTTTCCTTGTTTAATCCTTTCTTCACCTTTTTCATCCAGTCCCTCACCCACCCTGTCAGTCTGTTCTCTGTATCTATGAGTCTGTCTCGATTTTGATCATTAAATTCCACATATAAGTGAAATCATTTGGTACTTGTTTTTCTATGACTGGATTATTTTACTTAACACAAATGCTCTCCAAGTCCGTCCATGCTGTCGAAAAAGGTAAGACTTCCTTCCTTCTTTTTTATGACTGAGTAACATTCCATGGTGTAAATGTACCACAGCTTTTTAACCGCTCATCTACTGATGGGCAATTGGGCTGCTTCCAAATCTTGGCGATTGTAAATAATGCTGCAATGAACATGGAGGGGGGGATGCATATAATCTTTCAAATTAATGTTTCAGGAGTGTTTGGATATATTCCCGGAAGTGGAATCACTGGGTTAAAAGGGAGTTCCAGTTTTAATTTTTGAGGTAACTCCGTACTGCTTTCCACAGTGACTGCGCCAGTCTGCACTCCCACCAACAGTGCACAAAGGTAAGAAAACATTACATTTCAACAAATATGTGAGACAAGGTCACAGACAATCCCTCCATCCACCTACAAGTACACAACGCAATAATGCAATTTAAAAATGCCAGCTTTTAAAAAACGATACATTATACATGTCAATGAAATGGATACTCCCACACAGTGTTCATGGCATTGCAAATTAAAATGACTATTTGAAAATCAATGTATCAAATTAAAAAAAGAATAAAACTTGTACTAAGAACTTTGAATATTCATACAAAAAGACCCAACCTGTTCATACACATGGACCAGTAACTTCCTCTGGGCGTCTAGGCAAGGCAGTGCCAAGCTGAGGAAAGACATAAGAGGATGCAGTGATTTATTGAGTACTGTGCCATTCACTCTATTGACTAAATATTTTAATTGCCACTCCTCTATGGCACTATAATAAGTACTATAGAAAAGTATGTAACAATGAAGAAATTCTTATGAAAAAATGTAAGGGACAAAGCAGAATACAGTGAACATGTACAGATATATTCTATGATTGCTGCTACATGAAAACATCCAACAAAGGACCATGTAGTACCACAGTTCTGGAATATATTTACCAAAAACCGTGCAGAGTTTTCTTCATAAAACTCCAATAATGTCTTTTAAAAGAGAGAGAGGAAGAAAGAGATAAGCAGACAGCTTGACTAAATGCTTGTCATTCAGAAAAACTACCTCAGAACCTTTATAGGTTTCTTTGAATTATTGTTCTAAATCAAAAGTAGAGAGAGCCCTAGCCTGTTTGGCTGAGTGGATAGAGTGTTGAAGGGTCCCAGGTTCGATTCCAGACAAAGGCATCTACCTGGACTGCAGGTTCAATCCCCAGTCCTGGTCTGGACACATGCGGGAGACAACCAATCCATGTGTCTCTCCCCCTCCCTTACAGTCTCTCTAAAATCAATGGAAAAATGTCCTCCAGTGAAGATTAACAATAAATAAATAAATAAATAAATAAATAAATAAATAAATCAGAAGTAGAACACTGGTGAGAATTTTGTTGGCATTCTGCAGTTAACACACGCTCTCCTTTTTTCTCTTTTCCACGCCTTTTTTTCTTCCCATTGAAAATGTTATTCTTTCAGTCCTGCCTGCCTCCTGAGGGGCCCACATGGTAGCCCACACGTCTGACAGACCTGCAGCAGGATTGCCTGCGTGCGATGGCACCCCCAGAGAGGCCGGGGCTCTCCAGAGCCATTGGTATCCATATGATGGGAGATGGTGCAGGATCAGCAGCTAACATGTTTCCTGGGTGATTATTGCTCACATTACGCTTTGAGAACAACCCTTGAACCTAACAGGTAACACTTGCTACTGAAGTAGCCACTGAAGAAGGAGATTAAGGACAGGCAGAACAGGCCGTTCCTGGGTCTCCATCTCCACATGTATTCCATGGGTCAGGGCAGGCACCCTGGGTTAGATACAGAGCCCTTCAGGTGCAATCTGCAGTACACGGCAATGAAAGCACTTCAGGAGCTCAGAGAAACCACACACACATGCACACACACGCACACACGCACGCACACACACACTTTACTAAATCCAGGGGTTTTCAAACATTACCAGGCAAGTGGTCTTTTTTTCCCTATCCCTCACCAGATTAGCTTTTCTGTCTTTATCTCTTTGTCACTTAGCATTCCATAAAATATTTCATTTAATAACATTTTCTACATCTCAAGGGATGTAGAAAGGTTTAAAGAAAGGAATAGGTTTAAAAAAATTGGTATGGTGCTATCATGAACCTCTGGGACTGATTTGCCACATCCACAGTGTGCAGAAACGTGAGCGCAAAGACACACACGTTAGGGACTCGGTTAGGGCAGGGAAGGCAAACTGCCTGCTGCTTCCAGTTTTTGGAAACTTAAGATCGGTCCTTGTTGAGAAATCCAAACATCTTGGACCTTATGTGTTAGATTCCCAAGTGAGGATCATCTGATTTCTTTAGTTAAAGAATCCTATCCCTTTTGCTACTATACATAACAGGCACTTAGCACAGATTCATAAATGGCGGTTTGCATATCTATATCTCCTCCAGGCAACAGCTGAGGTGTAATCATTCATCTCGAGAAATCCTGGCATAATAGGGACATTAAAATGATTGCACGAATCTAATTATAGAGTGAAATATTTAGTCCTCTGTTCTAGATTATTCCATGGTGTCTTCAAACATATTAGTGAGTGTTTCCAATTTTAAGTTTGTCTTATATTTTTGGCCTTATTTTCTTGCTTTTTGTTCTTCATTTCTGGTGAAAATGTTAGAAGAAGGATGCTGCCTGCTGCCGAGTTCATGCTGAGAAAGGCACTATACCGAGGTGCAGTTTGAAACATGAGGTCAAGTACATAAGTTATTGACGCTAAAAATACATAAATAAATGATCCATGACATCTTGGACGTGCCCAGCTTTGCGGGTGGATGGTACCTGCGTGTAGACGTCAGGATTCTCCGCATGCGTTTGCCAAGAAAGGACAAGACCTACATAAGCCTCGTGTGGATGGATCTGGCTGTGCCAGCAGGGCGGAGGGAGGGTGGGAGGCGCTGCTGGGAGGGCCAGGCTGGTCTCTGGGGACATCGACAAAGACGCCCGCAGACAATGGAATTTACCCAAAGGGGAATTTACCCAAAGGGAATGACAGTTTTCCGTAGTGTTTCCGTACCCTGTAGAATGTGTCATTCCTTACAACTGATGAGCTAGGGATCTTGCACACAGTTGCTCTCAGTTAAAAGAACCCAAGCGCCCTCACCCACCAAGTGCACGAAGGCCGGGCGCGGCTCCTCTGCGTCCGCAGAAGGACAGGGGCCCCCAGGAGACCGGCTCAGGCCCAGTCGCTGGTGCTGTGACTGCCTTGTCCGGACCCGGGAAAGCCAGGCAGAAAGCCAGGTGCAGGGGCCTGCCTTTAGCACTTCCTGCCCGTCTCCCCGACCCTGGGGCTGGGAGCCCACGCCGTGTTCTATCTGCAACGCGGCCACGAGCATGTCCCCACCTCAGAGTGGAGCGTTTCAAACCTGCAAGATCCAGTGCTGGTAACACGCTCAGCACAGGGAGGAAGCATTTTTAAACGCAAGGCATTGGAGCTGGTCCTTCTGTTTATACCCGACTAATACTTCTCCTTTCAATAGAATTGGGTTTACTTCTTCATTCAGAATAAAATCAGACTAAATATATTTATCTAGAGGCCCAGTGCACAAAATTCATGCACTGGGGGAGAAGGGGGGCTCAGCCCGGCCTGCACCCTCTCCAGTCTGGGACCCCTCGGGGGATGTCTGACTGCCGGCACTTGGACATCCCTCTCACAATCCAGGACTGCTGGCTCCTAATCGCTCACCTGCCTGATCGCCCCTAACCACTCTGCCTGCCTGCCTGATAACCCCTAACCACTCTGCCTGCCTGCCTGATAGCCCCTAACTGCTCTGCCTGCCTGCCTGATCACCCCTAACTGCCTCTACTTCGGCCCCCGCCACCATGGCTTTGTCCGGAAGGATATCTGGAAGACGTCCGGTCTATCCAGTCTAATTAACATATTACCTTTTTATTAGTATAGATTATTAGTATAGATTAGTATAGATGTTCTCACTCTGAAGTATGAATGTATAATTCCAAAAAGCTTAGCGCACCCAAACTTTACCAGAAATCTGGATTTCCCCCATGTATGTCATGAAGTTTTATATTTTACTCTGAGAAGGCTCAGATGGTGTAGCCCATTCAAAACTTCAATGATGAAGACTTCATCTCATGACACTTAAAAGTGAAATAAAATTTCACCATCCAACTCTGCCTTCATATTTTCCTTTCAAATTAGCACCAAAAATGTGCTCACTGTGTGATCACTGGTGGTGTTTAATTTGGCAAAATGAAAACGTTTCTATAATCTCTTTACTTCCCTCAGCTCCCTCAGTTTAAAGCACATAACTGTCATTTTTACAATAGGAAAAATGGCTTATTTACAGAGTTATCAACTTTTATTTCAAATAAACCAATATCCATATCGACTTACTTAGCATTGCTTCCAAAGAGGCCCTCTCCTCATTGTATACCTGTCGGAATGTTTGGTGGTGACGAATCCATGCCTTGAATTTGGAAAACTTGGCTTTTTACAAGCTTGATGTTGCAGAATCTCATCCAAGTGAGGGATGAGAATGACAGAAAAACGGTGTGGGGAGAGAAAGGATATTTTGCTCTTTTTTCCTATTATTACTCCTTTGACTTTTTTATCATGCTCTGTTCTCTCTTCCTTTCCCTCTAGCCTCCTTGTTCGTTTCCTATGTGGACAGCAACATAAAGGAATAGGGAGCAAGGAACAAAGGATCAGACTTTGAACAGCAAATGTATGCCCCATTTACTAGCTCAAATTCCTCAGATGAAGGATTTGATCTTTAGAGTAAAAATATTCCCTGGAAATACTGTTCAGGTGTGAGTCTCACGGTGCTGATTCTACACCAACTCGACCTACTGACAGTTGTTCTCTCTGCTCCTAAGCCTGGAAGGCCTTCGAAATATAGAGTGGGTATATGCTAAGCTAGTACATAATACGGTCTGATATAGGCAATCAGTATTCTCCGTAAATATCCCAAGAAATATATTCTTATTAAGTACAGGAAAGCTATATCTTTGTATCAGAATTAGTAATAAGTGAGAATCCTAAATTTTTCAAACAATTAAATGAATATTCGTAAATGTGGTGGTTTAGCTTACAGAACAGAGAAAAGTCTCACTATAGTTTTAAATAATAGCAATATAATTTTAATAAGGTTGCATTTTTTATTAGTGTATTTAAATACTCCTCTGGTCTCTCATACCATACTCAGCAGTTAAACAGCTTTATTGTGGAGCTTTTGTAACCACCTAATTTAACATTAGGTATATCTTTTAGTTTAATTAAAGCATTCCTCTCTTTCAGTAATAGTCTATTGTTTTCAGTTCACCCATTATGTATAATTGTGGGGTTTTTTTTATCCATTCAAAACTCAGCTATTTTTCATGGGTAATTGAATCAACATCGGACCACTACATTTAATGCTTACCTCAGTTTTATTACTAATCTTGCATACCTGGACTTCTGCACAAAATTTACTTTGGAAAAAAATTGCACACATTATTAAGTTACATACCACTTACAACTTGTAGTAGAGGCTAAGTGTATATTTCAGGAATTCCAGCAGAGGGCAGTCAAGCAAGAATAATCATGTTAGTAAGAGGCGAAATTGATGATGATGTTTCCTGATATTTTTTCAAATCAAATTAACATCAGTGTATGTGTATGTGAGTGAATATGTGTGTTGGGGGCTGGGGGCGGGTGGAACAAATGTATCCTTGGTGAGCCAACTCATTTCTCACTTAACCTCTCTCTCGGCTGAATAAGAGCCACTGTGTGCACAAGATAAGATACACGATATTTTCAAAACACTCCCAGTATTAAAACCAAAGCCATAAATTCTGCTACAACAACTGACATTTTTATCACTCTACTTTGGCTTCTTTTGCATTTTATGGATTTAAGAATAAGTTCACATCATTGAGAAAAGTAATCAAACTTTTGAAGAATACTATTTCTTCCCAAGAAATTATTGAAAAATACATTTAATTAAAAAGTAATAATAGAAGCAAGAATAAGTTGGCTTCAGTTTTCACAAGAAAAAAATTAAAGGAGATAGAAGTTGGAATTCTCTCATCCACAAAACACTTAGTTATAACAGGACTGACAAACAACTCTTACCTACCACTCCTGGCCAGTGCATTCTCAACTACATCCCATTATACCCTTTCAGGGAGGCCTTCCCCTACAGACTAGTAGCATCACTTCGGGAGTCACGTGGCCAGAGATATGGACGTTTACTGCAGTGTTGTGCTGGTAAATGTTTAACAACCACCTCTCCAGGAAGAAACAGCCCTCATGTGTAGTTTTGCCAATTTCCATAGTGTAAATACTCTCACCTGATTGATTTCAAACTACCACCATGAAGTCACTGGACATGGAGCTGGGAAGAGATGCATAGTAGCACACCAATAGATCTCCAAACTAGAGCTACAACAGACAGATAACCTCAAGAGTAAATGCAGTGAAGTAATTGGGAAGTGATGAGCTTTGAATATTTATTACAGTTGTTGCTAATATAATCTATTTAATTGTAAGTTTGGGAAATTTAATTTTTAATAATGGTTATGTTTAACAACTGGCTCACAAAATTACTGAAGATTTAACCGTCAGATCTTCGGAGCTGGTAGGCTCTGACTCCAGTACGCCGTGAACACACCAGACCTTCTGGTTCTTAGAACTAAGAGGAGAAGGAACGGGAGCTCACGGCAGTCAGGAGTGAGAATCCGTGTCCTTTCTAGTCAGTTTCATTGCTCCCTACACTCGCGTTCTTCAGGAATGGAAATCCTATCCCCTGAATGGATTATACTCTAATTTTAGTTTTTCTCCTACTACATACATATTTTCATATTTAATAATTTGTATGCCACCTTTGGGGTTTTTTTCTGCTATATCTGTGAAGATCTACTATTATTTTACTTAATAAAATCAACTCAACTTTTAAAAGGTAAATAATTTCATTTAAAAAGAAAAGCAACATATCCCTAAAGGGAAATCATTATAATGTTTATAAATAGATATTAACTCTACAAATAAATGATGAAAGCAAACTGTTGGTAAAGTCTACCTACATACTACTACGTAGTGAAAGCTCTGTGTACCTGAGCCTGCTCTCTTTTTGTCAAAAAGATATTCTAGCAAGTTTTACAAAGGTGCTAAAAACATACTAATACTCACTGAGACTTTCTCCTTGACATAAAAAAAAAAAAATTGAAACTAAATTAAGCTCACTGTGTAATTCAATGTTGTTCTTTTTCAGGGTCAGATCCTTGTACATAAAATCCTAGAGCGTACCCTAAAATTATTTTGCCTTCCACTAAAGGGTGCATATTCCTAGTTCTGAAAAGCATAATCATCCAATCAGAATGTAATATTTCTTCTCCAGATTTCAGGCTCTTTCAATTCTGCTTCAAAAATCAGTGTCTTTGTGTAATTTGAGCAAATTACTTAATCTCTGCTAATCCTGAATTTCCTACTTGGTTATTATAAAGATTAAGAGCACTTGCCTGGGATGAAGCTACACTTTCTGCTCTGGGTGGAGTTATGATTTTTCGTAAGCTTAGCTGTGTGGTTTCCAGTCCACAGCAATTAGAGGCTTTAAATTAGAAACAGATAAACACTACCCAGGATTAGTATGTTTAGGGCACAAAGAAATATCAGCTAATTAACCATCATTCATAAAAAAATAAAACACCCAATTAAAAAAAAAAAAACATGTGATTTAAAAGTAAAAAGTAATGAGGAGCAATGGAGAGTGGAGCAAGGGGCAACCCCTCTCAGTAGATCTTGAGAATGTTATTGAAACAGTTGGGACTATAACCAGGACTCAGCATATCAGGGAATTTGACAGTATGTTCAATTATCTGTATTTAGCAGGCTATTGTATAGCACATTTTGGAAATCTTATTAACATGTTCAAATTTATTAAAGTTGGTTTATGCATATAAAGATATTTTATAGATAAGAAATTTGATGATTTTGTTTTGTACACTAAAATGACTGCAAAAATATACACTAAAATTTAATATTTATTTATGAATTTAGGATTATGGGTGCTTTTTATGTTCTTTTGTGTGATCATTTTGAAATTTTCTAAAAAGAACATGCTTTTTTGTGCTCCTTGAAAAAAATGTATATTATGAACAAAATTTGTTTAAAATGTAAAACTTCAGTTCAGGAACTTTTGTTCAAAATTATATCTGCTTCCATTAATGTCATTGGTAGAGTCATTATTCTTAGATTTCATTCAAGTGTTTGTAATCCAGATCATATAAATATTAGAAACACATCATTTCAGAAATATTCCCTTTGAAAAATGAAATGAAAATTAAATTAAAACTACAATGTGGTATCACTTCACACCTGCCAGAATGGCTGTCATCAATAAATCAACAAACAACAAGTGCTGGTGAGGATGTGGAGAAAAAGGAACCCTCATGCACTGCTGATGGGAATGCAAACTGGTGCAGCTATTATGGAAATAGTATGGAACTTCCTCAAATAGTTAAAAATGAAATTGCTGTTTGACCCAGTGATCACACTTCTATGAATATATCCCAAGAAGCCTGAAACATCAATCAGAAAGAATATATGCACCCCTAGCAGCATTATTTACAATATGTAAGATCTGGAAACAGCCCAAGTGCCCATCAGTAGATGAGTGGATAAAAGAACTGTGGTACATTTACACAATGGAATACTATCCTAGCTAATAAAGAGGTAATATGCAAATTGACCACCACTCCACACACAAGATGGCCGCCCCTATGTGGTCAAAGATGGCTGCCCCCATGTGGACACAAGATGGCCAGCAGGGGAGGGCAGTTGGGAGGGACCAGGCCAGCAGGGGAGGAGATTTGGGGGGTGGGGGTATCATGCCAGAAGGGGAGGGCAGTTAGGGGCAATAGGGCCAGCAGGGGAGCAGTTAGGCATTGATCAGGCTGGCAGGCAGGCGAGTGGTTGGGAGCCAGCAGTCCTGGATTGTGAGAGGGATGTCTCAGAATGGAGAGGGTGCAGGATGGGCTGAGGGACACACCCTTCCCCCCCTCCCCGGTGCATGAATTTCATGCACCAGGCCTCTAGTGCAGCTATAAAAAAGAAGCATCTCCTACCCTTTGAGACAGCATGGAGGCACCTGGAGAATATTATGCTGAGTGGAATAAGTTAGAGCAAAACGAGTTTCACATTATCTCACATATGTGTAGTCTAATGAACAAAATAAACTGACAAACAAAATGGACCCATAGACATTGAAGCATGCAACAGACTGACATATATCAGAGGGAAGAGTAGGAGGCAGAAAGAGATTAACCAAAAGCTTATATGCATAACCCATGGACACAGACAATAATGGGGTGAAGGTCTGGTGAGGGGATAGGAGTAGGGCAGAGGGTGCCAATGGAAGAAATGGGGAGACATCTGTAATACTTTCAACAATAACCATAAATTTTAAAAAATAATAAGAAGGCAAAAGCCAAGTTCACTTATTTCTGTATTTTAACCACCTTCCCTTTTTTTGTCACAGTGCCTTGCATACAATGGATGTGTTTATGTTAAATGAGTAAATGCAACTTTGCTTAAATGACCTCTAACCTGCTGAGCTTTTTGCTCCATGAAGGAAAACTGGGTATTGCCATTACTTCCAGTTAGGAATTCAGAGTGATGATGTTCTTACTTGCCTATATTATCTCATTCTGGTTTTCTGTTAAATTAATTTCTGTACATTGCAGATCAGTGTTTGTGGGTCTTATTTCAGTGTGTTGCAAACCACCTAATGGTCCAATTCATGTCTGGGTTGGTTTATCTCTATTTCTATTCTGCTTTCTATTTTAGTCTCTATTTCTATCTGTAACCAATATATCAGCAGTGTATTTCAACATGTCTTTGTATAATGGTTATTAATCAATTTCATTGCAAGATCTACTTGCACATTCCTGAAAGGAATCAGCTACTCAACACTAAAGCATGACACCTCAGAAATTATTATTTCACCCTTGAAAAGGGATGTTTCACAACTGGATCACAGTTACCCAAAACACTAACAGCACATTTATAATGTCCAAATTTGTTCTTGAAAACAAAGACTGTAATACCTATTTCGGAAGAATTTTAGAATTAAAAATTATATTATAAAAGATGGTCATTACTCCATCAAAAAGGAGAACTTGGAATACTGAACCAATTTTCATTTCCTCCCTAGAAATTCCTATTGGAGAAAAATTTTTCCCTAAACAAATACATAAGACAATGTTTCCTCTTTTTGCAATGCACCTTGTACAAAGAAAAGTTTAATGTGTTTTGTGTGTGTGTGTGTGTGTGTGTGTGTGTTTGTGTAAGTTTGTTGTGTAAGTAACAACCCTGTAGTTGTGCTGATAGTCTTTAAATAAAAAAGACTCCAGAAAAAAACATAAGAGAGAATGTTTAAAATATCTTTTGTGTTTTTCTGTTATATTCTAGGACTTTTTTAGTTTCTTTTATTTTCTTTTTTTAATTTTATCTTTATTGTTTAAAGTATACTTTTTTATTTTCTAATGTTAAAAATCCATAAAGGGAAGAAATAAAATTGTCTTTATTCATAGATGACATGACTTCCTACCTAGAAAATCCCAGATTCTACCAAAACATTTCTGGAATGAATAAGTGAGGATAACCAGGTTGTAGAATACAAGATTATTTTAAAAATCAGTTGCTTTCATAGAAAAAGCAATGGCTTTGAAAAATAGAAATTAGGAATTATTAAAACACTAAAATTTATATTTATAATACTACCAAAATTAAAATAGTGAGGCACATCTAACAATATGTACAGCCTTCTATATGTGAAAAATTACAATGAAGGAAATAAAAAATCTAAATAAATTAACAGACATTCTATGTCATTGATTAGGAGACACAAAGTTAATCCTTCCAACTTGATGTGAAGATTTAACATAATTACAATAAAAATTACAAGATATTTTGTAGTTATTGACACTAACTATAAAGTTTATATGGAAAGACAAACTTCCTACAATAGCTAACACAATATTGAAGAAGAAGAAAATTGGAGGTCTCACACTACCCAATTTCAAGACAGTGTAAAACGACAATAATCAAGACATGGTGGTGTTGATGAAAGAATAGACACAGACCAATAAAACAGAATAGAGAACCCAGAAGTAGATTCATACAAATATAATCAGTTGATATGGACAATGGAGAAATGATGGTCTTCTCAGCAAATGGTCTTGAGAAAACTGGATATCCATATACAAATAAATAAATCTAGGTACAGCCCTTAATCATGATTAACTCAAAATGTATTAAAAATATAAACTTATAGAAGAGAACATAGGAAAAAGTGTGTTGCCCTGGGTTTGATTATGAATTCTATATAATAAAGAGGTAATATGCAAATTAACCCTCATGCTCTCACAAGATGGCTGCCTACAATCAGACCAGCAGGGGGGTTAATGAGGTACAGCCAAATGATTGAAAAGCAAGCTGCATGGGGCGACCAGGGCAGTGGGGGCAGCAGTAAGAGGCCACCAGGCTGGTGGGGAGGGGGAGTTAGGGTTGACCAGGACAGCAGGGGAGCAGTTGGGGTGATTAGGCTGGCAGGGGGGCAGTGAGGGGTGACTAGGCCAGTGGGGGGGCAGTTGTGGATGACCAGGCCAGCAGGGGGGGGCAGTAAGGGGTGACCAGGATGTTGGGGGGCTGTTGGGGGTGAGCAGGCCAGCAGGGGTGCAGTTGGGGGCAACCTGGCTGGCAGTGGGGGGCAGTTAGGGGCAACCAGGCTGGCAGGGAGGGAAGTTATGGGCAATCAGGCCAGCAGTGGGGGGCCAGTTAGGGGCGACCAGGCAGGCAGGCAGGTGAGCAATTAGAAGCCAGCGGTCCAGGATTGTGAGAGGGATGTCTGACTACCAGTTTAGGCCTGATCCCTGGCATCAGGCCTAAACTGGCAGTTGGACATCCTCCCGGGGTCCTGGATTAGAGAGCGTGCAGGCTGGGCTGAGCAACCCCCACCCCACCCCCATGCACAAATTTTGTGCACTGGGCCTCTAGTTTTTATATATAACTGCAAAAGCTAAAAAACCCTGTTTAAAAATGGGCAAAGGATTGGAAAAATAATTTCACCACAGAAAAAGTACAGATGAAAAATAAGCATATGAAAATATCCACATCACTTTTATTATGGATATACAGATTAAAACAACAGTAAAAAATCTCACACCTATTAGAATAGCTAAAACCTAAAAAATAGACAATAACTGTCCGTGAGGATGCAGAGCCAATAGACTCTATGTGTCATTGCTGTTAAGAATACAAAATGGTACAACTGTGCTTGAATAGTTAGGCAGTTTATTCAAAAGCTAATCAAAGTTTTATCATATAATCCAGTAACTGTGCTCCTTGGTATTTATCTAACTAATTTGAAATGGGTGCCCACATAAACTTACACAACAAAACCTTTCAATATTTATGGAAGTTTTAGTCATAATCATCAAAATCAAGATGTCCTTCAATTGGTGAATGAATAAACTGTGGTACATCAAAATAATGGAATACCAATTGTTATAAAAAGAACTATCAAGCCATACAAAGATGTGGGTTGATAGTAAATGCTATTGCTAATTGAAAGAAGCCAATCCGAAAAGACTATATTGCATGATTCCAATTATATGACATTGTGGAATAACCAAAACAATTGAGAAGGTGAACTGATCAATGATTGCCAGGGTTCTAAAGCGGATGGAAAGTAGGTTAAATAGGTAAAGCACAGAAGATTTTTCGCACGGAGGACCTATTCTGTATGATACCATAATGATGAACACATGACACTACCTACTTATCAAAATCCAAGAAATTTATACTGCAAAGAGTAAATTTTAATGTGTGGAAATTTTACAAAACCTAGGAGTTTAGAGAACCAAAGGATGAAATGCAAAATGTGATAAAACTATTTGACTGCAGTGCATACGTATGAAACAGTTTCACTGAAAGAGGTAGGAAGAAAGGTCATGACCTAAGCAACACTAGAAACAGCCCGAGTTTGTAAGACTAGGGACTGAAAGGCCTGCACGTGAGCACTGGATAACACTGTTTCCTTTGGGAATATGATTTATAACCGTGAAAACCACAATACATGCACTACATTCTGCAAATAAACAATGAAATGAAAATGGGTGACACATCAGGAGCCAGATTTCTCACTGCTGAAAGAACAGGTTACAGATAAGCAAAGGTAGAAAGTTAATATGATCCTTGTGATAATGGATTAGAGTTGGAGACATGGGTGTGAACTGAAGTTTAATTTAATAGAGAGATGGTTGCTGTATGTAGAAATATTTATAAGCATAGGTGCATACAACAGTTAGTATTCGCACATATTTCCTCCCTGTGTCCAATGAGAAGGCCGAGAAGCGGAAAACCTCAGTAACAGCAAGCACACCCAGCACCAGGCCTTGGTTTCTGATGCCATCCTCTAACAAAAGACCAGAGACCTTTGAAAAGTGGTGTGTTCTCAGGCTGGGTGAGCAAATGTCATAGATGAGCCTGGGCCATCTTATGGTGCCAGAAAGTAAAGAGGTGCTCAGTAACACCCACAGTGATGGAGTATGTCAAAGGGGCATAGGAACCAGCTCATAGCCAACCATGGGACAGTTTGAGCAACAAAATAAAATAAAAAAAGTAGAACTGGCTTATAATCTAAAGAATTAAATAAATATTCCTGGGTACAAATAAATAAATGAATAACTAGATGGGGAGACTATACTAATCCCATGTGCAGGAGGTGGAGTACTTCTACTCTTTAGGTGTGAGCTGGGTAGAGTGACTTCCTTTCAGAAAGCACAGTAAGGGAAGTTGGTTAAAAAGAATAAATTTAGTGGAAACTTGACAAACATTACCTAAATCAGGTAATCAAGGTTAGTATAATCATGATGAGCCATTTGGGGAGCATGTACCCTTGATGTAACATGATGAGAATCACACTTCATCTCTGTGGCCTTCCTCCCCAAAACCCACAACCTCAGTCTATTCATGAGAAACACATCAAAGAAATCTCAGCTGAAGGACATATTACAATATACCCAACCAGTGCTCCTTAGCCTTGTCAAGGCCATCAAAGGCAAGGAGAGTTTGAGAAACAGTCCCAGCCAAGCAGACCCTAAGGAAACATGACGACTCAATGCGAAGTGGCAGCCTGGGTGGAATCCTGGAACGTTGGAAAGGGCATTGGATTGTTTGTCTTCCTTTCATTAAGTTGTATGAGTTCTTCATATAGTTTGGAAATTAACCCCTTATGAAATACGTATATCATTGGCATATATGTTCTCTCATACAGTAGGTTACCATTTAATTTGGTTGATGGTTTCATTTGCTGTACAGGAGTGTTATAGTCCATTTGGATATAGTCCCATTTATTTACTTTTCCCTTGGTTCCTCTTGCCCTGGAAGATGCATTGGCAGAAATATTGTTATGAGAGATGCCTGAGATTTTGCTGCCTATGGTTTCTTCCAGGATTTTTATGGTTTCACAATGTACATTTAAGTCTTTTATCCATTTTGAGCTATTCTTGTGTATGGTGTAAGTTGGTGGTCTAGTTTCAATTTTTATATGTATCTGTCCAATTATCCCAACACCATTTATTGAAGAAACTGTCTTCACTCCATTATATGCTCTTGCCTTCTTTGTCAAATATTAATTGAGCATAATGGCTTGGGTCAATCTCTGGGGTCTCTGTTCTATTCCATTGATCTATATGCCTCTTGTTGTGCCAGTATCAAGTGTTTTGATTATATTGGCTTTGTAGTATAATTTGATACTCAGTATTGTCATCTCTCCTACTTTGTTCTTCTTTATCAAGATTCCTGTGACTATTTGGGGTATTTTTGATTCAAAAGGGATCCAAACAATCCAATTAAAAAATGGGCAAAGGACCTGAATAGACACTTCTCCAAAGAGGACATAAAGAAGGCCAAGAGACATATGAAAAATTCAAAGTCACTAACCATCAGAGAGATGCAAATTAAAACAGCAATGAGCTATCACCTCACACCTGCCAGAATGACTACCATCAATAAACTAACAAATGACAAGTGTTGGTGAGGATGTGGAGAAAAGGGAGCCCTAGTGCACTGCTGATAGGAATGCAGACTGGTGCAGCCACTATGGAAAACAGTATGGAGTTTCCTAAAAAAAATTAAATATGGAACCGCTATTTGACCCAGTGATCCCACTTCTAGGAATATATCCTAAGAAATCAGAAGAACAATCAGAAAGAATATGTGCACATCTATAAATTGTTCATAGCAGCACCGTTTACAATAGCTAAGATCTGGAAACAGTCCAAGTGCCCATCAGTGGACGAGTGGATAAAAAAGCTGTGGTACATTTGTACCAGGGAATACTGTGCAGCTGTAAAGAAAAAGAATCTCTTACCCTTTGAGACAGCATGGAGGGACCTGGAGAGTATTATGCTGTGTGCTGAGTGGAATAAGTCAGTCAGAGAAAAACAAGTTCACATGATCTCACTCATGGAATCTAATGAACAAAGTAAACTGAGGAACAAAATAGATCCAGAGACATGGAGGCATGGAACGGACTGCAGAATCTCAGAGGGAAGCGGGGAGGGGACAGTGGAAAGGGGTTAACCAAAGAACTTATATGCATACTAGTATATACATAACCCATGGGCCAGGCAATAGTTTAGTAGGCCTGGGGGAAATGGGACGGAAGCAGTCAATGGCAAGGGGAAGGGGGACATATGTAATACTTTCAACAATAAAGATAGTTTTTAAATAAAGAGAAGTCCATTGGATAAAAACTAAAAAATTTGAATAAAGTATGAATGTTAGTTAATAATAATGTAATGATATGGGTACATTAATTGTGATAGTAATAAAGGTTATACTAATATAAGGTATTTCCAGTAGAGAAAACTATTCTAAATTAAAAGGCTTTTTTCTAAAAGTAATAAGGAATTGGCTTCAAGTGCAAAACTGTTTTTCCTTAAAAGAGCATCATACCCAGTTCTTTCTTGCTTGGCACTTGTAACTCTTCAGAGCATTCTACACCCATTGCTAACTTTCAGTAACTACTACTCAGGTTTGCCAAATGCTGAAGAGTTTGAACTGCAGTGTAACGGGAATGAGCCACCTCTTTACGCCTAACTGCCACAATACACACACTCTGGCCAAAGAAAAAGGGAAAGGAAGAAATATTTGAAGATGAATGAGGCAGAGAAAAAAAGAAATTCATTACATTAATGTTGGAAGTTTAAGGGTTGCCAACAGGGACCTCATGCAATGGCTAACTGGCCCTCAGCCATACCTACACCTACAGATGGCATTTCTGGAAAGGGTGTACATCTCATCAACTCCCTGCTATACTCCTCAGCAGCGTTCTTAAAAGACCACAGGACACTTGGGATTCCTTTGGAAAATGTAGCTTGCATATATCCATTAATCAATCAATTTACTGAAAGGAAAGTGGCTGTGGGTTCCTTGGAAGTTAATCAGGCACTAAGATGAATACTTTGGAAAGAGGATAGTGTCAAGTCCACTACGCCTGTGTGCACCATGGCTATATCTCAACTCAAAATTGCCATCCATTATTCACGAATTCTGAGCTAGCTAAGCAGCTCTGTGGGGTATTTTTAAACCTTCCAGTGTCTAATATGACAGCAGTAGTCACTGCAGCTACTGAAGATGTGACTTTGAAGTGAGTCACCTGAAGTTTCTTATTATAGACACACATGATCTTCTCCTCAGTTTCTGCAAAAAAAAATTTGCTTTCTGTCATCATCATATTTGCCTCAAAAAACTGACCCAAACACCCAATGGCAATAGTAGTTTATAACCAGAAATGGTACAGACAGATTAAAGCATTTCTATTAAATGGTATATTTCAGAATAGACTTTGTTGCTATGGCTCTAAAAGTGTCCGTTTCTTTGTAATAATCCAAGAAAGAGTCTCTTTTGGGATTTAGAGCAAGGACAGTTTTACGGCAAGTTTCCAATAGCCAGGTATGCAAATGTTTGCTTTGGAGTTGACACTTTATTAATGTACAGGGGTCTCTACCCGCAGCTTTATACATTACTGATATATTGTAAATATTGGACGTATCAACAAAGCAGTGGTTTAAAGGTGTGTCATTGGGTGCCCATCAGCGTGGGCACTGGGTCTCAGCAAGGAGATGCCCTTAAAGGCAAAGCTCTTTCTGTCCTCCTGCTCTGACACCCTTTGCTGGCGAATGTCCCCATGGGCCCAGAATGGCATCGTGCCTGCAGTCATCATATTCATGTTCTTGGCAGGAAAACGTCAAGTAGGGAAGGGCTTTGCCCCAGGAGGCTGCGCTCCTGGAGGAGGGGAAGCGCTCGGAGCAGCCCTCTCTCCATCTCAGACAGCAGGTCGTCCTTGTCTCGGGCCCAGGGGTCAGGGCATGAGGTTACTGTGTCATCATCTGTCGTGACCCGCCGGGACCCATCCTCGGGGCCTAGATCTACCTCCCCTGAGATGAAGCAGCTTCTCTCCCTGAGACATCTCGGGCTCTGCTCGGTGGAAGGGAGGCAGGCAGAGCTGAAACAGGTCTGCCAGGGGGCCCGGCGCTGTGAGAGGCTTGAGGGAGCAGGGCCCGGGGCGGGGCTGGGGCTGAGCCTGAGCGGAGCCCAGCCGCTGCGGGAGGAGGGGGGCGCTGCCTCTCCGGGTCTCGTTCGGCTGCAGGAGCCCGGATCCCAGCAGCCAGCAGCCGGCGGCCTAGCATACAGGGCACCTGGCATGACGCCGATGACACAGAGGACACTTGCCCATACACACAGTCACAGAGCGGCCGCAGTCCCTGAGAGGGGCCCGGCAGCCTCAGCAGTTACCAGCGAGGGCAGGACGCCGAGACTGACCAGTGCTGGGGATCACTGCCGACACCCCCAGAACAGAGTAGGCTCAATGACCCGCAGGAGGACCCACGGGACTCACCACAGAGTCACACGATGGTGGCTGTGACAGTGAAGGGACCCAAAGCAACAGCCGCAGAGGAAGATGCACTAAGACAAGTGAGCCGGGAGGGAACCGGACCCCTGAAGGCGCACAGGGAGGGTCTCACCCGCCAGGAGCCGGTGACCTCGCCTGGGAACGGCTGTCCCCCGTCACAGATCCAGGCCCGGGCTGCCCTCCGCCCAGCGCAGAGCTCCAGACTCCCTGCGGGAAGGCCGTGCCAGGTACACACACTGCGGACACAGCAACCGGCGCCAGCACCTTAGGGAGGGGCAGGGGAGCTCCCCAGACCACGGCTCCTCTGCGCACTCAGCCCTGGACGGGGGGAAACTCACACTCGAACCCAGGCCTCTGAGTCCATAACCCCCCACACTTTTTTTCCTTTTTCAAATACAACAAAGGGGATTTTAACATTAAAAAGTGAAGGAGAAGATGTAAGAAGATGTGTTTAATCGTGACTCTGGAAAGGAGCGGACCAGAGGTCGGTCCCCAGGGTCAAAAAGTACCCTTGGTGAGGGAGCTCAGAGCTGGCATCTCACACAGACTTGATGAACAAAGTCGAATTTCCCCCATGAAAACCGCTGCTTTATGAAAGTGATCTCGTGATAAACATTTAAAATAGATCATAATTTTTTATTAGTAAGTATGAAAAATTTATGAATGTAATGTTCACATACTGGAAATATATAAGCAAAATGGTTTTATACTTTAATTTTTGGTATGTACAAATTATAATTCAAAAGAGCTAGAGAAATAAAATAAAATTGAATTTTAAATAAAAACAAGGCAAAAAGATTAATTTAAAGCTAGAGTATGCAATGTGATATATGGAGAAAAAACATAAAAATAAAAGTAATTACTAAATAAAATATATCATGGTAAATGTTACTGTTTTGAATTTTATTTGTGTAAATTTTCATTGAGTACATGATGAGTGGAATTCCGTTTAAAGAATCATATTTTTAAGATCAAGTATAAGCTGAACAATCATTATTTAAGTTACCATGCAAATCCATATCTTAGCAGGAATAGAGGCACCTTCAAATATCAGTTATGGCATATGGTTATGCCAAGAGATGACAAAATCTCCCTCAACAAAGCTTGCAAAATGTCCATCATCATTGCAATAAATCACAATAAAGTTTGGACATGCAGGAGGCTGAGCACTGATTTATTCATATTCTTTGTTTGTTGCTTTTTCCTTGGAGAAAACTAACAGCTGAAATATGGCCACGGTGCAGAATATACAACAGGGAGAAGAGGCACTTACCAGGGAGCTGCATGTATCCAAAGCCGCTGGCACTTTCAGAGCAGGAAGCTATGACCCAAAGAGGAATTAACATTCCCTTGTGCTTCTAAATTCTGGAACACCAGAATAATTATTTTTAAGTTAGACACCTAAGAGCAAAGACATAAAACTCCCTATTAAGTTTAGGTATTATTATTAAGTTATTCTAATTTCCTGTAACATGAAGAAGAAGATCACTAGTGGTGATCCGGGAATAGTGAGCTCTTGGTAAGGACTCTACTCTTCAATGAAATCTCTCTCTCTCTCTCTCTCTCTCTCTCTCTCTCTCTCTCTCTCTCTCTCTCTCTCTCTCTCTCTCACACACACACACACACACACACACACACACACACAAAACAACAACAACATGCTGTGCATTATGTGTAATTCCTGCAACAAAACATTTTATAGGAGCGATGATGAGGCTCTCTAGAGAAAGGATTTGTTAGGTGTGAGCATCGAAGAAAATAAAATGTTGCTCATAAGCTCAACTTCTGATTTTTTCCACCAAGTCCCACCTCAGGCATCACACTGCTGTGGATTACTTATGTTTTACAAGACTGATGAAGAGCAAAAGCTGTTCTTAAGTAGATGTCCAGATCAGCCAAAAGAATCAAAAATGTTAGTTTCCTGAAGCTTAACGGTTTCTGACTCCCACAGGTTTCTCCCACAGCCTCCATGATTGACAGATAAGTCTTTGAGTAGGAAAGGGAAGCACTGATAACATAAGAAATCTACAGAAAGAAAATAAATTCTTGTTGAACTTTAGAGACACCCACCCTACACAGGTTACCTTTACCTTACAATTGTGAGCATCAGGTACTTGTGAAGCACTTGGTTTCCAAAGAAACTAAATAAAATTGTAGAAAGCCATGAAATTGGTCTTGCTTTCAAAAACTGACTCTACTTTCTTTTTCTTTCATACTAGAGGCCTGGTGCATAAAATTCGTGCATGGAGGGGGGTTCCCTTAGCCTAGCCTGCAACCACTCCAATTCAGGGCCCCTGTGGGATCGGGCCTAAACCGGTGGTCAGATACCCCTCTCACAATCTGGGATCGCTGGCTCTTAACCACTTACCTACCTGCCTGCCTGATCACCCCTAACCTCTCTGCCTGTCTGCCTGATCTCCCCTAACTGCCTCTGCCTGCCTGATTGCTCCTAACTGCCCTCCCCTGCTGGCCTGATTGAGCCCCCAACTGTCCTCCTCTGCCAGCCAATTTGGTTCTAATTGGTCAGTTTCTACGCCAGTCAGTGTCAAAAGCTCCGCCTCCTAGGCTGCTATTGGCTTCTTACATTCATCCAGATTTGGTTCTGATTGGTCAGTTTCTATGCCAGTCAGCATCTCTGGGCCTATCAATGTGGACTGATCAGAAAGGCGGGGCTGATCAGCAGCCCTGGTGGAGGCAGGCTGTTAGCCAGGCCAGGAGAGAAAGAGAGGCAAGTTCTGATCAATGGCTTCCACAGAGGCTACGGATCAGACCCTGTCTCTCTCTCTCTCTACAGGCCTCTCTCGGGCCTGATCCGCAGCACCTTAGGCGTTAGTGCTGGGTCAGAGCATCCCCAGCAGCCCCAGTCAGTATTGGGTCGCCATGACAACCCAGCACTGACTTCCAATCTTGTCAAGACTTCAGTTGTAATGGTCGTTATGACCCTGGCTTTTTATTATATAGATAATTTCCCATGCAGATCTTAGATAATCAAAGCAGTTGATCACAACTTTCAAGTTAAAGCCTATATATATATATATATATATATATATATATATATATATATCTACACTAATAAAAGAGAAACATGCAAATTGGTGTCACTCCACTACCCTTCCCATTGGCTAATCAGGGTGATATGCAAATTAACTGCCAGCCAATATGGCGGCCAGCAGCCAGGCAGCTTGAAGCCAACATGAGGCTTGCTTGCTTCAGTGACAGAGGAAGCCACCGTTCCCCGCCTGCTGCTGCTGGCCTCTGAGCTTGCAGTGTGAAACATTGTTACAAATATAGAAGCTAAACAAAACCCCAGAAACCTGCTTTCAGCCAGCCGGGATCTCAGAGCTGGAGTTGAAACAGTGTTTCAATTATAGAACCCAAACAAACCAGATACCTGCTTTCAGCATCGGAGGCCTCAGAGCTGGAGCCAAGCCTGAGCTAAAGCTGGCCCAGAATAAAAAAAAAGAAAAAAAGGAGTGGTTGGGAGCTTCAGTCACCTGCCAGCCTGAAAACAGCCCTCAGCCCCTCACCCAGACTGGCCAGGCACCCCAGTGGGGACCGCCCACCCTGAAGGGGGTGTGACCAGCTGCAAACAGCTATCAGCCCCTCACCCAGGCTGGCCAGGCACCCAAGCAGGACCCCCACCCTGATCCAGGACACCCTTCAGGGCAAACCAGCTGGCCCCCACCCGTGCACCAGGCCTCTATCCTATATAGTAAAAGGGTAATATGCCTCCCAGCATCGTGATCAGCGGAGCTGCGAGGCCTCCTGGCACCGGGATCAGCATGACAGGGGGCAGCGCCCAAACCCCCTGATCGCCCTGCAGCTCTGTGTGTGACAGGGGGCAGGGCCACAACCTCCCTATCCACCCTGCTCTGTGCCTGATAGGGGGGAGCTCCCCAACCCCCTGATCGTCCTGTGGCTCTGTGTGTGACAGGGTACAGTGCCCCAACCCCCTGATCGGCCCTGCTCTGTGTGTGACAGGATGCGGCGCCCGAACCCTCCCCCCCCCCATGGGCCCTGCTCTGTGTGTGACAGGGTAGAGCCATAACCTCCCCATCAGCCCTGCCCTGAGTGTGAGAGTTGCAGCGCCCCAACCCCCTCATCCACCCTGCTCTGTGTGTGATAGGGGGCGGTGCTCCAACTCCCGTATCGGCCCTACTCTGTGAGTGACTAGGGGGAGCTCCTCACCCCCCTGATCGGCCCTACTCTGTGCATGACAGGGGGTGGCGCCGCAACCTCCCCATTGACCCTGTCTTGAGTGTGACAGGGAGCGGTGCCCCAACCACCCAATAGGCCCTACCCTGAGCGTGACTGAGGGTGGCATCGCAACCTCCCAATCCACCCTGCTCTGTGCATGACAGTGGGCGGCGCCCCAACTCCCCAATCAGCCCTGCTCTGAGCCCGACCAGGGGTTGCACCTAGGGATTGGGCCTGCCCTCTGCCACCCAGGAGTAGACCTAAGCCAGCAGGTTGTTATCTCTTGAGGGGTCCCAGACTGCGAGAGGGCACAGGCCAGGCTGAGCCCCACCCCCCCCCGGGGTGCACAAATTTTTGTGCACTGGGCTTCTAGTATATATATAAATCCAGTGACCATAACAGCCATAATGACCATATGACCATAACAACTGGTCCCTATGACGCCCACTGTGGTCAGCGAAGGGGTCCAATCAGGGGGTGGGGCAGGAGGCCAACCTTGCGGCCCCTCCCTCCTGCCAGCCTACCCTTGATCAGACTCTCCCACCCTGATCAAGAGCAGGCCATTGGCCAAACACCCCCTCCTTTACCCCCCAGCCAGCCTCGCTCCAGATCAGCCCACCCTACCATGATAGACCCGCAGCCCCTCCTCCCAGCTGGCCCACCCTTAATCTCACCCCCCACTCCAATAGGGGACAGGACTGGGTAGACAACCTCCTGAAGGCCCTCCCCCAGCCACCCCACCCCTAATCACACCCCTCACCCCAATAGGGGGTGGGGCTGGCTGACCAACTGCCTGTAGCCCCTCCCCCCAGATGTCCACACCCCCAATGAGCCCCCACCACCCTGATCAGCCTAGGTCCCTCCCCCCAGCTGGCTCACCCCTGATTGCCCCCCCACTCCAATAGGGGGTGGGGCTGGCCTGCCAACCTCCTTCAGCCCCTCCCTCCACCCAGCCGCACCCCAGATTGTCTCCCCCACTGCATCAAGGGTAGGACTGGCTGGCCAACCACCCATGTCCCCTCCCCGAGGCTGCTGGCCCCTGATTGGCACCCCTACCCCATTTGGTGGCAGGGCCGGCTGGCCCACCATCCACATCCCCTCCCCATGGCTGACCCCACCCCCAATCGGCCCCCCAACCCCAATTGGGGGCAGGGCCTTCTGACCAATTGCCCCTCCCCCAGCTGGCCCAGCCCTGATTGGCCCCAATTGGGGTGGGCTGGTAGGACAACCTCCCACCATCTCCTCCTCCTGACAGGCCCAGCCCCGACCCACCCTGATCCCCACCCATGCACAAATTCATGCACTGGGCCTCTAGTAATAACATAATGGGAAAGATCAATGCAAGACTTACAGAATTTTTCAAATCTATTATTTGAGAAGTTTGAAGACTGAGTTATTCAATCTCATATTGGTCCATTCTAAGTGAACTCCTTCTCTTGGAAATACTGTGTGGTATCAAAGAAAAAATACTTTGATAAAATTTTGTTGGACACCTTAAACATAATCATGTGCTAGTCAAAGAGACAAAAGCTGAGCATATATATATATATATATATATATATATATATATATATATATGTATATATATTGTTGTGTTTCACAACCAATCCCAAGTAAAGTAAAACAATGGTTAGAGATTGGAGGAATCGGGGAGCTAGTCACAGTGCTGCACCAACAGGTGTTGGGTGTATACTATGCACATAATATCATGAGTGAAACAAAACACTGAAGCATTCACACTGCAATCTCAAGGGACTTGCAGTCCAGCTGGAGACTAGACTCCGGTGAGAAAGTAACATTTACGGAACATGTGTTTTCACTGTGCTAGGATTTTTTTCCCCTTAAGAATGTCTCAATGTCCATTCTACATATGAGTAAACTGGTTTCTTACCCAAAATGACTTATGTATGTGTGAGGCACTGAGAGTAGATTCCAGGTTGGCCTGGAACCAAATCTGTTTTCCCTCTTTACATCACACCGGCTCTGATGAGTAAAGCCAGGCTCAGTTAGGTCCTTAATGTCATCCATTGGTAGATTCTTGAAAACTGTGACTTTATGGAAAATGATACCTTAAGGAAACCAATTTCACCCTAGGCTAATTGACATAAACAAGAGTTAAGTTCTTACAGCACATTCCTGGTCACAAAACATCATCAAACTTTTGAATAAAGACCCAAGAAACATCTAATATTAAACATTGAAATAAATTTATAAAAACCGGATAAGAGAATTATTTTCCCACCTGCTTCTTCCTGTTCAGTGTTGTGGGTGGCCAGAGCCTGTCCCAGCGGCTAGGGCACCAGGCAGGACCCATGGGCCAGGAAGCTCCTCCAGCGCAGCCCTCACTCACTGGACAGACAGGGGGACGCGCCATTCACCCACCTGCACAGCTTCGGGGTGTAGGAGGAAACCGAAGTATCTTCAAAACACATGGGAGAGCCCTGGCCAGGAGGCTCAGTTGGTTGGAGCGCCATCCTGTATACCAGAAGGTTCCACCCAAGTCAGGGCACATACGTAGGTTGTGGGTTCAATCCCCAGTTGGGGTGTGTTCAGGAGGCAACACGATGTCTCTCTCATACCTTAATGTGTCCCTCTGTCTTTTCCATCCTCTCTCTAAAACATAAAAATAAAATTAAAAATAATAAAAAACACAGGAGACCCTGCAAACTCTACACAGACTGAGCCTCTCAACCCACCTTTTTCTTCATCAACATTATAATGAAAAGATGTTTAATAAATTTATGTCACAAGAAAGGATACAATTAAATGACAAACAAATGGTAGACGCTGTACAAAAATTTCAGAAGGGACGATTACAGTGGGACAGAAGGCATTGTTGTTTTCTCCAACCAGAAATCAATGGGAGAATGCAGCTGGCTAACTGGATCACTGAAAATGTTAAATTAGAATGTGTTTAAAACACTTAGTATGCTCTTAGCGCAGAGTATATGCATAGTTTTATTTAGTTAGTTTTGTTACTTTGTTTGTAGCCTCTCCAGGGGGAAGTATGAGTTGAGATAAGATAAAGAGGTCCAGGTTACATCCCATTTATTTAAATTATTAGAAGGGTAGCTCTGGGAAAGTTTTTTAAATCTCAGTTTATTTATCTATAAATAGGAGAACATATTTAGTTTACAAGGTTGTTACAGGGAATGCTGAATAAAATAAAGTTATCATGCATAGTGCTTAGCACGATGCTAGGCCCACAATTACACATTCAATATATGGGAGAACTTATTAATAATCGTTTTGTAATATGATTTAGCTAAATAGCGAAAGGGAGATAGCAGTCCAATGTGTTTTCACTGAGGTCTGTGCTGGTAAACACTGCCTTGAGCTTAGCCTCCCAATTACAGAGATTTACTTATATATTGCATCCATGTTTGCTTATTATCAGCTAATATCTCAAGGCATTCTATCCCCAAGAGGTAGTACTAACATTAATAAAAGTGAATATTAATCATATTTTAAGTTGTCTTCTTGATAATTCTGAGCTTGTCTGGCAGATCCCTGTTGAATATGCTTACTATATGGCGTTTGTGCCCTACAGTGCGGCTGAAAGGGCTCATGTACTGACTAGCTTGTGTAACTACACCATCTTCAAGGAATGTGGCTTACCAGAAATAGGTCTAGGCCAGTGGTTGGCAAACTGCAGCTCGGCAAACCGCGGCTAGTGAGCCACATGCGGCTCTTTGGCCCCTTGAGTGTGGCTCTTCCACAAAATACCGGCTCTTCCACAAAATACTGACTTCTGCGCATGGGCCATGAAGTTTCAATCGCACTGTACGTGCGCGCCTGCACGTGGTATTTTGTGGAAGAGCCACACTCAAGGGGCCAAAGAGCCGCATGTGGCTCGTGAGCTGCAGTTTGCCAACCACGGGTCTAGGCTACTTTTTAGAGTTAGTTTCAAAAATTAATTTGTATAGAATATAAATCCACTTAACCAAGATCAGGTAACCTTCAATCTCTCCAACTTTCTGAAAGCAATTCACCCACTGAGGCAGTGTCTATAGATCCAATCGCCAGCATAGAATTCCCACCATCAGATGAATGAACCAGTGGGGAAGCCATTGTCATTCAACATATAAAATATTAGCAAAATTTAATTTCTCTGATTTATATATCATTTCTGAAAGTTTCTCCCCATTCCTCACTGGCCTACTCTGCCCACCCCACTCCATTTGGAGACTGCTCCCCTGGAAACCCAAACTTTCCAAGGAGATGTAGTGGAGCTGAGGCATAATAACAAGGGGTTTGCAGGGTGCTAGAGAGCTGCGATGTGCAGGGAGTTTGGATGAAAGAATAAATAAGAAGATCAATTAGAAGACCAACTTATAGCCTAGGTTCCATAAAGAAGTTTGTATATAAAATTTGAAAGGAATAAGATAAAGTCAAGACCCAGGTGCTTTTCACCTATCCCCAGTCACCCTGTGTGAAGGTGATGTTTTCTTGCATAATATCAGGGTGACTGCAGCAGTACCAGGATGACATGTGATGTGGATACGACAATTTCCAGAGAAGAAAATAGTGCAAGTTTCCATGTGTAACTCTTCTAAAAACAGGTCTCCACATAGAAGTTTTTTTCTACATAGTATTTTATTACATAGATATTTTAAATTATTTTATTATTATTTAGTTTAATTATTTATTCTTAAATTTATTTTTTAAAGAAAATAAACCTTTCCTGGAAGTCTCCTTCACATATTATTGGCAGATTGGGTCACATGACTCTGTTGGGTGCAAAGGGGGATGGGAATGTGAATATATGGCATTTCAGTCTCCAAAACAGGAAACAGGCTCTGTGAACATGGAAGGAGGAGTGGGGACTGGCAACTGGTTGGGCAACATCTGAGCAAGAAGTTACAGGGCGATAGCCATGGTTCCAGGAGGAAGAAATGTCAATTTCCCAACAAGTAGAATGTAGAGGAATTGCAACCAAGTAGGATAGCCTGGGTGAGGATGACAAAGGAATGAAAATTACTTCAAGTTTTTCAAGGTGAATGGTCAAGGAAAAACAATAACACGGATACAGCAGAGGCCTCAGGGAGACACACTATATCTAAGAATATTATCATAATCACATCACTTAACAGGTATTAAAAAATTACACAGTGCCAGTTACTGTGCTGAGACCCTGATTGTCGCATTAAATTCTCACTCTCATCCTTTTGGTGATGTGTGTTAAGTAAGTTCTTCCCATAGGAGGTAATGAGCTCACTTTGGGGGCCATCAGGTCTGAGGTGACACCTGACACCCACAAGGAAAGTGAGACAGGGACTGTGGCTGGCAGAGAAGGTGAGGGCTGGAGGGAGGTGTCATTCAGAAGGGCTTAACCTAGAGTCAGTGCCAAGAAGGGAAATGGAGTCATTTCTACATCAGGAATAAATTCTACAAGAGCCAGACTATTTATGGGAGAGTTTTAGTGAAGAGAGAATAAAACACGAAGCAGAAGTGAGCTGCTGGCAGCATCTTTTCTGTTTTGAACAGTGCACTTTAAGTGAGAGAAAGCTGCTCTAAAGTGTCTGCTTAGTTGACTTGCATCCCTGTGTCCTTCGCTTTGAGTGTCTGCATGTGAACGAGAGCAACACTGAAAAGATTCACATCCACCCGAACAATGGAGCTTTCATTTCTAGATGCTTCATGAGACCTACCGCTACTCATTCCCAAATGCCACCCTCCCCTCCGTCCGCACACTCAGTAGTGACAGAGCAATCTAACTGTGAGCTTACTGAACCACCTCTCAGGAGATTCCCTCCAAATCTTACACTAATACCATTTTGTTCCATTAACTTTAGAATCTCCTGGCACTTGCTAAATTCTGAATTGTGCCATTATCTGAATATGAGTCTTTTGTGAGTAGAAGCAAATGGAACTTACTCCCCTATTACATCAATAATATTATAGATAAAGGGCAAGGATGCAAATTACCTGACAATTTTTAGAAATAAAAACAACTGTGTTTTATTCTATCGTTTATATAAACAAGCTGCTTAGAAAAGTTTAATAAGTAAACTCCACCTTTTAAAAATGATTGCATGTACTTCGCTGGCAAGATTTGTGCGTGCAGCTTTGTTTTATTTTCACCAACAGTGCCTTAAATTTGCTACCTTATCTATCACAAAGCTCAGTGAGATGTGGAGGGCTATGTGGAATGCTTAAGTCTAGAATAGATTGAATAAATTGGATTTGTGGAGGAGGTAACATCTAGGGTCTGATATCAGGATGCTCTGAGTCTTGTTCTGATAAGAAGGAAGCAGGAAGCACACATTTCTCCCCCTGGAGTCCCACTGGGTGATAAGCTGCCCATAAGCTCCAGGCGTCCACAGCATTAGATCACCCACCAGCGCCGATTCCTGCGTGGGGCTACCTTTTGATTGGGCCAAGTAGGAGGGTGGTCATAGCAGGTAATCATGATTGGAGAGAAAAAAATATATAGAAGAGCAGTGGAAATAAACCTAACGTTATAGAAGTTATTTCTGACAACGGGGTGAGGTTCACTGGGTGCATCTGAACATTCTTCAGATCTAGTGCTTTGAGGTATTTGTGCTTTAAGAGGAGAAACTTCAATTTTTTAATCATTCCAATAATTCAGATTCTGCACAATAAATGTCTTTTTATAGTATTTTCATACAAACTTCATTTGTTTAGATTGTATTTGGAATGTTTTATTGAAATGTGAGGAGGTACGTGATTCAATTAACCATTCGCTATATTTACTATTATTTTTATATTTAATGAAAAACCCAAAACACTGTCTTCCTTACAATTGGCTTAGTTATAAACGAGCATCACTGACTCAGGGAGCATAATATTACAGCACATAATTGCCAGGTACAGCATATAAACACCAATTTTCAAGTGGTATGAAAGCATCATAAATGAAACAATTATCAAACAGATAAGCAAATGCTGTACTGCAGAAAAACAATGAATATTGATTTCCCCCCTCCTTTGATTATTTCCTGGTATTTTCTCTTATCTATAAAAGGCCTCGGAAAACCGAAATGCTATATTCCATGGCATTAAATAAAGACAAATACAGATATATCACAACAATAAAAACGTTTTCTGAACATGCCATTTAATGTTAATTGTTCCTTTCACTTTTCATGTATATCAGATTGCTGTTATGATTCTATAACTAACTATGGAAAAAGGTATGTGGGTTTCCAAAGATTTAGATCATCTGTCAATTCATCATTAATATTTTTAAATGATTTGACTTTTTTAAAAATGTAAAAACACATTTATACATATTAATATTAGTTATTCCTTTTATCATTTTTGAAGTTGCTCTTAGTTTTTATATTCTTTTCTGAATTAGGCTTGTGTCCAGTTAATATAGATTAGGGGATTTACACACTTATTTACAGGCCCGGTGCATGAAATTCGTGCACGGGTAGGGTCCCTCCCTAGGCCTGGCCAGTGATCAGGGCCTATCTGTGGGGCAACCAGTGGCGCAATTGAGGGCCCCCTGTTGGCACACACCTTGGCCGGCCTGGTGCCGCCTGCTCTCTGTCCCCATCTCCCGCCACTGCCACCGGTCACCTCATCTCTGTGGGGCAACTGGTGGAGCAATAGGGGGCCCCCACTGGCATCCACCTTGGCTGGCTTGGGGCCCATGGGCTGCGGGAAGCTCCTGCATTGAACATCTGCCCCCTGGTAGTCAGTGCACATCATAGAGTTTTAAACCTCTCTTACAGTATTTTGAATTCTATAGTGTTCGAAATTGAGTATAGTAACAGTCAAACAGCTTAACTATTAACCAACTCATGGATGGTATTTTTAGAGTGTTCTTTTTTTAAAAGAAAAGGTAAAAGCAAGCATTAAGAAAGCTTTAACAATCTAATATCTTATCAAATATATAAGGTTAATCCTTCCCTTTCATTCAGAAAGTTTCTACTGAAAATATTAAGGAGTTTTATGAGTCTTTTCTTTAATTCTAAATACTTCAGAAAGTTTACTTCTATTATCATTTTGATAAGATGAATGACCATGTCTGACTATATACACTAGATGATTGTCTAAAATTTTGTGCTCTATTACAGAAAATTTGCACTGTACTTTTACTGTGTAAAATATAACAAAGTAATTAAACATCATTCTTGTAACAAAGGTCATTAGTAAACATGGTTACTCTTTAAAATGATAACATCAATAGCTTAATTGTCAAAAACATTTGTGGGACACCTGATTTCAATTGAGATGGCCTACCTCCTGCCTAGTGCCAGAACACACTAGTCCCTGCCCACCAATTAGGTTTGAGACTAGTTAAACAAATATAATGATAGTAGACTTTCAAAAAATTAAGACAATTTTTAGAGCAGCTGTGGGTTTACAGAAAGATTGAGAGCAAGGCACAGAGATTTTCCTGACCTGCACTCGCACAGCCTCCTCTGTGACCAACAGCCCCCACCAGGCTGGTACATATGTTACAACTGGTGAACCACCACTGACACATCATCATCACCGAAGTCCATCGTTTACTGTAGGGTCCACTCTCCCTGTTCTACATTATGTGGGTTTAGGCCAATGTGTACAGATGTATCTATCATCATAGAATCACACAGAGCATTTTCACTGCTCTGAAAATTCCCTGTGCTCCACTTTTTGACCTCTCACCTCAACCCCTGGCAATCACTGATCGTTTTACTGTTTCCAGACTTTCACCTTCTCCAGAATGTCAAGTGGTTTCTCCAGAATGCTGTCAAGTAGTTAGAACCACAGAGTATGGAGCCTTTCAAATTGGCTTGAGATCTGAACTTGTAAGCTCTGCAGCCGGCTGCACCATGTATGCTTGCTTGAGATCTCACAGTGTTAACCCCCTGCTTACTCCATAGTAAGGATTAGGAGTGGATTAGATGAAGAAAAGCACGTAAAATACTTAGCATATTTCTGTCTTGCATATTTGTAATGGTGGTCTGCTGGAGATAAATCCTCTCTGCTTTTTTATGCCTGAAAAAGTCTTTATTTCACCTTTATTTTTGAAAAAAATATTTTTGCTAGGAATAGAATTGGAGGTTGATTTCTTCCCTTCAGAATTTAAACTAGTTGCACCACTGTCATCTAGTCTGCATTATTTCTGATATCTGTTATCTTCTGTCATTTATGTATTTTATTCTATTTGTAATATTTTCTTTTCTCCTAGATAGCCTTCAGATTTTTTTTAACACTAGTTTATTTATTTATTTTTATTTTTTCTTAATTTTTATTATTGAAAGTATTACATAGGTCTTCCTCCCTCCCACGCACCCCCCCCCCATTAACCTCTTTCAGCCCTCTCCTGTCCTCCCTCCCTCCCAGGCCCTCACCACCCCCATTGTCTGTATCCATGGGTTATGCATCTATGCATACTAGTTCATTGGTTGATCTCTTCCCACCCACCCTCCTCTGCTTTTCCTCTGAGATTCAACAGCCTGTTCAAATAACTAGTTTTAAATAAGTTGATGAACTTAGGTGTAGTTTTACTTTTTTTTCTTGTGCTTGAGACTTATTAATCTTCTTCAACCTGGGTGTATAATTGTCATCAAATTTGAAAATTTTATTTCAAAAAATTGTATTTTTAGAGATATTTCTTTAAAATATTTTTTTCTGCCTCCCCACTTCTCCATCTTTTTCTGAGACTCATTTATATATAGATTAAACTGATTAAGTTTATCAAGAGCTCACTGATACCCTGTTCTTTTCTTCCCCAATCAATTATTTCTCCTTGTGTTTTGTTTTGTATACTTTTTATTGCTATGTCTTCTGGGACACTAATCTTTTCTTCTTCAATTTTAATGTATCTTAAACCCATTCAGTGTAAATTTTTTCATCTCTAGAAGTTCAAATTTTTTTTATGTCTTCCATGTCACTTCTTAAGTGCATGCTTTCCTCTATTTTTTGGAACATATGGAGTATAGTTCTCATAACTGCCTTGAAGTTTTTGTCTTCTAATTCTATTATCTGTGGCATTTCTCATTCCATTTCTAATAATTCATTTTTTTCTTATTACATATCATGTCTTCTTGCTTCTCTAGTTGCCTGGTAATTTTTTATTGGACCTCTGATATTACTTTTTACATTGTTGACTGCTGGAGGATTCTTTATTCTTTTAAGTATTGTTCGTCTTTGTTCTGGGACACAATTTATTTGGCAACAATTTGATCCTTTTGAGGCTGTGTCTACACTTACATGCCGACCAGTGTATTAAGTCTTTCCACTCTGGCTGCTAGGAATACGAGGTCCTCCAGGCCCTGCGTGAGCTCCAGGTCTTGGTACTCTGCCTGGGCTCTGGCGGTTTTCTCACATGTAGGCACTAAGGCATATTTAGTCGAATACTTGAGAGAATTAATTTTCTCTGTGTGTGGCTTTCTTCTCCCCAGTACTCTGCCATGTGAATTCTATCTGTTTTGGCTTCCCTGACTTTTGATCTCTGTCTCATCACCTCTGAAAGACTCCTAGGCTCTGCATAGGTCCTCCACCCTGCACTGAACTTGTAAAATTCTCCTAGGCAGCAAGCGGGGACAATTAGAGTGCTCATCTTGTTTGTCTTCCCGCTGCCACAGATTACTGTCCTGCACTGCCCACTGTAAGTGTCTGATTGCTGTCGTTCATGTTTGTCTAGAGTTATTAGAGTTATTTGTCAGTTGTTTAGTGTGGGAGGGTAAATATGAAACTTATTCTGTTATCTCTGGCAGTGGAATTCCTTTATAATGTACTTGATGGATGTTAATACTAATAGTAGTTTTAAGCATCATCATCAAAAGTGTACAATGATGCCTAAAAATAATAAAGCAACTTTCATCCATGACTGTCTTGCCATAATGACATACAGAATATGTTCATGCAATATTCACTTATGGGGTAATTGAATAATGAGAATAAAGGGAAGGCAATAGATGTGAGTCAGAGCAAAAATGTCCAAAATTTGATAAGATGAGGAGGAAGAAGGCATGAAAGGATAGAATATCTGGCATAAGTCTTTAGCTCTCTCATTGTCTCCTCAGAGCATGAGACAACACGTGCACTGACCTGCAATGCTGTGGACTTCTGTACTGTCCAGTTATAAGGAAAGTTTGCTTTCCCTCAGGGAGGAAGAGAAGAGTGCATAACAATAGCCACCAAAATTTATAGTGTTTACTGTAGTAATTGTTCTAAGCCGTTAGTAATAATTTAATCCTACAATGACACTGAGATGAATACTATTGTTAATCTCCATTTAATAGATGAGGAAAGTGAAACAGAGTGGATGAATAACTTACTCAAGTCATCCTATACAATAAAGAGGTAATATGAAAATTGACCATCACTCCAACACACAAGATGGCTGCCCCCATGTGGTAAAAGATGGCCTCCCCTCCCCCCCCCATGTGGACACAAGATGGCCTGCAGGGGAAGGCAGTTGTGGGTGATCAGGCTGGCAGGGGAGTGGTTAGGGGCAATCAGGCAGGCAGGCGAGCATTTGGGAGCCAGCTGTCCTGGATTGTGAGCAGGTGTCCGACTGCCCTTTTAGGCCTGATTCCCGAAACAGGCAGTCAGACACCTTCAAGGGGTCCCAGATTGGAGAGGGTGCAGGCTGGGCTGAGGGACACCCCCCTATGTATGAATTTCGTGCACCAGGCCTCTAGCATAACTAGTAAGTAGCATAGCTGGGTATCAAACTTGTCATTTGGGGGCTCTAGTAAGAATTCCCACTAATTTGAAAATGTTATACTCCAAGGGTAGATTTAAAAAAACAAACAAAAAGAATGAGGGAAAGAAAAACAGCAAAAAATAAAAGGAAGGAAGGATAGAATGAAGTCAGAGAGAAAGACAGAACAGGAAGAAAAAGGGAGGGAGAAGGGGAGGAAGGAGAGAGCATTTTAGAAATGAGGTTAGAAATTTATAGAATTCAGAAATGCTCTGCAATTGTGCTGATCCCAAGAAGACCAGGGTGTGGTTGAACCCAACTCAGTTTTGCTAGGATTTGGAGAATGGTACTAGGAAAGCAAGTATGAAAAGATGATATACAAACAAAAAAAAAGTTGTAACAATCAACTGAATTGCAAATATGTGAGGGAAAACAGTCCAATGAAAGGAACGATGTCTATAGACCTAGGAGAAAGTAAATCACTATTATATAATACTTGGGCCTATCCAGGCTGTGGCAAGGCAGTAATGGTACCTGCTCTGTTTCTGGATCTAGGAGCTGAAGGCTACCAATGGTCTTTCAATTATGTTTGCTAAAGTTACGTGCTCTCCATTCATTTCTTCACTTACTCATCCACTCCCTCTAGATCCTTGTTGCTTAAGGTGTGGTCTATGGGCAGCGGTAAGGCCGTTTATAGAGCTTGCTAGAAATGCAGAGTCTCAGGCCCTGTTCCAGAAAGCTGGAATGAGCAACTGGATTTTAACCAATGAGTCAGTAGGCATATAAAATGTTAGGGCCTGGAGAGGAGGGTCTCTATCCATCCTCTTTACTATTGTATGCTCAGTGCCTAGCCCAGGTCTACACATATCGATGCTCGTCACACTTTTTCTTTTAATGAATAAATTGTGGTTATTATTAGTCCCACTTCAAGTCTGAAAAACAACCTTGGTTTCTCTCTTGCCTACCTCAACTCACAGCTCTTCCCTGCTAAAATCCTAAAGAGTTGTTTAATGTGCATCTCAGTTGGTAGTGCCTAATATGATGCCATGTGTTTTGGCTACCTTTCCATGCGCATGTGCTATTGTATGGATGACATCTCTCCAACTAAAGTGAAACCTCTGTGATGGTAGGGGTTATTTACACTTCCTCTAACGTATCCTGATAAATAGCTTGTTGTATTCAGAGCTACCTATAACATGCATACTCAGGCAGGAGAGCTTATATAGCAAACTAAAAAGCATACTGCAGGGCATAGCAATAAAGCATAAGCTTAAATGCTAAGCTGACCTGGGGTCAATTCTGACTTCCACTATTTCTTAGTGTTCAATGCATTAAGAATTTAAGCCTTCTGAGCTTTGGGTTCCTATCTTTAGAATGGAGATAATGGTAGATGTCAGAGTGTAAAGTTTCCATATTCATACACATGCATAAAGCAGTGAAGGGCTACAACTCATCAGTCACTCCTATTCTTCTACCTTTGGCGTTTTCATTCCAAGACATGAAATAATAATGCAGGAAGGTATTAATACCCTATAAGCCAGGAAGGAACATTAAATATTTTTGTTTTGGTCATGTGGAGGCAAGAAAGAAGGATAGGAGTCTGCCGTTTGTCTGGTCGCCTACTTTTCATAGAGAGTTTACATGAATCATTCGGACAAGACTTCCTTCACTTTTACAGAGAGTTGAATTTCAAACTAATGTACTAATGAATTTCACTTTTACAGAGAGTTTTCCTCAAATGTTGGCCCTTTGTTTTTATAAACATGTATTTACAAAGTTAAAGGTAGATGTTGTGGAGGTATAATATTAGCCACACAAATTTGATTCATTGGAAAGGTGGTATTGTGAATAGGAAAATAGCAGAATTTGAAATGAGCAAATTGCAAAAATAAGGACACGTCTCAAAATTTAAACATTTCAACGTATTTTCCCCTCTTGGAACATCAGTTAGTTAGAGACTCTTTGGGTTATTTCCTCTTTTGAAATGTAAATGAACACTTGAAAGTGGAGCCTTATTCAGCCTTCCTACAATCACTTTTATCAGTGAATCAGATCCACACCTCCTTGAGATACACACAGCCCACCTGGTGAGATGACTGGGATTTAAAGGAAATGTATGGGACCAGTGGAAGTGCACTCAGTGTGTCTCAGCAGAGGCAACTCATTGGGGCAGGTCGTTTCTTTATTGTGCAGGGTCCTCCTTGCACAGCAGTGTTGTAGTCTCCTAGCCTCCTGTTCTCAAGATGCCAGTGCTGTTTCCCAGCCATTATGCCAACCCAAAGGCTCCTTTTGAGAACCACACTTGCCTCCCCCATGCATCAAAGAGAAAACCAGTGTATCAAAAATTAACCTGTGTATCAAAAATTAACTGATGAAGATGTCAGTTATTATTAACTAGAGGCCTAGCGCATGAAATTCATGCAAAAGTAGGCCTTCCTTCCCGTGGCTGCCGGCACCAGCTTCCCTCTGGCACCCAGAACCCAGGCTTCCCTTGCAGCCCTGGCTTCATCTGGAAGGTTATTCAGAAGGACGTCCAGAAGGACTTCCCATCTAATTAGCATATTGGACTTTTATTATTATAGATTATTATTATTATTATTTCTGGGTTGTCCCTGCAGCAGCTAGTGTGCCACTGAAATATCTCATCTACATGTGAACACCTGAGTGAAGATACAAATGAAATGGATGTTTTCCCGCACATATTTGCAATTCAGTTGATTTTACAACTTTTTTTTTGTTTGTATATCATCTTTTCATACTTGCTTTCCTAGTACTGTTCTCCAAATCCTAGCAAAACTGAGTTGAGTTCAACCACACCCTGGTCTTCTTGGGACCAGCACAGTTGCAGAGCATTGCATGTTCTGCTCGGAGCCTCACTTTCCTCCACTTCACCCAAGGCCACTGGTTCTCACCCAGTGCCTTTCTTCCTGACTGCGTTCCCTTGGTAGCCACTCGCATATCCATCTTCTCACTTAAAACCAAGAGGGGAAAGGATGGAGAGAGGAGGAAAACCATTTCCTGTATCACCTCATCTTCATGGTACAATCCACGGTGCTTCTCCTAACCGTTATTTCTCTTATTGTTCAGGGTCCTCTGAAAAGTGCTGGATGAATTACTCTGCACATCACCAAACATTTTTCTTCATTACATTCTTATTAGCACATCCCCTGGTTGCATTTAATTTTGACTGCCTAAATGGGTTTCTAAGTTACATTAACTTTGTTCTTGGATAGCACTTAGAACTGATGAGAGTCAAATATGAAATGACTGAGCTTATCGGAATATATTGCCGTGTTTTTCAAAGTGTGTTTTGTAAACCACTAGTTCCAGGACTATGTTAACAGGCACTACTTAGAAAATGATTCAGTGGTCAAATAAGTGGAGATGGCTGGACTGAACAAATGACTTTAGTGCGTGGCTTTAGAGAGCCTTTACTATGTGCCTGTGGTCGGATCTGAGCACAATGGTGAGGAATGAATTCAGTGTTTCCTAAATGGATTTGATCATGGAGTCTATGTTCCCACCAATTACTAGAGCTATAAACAAGAACCAAATGATTCTAGTCTTCATGCCACTTACGTGTTATGAGCCACTGAGTTAGTGTCAACGGCTGGCGACCCTATGAATGAGTGGCATCCACCGTGTCCGGTCCTCAGCGACCCTGCTCAGCTCCTGTAGACTCATGCCTGTGGCTGCTTGGAGGGAATCAATTCATCTCATATTGAAGATCTTCCTCTTTGCCTGCAGCCTTCTGTTTTTTCCAACATTATTGTCTTTTCCAAAGAACCTGCCTCCTCATGATGTGCCCGAAGTAGACAGTCCAGTTTTGTCATTTTTGCCTCCAGCGATGTTTCAGGCTTAACTTGCTGTAGGACCCACTTGTTTATCTTTCTGGTGACGCAGGGTATCCACGGACCCTCCTCCAAAACCATATTTCAAACGAGTCCTTTTCATATCAGCCTCCTTTCCTGCCCGGTTCCACTGCTCACACACAGTAACTGGGAATGTGAGGCTGTAGGTTATTTGGCCTCTAATGATTCATTTTGCTCTCAGTGATTTTTCCCAATTCTCCCACTGCTGCCTCTCTGAGTCTCAGCTTCTTTTTTTAAAAAATATATTTTTATTGATTTTAGAGAGGAAGGGAGAGAGATAGAAACTTCAATGATAAGAGGGAATCACCCACCAGCAGTCCCCTGCACGCCTCGCACTGGGGATCAAACCCGCAATCTGGCATGTGCCTTTACCGGGATAGGACCATGACCTCCTGGTCCATAGGTCTAAGCTCAACCCCTGAGCCATGCCGCCAGCCTGAGTCTCAGCTTCTGTTGATGTCTTGATTCCATGTCACTTAAGCTACGGGAATATAGAGTTTCCGGTTGTGGATCTGGCCCTCAGGCAGGCACTGTGGTGGTGGCATTTACATGGTGCAAGGCGAGTGGTCCTCTGTGAGAGGCCAGAGGGGGTCTATCCACTAGGGCCTGCTCAGGGATTAGCCTCACGCGATGTGGGCAGCTGGCAGTCTGTACAGCTGTTGTTTCTGCTTCCGCTGCTGGCGCTTCAAGTGGGCAGAGCAGGACTCAGGGAGGCAGAGCTCCTGGGAAGCGGAGGGTGGCGAGGGTGGGTGGGCCTCACACCTCCAGCCCCGGCGTGGGCGTGGGTGTCCTGCAGGAACAGACCCCCCAGAGGTGGAGGTGAAGGGCAGGAGCTCTGGGGAGGGAAGCAGTGCAGGCTGCTCAGCGGAGGGGCAGCTGCAGGTAAGGACCCGCGGGCAGACCCCAGCCTCTCTAGCCCCGAAACAGCACAGCTGCTGCCACGCCTATGCCCTCCTAAGGTCCCTATGTCCTCCTAAGATCCCTATGTCCTCCTAAGGTCCCTATGTCCTCCTAAGGTCCCTATGTCCTCCTAAAGTCCCTAGGTCCTCCTAAGATCCCTATGTCCTCCTAAGGTCCCTAGGTCCTCCTAAGATCCCTATGCCCTCCTAAGGTCCCTAGGTCCTCCTAAGGTCCCTATGTCCTCCCAAGGTCCCTATGCCCTCCTAAGGTCCCTAGGTCCTCCTAAGGTCCCTATGTCCTCCTAAGGTCCCTATGACCTCCTAAGGTCCCTAGGTCCTCCTAAGGTCCCTATGTCCTCCTAAGGTCCCTAGGTCCTCCTAAGGTCCCTATGTCCTCCTAAGGTCCCTATGCCCTCCTAAGGTCCCTAGGTCCTCCTAAGGTCCCTATGTCCTCCTAAGGTCCCTATGCCCTCCTAAGGTCCCTAGGTCCTCCTAAGGTCCCTATGTCCTCCTAAGGTCCCTAGGTCCTCCTAAGGTCCCTATGTCCTCCCAAGGTCCCTATGCCCTCCTAAGGTCCCTAGGTCCTCCTAAGGTCCCTATGTCCTCCTAAGGTCCCTATGCCCTCCTAAGGTCCCTAGGTCCTCCTAAGGTCCCTATGTAAGAGTCCTTTTGTGCACAGCCTAACGGGAAGCATCCAGGGAAGGAACTAGGGGAAGTCCTTTCAGGGTCAGCTCACACTGAGTTCCGCAGTGTCCACCCGCACAGGTTCTGTGGCAGCCTGAGCTGGAGTCACGCGGGGACGGCCATTCCCGCCCCGAGGAGGCTGCGCTGCGCCTAGCACCCCAGCCCTGCCAGTTAGTATGAAATGAACAATCACAGTGATTTCACTGTGTCCCAGCTGTCTCAATAACAAAATATCCTGGGGTAATATTACTTTGTTCTTAACTTGAAATAAGATTTATAAGAAAATAATGCAAGAAAAAATAATCTCATACTTTTCATTTATCAAAATGGCAAAGAAAATGACATTTTCAATCTTATTTGTGGAAGGAGGAATTTCCACTTTTATCATCATCATAATTAACCCTTATTTTTTTAAGATCTACCCACTTAGATTTTCTCATCTCTTCTTCAGAAAAACCATTTTCCCCTTAGAATTTTACACTAATAACCGTGTGTTCTTAGATCACCATGGCGTTACCTATGTGGGGCTTGTGTGATTTTAACTTTGTTAATTTTATAATTTAGGAATATACTGATATTCTTTTCTAATTAGTCTCTATGGCTCTTCAAAGAATTATTTTATCTCAGATAACATCAAATAAAATAGCTTATAATTTTATTTGCTTTTTAGTTCTTTAAAGGCTACAAGGACATCATTTGTGAATAGATGATCAAATGTTAGAATTTCTCTTTGTAGCCAAAAGTTCTGCTAAACTAAACTTGTATTTGAAGTTCAAATTATTTGAATGTCCTGCTTTAAAACTGACCCTGAGAGATGGTCTAGGAAAGACTGGTCAAGATAACGTATTTCTTCCATTTCTCTCCTGGCTATCAAGAAAAGTGTTCTGATTGATGTGGTAGAGGAACCAGTGCTGTGTGAAAGAAATTGTGGTTTTCTGTTCTACTTGGAAGAGGAGGTCTTGGAATTATAAAAACAAAGACACAGCCAGGGAGATGACAAAAACTTGACAGTAAGAAAACTGAAACGGGAGGAAAATAAACTGCACGTGGTCAAAACAAGTCACTCCCCCAAGAGAGAGACATTTCCAGATGTTAATATTTATGGTAAATTTACTGCCATATTTTATTGATTGAAGAGGACTTTGTTTTGAGAATAATGACACTAACAGATAATAAAATCTATTAGTTTGCATAATTATTTTAAATGTTAATAATTTAGTGAAAGGTACTGCACTGTAAGAATTCAATAAATCAATACCTTCTTATTAATAAGTAATTTTAGTAAACTCAGTAAACATTCTATAATGCTAAAATCATTGTCATACAAACTAGAGGCCCGGTGCACCAATTCGTGCATCAGTGGGGTCTGGCTGGCCTGCCCTGATGGGGGCCCATCAGGCCGGGCTGGTGGGAGGGAGGGGCCTCACTTTCAGTCAGGGTGTTGGGGGTCAATTGGGGACCGGGCCAGCCAGGGGCGTGGGGAGGAGGCCAATCGGGGCCTGGATCAGGCTGGTAGGCTGCTACAGTGCACGTCATAGCCACCGGTCATTCTGGACGTTATGCCATTCAGGTCCCTGGGCCTTTATATGTATAGATAGTTCACAATATCTAGGTTTTGAGTGAGAAAGCAAGGCTGCTATTTCTGTAATTTATTTTTAAAACAAAATAAATTGAACTTGAAAGTGTACTAAAAGTTTAATATCTTTAAAAATAGCCCAAATTTACAGAAAGACAGTAGGCCTCTTCATCTCTAGGGGGGAGTATCTGGTTTGTTGTTTTGAATTTTATAAGCCATATTTTCCCCCTTTATAGGGTTTTCCAGTGGGTTTTAGTTAAGCAAAGACTTCATTGTAGTCAAAAATAAAGAGACTGCGGAATCTCAGAGGAAGGTGGGTTGGTGGGAAGAGATCAACCAAAGTACTTGTATGCACATATGCATAACCCATGGACACAGGCCATAGGGTGGTGAAGGCCTGGGGTGGGGGAGGGTGGGCAGGGTCAAACTAGAAGAGGTCAGTGGGGGGAAAAATGGGGACATATATAATACTTTCAACAATAAAGTTTTTTTAAAGAAAAGACCAGATCATTGGAAACCATCTGGATGTCAACTAGTCCTTTAAAGGTAAAGTTGTATATTCTAGGGTAGGATTAATTTTGAAAGCTAATGAATACTATTTTTAAAACTGTATTTCCTAATCACAGTTTTATTTATCTTAAGGTTTTGATCATTTTCACCTTACACTTTCTAATTTGATGAATACTGAAGCCACAAAAAAGTAAAATCACGAACTTGTACACAAGTGTTTATAATAGCTTTACATATAATAGCCATAATGGGAAACCATTCCAATACCCACCAAGTGACTGGATACACAAATTGTGGTACTGTTAACCTGGAGATGAACGGCCTTGCAAGGAGGCAACAAGCATTTACTTTCCATCAGAGAATTCAGGAAATGCTGGTTCCAGTAGAAGCCCAATAATGTTCCAATTAGGAGACAAAGGCAAGAAATATTTATGAGAAAGGGAAGGGGGACAATTACATCATTAGAAGGAAGGCATTTCTATTGGTGAAGAAAAGCTAACATAGTAAAGCCAATTTTACATAATGTTTTTTAAAAAATATTTTATTGTTTTCAGAGAGGAAGGGAGAGGAAGAGATAGAAACATCAATGATGAGAGAGAATCATTGATTGGCTGCCTCCTGCATGCCTCACACTGGGGATCAAGTCTGCAACCCGGGCATGTGTCCTGACTGGGAATCTAATTGTGACCTCCTGGTTCAGAGGTCAACACTCAACCACTGAGTCTTGCCGCCCAGGGCATAATTTTACATAATGTTTTTAACTTTCAGTCTAGTATTCAGTAGTCTGGTAGTCATAATATTTGCTTTCTTGTTATTTTTCAAACAGTTCTTTGGGGGACAATGTTGCTTTAGGCCCCGTTCACAAGATATTTTCCCTGTTTAACATCCCAAAGGTATGATGCATAAGACCTGCAAGGCAGCTCCTCTGGCGTGGCAGCTCAGGCTCCATTTAAAGTGGCTCCATTTATTGTTCTTTTACAGAATGCACATATAACAGAATGCAAAGATATGTAAATTATTGACATTACAAAATGGATAAATTACATTACTATGCTAAAGAAAAGAATTTAGCAAAAAGAATACATCCTATATAATAAAAGGCTAATATGTAAATCTACCAAATGGTGGAATGACTGGTCGCTAATGACACACACTGACCACAAGGAGGCAGATGCTCAATGCAGGAGCTGCCCACTGGTGGTCAGTGTGCTCCCACAGGGGGAGCACTGCTCAGCCAGAAGTGGGGCTCATAGCTGGCGAGCCCAGTTGTGGTGCGGGGGCCTCTCCCACCTCTGAGACAGTGCTAAGGAGCAGCCAGCCATGCTCATGGCTGGCGAGAGCAGTGGCGGTGGCAGGAGCCTCTCCCGCCTCCACTGCAGGCGGGTGGTAAGAAGCAGGGGTCCCAGGCTGCAAGAGCCCCGGACTGCGAGAGGGATTTCTGACTGCCGGACATCCCCTGAGGGGTCCCAGACTGCGAGAGGGCGCAGGCCAGGCTGAGGGGACCGCCCCCCCCCCCTCCAGTGCATGAATCTCGTGCACTGGGCCTCTAGTACTATATAATTCCTTTTATATTTAATTCTAAAAAAATGCAAACTAACCTATATAAAATGACAACAGGATGAGTGTTTTTCTGGAGATGAGGGTGGAGGAAGATTTAGTTTACAAAAAAATAAGGAAACTTTTGTGGTTATGGAGGTGTTTGTTATCTTGATTACAGTGACAGTATTATGCATCAAAGCTGATCAAATTTAATGCTTTAAATATGTCATTCGTTATGTCTTAACTATACCTCAGTAAATGTGAAAACAGATCACTCAAACATAATTGTCTTTACTAAGAGTTTGTTATATGCTCAGGGTCTTGTCCAAGCCCTTTACATTAGTTAACATTTAACCCACCCCCTTCCCCAACAACTCCAAAGTAGATACCATTATTTTTATCTCTGGTTTATAGTTGAAGAAACTAGAATTAATAAGTTGCCCACTTTGCCCTCCCTCAACTCCCCAATTTCTCCACTTTCCACAGCTTGAACTGGCCACCCTACATGACTTAGACAACCCTCGTGGCTTAAGCTGATAAATCCTAGTGATTGGACAATTCAAACTTTGGGGAGAGAGAATGTTGGGTTGGCCAGCGTAGATCACTATTTCTGATACAACCTGTCACGGACAAGAAACAGGCTCCTGGCGGACCTGAAGCAGCCCTGGGGGTGAGGGAGGTGATTCTGTATAGGACTCGCAAAGTGGTAACTGCATTGAACTCCTGTTATGGGTCTTAGGAGAGTTGAGGAAATGAAAATATAGAGAAAGACAAGTGTCACATGATCTCACTCATATGTGGAATCTAATGAACAAAATAAACTTATGAACAAAATAAATCCAGAGACATAGAAGCATAGAACAGACTGGGGAATCTCAGAGGGAAGGCAGGGGTGGGGAATGCAGAGATTAACCAGGGAATTTATATGCAGATATGCATGACCCATGGACACAGATAGCAGTGCAGTGAAGGCCTGAGGGGCGGGGGGCAGGAGTGGGATAGAGGGGGCCAATGGGGGGAGGCAGCGAGGGAAATAACTGTAATGCTTTCAACAATAAAGATAATTTTTTAAAAAAACAAAAGAAATTTCTTTAGGCTAAAAAAGAATGAAATCAAATGATAATCCAAGTCTACCAGAAGGAATTAAAGAGAACTAAAAATGGTATGATGGGAGTAAACATTTAAAAAAATTATCATTTTTTTCTTCTCCTAATTACTTTAAAAGACAACTGTTATTTAAACACACACAACACACACACTTCCTAACAGATTATAACATTTGCAGATGTACAACTTTTAAAAATAATAGTACAAAGAAGAGAGTGTATAAGTGGAATGATACAGTTATAAAATTATTACATTTTACATGAAGTGTGACAATATTTACACTTAGTTAACAGAGCATACCGTAATCCTGAAGAACCTAAAATCTTCATAATAAACCTCCTAGCAAGTGTCATTCACGTGTTTATTCTTATGTCTTTATCAATGCCAGCCAAGGTCTCTCAGCGGAAGCAGCTTGATAAGGCATAAAAATAATTTGAAGGTAAACAGCTTTTTCTTAATGATCTGACATGAAACAAGTATAAAACTTAATTCATTTTATGTCCCTGAGTATTAGTTCTTAAAGCCACACTTTTGATGAGTTCTAACATCTAATGAACCCGTAATTGGTAGGCTGTGTGGGGTTAGTTGTAACCTTCCCCTGGCAAAGCTTGTGTGATTTGTTGTATTTACTTTGCCTCTGATACTTTGGGCCAACATTTATTTATTCCATGTGCATTTTTGTATCAAGGCCACAAAATCCCCAAAAGAATATCCTAAATGCAAAATATGTAATGGCGTGTATTGGTCATCAGAATAATGAACTACCCTAAGTGACACAGAGGTTCAGTGCTGCAGCATAAACATGCTGTGAAAGCAGCAGTACACCCTCCCTTCCACGTCCACTGACCCCTCCACCAAGCCCTCCACAGCTCCACGCTACAAACTACAGTCCTCAGTCGCTCCATCTGAGTCGGCGACTTCTCTACACATTGATTATATCATATTGTTACATCATACATATAATTTCATTGTTTTATAATCAACGGCAAGTGACTGTGGTGATTTTGGGGGGAAAGACTAATGATAGCACATAATTATTTGTTTCTTAAAGAAATCTCTAGCTTCAATCATTCAACTTTATTTTAACAGAAACATAAAATATATGATGATTTTGCAGGTTTTTCTCTTGGCAAACGTTGCCTTCCCCTGAAGCTTTTGTCTCTGGATCAGATTTTGAGTAGGAACTAGATACATGGATGCATGAGTCAAAATAGAAGGCACAAGGTTATAAAATAAGAGCATATTCAAACTACCTTTATTTAGACAAGACAACAAAAACAGAGTTTATCAAGAAATCTGAACCTGGAGGCTGCGCCTCCGGGTCTGCATGAGTTAGCCTGTGACTTTAGAGCTTCATTTTGGACCATCTATTGCTTCTCAGTCTGCTCTGCTGCGGTTCATCAGACTTGGTTTCTCCTTCCTTCTTATCCTCAGCTGTGGGCTGGCTCATTCATTCCAAGCCCCAGTCCAGCTCGAGACTAAAATCCCAGTGTAAAGCAGGCTCTCACCCAGATGGAGAATTCTGCGGCCCAAGAGCGCCTCTAAGCAAATGAGTAATTGGTTTAAAGGCTGGCATCTGTATGGAATGCACTCAATGCAACGTCCAGTACAAGCACTGGTGGTGTACAGTTTATCTTGGTGCCTAGTCTTATCTTTATTGATGAAGAAGATGAAAAAATTGAATATAATGCTTAACATCTACAGCTCTCATAAAGAATGATTACACATACAAAGACAGGAATAGAATTCAAAATTAATTATCTAAATTCAAAAAAATGGTGCCCTTTAAAATGAAAGAAAATTCCATACAGAAAATTTAAGTAATCTCACACACTTTGTTAAAAAAAAAAAAAAAAAAAAAAAAAAAAGAGAGAGAGAGAGAGAGAGAGAGAGAGAGAGAGAGAGAGAGAGATATCAGGCCCTGATGGGTTTGGCTCAGTGGATAGAGCATCGGCCTGCGGACTGGGGGGTCCCAGGTTCTATTCCAGTCAGGGGCATGTAGGTTGGTTGCAGGCACATCCCCAGTGGGGGGTGTGCAGGAGGCAGCTGATGGGTGTTTCTCTCTCATGGATGTTTCTAGCTCTCTGTCCCTCTCCCTTCCTCTCTGTAAAAAATCAATAAAAATATATTTTTAAAAAAAGAAGTAACCTGTAGCTTGACTTATATTATATGTATATATAAAAAAAGAGAGAGATATCAGGCCCAAAATGGAGGCACTTGTGTTAAGCTCACATTACCAAGCCAAGACTTAAAATCGAGGTTAATTACAGCTGCAGTCTCCCCCAGGAGTGAAATTTAAAGAGCTCACCGGAAATTGCCTGGTCAGCACTGGTGAGGTCGCTGCCCGGGGACCCCTGCCGCCCCAGTGGAGGCCGCCAGGCCTGGAGCCGGCTCCTCTGCGCCATCAGGCGTGCCCACCGCTTTGGGAAAGGAGGCACCGCTGGTGTTTGATATTCATTCGGTTTTGTTTATCTCGCCGTCATTCATCTTTGTGTGGTCCTGCCACGCACTGAGCCGGACGCATGGAACGTGGGGCAGGGCTGAGTCCTCAGGGGTAGTCTTGTCGGGGAGATGGGCGGGCACACGGAGAGCAAAGTGCGGGGGCTCAGGCCAGGAGCCCCGCTTGGGACATAGAAGAGCCGGATCACTTCCGCATGAGAGAGGCCCGGAGGGCTTCCTGGAGCGGGTGGAGGTGAGGTTTGAGGAAGCAGTTCTGGAATGTCAGTTATAGAAGCAGGCAAGTTCAGGACCTGCAGCGCTACAATGAGGTTGGAGTGAAAGGATAGGTACCGCGGAGGAAGCTTCGCTTTTAGCCAGTTTGAGAATCATGTTATAAAATCTAACTCTTCAAGGTCTTCCTGAGCTGTCGAAGGAATCTGGAAGCTGCCTTATCGATCATGGGATCATGGGATAAGCTGAAAGTCATCTTACTGTGGAAATTGGCTGATCAAGGTAGTTTTCAAAGCCAATGAAACTGGAGCAAAGCACAAGAAATGAAGTTGGGAAACAGGGTGTAAGGGGTGCCAGGTGATGCGAAAACAGAGCCTTTGGTGGAGACCCTGGGAGGGACCCTGTGGCCAACACCAGCAACGACTCTCCTTGGCGAACAACAGGCCGGCCAGGACGTGGGCTCTGTCAGCACGCATGCCTAAGGGCTGTGCCTCCTGCACCAACCTCTGTTGGAAACAGTATTAGCTCTGACTGAGAATCTAATGACAAAACCGCTTTGAAATGTTATTTCACAGCCTTTTGGGACATCTGCAGACTCTCCACAGAACCGGATCTGTTTTCTTGTTTCCTATACAGTTAGGAAAACTTGTTTCTCAATGTTTCTGCTGCAGGATGAACTTCTAAAGAATAAAGCCTCAGAGGTGTTCTTTCCTTTGCCTTTAACCCAAGTCGTCTCTGCATATTCTTCCTCACCCTCTAATGTTACCCCAAGGATGAGCGGCGGGTGTGGAAGGAAGGGGTGAAGACACTGTCAGGGTGGGAAGGCTATTGTTTCTCCCACTTTCGCAGAGTGTCGTTTTAGATCGGTGCTGGCCTGGAGGAGGTTTTCACTGTTTGAACCACAGGCTTTATATGACCTTAAAAAAGCTCTCAGCCACAAGTTGGATGCTTTGGCAGCGTTACAAACGTAGCACCACCGGCAGGGAGTGCTTCGCTTCCCTGCTCATTTCTGGCCGGGAGAGGGAGGAATGCTGGGCATCGGGAGGCAAGGAGAAGGCTGCCCAGCGCCTCGCACACTGCCTGGCCCCTGGGCCTCCTCCTGGATCCCAGGTAAGCACCGCGGTGCCGGAGCAAGGTCAGCCCAGCTCCTTAGAGAGGCCGGGAAGAGGGGTGCAGTGGGGTCCAGGGAGATCGCCTCACCTTCCAGAGCTCCAGGCCTGTCTCAGCCCATAGGGTTCTCATTCAGCCCAATAAATGGCTGAAAATGTGCTCTTATGTTTTCTTATTATGCATATCTCTGTATATCACTTTGCAACATGCTTTTCTATAGACTATTAAAAACATGAAAACAGCAACAGAATGTTTGTTTTTTACAAATCTGTGGCTAGTTGTTAATCTGTTATTCTCTCATATTCATAAATTATAAAATCTTATAGCACTCTGCTGCTGGGAAATGAAATATTATATAAAGTTTAGTTTTCAATATTAATGTTTTAAAATACTACAAATGGATAAAATGTAAGACAACTTTAGGCAGTGAACTGCAAAACTATAGGGAAAACGCTTTCCTACAATATGGCATTAGTCTCTAAATATAAAGATCAATGTCACAAATTTGGGTTCTTAAACATTTTTTTTTTTATATCACAAATTGTGTTTCCTCTTAGATGTCAGAAACTGAGCTGGAAAACATAAAAGTAAGAGCAGCTGAGCATTTTGAAAAGGACAAAAATAACATTTCTTGGTTGAAGGAAGGTAAGTCCTCTTGCTGTTGATTTTCTCCGAATGTGAAAATTGTGATTTTGTTTATAAGCAAGAGCTAATGTGGGAGATGGAATGCCGGGCAAATCAAATAATATTCGTGCTTCTGATTTTTTTAAAGTTTTCTCCTCTCGGGCTGGGTGGCACGTGAAGGTGCTTGGCGTTGAGCAGCTTGTTTCCCTCTGTCGCAGTAAGCACATGGTTATGCTGGGAGAAAACGTACATTTTCAGCTCGGACAGATTATCCGTGAGGTTCTGGCTGTGCTGTAGGACTTTCTCCTTTAGCCAAGGAGACTAAATCATTTGAGGACAAGAATTTTCTAAATAATAATCACAGCAAGGAAGGCGTGCTGTAGGAAGTGATGTCTACAAATAGAATCGCCATTCACTGCAATTAAAGGGGCCACCTCCCCCGGGAGAGCGGCTGGCCACAGGCACCGTGTGCGTAAGGCGCTGCTGGAAATACACACACAAATCGATATGTTCTCCTAGGACGAGAGCAACTTTGTGCGCTTTTGAAAATATGTATCAGCTCATGATTATTTACTAGAAGGTTTCATTTTATAATCTTTTCATTTTATGAACATCTTAATGTTTCTTAAAGTGGCTTGGTATTTTATTGAAAAAGGTGTATCTTTTACATTATTTCATAAATTTACTCAGTCGTACAGAAACAGCTCCTCATTAGTTGCCATTCCTCAAAATTGCATTCTAAGGTCATGGGAGACTTCAACATATACGTCAAGGAAGTTCTACAACACCAGATCAATACTAGCAATAACATCGACCCATTGCCAATGTGTGCTGATAGTATGCTGAGTCATCACAACAACCTGTGCAACAGTAATTATTCCTAATTTTCAGAGGAGAAAACAGAATCACAAAGGGCTGAAGTAACGGGCTAAGAGGATAAGATTAGGAAGCGTGACAGAGCTGAATTCGATCCCAAAGTGTGTGACTCCAGGGCATCTGAATTAACCACGACCTTATACAACATTTCAAAGGAAAGATGTTAAATTACTTGCAGGGCGTGACCTGCCCCATGCCCCACGAATCACAGTTCATAGCTGGAGCTCCTCTCTGCTAGAGCTCTGCTTCAGGATAAAAGTTGGTGCAGACATGAAGTATTCTCAGAATCACTTCCTTCAAAAAGCCACAGGCAAGAAAATTCTCCAACTTCTCTTTATTAAGAGATGTTTAAATAGAACATTTAAAAAACTGTGAAATTAAAAATTGAACTTGGATCAAAGATTTCCCTTTGCATTTCCTGTGAACTCCAAATCCATGAAGACAAAGGTGTTCTTCACTACTACTGATAGCGATGTTTACATTATTTACTTTTGCTATAATTATGCCATTCTACAGTCTCATATAGAAACAACGATGAAATGGATAGACCAGTCCATTGTTTACTGAAGTATTTTCTTTTTGAAGAAAGTGTGTCCATTAGGTACAGTTTCGACATTAAGTTCTTGTAATCCATAAAAGCCAATTTCCCAGGTGACCTGCTTTATCCCTTTGGACACTTCATTTAAGCTATGTTCAAATTATGTTTAACATATTTCATAAAAAGAAATTGAACCAGATTCTAGATGTCTTTTAAAGTAAATGGACTTGATATTTTATTGAAATGGGTGTACCTTTTACATTATTTCATAAATTTATTCAATCGTAAAGAAACAGCTCCTAAGTAGTTGCCATTCCTCAAAATTTCATTCTAAGGTCATGGGAGTCTTTAACATATACGTCAAGGAAGTTCTACAACACCAGATCAATACTAGCAACAACATTGACCCATTGCCAACGTGTGCTGATAGCATGCTGAGTCAGCCCAACAACCTGTGCAACGGCAACATCTTAATAGGGAACATCTTAATAGGGGATCATCAGAATGAGCTAGTATTCAAACATCAATCCCTTTTTTTAATATTAAGAAAAAGTATACGTGTTGGCTTATTTATTTATTTTTAAAGGCAAACTGGCACATTGGAAAGAGTCGAGCATTTGCAGCTGGACAGGTGTGGTTTTTAAATCCCAGCTCAGCTCCTTGCTAGCTGGGCTGTGACTCTGGCGTGTTGCTGAGCCTCCCGAAGCTCAGCCTCAGCGACGCATGGTGACACCTGCTTTGAGTGACTGTGGAGATGAGATTTCATTATTCTTGTGTGCTCCCCCCCTTTTGAAGCATGATTCAAAATAATATAGTTATATTTTTTGAGATCCTCATTCACATTTGGAACAATCATTAATAGTAAGAGTCCTCTATATTTTTATAGTATTTTATATAAATTTCATCATTTAGTCCCTGCAACAACTTGATATGCAGTAACATTGTTCCCATTTTATAGTTTCAGAAAGACTTTGGATCGTCCTCAAATTTGCAGAGCTGTTAAATGGCAAACTGAATCTGGAACCCAGGTCTTCCAGCTCCAAATTATACTCTGCCTTAAACCACTTTACCACATTGATTTTTCCAATGATTATTAATCAGCTCTCCCCCCCCTTAAAAGTAAAATAGATGGTTTAAATTTGTTCAAATTTTTTCATGAATGACAAAAGTAGTTGCTGCTCATATCACAATGCCTCTTTCCTCCCTCTGCAACTCTAGCTGAACACTCCCCATTGGTGAAAAGTAGAGAATCATAGCAATGCCTCACTGATGAGAGTTGAAGTAAAAGCACCCACTGGATGAATCCAGTGCGGACCTCAGGGTGTGCATCCGACCAATGAGTCATCACCATCATTGCCAACCTGGATGCTAATGTCCTTTCTAATTTCCATCTTCAAACATTCACTCCATTTGTCCAATGAGACTCAGCATTATGAACCATGTGTTCCTGGAGATGAGTCATGAGAGGGGCAGGAAAAAAATAGAAAGAAACACAGTCCTGCACTCGAGAAGTTTCCTATCTCATTGGCTGGCTTTTGCCTGAAAGGCAAGGCGTTGATTGCCTTCCACTCTGCGTCCACTGGACCATGGGGGCGATGGGCTCAGCAAGGGCACCAGAGAGCTGGTTACAGCCACACCCAGAGCTATTACCAACAATTAAGGTGAATAGTGTTTGGGAAACCACTGCAGACCTGAAATGCACTCCTGTCAATGTAATTGAATCCTGTTTTATAGCCTATCCAGGCATCAGGCCTCTATCACTATTAGTCATGCTGTCTTTAAATTCTAGATGATCAGACTGTAGCTCTATCACATTCCTATGTCCCAACTTAAGGAACTCAAGAGCCCAGGAATAAATACTTAAGAGGCAAGACAGGTAATTCTGAGGTAAGATATCCAAGGATCATACTCAGAGAAAACCTGTTTTAAGACAATCAGAACAACAAAATATGATTTTGAAATATGTAGCCAGCACGATGAGCTATCTTGTGCAATTGTGGTCCAAGGTGGTCTAACGGCCAGTCTTGAAGGCGGTCCCTATCTATTTGCACAGGTGGCACGAGGAATGCTGGGAACAGAGTCATCAGAGGGCAGATGCCTGCTTTGTGCTATGGTCAGGGCACACTGGCTAGCTCTTCCTGTAATTAACACAGAATGAGAGGGACAACGGACAGGGACAGCAAGGGCGGGGCCCAGGGATGAAGCATGCTGAGGGCACATGAATTCATAACTAGTCTGCAGAGTGGCAGGGGCAGGCAGAGGAAAGGCTAGGCAGCAAGCCTGGTGATGGCTATGACAGAAACAAATTCAGTAACCCCAAGTGAGAAAATATGTCCTGGGTAAAAGTCATAACAAGGAGAGGAGAAAAATAGGCCCAAATGTGCAAAACTTTATGAAGGGAAAATTGATATAACAGAGAAATTAGGGGGAAATTACAGGTGGAATAAGATGGCATGTAATGCCCCATTAAGCCAGGGAGCATTCTGGGTAAGCATTTCAGTGCCTACCACCTCCACCATTTGATACGGAAGAGAAGCATCAGGGAGGATGAAGCCTTTAAATTGTTGCCATTTGTAGTTTAAAATCACAGCGTCGCCAGTGCTTGAACTGCACACAATTTCTTACACTGTCTCCTGATTTTTCAGGGGAAACTGGAAATCTGAAATTCCGTGTGAAACCTCCTAATTTCTAAAGGTTAAGTAAATAATAACAACAATAATAAAGCACATTGCAGAACAAATTAAGCCAAGTTCTGTGACGCTTTCAGCCCATCGGCTACCAATTTGTAAGAATTTGTATCCCGAAACAAAACCTATTACAATTTCCCCAAAACCAGTTTTCCATAAAAATTGCTCATATGTGCACACACACATGTACATGCACACAAATACACACGTATTTATATGTATGTGCAAAGTCAATTGTTTACAAAATCTGACGTTATGACTGCTGAAATGAAGCCCTTTTCTTGTAATTACCTGGACTTGTTTCAATGAGGCATTCTCTTCTGGCTGTAGTAAGCAGAGGGAAGACCAAAATAACCCAGGTTACCAGTGTGCCCTCAATGTTTATCATCGTCTCATCAGGTGCTGACTTTCCAGTAACTGCTGAAGCCGGTGGGCCTTAGTGGGAAAATCCATATTTCTGGAAGAGGTGTGATTTTGAAAAGAGGAGATGAGAGCAGTGAACAAGTTGCCCTCTGACCTTCCAAGAAACGCCAGGAAGAAAAACACTTGGATGTTGAAAACTGTGTCATCATTTTGAACTAAGTACAAGTAGTCATATGGTGACTAGAGTCTTTGGTGATTTCATGATCATCATTTAAATACATTTTTGAGGAAACTCGCTGAATTTATTTAGTATTAACATAGAGAAGTTGGGTCACCAATGACTTGGCATCTTGAATACATTGGTTATCATTTAATCAGAATTAATACATGTTAGGAATTGATATAACAAGATACTGGAAAACAGCCTAGAGGTCCCCAAAGCCATGTCCTAAATATAAATATTCTCTTCTTAATAAAATGCAAAACTTCAAATCCATATTACAAGAATATCATCTCATTCCTGATCATTGTTTGCCAATGAGATGGAGAAAGTGAGAATCCTACTTTCTATTGATATTCATAAATTCACTGAACTTTCATAATTCTAAATGGACAAAAATCCCCTTCCCTTGCTCAAACATAATTTCAGATTGTAAGCATTAAAACAATTCTAAAATATATATTTTATTCAATTTAGCAACTATTTGATGAGGCTCCTCTTGAGCTCACAGACAACATGTTAGGCAAAGAAACAAAGATGTCAAACAAGGAAAACGCCACTTCTGCCTTTAAGGAACTCATTTACTTACGTGCTTTATAACAATGGCTAAGTATTAATCCAGGATAATTCCCTCACTCAGATACTGCTCGTTTTGCAAAGGCCCCTTTTTCTGACTAGCGTAAGTATGAAGCCACGTTCACGCCTATGTTAAATTGTTAATTTACACAAACAGCATATCTTGAGATTCCTGTTCTTATGTGTACACAGGAAACAGGATAATTAGCTCTTATTTCATTAGTCTTCATTAACTTGTGAAAATGTGTTACCTAATAACCAAAATACAGGTGAGGAAAAAGTAACAGCCAAAGAGAATGTTGTTTTCTGTTTAAACATAATTAAAAGGATAAATTAGATGGGAAAATATGGCTTTGCAAATCATATCAATAAGAAAGACGAGAACAAGATACTTTTATAGGAGTAGTTTTCTGGAGGCTTTCAAACAGGCTGATGTGATAGAGCATGGGGAACGCTCCTTTAGAATCAGTGATTAAGGAGGCTCAGAGAGAGATCTGAGTTGAGAGTAAAATCACAAGAAGAGGCCAGCTCAGCTGTGCAAAAATCTGCAAAGAACATTCCAACAGGGAGAAGAGCTTGTGCACACACAGAGTGGCTCGGAATTCAGAATGGCTGAGTGGGAAAGGAGGCAGGAAGGGTAGAGGAAGGAAGGGAAGGAGGGAGGGAGGGGAGGAAAGAGGGAGGGAGGGACAGAAAAGAAAATGATGGGGAAAGGGAGGGAGGAAAGGAAGGTGCTTAAGTTGCCAATAATGTTGGACTACCTTGCAGGTCTCAGTCAGGAATTTGGATATTTTTTCCTAATTGGAGCCACTGGAGATTCTAAGAAAGAGAATTTGAACAATCACTTATATTGTATGAGCTAAAGAGTACACAGAGTCCTAGCTGGTTTGGCTCCATGGATAGAGCATTGGCCTGCAGACTGAAGGGTCCTAGGTTTAATTCCAGTCAAGGGTTCATGCCTGGGTTGTGGGCTCAATCCCCAGTAAAGGGTGTGCAAGAGGCAACCAATCAATGATGTGCTCTCATCACTGATGTTTCTATCTCTCTCTCCCTCTAACTTCCTCTCTGAAATCAATAAAAAAAAATTTTAAAAGAATACACAGAAATAAAATAGAAGATATTGCATTTGAGTACGTAAAAGATGATAACTGAAATAGGATAAAATTGTGAAAGTGAAACAGAGGAAATAGGATTGGGGATCTATTTCAGAGGTAAAGGCTGCTGAGCTGGCTGGTGCAGTGGTTTGAGGCAATGAAAGAAAGGAGTCCAGGCTGACTACTGGCTTGAGGCACTGCATGATGGTGATGCTGAGTGGAGGGGATGGGAAAAACTGGCTGGAGATGAGAGAACCAGACCTGGGTGAGTCAGATTAAGTGTGAAATGCCTTTGAGGCTTCCCAAATGAAGATTATCAACTAAGCAAAAGGATATGTGAAATCAGTTGTTGACAAGGAAAATCTGCTCAAGATTTTGCTTAAACATGAAGATTGAGAACGCATTTTCTGATAGAGAGAGTAAAGGCAATGAAATAAAATTTCACTTAGAAGGAATGGGACAGACAAAAACATGTCATGTTTCAAAAAGTGAATGAAAACAAGAGTGGCTGGAGCATCTTGACCCAGGGGAAGGCTGGCATTCGAAGAGTGTGGGGAGCTTGCCCAGGAATAGAGCCAAGAACCATTCATAGACTTAGGTCAGCATTTTGGATTCCAATAAACACTTCACCCTGGAAATGCCTACTAAAGATATATTTTACATTACAGTAAATATATTCTACTACATTTTATTTTCAAAAAAATGTAAGGTTAAGTACTATCAAAGGATAATACATTACTATCAAAATCTAATGATTACAAAACAAAGTTTTAATAGTTTGTATTAGGTTCTGAGGAACAGAATCAACAGAGATAGAGGACAGATAGATAGATGATAGATAGATAGATAGATAGATAGATAGATAGATAGATAGATAATAGATAGATAGATGATAGATAGATAGATAGATAGATAGATAGATAGATAGATGATAGATAGATAGATAGATAGATAGATAGATAGATAGATAGATAGGAGGTTTATTATGAGCTACTGGCTTACACATTTATGGAACCTCAGAAGGGCCACAGTGTGCTGTCCCCAAGCTGGAGGCTCAAAAAAGCCAGTTGTCTACTTTCAGTCAAGCCCAGCTTCTGAGAGCCAATGCTTTAAGTCTTGCTTCAAGCAAGACATTCAAACAACCGGAGTGCTGATGTCCAAGGGCAGGAGATGATGGATGCCCTAGCCCAAGTGGAAAGAGCAAATTTGTCCTTCCTCTACCTCTTTGCTCTATTTAACCCCTAACAGATTGGATGATGCCCACCCACATTGGTGAAAGTGATTTTTTTAAAAATCAGACCTCCAATTTAAATGCTAACATATTCCTGAAACACCCTCATGGACTCAGTCAGAAATAATATTTTTGCCAGCAACCTGGGCATCCCTTACTCTAGTCAAGTTGACACATAAAATTAATCTTCACATAGTTTTTGAGAGGAAAGTAACAGACGCTGATTCTAGCTAAATTAATGAAAAGCAGAATGTCTTCTGAGGCTGCGAAGTGGCTCATAGTCAAGAAGCAAAATCCAGGTCCAGAGGGGCAGAAACCGGCTCTGGACAACAAATATGCTCAGGCCGCCGCTCCTGGAACAAATGAATTCCGTATACTTTCTCTTTCCTCTGTCGCTTAGAGTGAAGGCTCCAAACCCAGAGAAGAAAGCTTCCTAGCTTCAGCCGTTTGTCCTGGGCAGACCGCCCGGGAGCCTTGGCTGGCAGCTCCGCGGCCACACAGAGGACGAGAGGTACCTCTTCAGCAGGAATTCGGGCTCTGGCACCACATGCAGGGAGAACAGATGTTGTGTGGCCCCCAAGTAATGTCTGCTCTAAAAGCCAGCACCCCTGACCCGATTGTCAGTGCTCTTCTCCTGAGGGGTGTTTTCTTCAGCACGTGGCATGAGCTGTGGGCGGAGCGCCGGGCACTCCCGGAAGGAGGGTCCTTAGCCTCAATGCCCTTTTGCTGAAGTTCAAATGTCAGAATCACCAGGATTCTCTGATAACCTTATTTTATGTTTAGAAAGTTCAGTAAAATATGAGATTTTCTGTGTTCTCATAAGTCAACAAATTAAAGTCTAGTGGCACAGTCTAAAGCTGACGATTAAAATGTCTTTCCAACTAAGTCTATAAAGTAGTAAGTTCATTTCTTATAAAATGATGATATTGATCCCAATGGAACAGGAGGCCTAGAAAATGCCATGTCAGCCTTGAGACTATGGTCAGATGAATTAATCAGTGCAAAGTCCCTACACGTTGTTAACAGCAGATTTAAAGACTCTCTTTCAATGATGATAGAGCAGTGCATCAAATCCAGAGTGGCCTTAGCTCACCATTATTAATTGCAGTTTTATGAACTCAGAGCGAAGCAATCTGGAGAGTGGGAACTGGTTTCTCCTGTCTCAAAAGGAAGAAGAAAACTGTAGAGAATGAGAAACTTCAAGAGATTTGCTCCTTTTAAGTGAGATTTTTCAGTGGATGAATTCATTTTCCTATATGTCACAACAGCTGTTGATGTGATACCCTTAATCAACATTAGTGTAGTGAGAGAAAAAAGCCCCTTATGTTCTATGCCTCAGGAATAAGGACATTTCATTTCTTGTAAATTCTACAGAGATACTTTATTTTTATGTGATGATGGCCCATTTCTTTCAGCTTAGGAACAGCATTTAGAGGGAATATACTCTCTAATAAAATGCACCTACACTAGGTGTTCACCAGACCATTAGTTAAAACAGGGAATGTGAATAGAGCAAATGAAGACATCCCTCTGCGGGCATGAATCATTGGAGCCATTTGAGCCATTATTTAAGCTTGTCGAAAAGTAAATGTGCGGCAAAGACAAAAAGCAAGGGCAAGGACAGTAGTTCTGCCTGTGTACGACTTCAAGGAAAAATACAGAGGACGCTTCACAGTGGTGAAGTATTAAACAAGACATCAGGCGACTCTTCCTGAGTTGAATTTTCTCACCAACATGGATTTGAAAAGAAATAGCTCCATTAAGAAGGGAAGAAAGATGCTTTGTGATGTCTAATCTCAAACAGCAGACAGTAGGAGAGGAACATCTGCATTTTCCCTCTTCTTCCACTTACAACTTTCTTTCCTGTTTTATATTTAGAGTATTCAGCGTTATAGATAGGGAATCGTATTTCTACCAGTCACCAAAAGACATAAGTGAGTACCTTGAACATAATTTTCTTAAGAATATAAAAAGTTTATATAAATATACTCTTCTGGAGAATTAAAAAGTACATTAAAAGCTATATTCAGACCACAATTAATAAAAGGAAACATTCCACTCTATACATGTCTTAAAACTAATTTCTTGGACTAACATATAAAAATTCAGATTGATATGGTAAACCATTCATAATATAGGAAGCATTTGTTTAACAAAATAATATAAAATCAAGTAAACCAAGTCAGCAAACGTTTGGACTTCACAAGGCACAGACTCACATGGTGACATGCCGTGACTCCTAGGCCCAAGGGACTTGCAATTAGTTGGGAAACAAATAACAGCAACACACCCTGGTTGCCAACGAGGCAGACGAGAGCAAGCGTTCCAGCTGTATCTGAAACAGAGTGGACTGCACACAACCAGTTTGGCTGGAATTGTTTTCAGTATAAATCTCACAACCAAGCCATACGGGTACGTCCAAGTCCTTAGCTAGATGCGGACTTCTCTTAAGATTAAAACAGAGCTTGTTGGTTTGTTTTGTTTTTAATGAATTTGGTGGACTTGGGCTAAAACTACTCTGCTAAAGAGTCACTTGAAAACAGCAGGTTCATTTAAAATATTAACTTAGATTTCTGACATATCTTAAAAGATTTTTTCTGTAAATATTGTTTAAAATAAAAAAAAAAACCCTATACCATAAAAAGATAGACATTCATAATAGATAGGAAAGGACTTCACTTTTCCAAGGGAAATTTTTTTTTTAAATATATTTTATTGATTTTTTACAGAGAGGAAGGGAGAGAGATAGAGAGTTAGAAACATCGATGAGAGAGAAACATCGATCAGCTACCTCCTGCACATCTCCCACTGGGGATGTGCTCGCAACCCAGGTACATGCCCTTGACCGGAATCGAACCCGGGACCCTTCAGTCCGCAGGCCGACGCTCTATCCACTGAGCCAAACCGGTTTCGGCCCAAGGGAAATTTTTAAGTAAATAATTTTTTTTTTTTTTTTTGTAAAGAGGGAAAATTTCACTAAAGACAAACAAAAAGTAATCATACTTGGAGGCACAGTGTACTTATAGGACTGGATACTTGGAGTGTGTGAATTCAGTAAAATGTTAACACTTTGCGATCTGTAACTAAGGAGCCACCCTCGGGCCTCTGAACTCAGGTGAAGTGATCCAGGCTGCGTTCTGTGACATGCGCTCTGATAAAGCGTGTACTCCGCGTCAGGTTTTCTTAAGGAAGTTAGTCTCATTTTGGTCTTTCCTGGATATAACGAGCAAAAATAACTTGTGTCCATCATTTTGGAGACCAAACTAATAATTCTAATTAGGAATTGATTTCAATTTTCAAAAACACTGAACAGGAAAAAGTCACATGGTTAAATATGCATGTTTAAAACACATACATATATATGCACCTATGTTGCTGGAATAAAATATTTGATTCAGTCCTTCCTTCTGGCCCTCCAACAATACAATGCATTTATTAATTATCTACTATTTGTAAGATAACATAGTTTCTACAAGATAATCACACATAACACAGTCAGTAGATGTGTGATGTTACAGGGTAAGGTGGTAGTTATGGGAAGTTCACCATAAATCAATAGATTTAAAAAGGAGAAATGTTAAGTATTAGATTATTAATTGCTTAAGGGCAAGGGTGTATCTGGCTTGTTTACACCCATATATCTGAGTAGCCAGATAGCCCCTGGAGAATAGCAGATGCTCAAAAATGATATAAATAAATGAATCAATACAGAAATAAATATTGAGGATAATACGAAATGCAGACGTAGGTAAGAAGACACGTAGAATTCAGAAAAATTGAGAGTTCAGTTGGGCTATAAGTTGTAACTAGAATTTTAATAGGCAGTATCATTACAAACTGATGAAACTTGATGATCAAAAGTAGAGACAGAGAAGCCTGGGGTGTTCAGAACACAGCACTTGTGTTTGGCTGCAGAGTAAGAAATAAACCTTGCCTATGCTGCAAATGGCTCTTAATACCAGGCCAAATGTCCTAGGACAGGGGTGGGCAACCTGTTTGTGAGTGCGTGCCAAAACCAGCAAAATCTCTGACTCAAAATTCTTCTGTGTGCCAACCCTAATTTTTTGAGAACATGTTACGCCTACTTGGTATCTCTTAAGGTGTACATATGTGAAGAACCTTGAAGGAATAATAAAATTCATTCGAGCAACAAAAACACAGTATACGATGATGAAAAACACATTTATTTTTTAATGTATACATGTACACTGATAGTCCGACAGAAAACTTTATGACTCCGTTTGATATTATCAGTGGGACTTTTGCTGCTGCATCACTGATGACAGAGACTTTACATCAGGTTTCTATTTCGTGACCTTCAGAGATATGCACGAGCTACTACTTTCATCCGTCAGGCTGCTCCTATTACGAGACTTAACAAAATTCACCACTGAGAACAAAGATTCACAAGCGTATGTGGATGAAACCAAAGCACTGGTCGGATCTAGAAAGGCAGGGAGAGTTAAGGCCGAGGCATAGAAATTGCTCTTCCCCTCTCTCGTCAATCCATGTCTATGGTCTTTAAGATAACTTGTTATGTAAAATTATTTATTTATCTAAGATGCACCTACACTGAATTTATCTGCAAAATAAAAAAGTCGATATTAAGAAAAAAAGCTGTAAATGGAAGATTATAAGAGAGGGTTTCGCGTGCCAGCAAAAGTTACTGCCGTGCCATGTTTGGCACGTGTGCCAGGGGTTTCCCACCCCTGGCCTAGGACCAAGGGACGCCATCAGACATATCCAGGGTTATGTGGGGAGATAGACAAGTCACCTCTGTGCTTCAGCAAACATTTGTGATTTGAGAATCTTTATGAAGATAAATTGGGAGGGTAAAATAGAGGTGAAGGGGGAACAGAGTGTCTAATTAGAAGCTTTTTGCATCCACAGATGAGAAATAACGATTTCTGAACTGGGATCATGGTTGGCAGGGCAATGGAAACAGAGGCTGGCACCCAGACAGTGCTCACCCAAGGCCTTGACCATGGGCTGGATACTAAGGGGTAAGAGAGAGAAAGAGTTGCCAGGGATTAAAGAAAGCCTCTGGACTGAAGCAGACTGTGTGTGTGTGTGTGTGTGTGTGTGTGTGTGTGTGTGTGTGTGTGTCCTTATGTAAGTAATCTGTTTACTTTAGAAAAATTTAAAAATATGGATGGAAAACTTACTTCCAATCCCCACACTTGGAGATAGCCGTTGTACATCTTTTCTTATCTGTTTCATATTTGTGTATCAAAGTGTGTATGTATATTTATATATACACACACGAATTACTAATTTCATCAAAATCTGTTTATGCAATATACGTATTTAATAATGTGTTTCCCATACTCATATATGAATGCAAATACCTTTCTGGTTAATAAATATACATTTATAGCATTATTTCAATTGTTATGCACATAGTATTCCACTATTAAAGTAATAAAATATATGTAACCCATTTCCTAGTTTTGGATATTCAGGCTGTTTCAAATGCTTTGCTGCTAAATCTCAGAGAAATGAGATTGTCATTTCCTTATAAGCTGACTAACCAAAAGCACTGGTGTGTCCTCAGACCTCACCCTGGGCTCTCAGGCCACAGTTTATGATGGATTGCACATCAGGTCTTCAGTTCCTTCTCATAAAAGTCATGTGCAGAAGCCTTAGCATGCTAGTCCCACAGTTGCAGAAAGTAAAGCTCAGAGAAGTTGAAATAATTGGGTCCAAGTCCATGGGCAACAGACAGCAAGGCTAGGCCTCAGTCAGGTATGCTGTGAACTGCCCACTTCAGCGAGACCGCCAGGCTCGCTGTGGCCTGCAGCAATTAGCCCGCAGCCCCGCTCCAGCTCCCCCCCCAGCTCCCCCCCCTCCCCCCCGCACATGTAAGTAAACAGGCTCTTTGGATCCAAAATCCAGTGCATTTTTATCAGAGACTCTGCTTTGAAATATGCCTGAAGGCAGATAACCAATAACCCCTAATCGGCACTCATTGGGCAATTATAATGAAAGGAGACTGGCAGAGTTTGGGAGTCATGCAGATGATGCCTCTTTAAACCTGTTACTCACCTAGTTGGATTCTCTAAACAGTATCTTCGGCTCAGGGGAGTTGATAGGAAAGAGGCCAGAGTTATGGCATCAGGCAGACCCAAAGCCGATTTATCTACAGATTGTAGTGATCAAATAGTTCAGAATGAATTACAACTTTGTAATATTACTACATTCATATTTAAGAGATGAAAGTTAGAGTTCAGCTCCCATGATATCCAGTCATTTAAGACACAGTGAGTTATAAGGATTAATCATTTTAATATCTTCCCATTGAAGTTGGCTAACTACACAAAAAACAAGGCGGATAGAGGGGGGAGTGGAAATATTATTTTGTTTGCTGATCTTTGTGAAACAAGCCCTTGAAAATAAAACATATCATATCAAAGCGTGGGTGTGGGGATAATTCCAGTGGCAGAGCGAACTATGATCAGATTAAGAAACAGCAATATATTTTTGCATGGCTAATAAACAGATCAAAAACCTGCAAACCTAAGGATATTTGGATGCAAACTCTAAGTTTAATTTTCCCATATCCCTATCTGGTCATACCATCTCTCCAGCAAGAAAATTACATTATACACAGCCTTGTTTTCCAGTGTTCAGCAAGTAGCACCCACTGTCAACCTCAGATGTGACCTTGATTGTCGTTGTTATATTTAGAATTTAAAAAATGTGTCCCCTTAAATCTTTAAATAGTAGGATTTAGCAAAGAATAAGGACACTCAGTAAAAGCTTTCCTAAAAGCCAGAAACAACATCTTTCAGAGAACCACTCTATAGATATTGCATCCACTGTATTTTTCAATCATGAATTAAATTCAATTATCCTTTGGGGATCAGAAGACTGTAAGTTTATAATAATATTTTAATTCAAATTATAAAGCTATATTTTGGTAATCAAATTATGCTTTACAAATTACCTGATTTCTTAACATGTACCCTCAAAAGGAAAATAACAATAAAAAATGCTTAAGGAAGGAGTTTAAGAAACTAAGTCAAACATTTTTCACTCTCCAAGAAGAAATTTAGTGCAATTCAAAAATGTCTGATTGTACAAATATACCATTGCTCCATAAGGCATCCAGACCTGTGGAATAATAAGCACTCATATTTCTGTCTAATTAATTGAAACTATAGAGATTATATAAATTTGGCATTAGTAATAAGGGAGACTAAGTAGATAACTTTGGGATTAAACAGATATATAGCTTAATTACAGCTTTCTAGTGGTTCAAATATCAAACATCAAAACTGCTCATTTTCACCGAGACCTCCAGGCTTGCTGTGGTCTGTAGCAATTATCCTGCAGCCTCTACTCCAGCTTTCCCCAGCATATTTAAGTAAACAGGCTCTTTGGTTCTTTTGCGTTGTTTTTGCAAGTATTCATTTTATAATAACTAACTAGCAGCCTGATGCACGAAATTCATACAAGAGTAGGCCTTTGCAGCCCTGGCCACCCTCGCAGCCCTGGCTGCCTCAGCTGCATTCAGAAGGTGTCTGGGTGGTTGTTCCGTTGTTCAGGTGTTCGGTCAATTTGCATATTACACTTTTATTATTATAGATTACCCAGAGTCAGGGAAAATAACTTGTACAATTATTAAAATTGTCCCATATGAATTTCAACAAGCAGAGAATTATGCTTACATATAAATTTAGTTTGTTCTCTTTTTTAAAGTAAACAAGGTTTCTATCATTTCAGAAAAACCTTTTGATAAGAAATAATATATACCCTGTCAGTCAATCAACCAACATTAGCAAAGCCATAACACATGTCGAGCAAGAGGGGATATTGGATCAGATCCTGGTATTAGACTAGACCAGATCACACAGTACTGATTAGCGTGTGAACAAAGTTACTCTAAGGGCAATGGGGAAATATTAAATGATATTAAACCCAGAGAGGCTGCTGTTAGGACCTGCCCTTTATAAAGAACACTCTGGTGGTAGCAGAAGGGAGAGGAGAAAAAGTGGTGGTGGAAAGCAGGCAGGAGGGCTTGCGGGTTATGGAGGAAGGCTTAAAAGGGTGGCAATGTGAATGAGAAGCGATCTTGAGCATCTTGAAAATTGGAATGGCCAGGACTTCCTGGCACATTGGTTAAGGGATGCAGGAGACAGAGACTTCAAACACAGTGCCCAGCCTTCTGGGAAATGATTAAGCTCTTTGCTCAATTGAAAACACAGCTATTACACTGTATGCTCCACCTGGTGTGAGTTAAAGAACTAAGTGATCTTTAAAACTAACTTATTTGGAAAGGCATGTTAACTGGCGTCAAGGTGTTAGAAGTGATAGGTTCTGGACACTGGAGCTGAGGACTTTGGCTGACCAAAGTGAGGTCCATATTTCCAGGTCGGCTCTGAGGCAGTAGTCCATCGGGAGAAAGTAGCATGTTTTGAGTTTGTTTCAGTATAGGGGGAAAGTAAGCTGAAGATTTGAGGAGAAAAATGAAGCATAGCATTTAAACTAAGTTTCACAGCATCTCATGTTTTCAACTGTAACCTATTTGGGGGCTTATGGAATGAGACAATCTAAGCTTCGTAGTAGGTGTAAACAACTCATTCATTTGATCTTCCCCTTTTGTAAAGTGAAGGAAAGCATTCACCCTTTCTCCACCAGTAGAAATGCTGCTGGTCTGAATGGCTGATAAGATGTAAAACACATCTAGAATTCTGTTGATGTCGGCAACAGGTTGACCCGCACATTAGACACAAGCTTAAGTTGTGTCCAAAGAGGCTGTGAGGTTTTCAAGTCAGCGTGGGTGCCCTCGTACACACACGTTTGCTTTCTCGTTTCCATGAAGATGAAGGGAAATAATGAGCAAGTGTAGGAACAAGGAGAAAATAAAGGAGGGGCATGGATTTTCATTAAATCCTATTCAGTTTTATAAAATAAGGCCTTATAATGACAACAAATGAAACAATTTTGGTATATGCTTCTTTTTAAATTTGTCATTTACTTTTCACACAGTAGACATACATACTATGTTAGTTTCAGGTTTACAAGATAGTGATTAGACATTCATACACCTGACAAAGTGAAGTGGTCATCCTGGCGCCACACACAGTCGTTACAATAACATTGACTGCATGCCCTTTGCTGTCCTTTACATCCCCTGACTGTGTTATAGCTGGCAATTTGTTCTTCTCAATCCCTTCACCTTTCTCACTCATCCTCCCATCTTCCCTCCTATCTGGCAACTACACATTTGTTCTCTGAATCTATGATTTGTTTCTGTTTTATTTATTTATTTTCTTTTTTAGATTCCACACGTAAGTGAAATCATATAGTATTTTTCTTTTTCTGTCTGACTTATTTCAGCATAATATTCTCTAGGTCCATCTATGTTGTTGCAAATGGCAAGATTTCATTCTTTTTTTAAGCTGAGTGATATTCCATTGTATATATGTATATGTTTTTAAATTTTTATTTTCAATTACAGTTGCCATTCAATATGATATTACTTTCAGGTGTACAGCAGAGTAGTTAGACATTTATATAGCTTATGCAATAATCTCTTATAAATCTAGTTCTCCCCTGGCATCATACATAACTTACTACAATATTACTGAATATATTCCCTAAGCCGGACTTTATATCCCTGTGGCTATTTTGTGACTACCAATTTGTACTTCCTTTTTTTATTATTATTGATTTCAGAGAGGAATGGAGAGGGAGAAATAGAAACATCAGTGATGAGAGAGAATCATGGATCGGTTGCCTCCTGTGTACACCCCCTACTGGGGATTGAGCCCACAACCCAGGCATGTGCCCTTGACTGGAATCAAATCTGGACCCTTCATTCCACAGGCCGAAGTTCTATCCACTGAACCAAACCAGCTAGGGCCCAATTTGTACTTCTTAATCCCTTCACCTTTTTCACCCAACTCCACTCTCATCTGGCAACCATCAATTTTTTCTCTGGTCTATGAGTTTGTTTCTGATTTATTTATGTATTTTGTTTTTTTAGATTCCACATGTGAGTGAAATCTTATGGTATTTGTCTGTCCATGTCTGACTTATTCGACTTAGCATAAAACCCTCTAGGTCCATCCATGTTGTTGTGTATGGTAAGATTTCATTCTTTTTTATGACCCTGTAATATTCCATTGTACATGTGTATTATAATTTCTTTATCCAATCATCTATCAGTAGACATTTAGGATATGTCCATATCATGGTTATTGTAAATAATGCTGCAATGAATGTAAGGGTACATATATCTTTTTAAATTAGTGTTTTGAATTTCATTGGATAAATTCTCAAAAATAGGATTTCTGGATCATAGTTTTTAGTTTCATTTTTTTGAGGAACTTCCATAATGGGTACACCAATTTGAAATCCCATCAACAGTGTATGAGGGTTCCTTTTCCTCCACATCTTCGCCAACACTTGTGGTTTATCAATGATAGCCATTCTGACCAGTGTGAGGTGATATCTCATTGTGGTTTTAATTTGCATTTCTCTGATAATTAGTGACATTTGGCATCTTTTTGTATGTCTATTGGCCATCTGTATGTCTTCTTTAGAACAATGTCTACTCAGGTCCTCTGGCCATTTTTAAATTGGATTGTTTGGGGGTATTTTTGCTGTTAAGTTGTAAGAGTTCTTTATAAATGTTGAATATTAACTCCTTATCTGGTATAGCCTTGGCAAATATCTTCTTCCATTCGGTATGCTGTCTTTGCATTTGGTTGATGGCTTCATTTGCTATGCAAAAGCTATTTAGTTTGATGTAATCTCATTTGTTTATATTTTCTTTTGTTTTCCTTGCCTAAGGAGATATGTCAGGAAAAAACAGTACTAAATGAAATGTCAGAGAGCTTACTGCCTGTGTTTTTTCCTAGAAGCTTTATGTTTGGAGTCTTACATTTAAGTCTTTAATCCATTTTAAGTTTATTTTTGTATATGGTGTAAAAATGTGGTCTAGTTTCATTTTTTGCATGTACAAGTGTATCTGTAGTTTTCCCAACATCATTTATGAAATAGACTGTCTTTACCCCATTGTATGTTCTTGCCTCCTTTGTCATAGATGAATTAACCATATAGGCCTGGGTTTATTTATGGGCTCTCTATTTGTTCCATTGATATACGTGTCTGTTTTTATGCCAGAACCATTCTCTTTTGAATACTATAATCTTGTAGTACAGTTTGGTATCAGTAAGCATGATACCTCCAACTTTGTTGTTCTTTCTCAAGATTGCTTTGACTATTTGGGATCGTTTCTGTCCATATAAATTTTAGGATTATTTGTTCTAGTTCGGTAAAAAAAAAAAAAAAATCTCATTGGTATCGTGATAAGAATTGCATTGAATCTGTAGATTGCAATTAACATTTTAATGATGTTAATTCTTCCTATCCATGAGCGATATAGATGTATCCATTTATTTATATCTTCTTCATTTCTTTCTTCAATGACTTATACTTTTCCAAGTACATGTCTTTTACCTCCTTGGTTAAATGTATGCCTAGGCACTTTTAATGCAATTGTAAATGGGATTTTTTTTAAGTTCTCTTTCTGATTGTTTGCTATTGGTGTATAAAAATGCAACCAATTTCTGAACATTAAATTATATCCTGCTATTTTACTGAATTCATTTTTAGTTCTAATACTTTTTGGTGAAATCTTTAGAGGTATCCTGTTATCTGAAAATAATAATGCTTTTACCTCTTCCTTTCTAATTTGGATGTTTTTTATTTCTTCTTGTATGATTGCTAAGGCTAGGACTCCCAGTACCATTTGAATAAGGGTGATGAAAGCAGCCATCCCTGTCTTGTCCTTATCTTAAGAAAAACACTTTTAGCTGAAACCGGTTTGGCTCAGTGGATGGAGCGTCGGCCTGCGGACTGAAGGGTCCCAGGTTCGATTCCGGTCAAGGGCATGTACCTGGCTTGCGGGCACATCCCCGGTGGGAGATGTGCAGGAGGCAGCTGATCGATGTTTCTCTCTCATCGATGTTTCTAACTCTCTATCTCTCTCCCTTCCTCTCTGTAAAAAATCAATAAAATATATTAAAAAAAAGAAAAAAAAAAGAAAAACACTTTTAGTTTGTGCCCCGTGGGAATGATATTAGCTGTGGTTATTCTCATTTTGCTGTGAGTTTTTATCATAAATGGGTGCTGGATTTGGTTAAATGAGTTTTCTACATCTATTAAAATGATCATTTGATTTTTATCCTTCATTTTGTTTATGTGGTGTATCGCATTAATTGATTTGTGGATTTGAACCAACCTTGCATTCCATGAATAAATCCCACTTAATCATGGTGTATGATCTTAATATATCATTTAATTCAGTTTGCTAATATTTTTTGAGGATTTTTGCATCTTTGTTCAGCAGAAATAGCAAAATGCAACATATTGATTGTGGATCAAAATATACAGCACTTTACATATTTTTATTGTTGGATTTATGCCATTGAGAATAATGCAATCAAGTATCAAATCTTTGGAACCACACTGACCTGCATTTAAATTAGGATTTGCTACTAATTAAAAATTGGTCTTAGTCAAATCATTTAACATCATTGAGCTCTGATTACTAAAGCTACAAATCAAAAATAATAAAGGCTGCTGCAGCAGACACAATTGATTGCCTACCCATCATCTATTCTTTTCTTCATAGCAAATCTCAATTTTCATCAGAAATCCACCAATTTCAATGCAGCCATGTGTTTCCAGGAAGACTGGCTCTATCATCAGTCCCAGGAGTGGGAAGAATTCTGATTAATTTAACTCAATTCTAGTGGTCCCATTGCCAGTGTTCAATTTAGACAATAGTTTGTGAAATAATTTAGGACAATGACAAGAGAGGTTGTCTGCTGGGAGTTTTCAGTAAAGGTTTTTGTTTGTTTTATTTTGTTTGGGGGAAGGTGGGTTGGTTTGTTTTGTTTTGTTTTGTTTTGTGTGTGTTTGTGTGTTTTTTTTTGTTTTTGTTTTTGTGTTTTGGCTTCTAAGAGAGTTCATAAGAAAATGTTCTTTCCTCTTTTGGACATTGTCAAGTCTTTATGTAATGACTGATATTGGGGAAGCCATCATATTATTACAAAGGGAAGCAGATTGATAACAAAGCCACACACCTAACCTAGAACACAGAAAAAAATGGAAAAATTCTATTTTTATAACTGTTGTTTAGCCATTGATTTTTTTAAAAATATATTTTATTGATTTTTTACAGAGAGGAATGGAGAGGGGGAGAGATACAGAGTCAGAAACATTGATGAGAGAGAAACATCAATTCAGCTGCCTCTTGCACACCCACTATTGGGGATGTGCCCGCAACCCAGGTACATGCCCTTGACTGGAATCGAACCTGGGACCCTTCAGTCCGAAGGCTGACGCTCTATCTGCTGAGCCAAACTGGTTAGGGCGAGCCATTGATTTGATCAATCTTGTAGCCATCTTACCTCTGAAATTAATATGTGAGAAATAAATTACCTTATTTTTTAAGCCAGTTTGGATTCTGTTAATTGAAACTGAAAACTATTTGGCAGAATGAGCAATAACAAGTGAAAGCACTGGACACCCAATAATAACTACTATTATTAATTTACCATTTTCTCATACTCACTTTTTTGTTTTCTTTATCTCTTTACCTGAGCATTTGAAACCATCAGGAAACATGTAGTTTCTTATTTCTTTCTATATTTTCCTCCACACTTATAGCAGTGCCTGTCAACGGTAAGTGCTCATAAACATTGTCAAATAGAAGCACATTTGAATCTAAACCTCCTCATATCCTGTAAGATCTATAATGACATAAAGTGACCAGGTTTCATTAGCAAAGAAAAGGAATGCTTTATAAATAATAGTATGAGAAAAATCAATGTGATTTTCATTTTAAAGGAAAAAATATATTTCCACGAACTGAGTTTTAAATGCTAGGGAGGAAATTATTTTGAAAAACTGACATTTTTAAGGAACTAAGAAAAAGAAACTAAGATAAAAAAAAAATTAAAAGATAACAATGTCTTTGTAAAATCAAGCTGTGCCCTTAATAAAAGTTGATAAATATGAAAAATGCATTTGACCGTTGACTAAAGTAACATCCTTAAACTTACAAGCAAATTTCTGAGTGAGTGCTTAAGCCTTGTCTGTTTATATGCTCCCTCTTTCATTAAATAATTTTGCTCTTTCTATGGCTCCATAAATCTCTTTAGAACTCAATGTGTAATACAAAAATTTTAAAAAGTGATGTAATAGGAACTGACACAATTATTTTTACCAATTAGCAAATGTGACTAGGCTCATAAAAACATATTTTTTCTATTTATCTTTTTTATGTTTAGCTTAAGATTCTCTGAATGAATATTAATGTTATATAAAAAAATTCTGTTACTGTAAAGTTGAGTGTTGTGTTGAAAAGAGAAACTTGAAGAAAGGAGGAGACCTACAGATAATCTTATTGGGGACAAAAATCAAGCTAATACCATGTTATAGTACTGTAGCAGAGAAGTGTATGTGTTGTTGTTTTTTTTCACTAATCCCTCACTAATATCATATCCCATTAGCAGTTTTGAAAACAACTGTTCTTATGTGAATAACAGAAATCATGGTTATTTTCATATGACATTGTTATCATTGCTGATATCTCAAGATATTGTTTATTCTTATCTCATCATCAGTTATTTAATGTCTTGGTGTTATTTAATTTATTGATATAGATGAACATTCTAGTATATTATAACAATTTTAAAAATATTGTGATAAGTGTATGTAGCCAGTTTCCTTATGATCATGTAAATTTAATTTTATGCATTTAAAATGTTATTTTGAGAAGAGATCCATAGGCTGCACCAAGTTTCTGATGAAGGACCCTTGACCTACAGGAATCCAAATGGGCAGAACACCACTGAACCTCTGCCTCTACCAACATATAATATGCTACTTACTTCATGTCAAACAACAAAACTTAAAGTCTGTGATTGCATTACCAAAAAAAAGATCTTTAGTTTTTTCCAAAAAATGCCTACATTTTTAGTAATCAATTTTACATGTTTTTCTTTTTAGACCATTTTGAATCTTTTTTTTTAATTAAATATAGTTGGTATACAATATTGTGTTAGTTTCAGGTATACAATATAGTGATCTAACATTTTTAAACCTTGCATTATGACTATAAATATTCTAAGCTTATTTTGAAAAAGTTGATAATATAAGATTTATATCCACCAAGGTAACTACCTTCAAAAAAATTAAAACGTAAGTGCTATGAAAAAATTTAAATTCTGTTGTAAAATCAAGGAAAGGTATTCTGTCCTTTATTTGAAAAATTATAGATAGACTAGAGGCCCGATGCACAAAGATTCATACAAGAATAGGCCTTCCTTCCCCTGGCTGCCGGCACCGGCTTTTCTCCAGCACTGGGGACCCGGGCCTTCACTCTGGCCGCCACCTCCTGCCTTCACTCTGGGCCAGATCTGCCTCCCACTTGCTCTGGCCAGCTCCATGGCCACCGCTCAGAGGCTGGCCCTCAACGGCCAGCCTGGGCTTGCAGGAGGCTTGGCTTTCTTCGTTGCTGGGGCGACAAAGGAAGCCAAATGTCCCTCCCACTCTGGCTGGCTCTGTGGCTCCAGCCGGTGCTGCCATCTTTGTGGCTATGGGCACTGCCATCTTTGTGGCTATGAGCACCATCTTTGTGGCTATGGGCACTGCCATCTTTGTGGCTATGAGCACTGCCATCTTTGTGGCTATGGGCACCATCATCTTTGTGGCTATGTGTGCTGCCATCTTTGTGGCTATGGGTGCTGCCATCTTGGTGGCTATGGGTGCTGCCATCTTTGTTGCAGAGTGACAGTTAATTTGCATATTACCCTTTTATTAGTATAGGTAGATAGATATGTATAGAGATATATGTGTGATATATACATATATCATCAAGCACATAGTTTTAAATAGTTTTACATTATTAAATAAACATTTAATAGGCTATTATACTGGAAATGAATTTTGGTAGTTTGTCAAATTATTAGATGGTTTAAAAGGGTTATTGATCAAAGAGAAAAATTCATCCCAATACAAATTTTTAATTATAAAAAAATTAAAATACATACAGATACAAAATACTCTCACATAAAAAAAATCACAAGTTGAGATAACCAAGATGGTGTTGTAAGTGCCAGTACTCATCACCTCCCACAACCACATCAAAATTAAAACTATAATAAAGAACAACCATCATTCAGAACCGCTTGAAAACTGCCTGAATGGAAGTCCTACAACTAGAGAAGTAAAGAAGAAAGCACACTGAGACTGTTGGAGGGGCGGAGTTGCAGAACAGGTTGATCTGATATCCACATGTAGCATGTTTTTAGTTGGGAGGGATAGCCTGACTGAGGAGGAGTCCTGTGAGGAGCAAGGAGTCCTAGCCCCACACCAGAGCCCCAGCCAGGGGTTCCAGAGCTGGGAAGAGAAGTCCCCGTAACTTCAGGCTGTAAAATCCAGTGGGGATTGTGGCTAAGTGACACAGAGGCTGCTGGCCTCTTAAAGGACTTGAGCATGAGCTTAAATGGTGCCACTTCCTCTGAACTCCAGCACTGTGCAGCAGCTTTAGGGAAATCCTGGGACATATGGGGAGGAACTGGACTGTCTGGCATTGGGGTAGGAACTTAGGGGTGGCTTTCTCCCAGACAGAGGTACTCGCAGGGGTCATTGTTCCTATGCTGGGACCACCCCTGTTGCAGAGCTGACTGGAAGCCATATCTAAATATCTAAATTTCCATCAACATGGCCCACACTGTTCCTTCATCCCTGGTGATTCTCTGAGACCCCATCCCATCCAATTTGCAGCCACAATAAAGCTGTTTGCCACAACTATTCTATATGAATGGCCTGTCCAGGCTCAGCTTCAGACTTTGCTAAAATTTCTAAAACAAACAGCAGCTGGTGTCAGCATGACCCAAACCTATCAATAAAAGGCCCAAAACCAAACACTAGCACTGGTCTGCCTTGCTTCACAGCTGTGCCTAAGCTGGGCACTTCTAAAACCAATATAAAAAGTAGCCATCTGCAGATTTCTCTGTAGCTCCTGCAAGGTAGCCCCAGGCAGAGGCTGACTGCACCTCCCTGGAGGCCACAGAGCCAGTGCACCCAGTGAACATCTTCAGACCATACCAGATTACAACTCTACACATCTACAATTGACACATTCAAGGAGCCAACTCAGTGAGCAGCAAACCCCTCTGAAGCAAGTCCTGCTCCATAGGGATGTCTCCTGCACAGCAGCTCTCCCACTGTAGTTACAACTGGTCCTCACAGCCAACTGGTCTGGAGGTCAATTCCTCCCAATGATGCCAACAACAATCAAGGTTCAACTACATGAAGAGTGTACACACAGCCCACACAGGGGCACAACTAGAGTACCCAGCTCAGGTAACTGGGGAGGCCAAAACACTGGGCCCTACAGCACGTCTACTACATAAGGCTACTCTACCAACTCCAGGAGACATAGCAGATTTGCCTAGTACATAGAAACAGACACAGGGAAGCAGCAAAAATGTGATACAAATAAACATGTCACAAATGGAAGAAATGGAAGCAAGCAAACTACTGGATAGAGTTCAAAACAATGGTTATAAGGTTACTCTAGGATCTTAATGAGAGCTTCAAGAGACTTAATGTGGCCTTCAAGGGACATAGTGAGACTTTCAAGGATCTTAGTGAGACTGTCAAAGACATGAAAAAGGCCAGTCAGAAATAAAGGCTACACTAACTGAAATAAAGAATAATTTGCAGGGACTCAACAGCAGAGTAGAAGATGCTAAGAAACAAATCAATGATTTGGAACAGGAGGAAGCAAGAAACACCCAATCAGAAGAGCAAAAAATAAAAAAAAAATATGAAGATAATGTAAGGAGCCTCTGGGACAACATCAAGTGTACCAACTTTCTCATTATGGGGGTATCAGGAGAAGAGAGAGAGCAAGTTATTTGAAGAAATAATGACAGAAAAATTCCCTTACCTGGTGCAAGAAATAGACTTACAAGTCCAGGAAGCACAGAGAGTCCCATACAATAGGACCCCAAAGAGGCCCACACCAAGACACATAATTAAAATGCCAAGGGTTAAAGACCAAGAGAGAACCTTAAAAGAAGCAAGCAAAAAGCAGTTAGTTACCTACAAGGAGCACCCAGATGACTATCAGCTGATTTCTCAACAGAAACTATGTGGGCCTGAAGGGAGGAGCAAGAACAGCAAGAACCTACAACCAAGATTACTCTATCCAGCAAAAGTATAATTTAGAATGGAAGGTCAGATGAAGAACTTCATAAACAAGAAAAAGCTGACCATGAAACCTATATTACATGAAATGGTGAAGGGTATTCTTTAAGAAGAAAAAGAAAAAAAGATTTAAAATAATATGAACAATAAAATGTCAACAAATATCTATGAATAATTGAATCTAAAAATAAACATCTCTCTATATAAAACCCTAATATGCAAGTAGACCAAACGAGAGAACAACCAAACAACCAGTCACTATGATGTACGCTGACCACCAGGAGGCATGCACAGAACATGGCGGGCGTCAGCAGCAGGTGGCAGAGCATGGGACATGGTGGGCATTGGCTGCAGCACAATAGTGGAACAGATAAGCAGGGAGCCAGACCAAGGCGGGACACTGATCGCTGTCATCAGGGCGAGCCTCTGGTGGTTACTGAAAATTCTGTGCTCCCACATGCCACAGTCCTGCCCGGCACTCGCACCTGCTGCTGACACTGGCCCTGCTCAAACCTGCCACCGGCACCCAGTACCAGCCCCTATTGCTTGGCGCCATCAGCAGGTGCAAGCGGTGGCTGCTGGCCCCGATCACCCCTCAGGGCTTCTCTACTGCCCCTGCTCCTAAGGGGCAATCAGGGCCAGAAGGTGCCTCTTGCACCTGCTGCCAGCAAAGGCCCTGCTCACATGCGCAATTGGTGCTGGAGCCACCACTCGCACCCGCTGCTGGTACCCAGCGCTGGTCCCGATTGCTCAGCACCATCAGTGGGTGCAAGTGGCAGCTGCTGGCCCCGATCGCCCCTGAGGGCTTCTCCACCTCCCCCTGCTCCTGAGGGGTGATTAGGGCAGAAGCCGCTCCTTGCACCCACTGCTGGCGCCGGCCCCAATCGCTTCGCACTGTCAGTGGGTGCAAGCGGGGCTGGCACAGTCAGTACATGGGAGCAGTGGTGGGGGGAGTGGGGCTGTAGGCAGACAGGAGACCAGGGGCCATGGTGGGAGGGGCTGGGAGGAGGGGTGTGCAGGGTGGACCAAGGCCCACCCTGTGCTCACCACAGCCTTGCGGCCCACTGTTCCTTTCAAGGTGCACAAATTTATGCACTGGGCTCCTAGTAAAAGAATAAAAAATCTAATTAACAAAATAAACTGATGAATAAAATAGAATCAGAAGCATGAAAACATGGAATAGAGTGATGGTGAACCTATGACACGCGTGTCAGAGGTGACACGCGAACTCATTTTTTTAGTTGATTTTTCTTTGTTAAATGGCATTTAAATATATAAAATAAATATCAAAAATATAAATCTTTGTTTTACTATGGTTGCAAATATCAAAAAATTTCAATATGTGACACGGCACCAGAGTTAATTTAGGGTTTTTCAAAATGCTGACACACCGAGCTCAAAATGTTCGCCATCACTGGAATAGACTGAAGATTCTCAGAAAGAAGGGGTGAGGGGGTTGTGGGCAGAGATTAACGAAATATCTTACATGCATATATGCATTACCTATGAACACAGACAACAGGTGGTGAAGGTCTGGGGCTGGGAGGGAATAGGTGGAGCAGGGCAATGGGTGGAAAAGGGAGGACATCTATAATACTTAAAACAATAAAGTGTGCGTGTTTTTAATCACACGTTTATGAATTTTTTTCAGTGTTTCTCAAACTGAAGGAGTCAGGCGCACGTAGCTTGAATTCACCCTGCGATAGCTTCCAAGTTGACCCTTACTGTTGTTAGTAGTGATTAACAGTAAGTTACAGTAATTGATCTTACTAAGCGTCTGGCACAGTGTTTAAAGCTCTATCAAGGGGAACAAGGCAAGCAGAATAACAACTCTCAGTGGCTCCGGTCTAGTAGCATAGATAGTGCTTATCACAAATAATTGGCTAAATGTAATTGTTTCCAACATTATGAAAGAAAATCTTGCGGTGTATTATCTCAATTCTTGCAACTTTATGAGCTATGTACTATTATTTTCATTTTGTAAAAACAACAACAAAAACTTGAGTTCAGAGACGTAGAGTCACATGCCTCTTGTTGTAAGGGGACCACAAGCGTAAAAGGAGAGTTTAACATACGCAAAATTAATCATAAAGTAATAACATTTTATACATTAATGTTTGCCTTCTTGAGGGAAGAGCTAAACATTAAATAAATGTTTATTAACATTTGAAACAATTATGTCTTGTATGTGATAAGTAAAAATTATCAAATGACTCAAAATAAAACATCAAATAAAATTTAAGAGGCTAAGGGTGGGAGAACAGAAACTATTGCATCCTATGTTCTGCCAGGAAGTCAAAGGCAAGATCTGCAGACTACCCATCTTGGAAGAAGGCTAGGTTCATTCTTGGTTAAAAAAAAATTAACACTTTAATTTTTAAATTAATAGGAAAGTCTGTGCACGTGTGCGGGTGGGGACACGTGGAAAGCTCTATACCTCCCTCTCAATATTGTTACAAACCTAAGTATGCTTTAAAAATTGTCTTTAAATTTGTCTAAACAGTAAATAATAAATATAAGAGAAATATAATTTAGTATTCAATAGTTGATGAGCATCTACTATACGAGTAACAAATACATTGCATCTTTTTTAATATAATGGTTTTATTAAGGTATAATTCACATACCATGCAATTAACCCATTTAAAGTGTACAACTCAGTGATTTTTATATATTTTTATTGACATATAAATGACATATAATATCCTATTCATTTCAGGTGTACATAATAATGATAGTTATATACATTACAAAATGACCCCCACGGTAAGTCTAGTTAGCACCTGTGACAGTTATTACAATATTATTGACTCTATTCCCTCTGCTGTACATCCTCATGACTTACCTATTCTGTAACTGGAAGTATACGTTGCATCTTGAGCTATTTGATTCTAATCTGCTTCAGTGCTCTTAGGAGTGTTGTGCTAATGAAGGTTCTGAGTGGGGTAGGAGTAGCAATGCCGCCATCAGTGCCAGAGGGGATGACTGTAGCTTGCCAAAGATTGGCCATTCTTGGCTCCTGAGGTTTCCAGACTATGCTGAGGGTATTGTCCCTTCCCAGGAGAGTCTCCAAGTACGGGGGAAGATCAGGTCAAAGGAACAGAAAAGGCATACTACACTGTGGCAAGTACAGGAACAGAGCTGGGTTCAAGATTTTGTATCGGTCCGGAGACACGAGATAGGTAAGCTGCTCTCAGAAATTAGTAACTCTCCTTATCAGATATAATAAGGATAGCCCTCAGTTACAAGAGTAAACATCCCATCTCAGCTTCTGCCAAATCCAGGCCCTACTCATCCCGCCATTATTGAGGGTTTAGTGTCTGCCAGAACATGTACTGCAAACACAGACCAACCAAAAGCAAGCAGTCAGAACGCTGCTTGGTCTGACATGGCTTCTGCAAACCTGCTCCCGTGTCCTCCTCCTAACGAAGCTGACTCACAGGCATTCCTGCCTCAGCACAACTTATGCTCCCAGCCACCCAGTGCTGAGCCAGTGTCAAGATCATGGAGTCTATGGTTTAATTATTAATCATCCCAAAAACCATGGGAGGAGAGAATCCTCCTGAGGTTCCCAAGGCAGTAATCTAAAACCTTTGGTGATTGGGATGTATTATATTTCAACTGCTTCTTCAGCCTCTTGTTCCATTTTGTTTTGTTCCCAGAGCTAACCTTGGTGACAGGCCTCCCTTGGACACCCATGGGTTATAAGATTCATCTTTCCCTCTTTTGTAAATTTCATATTGGTGAGACCAGGTTGCAGATTCATTTCCTCTACAAATATTTACTGAGCATGACTCTTTCCAGGCACTCTTCTAGGCAATGTGGAAGGACTAAACAAAATAGTCATAATATCTGTATTTTAGTGGAGAATGGCAGGCAAGAAGCAAACAAATAAGTATCTAGTATGTCTGGTGATGAACGTGCTAAGGAGTGGAGGAGGCAGGGTATAAACAGGGCAGTCAAGGAAGGCTTCTCTGATTAGGTAATACCCCAGCAGGGACCAGAATGAAACGAGGGCAAGAGCCATGTCTCTATCGAGAGGGAGAGAATTTCTGGCATGGGAAACAGCAATTGCAAAGTCTGAGGCACTGCGTTTAAGCCCAGTGAGGTAGAAGGAGCCAGCCTGGGTGCTCACTGCTGAGGCCAGAGGGGATCAGAGCCGGGTCATAGAAGGTTTTAAATTTTAGTCAGAGAGGAAAGGGAAATAATTAGCATGTATAAGTAACATGGTATGATTTACATATTTTAGGGTGCATGGATAGGAGATGTGGCCATTTGGGAATTTGGTGGCAGAAGACATCTTCTTGAGCTGGTATGTGTCCAGGTGAGCTTCCATTCCAAGGCAGTACTGGCCACGTGCAACGCATAGGGTGTTAAAGTAGATATAAGGAGCCACCCACACTGGAATCACTCAAAAAGCTATTTATCCTGAATTTTTAATGAGACCCGCTAAGACATAGTGACCCAGAATGTTTGTGATTGCGGCGAAAGGATGTACATTTCAAACAAGTTGCATATAATGACTTACATATGCAACAACTCCTAGAGTCAGGGAAAGCTTTGCAGAGAAGAGAATTCATGGACTGAGTTCAAAGACAAGAAAGAGTTAGCTTGTGGGTGAGGGACAGAGAGCGTGGATAGAGGATCCCTCAGGGAGAGGAGCCATCATGGACAAGTACGGAGAGACACAAACTATCAGCTAACATGTTGATTCCTGTGTTTGGTTTGAAGTAACTGGAACAGCTTTCCTTTTGAACTTTAACCCTGTGCCGGGCATACATATGGTCTCTTTTTATCATTCCAGTTACTGTGAGCGAGACTCTGAGGGAGGGAAGGGCCTCTCCAAGCTTCCTCAGCTAGTAAACGGTGAAGGAGAATTCAAGCAGACATGGTTTATGTTAACTCTGCATCATGTGGTCTTAACCGTTAGACTGAGGAAAGTCCAATAATGAAGTCCTAGAGACGATAGGACAGCTCAGGAGGTGCTTGAATACCTTCCTATGAGCCAAAGAGTTTTAATGTTGACACAAAATCTATGGGGTGAGGCTCTTTGAAGAAGTTTATACAAGAGAGTGCCAAGATATAAGTTCGGGCAGTGACCTCTGGCTGCAGGAATATCTGGAAGAAGTAGTAATGCAAAGACAATGCCGCCACTCAGCTCCTTTAGAAAGCAGAGCCTGAGGCAATGGTAAAAGTGCCCATAGCGTATCTGAGAGGTGCACCTCGGGTGGTGAAGGTGCAGAACTAACTATGGTTAGTGTTATAGGCTCAATAATGGCCACCCAAAGTTATCAGGTCTTAATCCCTGGGACCTGTGAATGTTACCTTATAAGGAAAGAGGGTCTTTGCAGATGTGACTAAGTTAAGGATACTGAGTGTGGACATGAACTTGGATGACCTAGGTGGGCCCTAACCTCAATCATAAGTGTGTCCTTGTAAGAGAGAGGCAGAAGGAGATGTGACACACATCGAAGAGAAGACGGAGTGACTGTGGAGGCAGGGAGTGGAGTGAAGCCGTCATGAGTAAGAAAAGCTGAAGCCACCTGCAGCTAAGAGATGGATGCTTCCCTCGAGCCTCCACAGGGAGTAAGGCCCGGCTAACACCTTGACATTGCGCCAATGAAGCTGATTCCAGACACCCAGCTTTCAGAACTGTGAGAGAATACATTTATGTTGCTTCAAGGTTGTAGTTTTTGGCAGCAGCCTGAAGAGGCTATGCACTGGAAAGAAAGGATGCAAAACAATATGATGTAATGCATTATGATGCTTTCTATGCTGGTCACCACTCCACAAAGAGCAACATCATGACACGGCATGGGTTGGCAGGTGGCGTTGTGCAGCCTGAGGGACTTCTGAAGAAACAGTCCTCTAGAGCAGCCCATAAAAGGACAAGGGGTGAGAAATTTATCTGCTGATTGCATCATCCAAACCCTAGAAACTACTCAGGAAACTCCATTCCAGACCCTATGGCCTGCATTTCATGTAAATGCAGACATGGAGGAGCTGCTTAGTGCAACTAGAACTCAGCATGTGTTTTGAGAGACCCATGCAAATCTGAACCCTCAACTTTGATTCTAAGTGGATTGGGATCTCACCAAGGATGCAGGAAAAGGCAATGGTGGGGTGATGCATTTGGCAAGAACATTGTCAAGGGAACCAAGTTTGCTGTGTAAAATTGAAGTTAATCAAATGAGTATTGGCGTCAAACAGATTTCACCTTGTATCTACCACTCATTCTACATGAGATCAAGGATACTTTGATTTCTCAGAGTCTCAGTGTCTTCCCATCTTTGAAATGGAAAGAATAATGTGCACTTTTAATGGTTCTAGTGAAAGATTATGTGTAAAGCATTTATCACAGTGTTTGGCCTGCAGCACAAATAAAAAATTGAAATGGTGCTCATTGCTGTCATTATTGCACAGAGTGAAGAAGCAGAGGAAAGGATGGAAGAGGACATTCAGGAATCTGGCTTGGGCAACTAAGAGGACATTAGGAAGGGGAGAAAACTTGACAAAGGAAAAAATGAGGCATCTATATAGCGATGAATTTCTCAGAGCAGCATCATTGCTTTGCTTGACCACCTGGATCACTAGGACCTATTTATTGAGCCTCAGCTGTGTGTGAGACACTAGCTTGTTCCTTTACATGTGCTATTTCATTAGTCTTTATACTGACCCTTTCATTTTTGGTGTTTTACCATGCTATAGAGAGGCAGAATCCGAGGCAGAGGGAACATAAGTAATTCTACTCAGGCCACTCATTTATGAATTGGTTGAGTTAGAGATGTCGACCTAAATCCCTCTGATTCCAAAACTTGCATTCTCACTACCTCCCCATGGCGTACCATATTCTCCACACAAGCTTAAGTGTACATAGAAAACAAATTCCAAACACAAGTATATTATTCTTGAATTTTCTGTACATGCAACATATAAAGGCATTTACTAAAAGGTATTGCAACTGACAACATCAAGTACTGATAACAACACAGAGCAACTGGAAATCTTGTACGCTGACAAATGGATGTACAGATGGGAGTGATTTGGGGAAAGTGATAAGCAGTATCTGCTTAAAGCTAAATTATGCCCATTCTGCCACCCAGAAATTCTGCTCTTAGGTTTATGCCCCATAGAAATGAGTGTGTATGACTCTTTTATAAAACATGCATAACAGTATTCAAAGCAGCTTTATTCAAAATGTCCAATCATTGGAAACAGACTTAATGTCACCAAACAATAAAATGAGTAAATAAATTGTGTCTTGCAATGGAATACAACACAGAATAAAAAAGAATGAATTACTGGTACATATAAAAACATGAATAAATCTTACAGACATGATGTTGAAACAAATAAAATTAAATATAAAAATATACATTGTATAATCCCATTTATATAAAGAACAGGAAAAAATAATTGTTAGTAATAGAAGTTAGAATAGTAGTTTCTCTTTTTTTAAAAAAAATCTTTTTTGTTGAGAGTATTACAGATGTCCCCTTTTATTCCACCTACTTCCCCCCTCCACCAAGTTCACACCCCCCCCCAAGCCTTCACCACCCCATTGTCTGTGTCCATAGGTAATGCATATATACATATAAATTCTTTGGTTGATCTCTTCCTGGCCCCTGACCCCCTTCCTGCTGAGATTCATCAGTCTGTTCCATGTTTCCATGCCTCTGGTTATGTTTTATTCATCATATATTTATTGTGTTCATTAGGTTCTTTCTTTGTTTATTTTTATATTCAGTTGTTCATAGATATGTATTTATTAACATCTTATTGTTCATATTTTTAATTTTTTTCTTCTTATTATTATTAACTGCTTTTCTCTTGCCCAGTTCTGGATCTCAGAGGGAGCAAGTCCATGTAAGTTTGTGTGCTGGCCCTTTAAGAGGAACTGCCTGGGTCTCCAACACTCTCTGTGTCACTCAGCCATAATCCCTGGTAGTTTTACAGCCTGAAATTACAGGGGCTTCTCTTCCAAGCTCTGGGATCCTGGGCTGGGGGTCTGGTGTGGGGCTGTAACCCCTTACTCCTCACAGGAGGCCTCCACAGCCGAGGTAACCCTTCTGATTGAAAAAAAACAACAACACACCACACACAGGTGTCGGACCAGCCTGTTCCTGAACTCTGCCCTCCTATTAGTCTCTATATGCTTTCTTCTTTTTTAAAAAAAAAATATTTTTTAATTTATTTCAGAGAGGAATGGAGAGGGGGAAAGAGATAGAAACATCAATGATGAGAAGGAAACATCAAATGGCTGCCACCTGCACACCCCACACTAGGGATCGAGCGTGCAACCTGGGCATGTGCCCTGACTGAGAATCAAACCATGACCTCCTGGTTCATAGGTCAAAGCTCAACTACTGAGCCATGCCAGCTGGGCTGCTTCCTTCTTTACTTCTCTAGTTGTAGGACTTCCATTCAGCCAACTTATAGGTGGTTCTGAATGATGGTTGTTCTGTATTTTAGTTGTAATTTTGATGTGGATGTGGGAGGTGGAAAGTACTGGCATTTATCTATGCTGCAATCTTGGTTCTCCTGGTATAGTAGTTACTCTTGGGCAAAGGTCCCCGGGAAGTTGGGGGAGGGGCACAAAGAAGTTGTCTGGGATGCTGAAAGTATTCTATATCATGGGTAGTGGTTACATGGGTAAACACAGAATTTACACTTAGGAGTTGTATACTTTATACTCTATAAGTTATATCTCAATTCTATATGAGGGAGCCAATAAAATCTGCCCAGTAGGCGCTTGACTGTCAACCTATGATTAAAGTTGAGTTTCATGTTAATCAAATTCATCTCATTCTTTCATCCTCTGCACCTGGCACATAGTAGGACTTTAAGTATGTATGCAACAAATGAGCACATGTCTAAGACACTAAGCAATTTTTCAGCCATCTTTAAGTATATCTCTTCTTTTTCCTCAGGTGTCTGTCAGGTAGATAATGGAACATCCCCATACCTGAACACATGTTCATTAGAAGGAATAAACCATAGTAACAAGCAGCAGCTTTGTGCATAGCAGATCACTTGCATGAGGCCAATTTTCCACTTATGACAGCAGTAGTAGCACTAAAAGCCAATGAAAGTGGTCTGTTCATTCCGAGATCGGCTTTTATGGCTTATTTTAAATATTATCAGCAGAATCAAGAGCCATCATTATAGTGTCTAAAAAGCCTTCCTACCTCGTAAGCAAACTGTGATTTTGACAAATACTTATTACTGGGCCTGCGCAAGGCCAATGGTGGGAGAGAAGAGCCCGATCATTGTGATTTCCGATTTCCGGTTACACAGTCATTAAGGTAAGGTTGGTTAGTTTCAGAATAAACAAAATGGATTCATATGTCAAATGATATAAATTGCTTTAAACAATTCCAGCATCTTTAAAGTCTTATTTCCAGGCAGCAGAAGACATGAACAACTTAGTTATCCAACTTAGCTACTCTGGGCCTTACAAACATGTAAGGAAAGTTCAATAAAACTCAGTCATTGCCATGGGCTCAGCCACTTGTTTCTTCTGTCTCATTTAAAGTACATTTCAATAATTTTATTCCTCTAATTTCAGACTTGTTGGTGACTCATGCATGCTCAAAATGACTTGTTAGTACAAAGCTTCTTAAGAAAAAAATAAATCCAAGACATGCTTGTCCTGCTTGTCCATGTGAAGAAGTCTCTGTTGAGAAGTCTAAAGTTGAGAACAGAAGGTTTCTGGAGGGTCATTTGACAAAATTACAACCTTCCCCATGAGGTCAGGAGTGCGAACATTTTCTGTAAGAGCCAGCTAGTCAATATTCGGGCTTCACAGGCAGTGCAGTCCCTGTCAAAACTACCCAGCTCCACCATTGCAGTGTGAGACCACAGGCAATAAGTAGATTGCAGTGTGAGGCCACAGGCAATAAGTAGATTAGCAGTGTGAGACCACAGGCAATAAGTAGATTAGCAGTGTGAGGCCACAGGCAATAAGTAGATTGCAGTGTGAGGCCACAGGCAATAAGTAGATTAGCAGTGTGAGACCACAGGCAATAAGTAGATTAGCAGTGTGAGGCCACAGGCAATAAGTAGATTAGCAGTGAGGCTATGTTCCAACTAAACTTCACTCATTAATAAAAACAACTGAAAGGCATTGGGCTGTATTTGACCATGGCCATAGACTAGACGATTCACTGGACAGGACTGCCCCCGTTTTTTGCCTTATGGTATGCTCAGGGCAATGGTTAGGTACTCAGTAAATACTGGTTGGAGGCAAAAGTAGGTTTGCAATGTTCCTATGGAAAATAATACAGTAATTAATAATTATAAAGAAAAACCTCTGTTTCATATACTCATACTACATTTGAATTTGCCCTCCCCTGTATTTACTAAATAAATAGTGAATAAATCATAATCCTTAGGACCCCATATAATTAATCAGCCATCTACCTCTAGGCTTTTCCCTAAGAAAATAATCAGAGGTCAATGCAAATATTTTCTGTGAGTACTCGTCACAATATTTGTTTGTAAATGTAAGACAATACAAGTAGCATAAATGTCCAACAATAGGGGAGTGGACAAAGAAAGTGTATATTAACATGATGGAATGTTAATCACTCACTAAAAGTTATACTATGTAATGTTGGAAGAATAATATTTAACACTTTTAAAATATCTTCAAATGTATCAAGTAAAAATTTGTATTAGAAGCAAGTATTTTCCAATGAACAAATATGTATTGAACATTTACTACATACCAAACACTATCCTAGACACTGAATTTCAGCAGGAACAGAATTGGCAAAAATTCCGTCCAGAGTTTATATCCACTATCTTCCTGTATCTTTGTTGAAAAGAGTACTATATATAAATGTGCTTGTTTTTTAGTTTGAAATGTTATTCACCATAATATATCTTAAAATTTATTGTGGGGGAACAAAATCATGGGTAATTTTATCTGTCGTCATTTTAATTAAGAATATTAAAGTTGATTAGTTAACATGAATTGCATCAATAATGAATAATCTGATTTTAAGTAATTAATGCATAATTAAGTACAAGGTAAAAAACAGGTTTCAGGATCTTTTAAGAGAATCATTTTTATTTCAAATAAAATTTATATTATTTAACAGGTTCTCAAATAGCACTTATTATATATTTATGTGATATGACATACATCATACATATGCTATGTATGTGATATATATACAAATATACATGCTAGACACTACTTAAGTACTTCATAAATATTAATTTACTAATCCTTGCAACAACACTATGTGGTAAGTATTATTATTATCCCTGATTTACAGATGAAAGAACTGAGGCAAGTGTGATGGGTAAGAGAATTGCCTGAGGTCCCAAAGCTAACCAAGGGCAATGCCGAGAGGTAGAGCCAGGCTGGGCAGTTAGTTCCAGGGCCTGTTTTCAATCATTATGAATACTATTTGTGAACACAATATATAAAACTGATAACAATTTGTTAATATCAACTTTTTTGTATTTTAAAATTTCTAACATTTATATAATTACTAGAGGCCCGGTGCACAAATTAGTGCACCAGTGGGGTCCCTAGGCCTGGCCTGTGGGATCGGGCTGAAACCAGCTCTATGACATCCCCCGAGGGGTCCCGGATTGCTAGAGGGCCCAGGCCAGGCTGAGGGACCCCACCAATCAGCCTGTCCTCAGCAGCAAGCATCTGCCTCCTGGTGGTCAGTGCACATAATAGCAAGCAGTTGAGTGGCCATAGCATATAATTAGCATACTACACTTTGATTGGTTGAATGGATGACCAGAGGACTGAACACTTAGCATATTAGGCTTTTATTATATAGGATAAGATCAGTGAGAATGATGAAGAGGCATTTCTGATAAGCATAGGAATTTATGAGTGACAGCTGCAGACATATCACCCTGAAGAGGTAGTTTATTTCTATAGTTTTCTTTGGAAACAAAGTACTAAGTATCTTCATTCTCATGGATAAGTAGTTTCAAATGGTAATATTTTATTCTCCCTTTTTATTTAACTCTATTTGCAAAACTAGTAAAAATCTTTAATGAAAATAATTCATATCTTTCAGGAGCAATAGTAAGAAATTTGGGTTTTAAAGTTAAACCACTACCAATAGCTAATGATTTTTATAACATCTCTTAATGCATAAATATGGACACTTCTGACAAACACTTCAGTCAGTTTAACATTATTTGCAGAAAATATTTTTGAAATGTGTTTTGTAACATTAAGCTGATAAACATTGCCATTTAAAAATTACATATCAGTACTCATTTCTGTCAAATCTTTATATTTCAAAAGAGTTACATTTATTTTGTTCAAATGATTGTTTCAAACCTTGTTTCATTTTCATCAATCATAATTTATCTGTAATTAAAACCACCAAAATATTATAATCTGAATTGCCTATATGCCCTGAGAGTAAAATAAATCAGGTCTCTCATTCTCTCTCTCTCTTCTCTTATTCTATTTAAGGGCCAATAAATTTTATCAATAGCAAATTGTGGCCCTCAATGAAAAAGTTACCCTTTAAAAACTATGATCAATTAGTGGTGCCTGCCATTGGCACAGTCCAGGGAGAATGACAGTGTATATGTGTGCCAGGCATTTCTATGCCTTGCTTTTTCCCCCTCTGACATTATCAAAATGCTCACATAAAGCAAAAACAAGATCCTGAGTTATAATATTCTCATAACACAGACATTCAACCAGCATTGACTTCTTCCCAGTTAGATGATATTACTGAACTATCTGCATTTCCTGTGTTTTGGAGGGCTATTCTGGAGCATCTCCCAGGTGATGGCTAGCATCCTAAAATGCTTCTGGACAGAAACAATCCTATGATCTCATCCTGAAGCTTTTAAGACTTCCCCTTGGATTAAAGGTCTTAGCATCTCGATTTGAAGAAGAAGAAAGAGGTGATAAGTATTATATAAACACATTTTCTTTAGCATAATCTTCAGAGAAATTGTTGAGCCGAGTAAGTTTTCATGAACTAGCAGGGCTTAGCACACTTGTGATCCTACCTGTGGGACCAGCAGGAAACCTCATGCATGCCTTTCATGTCTCACCGATCACTGGGATGAATCTCAGGTTTGGCAGTCCGCTCCGGATCTTACTCGTCTTCCTTGTACAGACAGCTTTATTCAGACAAAACTCAGCTCTCTAGTTAGACTTCCTGGAGCAACAGGTCGGCTGGAGTGTGAGAAGAATATGTGGAGGTAGCATGAGGATGGAGGATACTGTTTGACCTGGATTGAGGCCTTAGGCACCAGTTAGGAGGCACATGCCCATAATGGGCTCTTCAGAGAGTTTCTGCAGAATGTTATTTGCTAGTTGTCTCTGCAGTTATTTATTTCCATGATCTTCTCTGCTCTCTTTCAGTTCCTTTTCATGGAGGTTATTAATTTATGCTTTTCAACAAGAATTTGGAGGAAAGCATGGAAGAATTTAGAGGAATTATAGGGTTTCTGCATTCCAGAAGTTACATATTCTCCCTAATCTCACAATTTAAAATTTGCTGAGCACTTATCATATCTAACTCAACAATTACATCTCCAGGTATTTACCCAAGAGAGGTATGGGGCATGCTGAGGCCAGATACTGCTTGTTTGAGAGATTTGAGAAAAGTCTGAAGCCTGAGCCAAGAGTGACTGTTTGTGTGGAAAAGCAAACGGAAACAGTTTGGGTGGTCCTGCAAATTGGGTGGGGTGGGGTCTGAGGGAATCAGGGAATCACCAGGGCAGAGTGAATAGTGTTAGGAGGCTTAGGGGGCGGGGGCAGAAAAGGAAAGATGACTTCTGCCAGCACTTCTTTCCGAGAGAAAGCTGCCTCTCCAGCTCTCACTCCCACACCAGACAATTCAACTCCTGCCGTATATGCTGGTACCTTTTGAGCTACTGTTCCAGTGCTACCACTCAGAGATAGCAAGCCCAAGTAAGTCTGTGCATGGCCCCTTTAAGAGGAACTGCCTGGGACTCTAATAGCCTCGGTCTCACTCAGTTACAATCTTTGCTGGCTTTTACAGGCAGAAGGTATGGGGATTTCTTTTCCTGGCACTGGAGCCCTGGGCTAGGGAGCCTGGTATGAGGCTTGGACCCTTGTACTCAGGGGGGGACCTCCACAGCTGAGATATCTCTCTTGATTTTTATACACTACATGAGGATGCGGGGCCAGCCTGTTATGCTTCACTGCCCCTCCTACCAGTCTCAATGTGGTTTCCTCTTTATACCCTTAGTTGTAGAACTCCCACTCAGCTAGATTTCAGGTGGTTTTGAATGATGTTTGTTTTGTAGTTTAGTTGTAATTTTGATGTGTTTGTCGGAGGTAGTGAGTACTGCATTTACCTATGCCACTATCTTGACCAGAAACTTTAATTCCCAATATTTAAAAATCAGAAATTTTCATAGAAATGCCAAACTTTTGATGTCTCTTAAAAAGCAAATATCTGATGATACTTAATCTGCATCCCAAATGGCATCAATTAGCTGGAACCGATTAGCCACAGCCCATTTGTTCATGCATAATAAGTATTGTCTGGTTCTCCTTGCTTCCTACCAGGCACTTTCAACATTTACATATCTGCCTAGTACATGGTCATTTTCAGTTTGGAAACCGTAAGCTAGATCAATGATCAATAACTTGGATCCTCAAGATGTAAACAACTTTTCAGCTTTGATAAGTGACCTATAATCTCATTAGGAATGAAATTTTTGTGTGCTAAAAATCAGTCCTGCGAAGTCACTCCCTCATGTATATACATAGAGAACGCACCTGCAAGCGTTGAAATTCCAGTCAGCCTTTGCACACACTGGGATAAGACTAAGGAAACAGTCATACCTGCTATAGAGAAAGCTTCAGCCATTGAAGTAACCCAGACTTAGCCCTATGGCAGCCACTGATGGACACGTGGATGAAACACACAGCTTATTTATTTATATTTTTATATTTATGTGTGATTGCTCTGTGTTCTTTTTTTGTTTATCATTTGGGGCTCAGGATTATCTATTGTTTATAAAAAGTTGGAAGTAGCTATATCTTAGAAGTTTGAAAGGACTCATGGATAAAATCTGTTGCTTTTTCCAAAGTTGTTAGTGTATTCTGCTTGTTTTTGTATTCCAAATTTAAATATATTCTAAAATTTCTAACTTATTTGCATATTTGTGGTTTTTATTATTTGATTTCTGAGAACTCTGTCTCTATTTTTAATATTTTTCCTTCCTTAGAGAAAAAATAAATTCTTGGATTTATTTTTATATTTTTGTTTAATTCTTATTTCTGCTTTAACCTGTTTTTTCTTCCTTCTCTTTTTCTCAAGATCATTTTCTTTTTCAATTTTCTTGAGTTGAGTACTTATTTTAGTTGTTGTCATTTAAGAATAGAATTTTCCTAAGTTTATATTTGACTCATTCTTTAAGTTTTTATATTTTATTATTACTGTATTTGTTTTCTAACTACAATATATATTTTATTTGATTTCTCCTTTCTCTTATTAGGATTTTAGAGAATAATATTTAAATTTTCAATTGGCTAAGCATTTGATTTTAAAATTATCATTAAGTTCTAAATTTATTTCATCATAGTAAAATATGGTCTGTATATTTTCTGCTGTTTGGCATTTATTGGTATTTTCTTATGACCTAGCATGCTATAATTAATGTTTAATTTTTGTGAATATTGAATGTGGATATTTCAAACAAATATTCCGAAGATGTTTTAAAAGAATAGGTATTTTCCATTATAATGCTGCCTTTTGGTTTTGTTATCCTAGTCTGTATTGCTTTATTTATAAATACATGCATTTTTAAACATTTGATAGCTTGATAAAGGGCTATCAAGTTATTTTCCACCACAACAGTATTTTCTCAATTTCTCTTTATGTTTGATCTTTGTAGTATACAGGGAGTGGAAGCCTCATTCTGGTTCAAAGGACAAGACTCTGTTTCCATTGCTAACTATTAATCACAGGCAAACATAATATGTGCTTCAGAAAAATAATTCTCATAAATTGAGAGTTTATAATACTATTTATACCAAATATTTTGTAATAATAATTTAAGTTCTTTTATAAATGAAAGAAAAATATTTTGAATCAAATAATCCCATTAAAGTGGCTACTTCATTGAGCTCCTTCTCTAAAGGAGTAACCAGAATCAATAGCTTTTATTCATCAGCTGAAAAAAATGGGGGTACTGAGTTTAATGTTTTGAAAGAGAATGCTCAAAAATTAAGGCTAATACGCAAATTCCCAACTCTACTTTTCAGAAGGTGAACTAATCTTTTGACTAGATTGGTACTCATGTCAGATTCCCGTTTTTACTTAACAGAACTCATTTCCTAAAAAAAAAGTTAGCTTTCACTTAGGGAGCTCGTCATTTTAAACTAGGGACCCAGTGCACAAATTCCTGCACCTTGAAAGGAACTGTGGGCCGTGAGGCTGTGGTAGGCACAGGGGCAGGTCTCGGCCCATCCTCCACGGCCCCCTGGTCCCTCTCACCATGGCCCCCAGGTCCCCTGTCCACCGGCAGCCCCACTTCCACCACTGCCGCTCCCAAGCGCTGACAGCACCAGTACCGCTCACACCTGCTGATGGCACTGAGTGATTGGGGCCGGTGTCAGCAGTGGGTGTGAGTAGCAGCTGCTGCCCCGATCACCCCTCAGGAGCAGGGGGAGGTGGAGAAACCCTCAGGGGCAATCGAGGCAGGCAGCCACCGCTCATACCCGCTGATGGCGACGAGTGATCGGGGCCTGTGCCAGGCACCAGCAGTGGGTGTGAGCAGTGGCTCTGGTGCCAGCAGTGGGTGCAAGCGCTGGGCAGGACCATGGTTCACAGGAGCAAAGAATTTTCAGTAACCACCAGAGGCTTTCCCTGATGAGAGTAACCAGCACCCCGCCTTGATCTGGACCCCTGTTCACCTGCTCCTCCATTCCAACTCCTGACATGGTCCACACATGCCCCCTGGTGGTCAGCGCACGTCATAGTGACCAGTTGTTCGGTTGTTCCTTGTGTTCCACCATTCGGTCTATTTGTATATTAGCCTTTTATTATACTTAGATGTATGTATTATTTCTTAGTTTTCTTTCCACCACTGATAAAAATGAAGCTTCCTTCCCTTCTGAAAAATAAGGAAACATTAGGTATAAAATCATTGTATAATTTATCTGAAAAATTTATAAAATTTTAACACTCCCTTCTCTACTGTCCACTCCCTGGGGCAGCAGTTTAAGGGAGTGACTCAACTTAACTCACTGGCACTGCGTTGCTCAGAAGGGAGCTGGGATTGCTCACTCATGGGAACTTGAATGAGGAAAACTGTGAGAGGCAACAGCTGCAGTGTCCGTCCTGTGTGGCCTGTGTGAAGGTGCTTCAGCCAGCACAGCTCCACTGCTCTGAGTGAGCCCTTTGCCTCCTGTGAAGACGGATGCATGGGCTCAATGTTCTCAAACTTCTGCTTGAATGATTTTTGACATTTTCATATACCATCTGGGCTGATATTTACTAATTTGCTTGAAAACTGATTCATGTTTCAAAAATTAACTAAATGTATGTAAAGAAAATTATGTATCTCCAAAATTGGTAAAACAGCACTTGTAGTTGCCATAATATGTTTAGATTAAAAAAACAATTACCAGTTAAACAAAATGTCATTCAACTTTACAAATTAAATATTTGACAGTAAGTATAAACAATTAAGTAATAAAAGATTGAATCCATTAACAAAAATATATAGTTAAAATGACTTCCTTAATGAAAACAAAAGATATGTTTAATAAGTGCTTTGTAATGAAGAGACCTTCTGTTTAAGATCACTTAATTGAAAAAAATATATAAAAACCAAAATAATGTAAGAAACTTTCGTTCAATAAACTTTTGGTTCAAAAGACAGAGATCTCATCCATTTCTCTTCTAAAAATATCTATTCATTTAGAAAGTCTGAAGGACATTATGGAAAATGTTTCCAACTCATTTAATGTTTCTATTTAGTTTGGGGAAAATATTAATGAAACATCTTGATCCTGTCTTTCCAGTGTCTCCACATAGTGGGCCAAAGGTCTTCATGGAGCTCTTCAGATGGGCTTCAAATAAGGTTGCTCAGAGAAGAGAATAAGCTTTTGATATTTGTCCATTGGAGAATGGATGGATGCATTTAATATAATGTATTTCAGGTCTATTGGGTTCTGCCTCTGACGCAGGATGAAAAAAATAATAATGCTATCATTTACTAGGCACCCATCAGATATAAAGAACTGTGTTTAAGCACGCCTCATTTCAATCTCATCTACATCATCTCATTTAACTCTCACTCACCGTGGGAGATAGGTACTATTATTATCCCCACTATATCCCTCAGTAGACTGAGTCCAAAATTTGCCTAAAGACATGTAACACATGAAGATTATTTCAACTCCAGAGCTATGCTCTTAACCATTGCCCTCAGCTGAATACAATTCAAAGCTACAGTTCCTCCTGGGTCTTCCCGAGCCCTCTGAACCAGAAGAAGAAATATATACTCATTAAGGGCCTGCTGAGGTACAGGGGTCCAGGAACTGCTGTTTCCAACTCTGCACACTATGTTTTTTATCTTCATCAATATGTTTTATTGATTTTAGAGAGAGAGGAAGGGAGAGAGAGAGACATCAATGTGAGAGAGGAACATCTATCTATTGCCTCCCAACTGCTCCTCAACAGGGGATCCAACCTGCCCTGACTAGAATCGAACTTGCAACCTTTTGGTGCATGAGATGGTGCTCCAACCGACCGCGCACCTGGCCAGGGCTCTGGCCACTTTTGACAGCCCAGCCCCACCCCCAAAAGTCACAAAATTGGGACGGTTGGACATGAGTCCTAGTGTATTAGTGAGGCTAGGCAGCGTGTTGAGATGGGATGGCATTAGGTAGGACTGGGGTGAGAGGGGGTCATAAAAGTCCCCAAATCAAAAGAGATTCCTCTTCACTTCTCCCTTCAATAGGCTCTAAAGCCTACACCCTACCTTTGTCTTGCCTACTATCAGTGAAAAGAATGTCACATCTTGGAGAATACTTTACTAGTTAGCTTTCCTGCCTTTTTGTATGTATATAATTCTTAATAATTCTATATATCTAACTTAAATATGACTTTCCCAGAGAGCCTTACCTGAATCCTAGTCTACTTTATTTTAGCCACAGCACCGAAGAGCTCCTATAGCTCCTTGCCTTTTCTTTGTCATGAGATTCATCACACTGTGATTGCTCCTGCTTACCGCTTGCCCAAGAACTCTAATAGCAGGGGGCCCCATTTGTCTTGTTCACTGCATTTAACAAAGTGAGTTTTTAACCATAGGGGCTCAGGAAATACTTGTTCCATAAATGAACGACAGAATGTATGGCCTGATGCTAGCTAACTCACTCTGTTCAATTCCATGGGCACCGATGAGTCAGGTTGTATCTCCTACAGCCAGAGAAGCAGTGGTAACATGAGCTCAGGCACTGTGATCTTTGTGGCTATTCTGTAAATTAGCAAACTGATATTCAGTTCTTAGACATATATTTTATAAACCCGGTTGCTATGTGTTAGTCCTGGAAAAATTAATCCACTCTTAGAAGGTTAAACAAAAGCAGATTTTAAGAATGTGAAGATGATGGGGTTCTGCATTATGGAAAATTACCAAAATAAGCTCAACCAAGGAGACATCTATTATTCCCCTGATAATACCACAGCCTTTTAAAGGCCCAGGGATTTCAAGAGAAGCTCAAGCCATTTTCCTGAGGCAAGCTGTATATATTTTTCACAAAATGAAGAAATACCAAGACCTTGTTGCAAAATCTATGTTATATTTTAAATATTTATATTTTAATCATTTCCAAATAATGATTTTTGTAAAAAAAGATAAAATGCAAAATGGTTTGGCTCATGACAAGATAATTATAGAATATAAAAAGTAATAACACTTCATAGTAAACTTACTGCTTCCAGCCATCAGGGCACATTACCAACTAGAAAACTGGAAATACCTTAGGAAACAGCTATTCTAGGAATTGGATTACAGGACTTGCAGGACTGTGTTTCCTGAGAGAAAGGACGCAAACAAAGTGAGTCCTACCATGACTCAAGCTTCTGCCTGAAGTAATTTCTGAGCTGGGATATAAAAAGAGGAACCCAAATGAAGTTAGGCCATGTCCCTGAGAGGGCCATGTGGAGACATAGAGATACCACTCCTGACACTACCCAGACCTGAGTGAAATACTCTGTTGAGACTGGTACCAGCAATGTTGGTTTTCTTGAAGGATAATGTGAAGTTCCACCCCCAGCTCTTTCCTTTAGGTTTCCAGCACTGACGACAATAGAGTGCTTTCTGGGGAAGGACTAGAGCTAAGGCCGTGACCTGCACAAGGCGCCACGTGAGAAAGGGCCTGTGGCCGGCCTCAGGCATTCAGAGCCTGAACTGAGAACTGCCGGGAGCCAAGGCGCAATTTCCTGTAGGGACTTACCTCATAAGCACATTATCTTGATCTAGTTCATACTAACTTCAGGATCTTTCTCTGTTATATCACTTACCACTTTCTTTGCCTTTGTAGTTGTTCCCAATTTTACATTTAAATTTTAATTATAAAATAATAGGTTCATTGTTGGAATAAGCCTAACATTTTTTAAAGAAAAAAGTCAACTATAACCATCACCCACTCTTATCATTTTTTGTGCTTCCTTCCAGTCTTAAATTTTATAGGACAAATACCATTTTATTGTAAGGTTCCATTTCTCTTTGATAACTATTTATATCATATTAAAGTTTTCATTATTTAAACATGCTTCGATGTGCTCTCTTATACATAAATCTTTGACTGCATAGTTTCTTTTTATTTTCTATAAATTTCCAGTAATGGGAGAGCTGGGTTAGAGCATATGTATATGTTTAAAGATTGTGCCAATCAGCACGATCCATCTGTAATTGATAGAAATTCAGGTCATGCTAACTTAAAAAATGATGCTTTATTTGCTCTTATGACTGGATAGTCTAGGGATTGATCTACCCTCATTTATGGCTGAATACAGAGTTTACAAGTATCTGTGTGTGTGTGTGTGTGTGTGTGTGTGTGTGTGTGTGTGAGTGTGTGTGTGTGTTCTCAATTTTTCTGTAAATAATTTCTTCATAGATGTTTTGACTTTTTATTTTCTTAATGTGTCTTTCAGAGAGCATACATTTTAAGTTTGATAAGCTTAATTTATTAAATTTTTTTATGGTTTTTGCTTTTGATGTCTTAAGAAATCTTTGACTACCCTAAGGCTCAAGTTGCAAAGAATTTCTCCTCTGATTTATTCTCAAATATTATACTTTTGCATTTACATTATATTTGTGATCCATTTCAAGTGTTTTTTGTTTTGTATTTTGTGTGTGTGTGTGTGTGTGTGTGTGTGTAATGTGAAATGAAAGTTGTAAATTTTTTTTTAATTTGCCCATGTAAATATCCAGATGTTCTAGTACCAGTTGTTTAAAGAACTATCCATTTCCCTATTGAATGACTCTGGCACATTTGTCAAAAATTAATTGACATTTATAGATTGCTGGAGTCTTATTGTGTTCCATTGATCTATATATCTATTCTTATACCAGCACCACACTGCCATGATTGCTATAGATTTATTGTAAATCTTGAAGTCAGGTAGTAAAAGTTTTCCAATTTTGTTGTGTTTCAAAATGGTTTGAGCTTTTTAAGCCCATGGCTTTTCTGTAAATGCCTGCTGCTGGGATTTTGATTGGAATTGAATTGACTCTATAGGTCATTTGAAGAAAATTGCTATCCTAACAATATTGAATCTTCCAATCCATGAACATAGTATATGTCTCTATTTAGATACTCTTCAATTTATCTCAGTGGTGTTTTGTAGGTTTTAGTATATAGGTTTTACACATATTTCCTCAAATTTATTCCCCAGTATTTCATGGTTTTTGATGCTATTATAAATGGAATTTTCTTCAAATTTATTTTCCAATTCTTTCCCTGTCCACCTTAAAGCTCTGCTTACCTATGATTCCTTTTTGGCCTATTGGCTACATTCTCTCCTGCTACAGTTTCCCTCCAAGAGGAAAACTGGCCACTAACATTCCTAAACATAATTCTTAAAGGTCATGATTTAAAAGGAAGTTTCTTTCCTGTTAGCTCTATCAAGAAATTCCCAAAGACGTCTATCCTTGAACTGCCTTGAGTGACCAGATATTCTAGGTGTTAAGGAACTGGGAAGAGTTTGCTAAAGAAACCCCTTCCAAGGAAGGGTATTGGGAAGACAAAAAGCATCGTTAACCAAGTCCTCTACAATACTCATGACATACATTATCAAATAACTTTCTAAAAAAGGTGTGCTGACTTTACCATCCCATACACTGTGCAAATATTCTCTTTCCTTTTTCATAAATGGTTCTCTAAATGTTGATTTTCAATATGAAATCTCTGAATATTTATAACTACTGGATATTCTCCCCACCGCTGGCCTTGCCCTCCTCTTATTTGCTTATTGCACAAAGCCTGGCTTTTCTTGGGCATCACAGTGAGAATGCATTTTAATCCCTTGCCCAGGGAATTGAAATCATCAGTTAAAATCCTAACTATCCATCCAAAGAAGTTTGTTTAAGCTTCTAGTTGCCAGCATAGTGGAAATAGCCCATCTACTTTGAATTACAGTGTTAGTATGCTAAGAATGTTTAGAAAGCTCTTAACTTGGAAGAAAATAATTAGTAGTGGAAATTCCCACAGTTAGAATAAACTAGAAGACCAATATTATAATTAGACTCTTTCAAATGCTCTTCATACTTCTAGAAAGAGGGGCAGGTCTCATAACTAAGATTTCCTGTATCATGCATTATTTATTTTACTGATAGAACAGGAAGTATATTTTCCAATATAGTATTAATTTATTTAAGGTCTCTAGGGTTTTCAATATACAACACTTAAAAGAACTAATTGAACAACTGGGTCCTGAGACCCTCAAAGAGTTAATATACCTCTCTACATAAGAATTGGGATCATAAGTTTTATTAGTTAAACCTTACGGTCAGTTTTTCATCTTAAAGAAAACCTAGATATTAGTTTATACTATGGATCATCCCAAAGAGTATTGGTAGAAAGGCCAAACCATTTCTCTGTCTCTCAAATAATGAGTACATTTCTCTCTCTCTCTCTCTCTCTCTCTCTCTCTATATATATATATATATATATATATATATATATATATACACACACACACACACACACACACACACACACTGAGTGGCCAGGTTATTATGACCACCTGACGTTTGTAGGCAAATTAGCTATGATTTCGGGCTGAAGTTGCTAGAGGGTGAGACCATTATAAATAGGGAAGCAGGTTGTTTGCCACAAAGTATAAGTGACTTTTTTCTGAAGATATGGGTAAACAACGCGATTTAACAGCCTTTGAACGTGGGATATATTTGAATGTGAGTGGTCAGATTATTATGACCACCTGACATTAGTAGGGAAATTAGCCGTACACTGCATCGTATGGGATATGGAAGCCGAAGGCCTGTTCGAACAACTTTGCTATCTGCAGTTACCAAGATAAAATGTCTCCAATTCGCACAGGAACACAAGGATTGGATAGTCGAGCATTGGAAAAAATTCATGTGGTCCGATGAATCACGTTTCCAGTTGCATCATGCAGGTGGCAGAGTGAGAATTTGGCGGAAACAGCATGAAGACATGCACCCTACATGCATGAGTACAAACCTTCAAGTTGGTGGGGGCAGTGGTATGGTTTGGGGCATGTTTTCCTGTCATGATTTGGGCCCTTTAATTCGTGTGGAACAACGTCTGAATAGCACAACATCCCTAAGTATCGTTGCTGATCAAGTTCATCCTATCATGTTGATGGCGTATCCCAATGGAGACGGCTTCTGCCAACAAGACAATGTGCCATGCCCCGGTGCTCGTATTGTGCAGGAGTGCTTTCAAGAACATGAGGGAGACTTTACCTTGCTTAGGTGGCCCCACAATCACCAGATCTCAATCCAATGGAGCATTTGTGGAATGCAGTTAAAAGAGCCATCAGGCAGCTGGTTCCACAACCATCCAATCTCACAGAACTGGACAGTGCTATTCATCAGGCATGGTGTCAGATTCCCCTCATCACCTTTCAACATCTCGTGGAGTCAATGCCAAGAAGAATCGCCACAGTATTGAAGGCAAAAGGTGGCCCAACGAAGTACTGATAGGGTGGTCATAATAATCTGGCCATTCAGAATATATATATATATATATCTCCCACATTCAAAGGGTGTTAAATCACATTGTTTACCCATATCTTCAGAAAAAAAATCACTTCTACTGTTGCGGTAAACAACCTGCTTCCCTATTTATAATGGTCTGGTCCTCTAGCAACTTCAGTGCAAAATGATAGCTAATTTGCCTACAAATGTCAGGTGGTCATAATAATCTGGCCACTCAGTATGTGTATGTATGTGTGTATGTGTGTGTGTATGTGTGTATGTATATATATATTCGTGCACTGGGGTAGAGGGGGGGAAGGGCCCCTCAGTCTGGCCTTCACCATCTCCAATCTGAGACCCCTCAGGGAATGTCCAACTACCTGTTTGTGCCCACACTTTTAACAGATAACAGCTCCATTGTTGTTTCTTTCTTATGCTTAAAATCATTGGAATTAGTAGGTATTCAAAGTGTGTATACATTTTGGGGGGACACCCTGTGTATCTCTAGTCAGCGGTGAAAGAAACCAACAGCAGATTTGGAACCCCCAGACAGGGAACCTCACTCACTCCCCACTTGTCTCCCCACTTCACTTTCCACCTTCCTGGGCAGCAGGAGAATCAACGTTTTCTCTCATTAATTTGGAAAAGCACGTCCTGTCACCCGCTGCCCGGCAGGAGTGCGCTAGGCCCCAAGCAAGCGAGGCTCAGTCAGGGCAGCCTTCGCTTATGGGTGCTGGCACCCAAAGTACACATTCCTCCTCTACAGTCGCCCTGACTATCCCAGTGTTTCACTGAGAGAATGGAATTCCTCTCCACCTCTGGGTTCTTGATCTTGAATGCTGACCGAAGGCACCTCAGCGAGGGCTGCCCGCACCCACCAGGTGTGTCTGTCTGCATCTGCTCCCGCCTCAGCACCTGCATTAACCCTCTAGAGGTGATCTCGTAGCTGCACTAGCCTCTGTGGGAACAGGGCATCACCACTCCACCCTCTCACTGTCATCTCACAGGAGCCCACCCTCAGCACCCAGAACAGCCAGACACTCTCCAAAGGACGTGAGCGCATCAGAGGGGATGTGTGCACATCCTATGGGGGTGTTAGGCATGCTGGGTTGATGGAAGTGCAGTGGAGAGGTGGGGGAAACTTGTGCATGCCTTGGTTTGCAACTGTTGCAGGTGCGGGGAGGTTAGGTGACAGTGTGCTGGGGGATGTTCGCAAGCCAGGGGGGGATGTGCACACCGGAGGCCTCTGGCTTTGCAGATCCGCAAACCCCTGTGATGCGGCCAGGAGGACTTCAGTCTGGCCCATCAAGGTGGCTGTCCCTGCGATCCTGCACCTTCTGGGCCAGGAGGCAGATCTTGCGCAGCCACTCCTGGGCGCTGATGGCCTGCAGGCGCTACTTCAGCTCAGCATGCAGGCTCCCCTTTGCGCGCTCACAGCTGTCACCACTGCCATGTGGGGAGTACAGGCCGCCCTCCACCGGCCTGCCTCCCCTGTCCAGAGGCTCTCTGCACTGCTCACCTGCCCAGAGTGACTGGGGCTGGGTGGAAGCCAGGCGTCCTGCCCTGCCCAACCCCGGCCAATCCGCCCCTGTGCAAGCTGCTGCCCTGCCAGGAAGGGTCACAGATCTGGGTCCTGGGACCACGGAGATCCTCAAGCACTGCCCCCCGCCTGGCAGGGTCACGGATCCGGTCCCGGACCTCGGACAGCCTTGCCTGCTGCCGCCCGCCTTCAGTATGCAAATTAGCCGCTATCTTGTTGCTTCAGGGTGGGGGTCCCCACTGGGGTGCCTGGCCAGCCTGGATGAGGGGATGATGGCTGTTTGCAGCTGGTCACACACCCTTCAGGGTGGGGGTCCGCACTGGGGTGCCTGGCCAGTCTGGGTGAGGGGCTGAGGGCCATTTTCAGGCTGGAGGGCGACTGAAGCTCCCAACTTCTCCTTTTTTTCTTTTCCTTTTTTTTATTCTGGGATTTATTTACCTTCTATGGCTGTCACTGGAGCTGAGAGCCGGCTTTAGCTCTGAGGCTTGGCTCCAGCTCTGAGACCTCGGCTGCTGAAAGCACGGATCTGTGTTTGTTCTATAATTGAAACACTGTTGCGATCCTGCTGGCTGAAGCCCAGCTGGCCGAAAGCAGGTTTCTGGGTTTTGTTTAACTTCTATAATTGCAACATTGTTTCTTACAGTGCAAGCTCAGAGGCCGGCAGTGGCAGGCAGGGAACCTTGGCTTCCTCCTTCACTGGAGCAAGCAAGCCTCCTGTTTGCTTCAGCTGCCTGGCTGCCGGACAGCATCTTGGTTGGCAGTTAATTTGCATATTGCCCTGATTAGCCAATGGGAAGCGTGTCGGAGCTATGATTAATTACCATGTTTCTCTATTATTAGATAGGATATATATATATATATATATATATATATATATATATATATATTTCAGAGAACCTGTAACATAGATACAGATTCCCAGAAGTGTGGCTTCATTTTTCTAGCAACAAGTTGCTTGTAGTATAATTAAGGTTTTAACATTTCTATCTGAATGAAAAATGAAAAGGATCATTTTGAGAGTATATTTATTAAAGCTTGGGACAGTGAAACAAGGAAGGGCCTAGGATAGAGGAAGCAACAGAAGAAAGACTAGGTGGGTTGCCCTGGCTCTCTGGAAATGTTATAGGAAAGAAATGAGCTGAGGCAGGGCTGCTTTACTGGGAAGTCAGAGAAGAGGGGCCTTAGAGACAGGTTCAGGGGATAACCCTGGGATAAGCTGCCACTGCCCATTGCTCCCCTGGTTGCAAATCTTGTGGGGTCTCTTAGAGTTTAGGAGATGCATACCTATGGGGGAAAGAGAGGGGGATGGGAAATGTGCAGGAATGCTCCCAGGAGGGAGAGCACATCCTGGGATCTTCTTTTTGAGGGTTTTTAAAGCTGGGACTTTAGGGGAGATCTTAGGGGATGATCTGAAGAGATTATTTATCAGCTTTCCAGGTACATCCTTCCAGAATCATGGTCTCCACTCATTGCCCTCCTGGTTCTGCTGCTTTTCTGGGCCCAGGACTAAAATACAACTGAGGTCTAGATGTTATCTCCAGGGAGGTGAACTTCTGTATCTGGCTTTAAGTAGTTTGGTCAGTTTGTTCACCTGTGTCAGTCTCCCTGTTACACTTGTCCTGGCTTATTGGCCTGTCTCATTCCCCCGTCAGAGACTTTCATCCCTGAAATTTTTAGGGATGAGGAGAAGGACCAGTTTGTCTTCCGTAGCTGCTTCCTGCTGACAAGGGCCATGGTCTCGGCCTCCATGGGGTGTGGAAGTCGGTCTCTGCCTGACCTAAGGGGGACAAGGGAATAAGATCTGAGACTAGGATAGAGGCTGTTAGCTGATTCTTCCAAATTAGAGAGGCGGGGTCCCCAAAGCGTCATCATCTTGGTATCGAATTTTATCATTCCAGAAATGGAGTTGGTGGGTTGCTTTATATTTCATTGACTCTATTATGTTGTCCTAAAAATAAATCAGTTCAGCAAAATTTTTGAGTCTTATTTCAGGAGGCAGTGATGCAGACAGCCTTCCAAAGTGAGACCTATATTGTGTAAACAAGCAATAGGTTATTTAATAAGGAGTATGCCTATGAAAACAGAAGAAAAAGCAAAGGTTAATGATCAGAGGAAATTATAAGCTAGGTTCTGAGTTTGCGAGACTGTCAGTTTTAGACAGTTTTAGATATAAAACAAAGTTCCTTTTGCTAGAATAAAAGCAAGTGCTGACATTCTGATACATCCACTTTATTTGTAGTTTAAATATCACAGGTGGTGCCATCAGGTGCTCAGGTAAATTCTGTATGGCTTACACTGCATCATTAGTTCTCAATAATTCCAAGCAAAGAATAGGAGACAAAGAAAACATTACTTTGGAAGAAAAATAGAAAAATTGAGGATCCAATTCAGTGTGAAAAATAAAACTTTAACTAGAGGCTAATAGCCACAACTGTGTATTAGAGATTCTATTGAAACACAATTTTCACCCTCATTTTTATCAAAGAGCCAAATTGAGACTATTTACTGTATTGTCAGTTTCAATTTGTCCTGATTATTTGCATAAACACAAGAATTGTAATTGGTCATATAGGCTCTTTTAACTCTGCTTTGCTAGAATCTCATAAGGAATCTCCAGGCTGAGCTGTCATTAGCCCTAAAAGGCAAAGAAGCCAATCCATCTAATTGCCATCATATTTTTCCTGCAATACCTATAGATTTGGATGAATTCCTTAAGTTCTCAAGGCTCCCAAAAATGTCTTGAGGTTCTTTCTTTGCCATCTCCTAGGATAGAAACCTTTATTCCTTACCTGGAAAGACTGCCATGAACCATGTAAATATGCAAGGTACTAGGCTTTTTCCAAGGGGCTCTTATTGGACTCAAAGGCAATCTTCATTCCTTAAAGCTTTCTGGTGACATCCAGAGTACAGGCATGTCTCTCTTAATCATGAAATTCCAGTCATGGTCTTGGGTAATAAAACCACAATTGGAAACTGGTTTTTTGTGTCCTAATATAAAGAGAACAGATTCTAATTGGATTCATGCAAACAAGGATATCGCCATGAAAAGAATAATATTCACTCATTAAGAGTTGCCAAATTCTGGGGGGATTGGGTAGGGAGAAAATAGAAAAGCTTCAATATTGCTTGCAAATATGTCTTTAGAAAGATCCATGGAAAGAACTCTGACTTACTCTAACTTACAGGTTTCTAAGAGGTCACATCTTTGAACTCGATGAAGATTTATAGAACTCTAAGGAATAATTGGATTCATGGAAATACTGGCAAATAACCAGGATAAACAAAACTTGATTATATGGGACTGAATGAACTGAGGATTTTTATTATTCTTATGACCATTCATAATATAGCTGAGTTTTAAATCTTTTTGTTTTCCTGCTCCATTACCTAATACCATGAATTCTTAGTATTATTACTATTTAATTTTTTTTTTTTAAAAAAGAGTAGGTGGTATTATTATACCTGTAAATTGATTCAATTCTAAGGGGGAGGGGGGGTTGATACTAATTTAAATTACACATTTTAACATTTGTACTAATTCTCCATGTAATTAAGATTTTTTTTCATAAAATGTTCAGCATCCACAATTCACATATAACCAAGGAGTTAAAGCATTTTCCAAAGTGACAGAAGCTTCTATCAATTGGTATGCGTTGCTCCCCAGCTTCCGATGTTCAGAGAGTACATGAGGCATTTTTGACCAAGAGGCTTTTTTATATACTTCTGAATGACAGAACCAACATGCTCATTGCTTATCTGCCTATTATGAACTAAATATATAGAGCAGCCCAGACTCATCTTTGACCCTTTAATGTGTGTATTTATAATGCCTATAAAATTGTAAAATATTTTCCATCATAGTTTTATTTTGAAAAAGAATTTGTCAGTTATCAGTGCAATTTACTTTTTATTCTGTAGTTTACTACTACTTTAAATTCTTTTTACATTTGTTTTTAAAGCTTATCTCAAAATAATGACCTAGGTGCCAAAGGATTGGCCTTATTGAAGAATTTTACTTGTTTACTGCTTTCAGTAAGTGAAGGATGTACTTTTATTTGGTTCGTTACTTTCACCTACCCTTCTTTCTTCCTCAGGTTGGATCCCCACTCATTTCAAAACAACTATTGTAAAATTACAGGAAACAATCTTAATACCCATCAGATTATTACTGGTCAAATGCATAAGAATGTTATAAAAGCACTAAAGACAGATGTTAAAGTGAAAAAAATATCTACCATTGCATATAATAAACTCTCACTTTTAAAATAAAAATGGTGATGCTATCTATGCATAAATCAGGTATAGAAGAATACACAAGAAGCTGTCCACAACTTCACTACTATGGGAAGATTGTTGAGTGTCTCTATTGAGGTGGAGTTGGTGAGTGATGATAGGACTTCTCACTTTCATTTTTTTAAAAGAATTTTCTCCTATCCTCTCTCTTTTAAAAAATGTTTTTATTAATTTTAGAGTGAGAGGGAGAGAGAGATAGAAACATCAATCACACGCCCCCTACTGGGGATCAAGCAACCAGGGCAGGTTCCCTGACCAGGAATCAAACCAGTGACTTCTTGGTGCATGGGACAACACCAAATCAACTGAGCCATGCTGGCTGGGCATCATTGTCAATTTATAACCTCAAGGAAAAGACTAGCTTTTTCTATAACTTAGATAAACTTAAGTAATGATCTTCTTTTTTCTATGTCCATGAATTCTCTTTTTTTTTCTTTTTTGCTCAATGCCTCCACTCCAACTACCTTTCTCCACCCACCCCACCCCCACCACCACCAGAGCTGTCTGCCTGCTCTCTAGCGATGAGTCGTTCTCTATTTTCTTGGTAGTTCAGTTTGTTCATTAAATTCCACATATGAGTGAAATCATATGTTACTTGTCTTTCTCTGACTGGCTGCTTTCACTTAGCATGTTCTCCAGGCCCATCCATGCTGTTGCAAAGGGTAAAATTTTCTTACTTTATCCAGAAAAGTAGCATTGCGTAAATGTATGACAGGTTTTTTACACACTCATCTACTGATGAACAATTGGGCTGCTTCCAAATCTTCACTATCCTCCTATATAATAAGGAGGTAATATGCAAATTAACCTTCACAAGATGGCTGCCTATGACCAGGCTGGCAGGGGGGTTAGTGAGGGACGACCAAACGACTGAACGAGCAGGCTCCATGGGGCTACCAAGCCGGTGGGGGGGACAGTTAGGGGTGACCAGGCAGGCAGGCAGGTGAGTGATTAGGAGCCAGCAGTCCAGGATTGTTAGAGGGATGTCCCAGGTTAGAGAGGGTGCAGGCTGGGCTGAGGGCCACCACCCCCCATGCACAAATTTCGTGCACTGTGCCTCTAGTTGTAAATAATGCTGCAGTGAACATAGAGGTAGATACATTCTTTCAAATTAGTGTTTCGGTATTCTTCAGATAAATTTCCAGAAATGGAATCATTGAGTCATAAGACTGTTCCATTTTTAATATTTTGAGGTAACTCCATACTGCTTTCCAGAATGACTGCACCAGTCTGCATTCCACCAGCAGTGCACGAGGGTTTCCTCTTCTCCACAACCTCATCCAATACTTGATGTTTGTTCATTTATTGATGATAGCCATTCTAATAGGAATGACGTGATACCTCATTTTGGATTGAATTTGCATCTCTCTGACGATTAGTGACATTGAGCATCTTTTCATATATGTATTGGCCTTCTGTATGTGCTCTTTGGGGAAGTGTCTATTCAGGTCTTTAGCCCATTTTCTTTATTGGATTGTTTGGATTTTTTTGGTGTTCAGTTTTATACGTTCTTTATAAATTTTGGATATCAATCCTTTATCAGATGTGTAATTGGCAAGTATGTTCTCCCATTCAGTGGATTGTCTTTTCATTTTGTTGATGGCTTCCTTTGCTGTGCAAAAACTCTTTAGTTTGATGTAGTGCCATTTGTTTATTTTTTATTTTGTTTCCCTTGTCCTAGGAGGTATATCAGAAAAAAAATATTGCTACCAGAAATGTCTGAGATTTTACTACCTGTGTTTTCTTCTAGAATTTTTATGGTTTTGAGTCTAACATTTAAGTCTTTAATCTACTTTTAGTTTATTCTTGTGTGCAGTGTATGAAGGTGCTCTAATTTCATTTTTTGCATGTATCTGTTCAATTTCCCAACACCATTTATTGAACAGACTATCTTTAGTCCATTGTATGCTTTTGCCTCCTTTGTCAAATATTAATTGGCTATAAAGGCATGGGTTGGTTTCTGGTTCTGTATTCTGTTGCATTGATCTATATGCCAGATTTTATGCCAGTGCCTCACTGGTTTGATTGCTACGGCCTTGCGGTAGAGTTTGATATCAGGCACTGTGATTCCTCCAACTTTGTCCTTCTTTCCCAAGATCACTCTTGCTGTTTGGGGCCTTTTGAACTTCTCGATAATCCTGATTTCATGAAGAAAATTGCTTCCTGCTTTTCTGAAGCTACCTCTGTCACCTCATCATTATGGAAAATAGACTTGTATTTATTGTTACAAACCCTTCTAAGTAAAACTTAATTTTCCCTAATGATTTGTGGGAAGAAAGCACACAAAAGTCTCTTTTCGCTTTTATGTCCTTTGTATCAAAGATGGTTCATGCTACTAATATAAAACTTATATAAAACAATAATTGACAATAATTACACAGTTGAATAAAAATAAGCAATTTTAGAATGTTTCAGGATGAACTTTTTAAAAAATATTCTTTTAGGTAATCTTAAAATGAAAATGACTTTAATATGCTCATTAAATTCAACAAAGTTCAAATACAGACTTACAGCTGTTAAAATCATGAAATTGACACTAATGTTTTATCATCACTATTTAGCATTTATCTTATAATAGGAATTAGGTTTTGTTATGTACAATTACCAAAAACATTTAATGTTCAGAAAAGAATATTAATAATGTAAATATGCTTACTAAAGACCTGATATGTAAATCAAACTATCCAGATGTATAATTAATCTTATCTTTGCATTTCTGAATGCTCTTTAAAAATTTGGCTGCAGCAGCCATATTATAACAATGAGCATAATAGAAAAGCTTCTGTATTTGTTTTTGTTTTGTTTTTAGATGTGATTGCATGGTTTTATATTTACATATCTTTATCTCCTGGAACAGACTTTTTTCTTTTAAGTTTATTTGCTTATTTTTATTCAACTGTGCAATTATTGTCAATTATTGTTTTATATAAATTTTAAGTTTATTTTAAGAATTTCCACATTCTCTAAATGGGTCATGGTCTTGTTGGATGTTTTATGTTATCTTGATTTTCTGTTTTATTTCCTCTTTAGCTCTTCTTATTACAATCTAATTGTACTTATTTAGGTTTCTATGGTCTGTCTCATGAACTAGAATGTTAATTCCACAAAGATTTGTTTGTTTTGTTTATTCGTGTGTCTACAGAAACTAGAACAGTTCCTGGCATGTAGTACGTGCTCAATTTTTTTAATAAATAGAAGTCAATGCAGTGCCTGAATGACAAAACCAGTTGGAACCAGATAGCTACTTTCTAGAAGTGGGTCACATATTCTAGTTTACAATGGGTGCCTCATTCTTATTGCCTGGCACACTTTATTGATTTATGTTCTCTGCCTGGCTTTGCTTAACTTTGAGATTGTAACTCTTGAAACATGCTCCCAATGTATTACTCTCTAACATATCTTAAGTGGAACACTTAGATCAATAATTCATTTGACAGTTATTACAATAATAGATTGCATCCTCAGTTGAAACTTGTGAGCCCTCCCACCCATTAAAAGAAAGGCTTGCACTGATGCAAATGAAGTCGCACCTGTGAAAGGTTTATGGCCACTGGCATGCTCCACCATACCCAGGGGAAAGCCACAACATATGATTCACCTACAGTGAGCCTAAGGAAGACACAGGGTAAGAATTCCACCCAAGCTATGTGTATTTCCATTTCAGAATTATTTTAAGTTTGCAAAAACCTATTTTGTTCTATGTCACCACTTACCAGGTTAGTGCATTGATCAATTACACATAACTCATCATTTTATTGACATTTTTACAATGTATATGAGCTGAAGCTGCCGCATCAAACACTGAAATCAGGACAGCGAAGATGTTGTCCTCTGGACCGGCACCCCCTCACCTCTGCAGATTGTTGTTTTGAGGACACGGGGTTAGGGCACTAGAACTGGGCATTGTATTGCCATTACAATATTGTGGAAAAAACACCTTGAATTGCAGTGGCAAATGACAATGAGCATTTATATCTTGCTTGCTTATCTATGCGTCAGCTGCAGTTTGGCTGGGTGCAGCAGGGCTTGAGTGCAAAAGGCAGAAGACCGTATTTTCAAGTATGTTGTTCTCATATTGTTTATGTGGCCAAGTCACAGCACTAAACTCTCCAAAAAGAACAGAGATATACACGCCACCCTCCTGGAGCCTGAGCAAGGATGCACAGGTCAGATGGTATTCAAGGAAGTAGAAGTTTTAGACCAATGAATCAACCTGTTATATACCCACATTACATGTAGACAGAGACGATGTCAGCTATGATCTTAGACCTCGGTATGGTAGTCCGATTTAAAAAGTTCAGGTGGTGCCCTTTTTATGGCAAAGATGAACTACCAACATCGACTATGAAGAGTGAGGACTGGTCAAGCACGTTACTCACTGGGCATGAAGTTCTCAGAACCTGGATATTAGAATTGGAACTACAAAGCACGGGCATCTCGTAAGCTTGAGGCAGCAGTAACCACAGAACCTGAGGAGTCGCTGTGTCTCCAAAGATGTGGGCAGAAACCACCTTTTTGCAGTTTCTCTAATGGAATTACAATTAACCACAGGCTTGTTGTGGAATATGGCTCCACTGGGTATTACAAGTTTGGCCTAATGAAAACAGTGCAATGGTGCACAGCATATTCTCTCTCTCTCTCCGGAAAGGTACTTAAATGGTGATTTCACAAAATATTACTTTTAATCAAATCACATGGGTAAATGTCATTATTTTATCATTTTTCTCTACATAGATGAAATTTTATCAAAGATCATTTTTTCAGCCAAATGTGCTATACAGTTTTGATGACGTTTTCTTATTATTTGACAAACTTTCCATTAAACCTGGCTTCCATTAAAGAGAACAGTGTGCTGAAGAAGAAACACATATGTTTATGTCTATAAATCCAAAGGGAACACAATATTTTCTTGGTCCCAAATTGAAAGATTCTTCCAGGACAAACAAAGGATTGCCAGTGGGAACTCTGGATCTCGTATTTCAAGTGAGCTGGGGAAGCTGGACATTTTTGTGAAACAAAAACATACAGTAATTTCAAATTACACACATTCACAGAACAAACCTTTGCCAAACTGGCTCTCAGAGATTATTTTTCCACCTACCTAGTTTAATGGCTTTTCTTTTAAGTATTAGTTGAAAATATTTACCTACAAGCTCAAAGGAATGTCCTGAAGTTGATTAAAACTTGGTTGGAAATATTCTAAGTTTTTAAAAAATGATTCATTATGAAGAAAAGTACAGAGTGTTTTCTTGTCACTAACAATACAATCTGAAACATAAAATGTGGCCTCTTCTCAATGACCTAAGAAATGTCATTGACAACAATAAAGTTGCAAGTAACTTACAAATTATGTACTAAGAGTAGAATTAATAAATACAGTGAGAGAGATTAGTGACTTTAGCTGCACAAGATGAAAGAATTAAGAAGCCCCACTCAAGAAGTTGTGTGAAACTGTTAAAACTCCAAATTCCTCAAAATATTTATTAAACAGACAAAAATAACTAGCAACAAATTGGAAAAGAAATTCCTTGGCTTAAACCACTAAGTAGACAAGAGGATATAAAATTTGCACAACCTGACCACTCCCTCTGTTTAAAAACAATCATTTAATAAACAGCTCGAAGCAAGAAACTCTCTCTTGATTTTCAACCAAAACAGCTCAACATCGGCTGGACTGGTGGGTCTAATCATGTGCTAGCACATAGGCCACTTGGCGCACTGCTCATTTTTTTTTTTTTTTTTTTTTTTTTTGCCAGAAAACTCCCTCACCCCCTCAAGAATGTTTTTATTAGAGTTAGCAAATAAAGGAATTTTAGTTTTTATTTTATGGTCACTGGCATCAGCGGTTACAATTTGAAATAACTACCGTATCTTAGCAACTCCAGTCTTAACAAAATAAATACAGCAAGGAGCAAACAGGCTTCAGGCCACACCAGCATCTCATCAGCATCCAGAGAAGAAAGGGGCAGGAGCAGGGGACAGCTCTCCTGTGGTGCTGGGCCTGGCAGCTCTCCCAGCGCCAGCATCATGACAGGACTTTCCATTCCACAGCAGGAGCACCTGCAATGCTGAATTTTAGGGGAAAAAATCGTTCACTTAGTCCTACAAGGGCAGACATGAGGGAGGAAGGAAAAAGGATGATGTTTTGGAAAAAAAAAAAAAAAGATGTGAGGGGGGAAATACATTTAAGTATTATTTTGTTCTTTTTTTTTCTCCTGGGGCAGGGTGGCCACAATGGGGCTTTTCTCCTAAATTGCATCAAAATCAATGTTCATACTTGCACAGCCTGAGAAGTTCCTTCCCTTAGACCAGTGGTTCTCAACCTTCTGGCCCTTTAAATACAGTTCCTCATGTTGTGACCCAACCATAAAATTATTTTCGTTGCTACTTCATAACTGTCATGTTGCTACTGTTATGAATCGTAATGTAAATATCTGATATGCAGGATGGTCTTAGGCGACCCCTGTGAAAGGGTCATTCTACTGCCAATGGGGTCACGACCCACAGGTTGAGAACCATTGTCTTAGACACTATAGCCTGGTATAGCTTCAAATTATGACTGAAATAAAAAAAAAGGGTACTAAATAAATCTTTAGTGGATAAATTAACGAATCTACTTCTGTCCTCTCAAACGGGTTTGAAAATATTGAAGACAAAAATCTATTGAACTTATTTCATCCCCTGGATGGATTGCTCACAGGGTTGCTGATGTAGAATTAACCTGGATAGGTTGCTTACAGGGTTCCTGGTGGAGAATTAAATTCTCATTCAACGTGGTCCAAACACCCGCATCAGTCTGAAGTCAACCTGAGGCTATGCAATTTCAAAGAAAGATCAGGGACTTTGTGGTTAGATAGACTTCACTAGGGCCCATTATGTCATCATTTCCAGCTCTGTGAGCTTATAATATTACATTTAACATCTCTGATCTTCGGTTTCTTTTCAGCCAAATGGGATAAAACTCCCTCAGGAAAAAGATGGCGGTAAAGTTGTCAATTGGAATAATGTATGTAAGGCTCTCTAGCTCATTTCCTTGTAAGTACATTTACCATCAACAAAGTTAATTCACTTCCCTTTTCTTGATTTCCTTTCATCTGAGTCATATAGGCCACCATCCACAAACACATCACATCTGGCAGCCGGCTCAACACTCTCCCGTTGTATACCAACCAGCTTTATCTCCACTTCCCAGGATATTTCGCTGTTGAGTTCTTTGGTTCATTAACTCTTGAATCCGTTTTATCCTGTTCATCTCCAATTATAAATTGATATCTTGTTTAAGGCTTCATTAACTCTTGCTTGATTGCAAGAGCCCAGCATTGCTCATCTAACCTAATCTTGGCCTTCCAATCGGCTGCCAGAATTCTCTTTCTAATTTTGACCAGGTATTTTTCTGCTTTAAATTCTCCTTTCTATGATATATGAGGCCTCCAATTTCTAGGCTATCCCTATTTCTCAAGTCTCATTTCCTGGATATCTTCTTACCATGAACCTTATACTCCAGTCAAATCAGTCTGTTTTTATTGCTGCTTCATGACTCAACACTTTGGCAATTCTTGAACCATATACGTAAAATGCTTTTTTGCCCAGTTGAGAAACTCCATCTGCACTCAACTGAAGTATTATCTCCGCAGTGAAGACATTCCTGTAATCTCTTTAGAAGGCTGATAACATTTTATCCAGGACCATGTCAGTACAATATCTTATGTCTTCATAGCACTTAATTACAATTCATTGGAATAATTTATTTCCTGTGTGTCTTTCTTATTAAACCATGAGTCAGAGAGTAGAAGACCTGACATTACAAATTATGTTTTAGTATTCCCATTGACTGGCACAGTACCTGAGATGCAATAGGTGCTCAATAAATGTTAACCCATCTCCTTTACCACTCTCCTTCCTACCCTCCAAATAATAAAAGATGAATTAAATTGGCTTGTTTTGACTTATATTTTGATCATATTAATGGAATAATTTACTTCATTTGTTAAAGTAATGTCTAATATAATATATATATATATATATATATATATATATATATATATATATGCCTAAGTGACCGTTAAGATGGAACAACTGGAAAACCAGTTGACCAGTCTCTATGATGCGCACTGACCACCAGGGAGCAGAGGCTCAACACAAGAGATGCCCCCTGGCAGTGAGTGTGCCCCCACAGGGGGAGCACAGCTCAGCCAGAAGCCAAGATCACGGCTGACAAGCACAGCTGTGGCAGCAGGAGCCTCTCTCAACTCCACGGCAGCACTACCGAGTGGCAGCAGCAGGTGCAGCGGGCCGGGATGAGCACGAGTGGTGCAGCATCTGGCCCTGGTTCTGGCTTCTCCCTGGCCGTCTGCCGCTTGGCATACTGCTACATCCCTCTCACAACCTGGGACCCCTCGGGGGCCAAAACTGGCAGTCAGACATCCCCTGAGAGGTCCTTGATTGCAAGAGGGTGCAGGCTGGGCTGAGGGACAACCCTCGCCCCCCCCCCCCCGCTCCCCAGCACAAATTTTGTGCACTGGGCCTCTAGTCTAAAATAAGACTGAGTATCTCTTTAACCCATAAACTTATACTTAAGTAGAAAAATAATTTGATGTTATTTTTGTGCTTTGTGAATACTTCTGATTTCTGTTTCCTTGATTAACAAAATCCTATTTGTGGTTTGTAACCTTAAATCTCCATTAAGCCTCTATATTATTCTGCTTCTTGCTACTCTCACCCCACACACATCTCACTTTATATTTCCTTAGAAAATGCTCATGGTATGCATACAATAAAAACAAAACAAATCATAATGATGATTGAGATAAAAAGGTTTCCAAAAGAAGCCACAGGACCTATAAGAACTGCAGAGATGGGAAATGAGCTGCGCCCCCATCCACGAGTGGTGCTTGAGAATCTGGAGGGATATCTTAGCTGTAGAGTTCCTCCCTGAGTGCAAGGGTCCCAGCCCCACGCTGGGCTCCCAGCCCAGAGCACCAGTGCCAGAGAGAGGAGCCCCACAACATCTGGCTGTAAAAATCAGCAAGAATTCTGTCCATCCGGGTGAGACAGGGGGCTGCTGGCAACCCAAGCATCCTCTTAAAGAGCCCATGCACAGACTCACTCACTTGCAGGCACTTGCCTGGCCTCCAGTGGAAGAACTGCAGCTGGGGGTCGAAGGGGGAACAGAGACATACAGAGAGAAACTGAGTTGTATGGATCCAGGGCACAGGTTGGAGGGAGAGCTTCCATTGTCCCTATGTTGATCCGTGCCTTCACATGGCCAAATCTGAATCTGCCCTAGTCTAGTGAATTAATCTTACCCCATCACTCAGATGACTTCCTGAGACCCCACCTTTCAGTACTACCTTAGAGGTAGCCAGCAGCAGGCCTCAGCAGGCTATTTTGCTGAATGGTTCTAGGCCCACTACTGATGTCAGGCGGGCTCAGTTCGCAATGGTGGCCATTCCCACACACATCTAGGCCAAGCACAGGCAACTACCAACTGTGGGTCACTTTGGAGCTCCTACCAGGTAGCCCAGGGCTGGTCACACTCAGCTGTTTACCTGGCCCTTTAACAGAAACACCCAGTTGAAACAGCAAAAATAATATTTTTAAAAAATGAGGATAGTTTAAGGGATTTCTAGGACAACATCAAATATAACAACATCTGCACCATAGGTGTACCAGAACCAGAAGAGGAAGAGCAAGGGATTAAGAATCTATTTGAAAAAATAATGGCTAAAACTTCCTTAATCTGGTGAAGGAAATAATACAAGTCAGGAAGCACAGAGTTCCAAACAAGATAAATCCAAAGAGGCCCACACCAGGAGAGGTCATAATAAAAATGCCAAAGATTAAGGAAAGAATCTTAAAAGCAGCAAGAGAAAAGCACTTAGTTACCTACAAGGGAGCTCCCACAAGACTGTCAGTTGATTTATCAACAGAAGCTTTGCAGGCCAGAAGGGATTGGAATGACATACTCAAAGTGATAAAAAACAAAGACCTGCAACCAAAACTACTCTACCCAACAAGATGATAATTTAAAATGGAGAGATAAAGAGCTTCCAAGACAAGTAAAAGCTAAAGGAGTTCATCACCACCAAACCAGCATGACAAGGAATGTTAAAGGGACTTTTTTAAGAAGAAAAAAAAATAAAAGAACATAAATATGAATTAAAATATGACAATACAATACCAACATACCTATCAATAATCATTTTAAATGTAAATAGATTAATACTCTAATCAAAATATATAAGGTTGCTCAATGAATAATAAAATAAGACCCATGCATATGCTATCTAAAAGATACCCACTTCAGATCAAAAGACTGATTTAGATTGAAAGTAAAGGAATATAAAAAGATATTTCATGCAAATAGAAACAAAAAAACTGGGGTCGCAATACTTATATCAGACAAAATAGACTTAAAACAAAGGCTGTAATAAAAGACAAAGAAGGACCTTTCATAATGACAAAGAGATCAATCCAAAAAGAGGATATAAACATCTATGCACCCAACCTAAGAGCAACTAAAGATGTAAAGCAAATATTGACAGACATAAAGGAAGAAATTGACAGGGATGAAGTCTTAGTTGGGGACTTTAACACCCCATTGTCATTAATCAATGGATAGATCCTCCAAACAAAAAACCAACAAGGAAACAGTGGCCTTAAATGACACATTAGAATGCGTTATTTATTCATTTATTTATTTATTTATTTATTTATTTATTTATTCATTCATTCTTGATTTGAGAGAGAGGGAGAGAGAGAGAGAGAGAGAAACATTGATCTGTTGCCTCCCACATGTGCCTCAACCAGGGATTGAACCCACAACCTGGGTATGCACCATGACTGGGACTTAAATCTGCTATCTATTGGTGTATGAGTCAACACTCCAACTAACTGAGTCACACTGGCCAGGGCCAGACCAGGTAGAATTAATTGATATTTTTAGATCATTTCACCCCAAACAACACAATATACATTCTTTTCAAATACACATGAAACCAGCATTATTTACAATAGCCAAAATATAGAAGCAACCTAAGTGCCCATCAATGGACAATTGAATAAAGACATGGTACATATACACTGGAACATTACACAACATTAACAAAGAATACACTCTTACAATTTGCAACAATCTGGATGGACTTAAAGAGCATTAACCTAAGTGAAATAAGTCATACAGAGAATGACAAATACCATATAATTTCACTTATATGTGGAATCTAAGAATGAGAGAAATGAACAAACAAAACAGAAACAGACTCATAGATACAGAGAACAAAATCCTATTTTTACCATTGAAGAGAATTGGGGCAGCTGGGTGAAAAAAGTGAAGGGATTAAAAAGTACAAATTTGTAGTTACAAAATAGGCATGGGGATATACAGTACAGCATATGGAAAATAGTCATTAATACCGTAATAACTGTGTATGGTGCCAGGTGGGTAGTAAAGTGTATAAATGTCTGACTACTATGCTGTATACCTGAAACTAATGTAAAATAATATTGACTGTCAATCGTAATTTAAAAAAACTTTTTTAAAAGATAGAAAAAACAGAATACATGTGAGGTGCTCAAGAATGCAGTTAAATATTTTAGGTTCAATATTTCCATAACAACTTTCCTGGTGGGTTTAAAGGAAAATATTTCACTAATTGCCCATCTTCAAGAAAGCCACCCTCAACCATTCAGATTTAATCTAGTCCCATCCTTATTAGAATTACTGCCTCTAAAAATAAACAAATGGGACTACATCAAAATAAAAAGCTTCTGCACAGCAAAAGAAATCATTAACAAAACAAAAAGGGAGCCCATTGTATGGGAGAACATATTTGGCAATGGTACATCTGATAAGGGGTTAATATCCAAACTGTATAAGGAACTCATACAACTTAACAGAAGGAAGACAAACAATCCAATTACAAAGTGGGCAAAAGACCTAAATGGACATTTCTTCAAAGTGGACATACAAATGGCCAAGAGACATATGAAAAAATGCTGTTACTAATCATCAAAGAGATGCAAATTAAAATGACAATGAGGTATTGCTTCACACCTGTCAGAATGCCTACCATCAATAAATCAACAAATGACAAGTGCTGGCAAGGATTTGGAGAAAAGGGAACCCTAATATACTGCTGGTGGGAATGCAGACTGGTGCAGCCATAATAGATAACAGTCTGGAGTTTCCTCAAATAATTAAATATGGAACTGCCATTTGACCCAGTGATCCCACTTCTAGGAATATATCCTAAGAAACCCAAAGCACCAATCAGAAAGAATGTATGCACCCCTGTGTTCATAGCAGCACAATTTACAATGGCTAAGACCTGGAAACAGCCCAAGTGCCCATCAGTAGATGAGTGGATAAAAAGCTGTGCTACATTTACACCATGGAATACTAGGCAGCAGTAAAAAAAAAAAAAAAAAAAAAAAAAAAAAAAAAGGATTTCTTACCATTTGAGACAGCATGGAGGGACCTGGAGAGTATTATGCTAAGTGAAATAAGTCAGTCAGAGAAAGACAAGTATCACATGATCTCACTCATATATGGAATCTAAGTAACAAAATAAACTGGTGAATGGAGTGGATCCAGAGACATGGACGCATGGAACAGAGTGCGGAATCTGTGAGGGAAAGCAGGGGAGGGGGAGGAGGGAAGATAATCAACCAAAGAATTTGTGTGCATATATGCATAACCCATGGATGCAAACAGTGGGTGGTGATGGCCTGGCACGGGGGAGGTGGCGAGGGGGCTGGAGGGGGTCAATGGGGGGGGGAAAAGTACATATGTAACACTTTCAACAATAAAGTTTTTTTAAAAAGAGAAAGAAATGCTGCCTCTACTTTATTGATAAGATGGTGTAAAATTTCTCCCTGTACACACCAAAGAATATCTCAAAATAAAAAGAAACTATAGAGGGGACATCATCATTATGTCTGAAAAAGAAGTGAAATGACAAAAAGTTAGAAAAAGGGAGAAAAAATAAGTGACATGGTCAGAGAATAAATTCATTCAAGCAATGTGACCTGAGTTCCTACCACCTACTTGGCACTGTGTCTGGCACTCAGGAAAATAAACTTTAAAAATGTCCCAGCCCTTCAAGGTTGTCAGGGAGACAGACAGACACCCACCAATTATTATGCTATGACTTGAGCTTCATATTGTTCAAGAATATTCTGTTAAGGACCTATAATCATTAATTATTGAGCAAAAGTCATGCTTAAATATAACATCATTAATTACTATTGTGTGGGGAGAAAAAATGATTTACAAATGTTTAAGATGGTGAGGTTGTTTTAAGGATAACACAAATTAAAATTATATTGCTTTTCTTTATAAACTTTCTACATCCCAGTTATAATCTACTTTCTAAATAGTACACAATGCCATGCTTTTATCATTAAATACAGATGCCCAGTTAAATCTAAATCTCAGATAAATAACACATACTTTTTGGTATGAAGTATTCCCATATATTACATGGTACATACTCATACAAAAACGTATGCGCCATTTTATCTGAAATTCAAATTAAACTGAGCACGCTGCACTTGCATTTGCCAGACCTGGCAATCCCCTTCAGAGCGGCCTGTCCCGTCAGCAGACGCCGCCGCCTCCCCTGCCGGTGGCTTCAGTGGACGCCACGAGGGCACGAGGGCGGGCGCCACGGCCCGCGTGGCTGCGTTTACAACAGCACTGGGCTCAAGCAGAGGCTCGGCAGCTGCGTCCCCCTTCTCTCCCCAATGCTCTGGTTCATCACACAAGTGGCAAAGCGCGACCTTTCCCCTTCCATCCTCCTGAGGAAAACACACTTTCTAAACGGGTGAAAGTCTCAAAAATTAAAACTGACTGTGAACTGTTCCAGAAGCTTGAGGCTGTCAATGCTTTATGCTTTTAAGCAGTTGCCATAATTCACCCCAGAGGCATCTGCATATTTTTGTGGAGTTTTTCATGGTGTGTAGTGAACTTTGATATCTTTTGGGAATAAAAGAGCTCTCTGTCTGTCTATCTACACATATATATTTAACAATGCAAGTTATTGTTACAAAATGTAGGCTGTTGTCAATTTCAGTTCCCTGTCAGATCAAAAGAACAGAGCAGGCAGGAAGGAGAGGATGAGCTCACTGCCTACGCTAATAACAAGCCGGGTCCCGAATTGGCAAAGGCAGCCCTCGCTGCAGAGATTGTTTTTAACACCATAAGCAGACATTTAAAAAACTGCATGGTGACAGGAGAGTACATTTTAAATTGTCAACCTTCATGATGTCCTTTTGAAGAATAGCAATTACATAACCGGGAGCTTTATTTTGCATTTGAAATATATATATATAAAGCACTTGGCAGTGTTATGCACAACTCCGTATCTGAATACTTTATAAAAATTATTTAGTTTTTACTATTACCTTTTTCCCCCCTATTACCAAATTACTAGTTAAAGTTGCCATCAATATTAAGTAGGTAGTACAGAATTACAACTGTTTTCTATTTAAATTATTAACAAATGTATTTAGTCAGGCCATTAACCATATGCCATTTTTTAATCACATTCAAAGTCCAGTTTGTAATGTTGCAAGGGTCACACTTTTTGTCATCTTTATAGCATTAAAAGAGTTTGTTAATATTCTAACAATTTGTTAAAGTTTAAGTCACTTCCTATTAGGCAATGAGAGAGGAAAATGCTATCCAAAAAGTAATCTTATATCACCACAACATCATTTATTCTTTTTTTCTAATTCTCATCTCCTTTGGAAATAATTCTAGAAAAATCTCTTTAAAAATGCAGACAATGCCAAGAGAAATGCATTGCAAGTACCTTAAATAGTTAATGTATTTTCTAAATGAATGATTTAAAATAGCTATTAAAGGAGAGGAAATGAGCTTAGGTTTCTAGTAATGACTTCTCCTCTTCAAAATGAAATCTGTAAATCCCTGATCACAATTCCAAATCCCCAAAGGGCGTGACGTTCTGGGACCAGGGCTCATGGACTTCATGTCTAACAGCCCCCCGTGAGTACCATGATTTTTATAGATGTAATTTGGGAGAATTTTCAAAATTTATAATCCTGGGGACAGTTTATGAATGAATTTCCTTCTTAAAGTACATTATTCTAGAAATCAACTTTTCCACCCAAATTGTAACCAGAGCATATAAGAATGTGAGCAGAGCATAGATATGTACCTACAGAGACATATGCATATGTGTTTATATATGCATGCACACACATGCACACAATATAAGTACCATTTTATTCATAACAGCATAATGACTCAGCCTGTGATTGTTAATAAAAGTGCATTTCTAACCATCAAATTGGAGTCTATTATTCTAAGTTAATTGCATTTGCCCTAAAGAGACTTACAGCTGGATGTCAGCCTGTTTGTGTCAGTTTCATTTTATTCATCAGTCAATCTTGTCTCCTCTTCTTTTTAAAGCCCATATATTGATCAAATAGATTTTTTAGCATACCTCCGCAGCTTCCACAGCATCTTAAAAAATAGAAATCATCTTACTATCATCAGATACATTTGATTACTTCATTCATTTGCCCGTTATCTTCATTGCTATTTCAGGAGCAAATAGATGCCCCTTTGATAGGCCCGTAATTTTGCCTTTGAATATAATAGATGTAATTCGCTTAAAGAGGCATTTGGCAAAAGTTAAGGTAAGGACGCGTACACTGCAGTGGGTGGTGCGCGGCTGCTGCTGGTGAGGGCAGGGGAGGCGCCTGGCAGTGGCTTGCTTCTTTACCAGAGTGCATTTCAGAGGAGAGAGCATCCTGTTAAATTTGGCCTCAGAGGAGAGGGTACTATTAGGTGGGGAAGTGGCTTAAAGAAATAACCGGGCTCCATGTTCCCATTTGAGCCAAAGAAAACCCGAGGGGGCACAGAAGAGCAGGAGGTGAGGGTAGAAAAGCAGTTAAGCTAGAAAATCCGCACAGAATTAGAATCTTCCTTCTGTGAGTCCAGTTGCGTAGCGGGGATAAAAGCATCACAGGGTGAGGAGGTAATTAGCAGATCAGAAGCAAAGCAGTTAAAAGGTGACCCTTACCTCCTCCACTACTCAGTCTAGGAAACTATGGACAATTATGTCAGTATTCTCTCCAGGGACGGGGTACGGGTCCTCCATCTGCCAGGACACAAAGCTCTCAGCATTGTCACTGCCCGAGCCCGGTGCTTTGTATGGAAATTCCTTCACATCACGCCAGCCTGGCCTTTCACCCTTGCTTTTGACCAGTGATTCTGAATGACTGGTTTCCGTCCCGGGACATTGGGGAACCTAGAGGCACTGGGGGAGGTGCCCCTGCTGTTTGGTGAGCAGGCTGAGTGGCACAGCTCACAGCCCACAGCACAGCCCCCTGGACGAGGGTTTACCCAAATGACAGCAGTGCTGCAGGTAAGAAACCCTGCTCTCCGGGGTGCCTGGCATACACTTAACGCTGAAAAACAAAGCCTGCAACACAGTTCAGCGGAGGCAGCGGGTGAGGAGGATTTACGCAGCTCAGAGAGGAGGGCAGAAAGCTGCAGAAACAGACTCTCCCCTGCCTATTAAATAACCTGCACCCAGGAACAGCTGAGCAAAATACAACCCCAATTTTGAGGGGAACAAAGAAAAATGAAAATCATTGCTTGAGAGAAGATGTTTCAAAGGCCTCCAAGACAAACCAACTGAAAAATCCCCAATAAAAAGACTCAGTAAGAAAAATTGTGTCACGGTCCCTAATCCTCAACAGACCTTAACAAGAGGTTCATGAGCCAGAGACTCATGTCTGCAGAAGACAAAAGACATAGGAAATAATATCGTCTAGAGAAGGATTATTGTAAAGCGGCAGCAGAAAGATAAAACAGATCCTGCATCTTACAATTAGGACTCCTAAAAAGAATAACCAGAAATGTGCTAAAAACCATATCACAGTAACTGCAACATCTTTCTGCTCTTGGGAAATTAATATTTAGTTTAGGCCTGGGGCAATATTTTTAAAACCTTTTTTTTTTTTTTTTTGGACGGATGCTTTATACCCCACCTAACTAGATACCCCCGCCACCAAACCACTCCCCAGCACAGATGGCCAAGACATTTGCTTTTTCAAATACTCCATATTTCCACAGCCACCCACCAGACAAAAATTAGATTACCAATGCTTGTGTAAACTTTCCAATCTCTGACACAATAAGATTCCAGAAAATGTACGTGTGCAGCTAAAAGCAGCATTATACATAATGTACTGTAATTCCAACAGACAAGTTGCTATCTTCCGTAGATATACACACTTTCCATGCCAAACACATGAACGTCAATACATTTTTCTCAAGTTAAAATGGAAACCATTTAACAGATATAATGGGCACCATGACTTTCATTTTGCATTACTAATGCAGTAGAGGAGGGAAGCTTTGGCAGGGATTGCAAGGAGACCAATAATGTAAAAAAACAGGAAACAACATAGAGTTATCATTGCTGTCAAGCTATTGTCCCAAAGCCTGGTCAAGGAACCCAAGAGCCCTGAGATTTCATATGGTCAGAAGTCTAATTCCACATTCACATTTCTACCGATGAGCATGTAAAAAATGGACAAAATAGGAATTGCGTGTTTACAAAAAGATCAAAGGGGTGTCGGCATGCATTTCCCCCATTCCTGAGGAGAAGTTATCATAGGCAGCTTGATTTTAGGGGAGATTGCTTAAATGATAAGTAAAGAGAGTTAGGAAGATTGTCCATAAAGCCAAATCCTGAGTCTCTAATTTCACTGCAGGAAAAACATATTTGTCAAGTCTCCTTTCTATAACCCATGTAAAAATGTCAGAAACAATAATACACAGCATTGGCTCTTACCCTTACCTCAAGTCTTTCCAGCATCTAGGATCGTTACTTCAGTCATTACACTCTGAAGAACTTTTTCTTCTGGTGCTATTAGATTTAGGTAATACACTTAAAGCCCTAAACCAATGTTATATTTTGTTTTGAGTTTTGAACACAGGGTTATTGGAATCAAGCAGACCTCAATTCTAAGCTTATCTCTACTACTTACAAACTGAGTGAGCTTGGGCAAATAACCCTATCAGACTTTCAGTTTCTCCACCTGTAAAATGGGTATAATAAAAATAAAGAACCTAACAATTCCTGATATAGAGCCCATTGCATTTTAGCCATAGTCGTTATGTCCGTTATATTTACAAAGCGGGTATAAGCATGTTTAGTACTAGGCTCCGAAGTGTAGAGACAGACTCCAGAAGCCACCTGGAGGAAGAGCGGGAGACTGTCTTTGTTAGGCTCACGGTGATTTCCAGCAGCGATTTGCCCTTGTTTGATTTTATTTTTCCCCTTAGGAAAAAACACATCTGTACCTGGTGAAATGTTAAGAGTGAAAATGTGACAATATTCAGGAAAATCAAACTAGCTCTTCTTTCAAAATCTCACCACGCCCAGCAACCAAAGACTTGTTGGCTGCTGTGCCCTGTGTGGGGCCTCCTCCACTCCAGCGGCAGGCCTCCAGGCGGTCCGGCCTGCGAACGCCGTGACAGCAATTCGGTTACGAGGTGGGAAATGGTGGGACATGGTGGGAAACAGTGGGCGTAGGAAATGAAGAATATCTTGGACTGTGAAAGGTCCAGATGAGTTAGTAAGCTATTAACTTGGATCATTTTTCATATGATGAATCAACTTTTATGAGAAATATTCAATGTTTTCAAACTGCTTATCAAGATCTTAACTCTGTCATCGTCTAGGCCTGTATTATTGAAATTTTAAGGACACCACTTAATATTTTAATTGTTAGCTTACAGTGACGTGCCCTAGAGTCTAAAAGCATCTCAAAAATTTAGCTTGTTTCTGTCTTCTCATGGGGAATAAACGTTTCAGAATGAGGGTCTTCTAGGTGTACCATGTTTAACCAGATGAAAACTAAACCGGATGGGCACGACAGTCAGCAATAGAAAGAGAAACAGATTAAGTGCTTATAATTAAAGCTGGAGGAATGGAAGAATTCACACTTCCTTAGAGCTATTATTTCAGACAGTCTGGTGTCAGAATTAAAAGCCAACCAGTGCATCTGTTTATATTGCCAAGGATTTTCACAGAAGAAGGGCTAGGAAACACATATTTTTTAATTAGGGTCCAAATTCCAAAGAGCACACAAAAAAATAGTACTTAAAAAATTTATGTTCTTGTGATTTGTATTGTCCAATGTCTAAACAAAGACAAAAATCATGTTCCTTACTTCTCCTTCACAAACACAAGTGAAAAGATTTTTTTAAAAAAATGTAATTCTGTTGCTTTGGCCACAGACTCCTTTTTGTTTTCCTCTTGCTTCTGGCTGAGCTACTGCTTCTCTTTCCCAGGATGAAATCACATAGGAAAAGCTGCTTAAGGAAGGCTTCACTCACACAGAAGGCTCACACACTGGCTCTGCTCTCTGGCCTGAAGAGCTGGTTTACAATGGCCACCAAAAATTACCGTTTTACACTCCAAAAGTACACCTCCTATATTTAAAATCTGAGTTAACTCTTTGCTTAAACTTCGAATTAAAGGAAAGCCTTTTTTTAAAAATCCATGCTGATGATATAGAACATTGTAGCACTCAAATCTATTACCAACTCTATTGTACTCTTCACCTGAAAAGTTAGAGGTAGTTTCTGCAATTTCAAAGATTACTTTTTTGTTCGGTTGAAATAACATAACAAAATAAAAATATAGTTTTCCCTACACAAAAGCGAATAGACTTTATTCAGTATTTATTGACCACCTTTTGCCAGCCAGCGGGCTTGCTGTTGGGGAACACGGGGTTGAGTCAGTCATCCTGCACCTTGAAATCTCTCCTAAGGGAAGTCAGGGTTGTAGCAAAGCACCTGGGAGAGGAGAGTGGTGAATGGACTGAGAGGTGATCGGTTCTCATGCCTTTCCTTCGGTGGAGGAGGAAAGTAGGATCTCAGAGGCCTGAGCTCTGAGGTCACAGAGCTCTTACCAGGACTAGAGTTCATGTCTCCAAATTAAAAGCTCATGCCTCTCAATAGCAATATACTTCTCCCCAGAAAATAATTGGTTTTTTTCCCAAAAACAATAATCCCAAGCCATGAAAGTCAAGACAGTTGACTAAGAGTTGAGAACAGAGCAGAGAGGCAATATTCATCTCAATTACACAGCGTGATGGATGGTGGGGAGGGAGGCTTTGGAGCTCAGACCCAACTGAGTTCTCACCTTGGATCTACTAGACCTATCCAGCTCGGTGATGTTGGCAAAAATGGAGCTCTGAAGGTATTCATATTATTAAATACTTTTAATTAAGATAACAATATGTGTATGACAGGTATACATTTCACAAAATAATGTACTTGAGTAGGTACTGAATATGTGTGTGTATATATATATATATATATATATATATATATATATATATATATTCCTGTTTCTTCTTCTCTCTGATAGAAATTGAATAGAACTGAAGAAAGACCAGGTCAGCAGAAACCACATCTCAGCTTTTCTGTTTCTCGCCAGTCATTTTAGCATGAGATCCACCCTGCAATTTTAAGCCATTTTTATAGATCATTTTTGGCACCTTCACAAGATTGAACATTTCCACACTGAACATTTTGGGAGTTAGAAACCAGAGACTAAACAATTACATTTAGAGAATTTCTTTCTTTTTTTTTTCTCAGAGAATTCCATCAGCATACACCCTCTAAGAAAATATGGGGAGTGTACAGAATCAGAAGAAGTATTTAAAATAAAGTAAACCACCTAGATAATTTTGCGAGTCTCATTCCATTATAAATCATAGCTACCATGGGTAAAGGGAAGTGTAGGTCCCCGTATCTAGGATGTCCAGGAGACCAGCTTTAGCAGCAGGGAAGGCCAGGTCCCTAGGCCGTAATTCAGTGCCCGCCGTTACGTTCTCTGCTCAGCGGCTTGGCCCCCAGTTTTGCTTTATTCTCAGGCTTTTTACACACAGCAAGAAAGATGGCTTCTGTCAGTCACAAGCCTGTCTCCCCTTCCCACCTGGCAAAGGAGAGAACACTCATCCCAGCATGCTAGTCTCAGGTCCCAGCCCTGCTGCTGCGCCTGGCTCTCAGGACCATCCTGCAGAGAGGCCTGCCTGGGGAGCCGAGGGCTCAGGCCATGGCTCCATGCATGGAGCAGGGCTGGGTGAGGCCACTCCACCCGCCAAGGGAATAGGCCCTGCACTGGAAAGCGGAGCTCTCCTTCCTGAAGAAAAGGGGGGAGAGAACCCTCCCAAGGCAACGCGCGCGCGCGCACACACACACACACACACACACACACACACACACACACACACAGAGGCATAATTCTGTTTAACTTCCCTGATTTAGGATTTCCCAGTTCAATTCAAAACCCCCTGGGCGGTCTTTGTAATAGCTTCCCGAATTGACTGCTGGGCGCTGCTGGTGCCAGGTGGAAAGGAAGAAGCCCACCCTTGCCCACGGCCACCCTCCAGCCGCCAGAGCACTGGCTCAAGCCCCTAAACATCGGCATACCCAGGGCATGCTGGGGGTGCAGTTTTACCTGAGGTGCTGACCGCCTGTGGCTGCACACATGTTAGATTAAGAAAGGTTAAAAACAGTGCGCTCGTTCGTGCGATATGTGGGCTCAGTGTGGCCATGCAGGCGCCTGCATTCATTCTGTGGGCTCACAGCTCCCCGCCTCCACCCCCGGCACCCCCTGAACATGCATGCAGAGGGAGGAAGGAGTCAGTCGAGCGAGACTGAAAATACAGGGAACAGGGCCGGTGGTGGAGAGACACCTCCTGTGGCTGGTAAAGAGATAGGGATGCAAACTCTGATGCAGAGGCTCATCTTTAAAAGGAGGAGGGTCCTTCTCCTCCAATAGAAACAGAAGAAAATGTACAGGAACAGGAGGGTCCTTCTCCTCCAATAGAAACAGAAGAAAATGTACAGGAACAGGAGGGTCCTTCTCCTCCAATAGAAACAGAAGAAAATGTACAGGAGGGTCCTTCTCCTCCAATAGAAACAGAAGAAAATGTACAGGAGGGTCCTTCTCCTCCAATAGAAACAGAAGAAAATGTACAGGAGGGTCCTTCTCCTCCAATAGATACAGAAGAAAATGTACAGGAGGGTCCTTCTCCTCCAATAGAAACAGAAGAAAATGTACAGGAACAGGAGGGTCCTTCTCCTCCAATAGAAACAGAAGAAAATGTACAGGAACAGAGACATTTTGCAGCAAAATGCAATCAAAGGAAACAATACCAATAAAGTTTTATTTGTACCCTTTTGGACAATGGTTCACATACTTCTCCAGCTACACATTAGAATTGTCAGAGCAATTGTTGCAAATTGTGATGCTCAGGCTGCACTCCATGTCCTGCACTCCATTTTCTTTCCATAAGAAGAAAAAGTTCCGTTTTCTTCAGGCTGAGGCTGTCCCAGGCAAGCTTTAAAGAGTTGGCAAGATCTGACCGACTAGGTGGGAAATGGGAAGGCATTACATGTGAGAACAACTTGGGCAAAATACAAAAAACTAGGAGCCAGTAAAGAAATTAATCTGAATACAACAAAGGAAGCAAGGAAGAAGTGGGGAAGAACACAGACAAGTTAGTCTGGGGGACGATCACAAAGGATGCTGCAAAGTAGACATGTGTGCCTCCCATTACTGTAACCATTAGCTGCACAAAGTCGGGATCTTACCAGTGTTGTCCACTTTTGTAATTCCAATCCCATGAAAGTCCATGGCAAAGACATTGTAAAGTCAGTAGATGTTCAATAAACGTCTGTTGAATAAATAACTTAATAAATGAACAAATGCATGAGCTGTATGTCTGAGATCCTTGAGAAAAGTGGGACTGTCTCATACCTGATCCCAAGTCACTCACTGCAAATACCTTTCCACATTTTACTCAGATCTACCTGGGGCCTCAGCTGGCTTCACTGGATATGACCTCAGTCCCTGTCTACTTAGTACCAGCAATGATAGACTGTGCATGTAATACATTTTTACTAAAATTTGACAAAAGTCAGACAACAAAACGGAGAAGGGCTTTACCATCCAAGTACTAGGTAGCAAGTGATCAGTTAAATATTAGAGGCCCTGGCTGCATAGTTCAGTTGGTCAGAGTGTTGTCCAGATACGGCAAGGTTGCAGGTCCAATCCTGTCAGGGCACATACAAGAATCAACCAATGAATGCATAAGTACGGAGAACAACAAGTCTCCCTGCCCCCCCCCCCCCCCGCTTCTCTCTTTCTGAAAATCAATCAATAATCTTTTAAATTAAATATTAGATAGCCATATTGTTAACTGTGTTACTTAGCCATTCTCATTGGTCATTATTCCATGGCAATACCTTGCTTCCTGCCAATTGCTATACTTCTATTTCCCTCCAGCCTCACCAGTACGACCCAAACCACAAGTTTCAGCTTTTCCTTACGTAGAGCATTTAACTCTGACTCTCCTATGCCAGGGCTCAGGAAAACTCAAGCTTTCTCAGGAAAGAGTCCCTTCCTGTTCATAGCTACAAACATTTGTAGCCGATTATTATTGTAAATGTCAATTTTTTTCTCTGTCTCCACACAAAAGAATGAATCACTCAGGGAGACAAGTGGAAAACCTCTGACCTAATAGTCACAAGTGAGGCCCCCACTGGGGAATAAATATTCATTATTAGAAATCCACAAAACAATAGGTATTCCCATGACTGTTGTATGTGATCTATGCCCTCTACACCCCCTAGGAACTCACATAATCCACATTGTTGTCTTAGCCTGTCATCCCCGAGGCCAGTCCCATGCTGGTGTGACTACAGGGGACACTCGCCGATCATGAGGATGAAGGTGATGAGGAGATGCTTGCTGAGATTTTATATCTTATAATAATAGGGGAGATAATAGCTACTTTGTGTGTCCAGAGCTGTTTAAAAGCATTAACATTTCACACAGTGCACATTCTCAGAAAGCAGATCAATGTTTACTCTTCCCTGTGTGGCGACTCCATGCAGTTGGGCACCTCTGGGTGAAAGCCTGGGACCCTGGAAGCGCAGCCCCAGTTCATTATGTCAGAATAGGGCGGTGTGGGCTGGAGGGTCAAGGGGCCCGTCTGTAATACTTTCACAATGAAGATAAATCTTAAAAACTAAATAAACAAAGACCCTGGCCATTGGCAGTGTTATTAGTGGTCAGGGGGCCGGGGAGGAGTGGGCAGCGAGGCGCTGGGATCACAGCGCTGAGTGGCTGTCAGGCAGCAGGACTATTACTGGTGCAGCATCCGTTTTGGAAGGAAGGAGACACACACACTCATGCACGCACATCGCACCAGGCCTGTGTGGTTCTTCCAGAGGAGGAGAATTTATTTTATTCTGTGACTTCTGGTCCAAATCGGCAAGTGGGCAAGTGAGAGTAGTGGGATCGTGGGATCATCTCTCTCTCTCTCTCTCTCTCTCTCTCTCTCTCTCTCTCTCTCTCTCTCTCCCTCTTTCCCTCTCTCTCTGGTCAGTGTGTGTTTCACTGATTAAGCACAAATCAACTTAATTCACGACCAACCAGAAAAGGATTCTGCAAGATTTAGCTCAGCAGCATCCAAAGGGCCACAGTCTGTCCTCAGAGCCCACTGAGAGGGGACCCCCAGCGCCGCATTCGGAGTCTGGACCCGTTTGTGTGGCCTGAGGAGTGGGGGTGATGCGCTTTGAAAGGGAGGCTTCTAGAGTTTTCCCTGGGGAAGGCAAGGCGCTGGGAGCGCTGGGCAGAGCTGAGCTCACACAAAGCGGAAGAATGTGAGGTTGCCTTGACAGCTGGATCCCAGGCAGAGGCTGGGCTGCCTGTCTAGCAGGCCCGCTGGGTGCAGATGAAGGAGGGGCAGGAGCCCTCGCCCCCTTAAAGGAGCAGTGCTGCCCTGTGCAGCTCGCTGTGGGCACTGCTGTTTCCTTCCATGAAACCTCTCTCACTGGCCAATTGGAGCTGGTCAGGCAATGACATTTTCATGCATGACACACTTACTTAACAGCCCCCATGTGTTTTCATACATTTACAGTTGATAACAATGAGGCTGTTTTGTCAGAAATGGTTAAAAAAAAAAAAAGAAGGTACTAGTTGCAAATGCAAAGCAATGGGAAGATACGCAACCCAGATACTGTGCCCCATGGCTGATGCTCCTCCGAGGGGTCACCCAGCTCCCAGGAGCAGGGAAAGGCAGGGAAGTGTGATCAGGTTGAAGACTTCTGATGAGAACTGGTGTTCAGAGCCCCTCCTCCCACCTGGAAGGAGGATGATAGCACAGCAAGGTGAGGTGGGCACGAAGCACCTCATATTTAAGTAGACATTTGGCCCTTGGGTTCATCATTCTCTTCAAATTTTAAGTAGGTGGAAAGAACGGGAGGCATGGTTTCAGAGATAAACCAGCACTTACAAGAGGAAGCCAACTGAAAACTAGGATCCTTGACTCATCAAGTACAGCACGCCGTTACCACAGGTCAGCCGCTATCAGCCAACTTCAAGAGAGGTTTCTGTTGCTATTTCAAATGTCCATTTGGCTAGAGTTTTTTTTTAAAGTGTGTTTATACATGAGGCATCTGTTATTGACCTAATGGTAACAATGTGTTGATAGAGGTTTTGAGAAGCAACTACTAGTTCTAATGGTCAAAAATAAGGGTTTAATATCAGCCCAACAAATACATGTTGTTATGAAAGCACATCCTGGTGACAAACATGTCTGTTGTTCTATACTGAAGGGAAATTGGTGTGTGGTCTTTTGGTTTTTTTTTTTTGTTTTTGTTTTTTTTTTTGTTTTTGTTTTTTTTTTTTAGATTGAGATAGAGGGAGGAAGAGAGAGGGAGAGAGAGAAACATTGATTTGTTGGCTAGAATGATGTCCTAACCAATTGAGCTATCCAGCCGGGAGGGATGCAGCTTGGTTTCATCCTGTACCTCTGTCACCCCAGGGGGCACCTCAGAAGTTTCTACTGCATTCTTTGCTGAAAGCTATTGGTTAAGTAAAGAACAATATGAGGAGACTTGTGTGGCAGATTTTAGGTGAAAAACCCAGAAGTGAGGCACATCACATTTCTGTCCAAATCTCTTTGGCCAGAGCCATTTGAGTGACCCCACCTTGACACAAGGAGAAGGGAAATGCAGGTGCCTGTGGTCCAGAGAGAAGTCCTACTGGTTCGGTTGCATCCAGCCAGCCTCTGTCACCAACATGCATCTTGTGAGCTAAAGATGGTGCAGATGTTCCTCAGGCGCATTTGAAGGAGCAGATACACCAGTATGTGCCAACACAGAGCATCCTGAATGCCCAACGTTCCTGTCAGGCGCATGGAATTCCTTTACCCACTCGCCTCCCTTGGCTGTCCAGGTTTCCTTCTGTGCCCTGGCTACTGCTCCCCGCCCTCCCCCAGTTCCTCTTCTCCCGGGGACACCAGGTGCTGTGCTTGACAACAATTTTTCACAGAAAGTTTTAACTTTTCACAGAAGAAAATGTGCATCTTCCTGCTCTTCCTCTAGATTAGCTCTTGATGGCTCTTCGCTGAGAAGACCTTGGAGCCTTAGCGGGTGCTCACTGCTGTTCCCACAGCTCCCGCCGTAGCGCCTGCTGTATGGGCCCTCAGTGTCTCCTCACTGAGCTACTGGACTAGAAGCTGCTAGAAAACTGGCTTTTATCCGAGTTTCTCCTTACCTAGTACAGTGTCTGGCACAGAGTAGACCCTCACTATCAGTCACTGAATGAGTCCCAGGATTTCAAGGCAAAATCTAAGTGTACATTTTAATCAGTAAAGAAAACCAAAATACAAATGAAACATGAATGCCATCTATCAAAGAATAGATGGTTCATTAAAAAATTAATGGGAGGATTATGTATTTTCCATTAGAAAAGTGCAAAACTTTTAAATTTTCAACCTTTAGCACCATCTTTGCAACAAATAAACAACCTGGGCTGTTTCCTTTCAAAGGTGTGCTCGCTGCCTAGGAGAGGAGGGAAAGGCCAGGGCCGCAGGGCAAGCATGCGGTCCCTTTCCGCAAGCTGTGCAGCCCTGACCGACCGGAGGCCCGCTCTGAGCCGGGGGGTCAGGCAGGTTGCCCTGGGGTCTGGCCTCAGGGAGCAGGCAGTGGCTTCTGAGAGGCAGGAACGAAAACTTAGGCAGAAGATGGATTACTTTTCAAATTCAATTCTGATTAGAGAAGATACATTTTTGTCAACTTTTTCATTCACAGCAAAACAAAAATAATATAGTGTGTTATATTTTATTCAGTATTTTTACATTATTGTGATATTTTAGATATTATTGTACATATTGACTTCTAAAAAAGATCTTTCTTCATATTAGAATTTCTAAGACTTAGAAATGGTAAAGACTGTTAGCACCTTATCCAGTTCAAAATATTGAGATATTTAGCACACATTACTGTAATAATAGTGGTGGCTAATTCAAACTGGTATCATTAAAGTGTCTTCTTTGTATGTAATTCATATTGCTTACTATATTACTGTTTTAATGCTGCAATATCATCAATATTACTTACTATATTATATGCACTAGGAATGTTACTATTCACCTATTTTATCAGGTTCACAATAGTAGTTAAAAGCCCATCTTCCATTTTAGAAGTCCCAGCTCTGCCACTCACCATCTGTCATTATAATTCATAACTTATATTACTTTTCTGTGCCTCAGTCTCCTCATATTTTTAGTAAATGTGGATCATAATGTGTGTAGCCCATATGGTAATGTGTGGGTTTATAGACACTTATGCATTAAAGGTTTTATAGAACATTGTTTGCATGTGTATGTTCAACTTCACTTTCTTACTTCTGCTCCCTCCCATTCATCCTACTTCAGTCTGTCTCCTGGCCTTACCGTCTATTGAAAGTTTTCTAGCAAATGTTTCCAAATTGCCAAACTAAGTGGTTGTTTCCCATCCTGAAGTATCCTGGCCTTCTTTGCAGCATTTAATCCATTGAATCATACCCTCCCTTTATTTTAATGTTCTCATTTCTTGGACAAGGAGAAGAGGTGCAGACAGATTCAGAGAAACTGATAACATAGCCACCCAAGGTTTACACAAGCAGACAGAGGCAACAGTGTAAGGAGAAGGCTATAACTGCTTTACAGGTTAATGTGAAGGAGAGCAGACATAGGGTAAGGATTACTAGTATCCTGTCTATTTTCCCTGTAATTCTTCCTCCATGTTGGAATTTCTAACACGAAAACACGATCTTGCTTTATTCCTGCTTTAACCCTTTATTTCAGGGTCTCAAACAGGAGTTCAGGGAACTTAGATAGAGTTTGTGTGTCTGGGGTGGGGCATGTGTATCATATGTGTGATACGGTTCATTTTCCCAAGGAGAGAAGCCCTATATTTCCTTGGGGTCCTTTCCCCTAAAATCGAGAGCCAGTGGTCCAGAGGCTCCAGTTTAAAATCCATGGTAAAGACACAAAACTCCCCTCACCGTCCGCCCCCGGGGTCCCTATGCCCTCCTCTCCCATCCACCAAGCTCTTACTATGCTCTGCTACGTGCTGTTTTCCCACCTCCATGTTTTACAAGCTGTTTTCTTCATCCTGGAATATTCTTGCTTTTAACTTCTACCTGGCATTTGAATACTAATTATTTGAGATCCTGTGAAAATGTTATCTCTCCTTAGACATCTTTCTCACTACATCAAACTTAGTTGGAAATTCCTAAATGTTGCACCCACAGAACTGTGTGTAGCACCTCTATTATCCGTTTATCATGTGCTATTCAAGTTGTGTGAGTGCCTGTCACCCTACCGAAGAGTAAATCCTGAAGGCAGGGGCCAGGTCTGATTCATTACTGTGTGCCTACCAGTAGTTAGCATACTGCTGGGCATATATTCAGAGCTCATAACTGTTTCCTGACTGAGTGAGCAAATTACTGATTATTGTCTTGCTTCAAATTCATCCATTTTTGGGGGGGAGGTATTGTATGGTGTTTTCTGAGGAATCTTTTTGTAAAACATAAATGTTGATGAATCCACATGACTACTATATACTCTTTCATACAGAGATGAATTCAGAAATAATGTGCTGTTTCATACCTTTTCTAAATTGTTTTAAGTCATGTAGGCATCAAATCAAAATACAATTTGATAGTTGGCGATAGAACAAAGATTGATTCCATGATTTTAAGTCCTAGGAGGCCAGCACTCTCTTCACTAACATTTTGTCTAAATGGGACTCATTGCAAAGTTACCTCAACAGGAAGACCACCGTACACCTTGCACGGAAATACGGCATTACTGCAGGAACGGCTGCAGAAAGAGGGGAAACTAAGGCAGAAACACATTGTGCTTTGTAAAAGACATAAGTCTAAAGTACTTATTATTAAAATATATTTTCAATCCATTGTTTTATTTTTGTGGATTTAAGAAACACAAAACCTCTTTTGATCCAAAATAGAAACAAAATTTCCTCACAATTGTGTGTAAAGAAGTTGGAATTAGGCATGCATCTGGCATCTTGAAGCAGGAAGAATGTATAAACAGTATACATTGACTCTTGACAAACCATTGCTTTCTTAAACTAGAATAATAAAAATTTGCAAATGAACAGAAGAGTGGGAGGTAGATATCTGATTTACAATGTTTCTGAGATAAAGCACACTATAAAAAAGATCAGCGTGAATAATAAAGCATTGTTAACTGAGTCATGACATTTCTATTCCAGCTATGACTTGAACAGCAGAACTGAAAATGAGCACTTTGTGCCATGTTCAAGTGGGAGAGAGGCATATAATTATAATTCTTACACTGATGAGGATTCAAGAAAACCTGAGGAAAAGTTTATTGAAAAACATATTGATGTGTCATATTATAAATTACCTTTTCTTATTAATCCAAAAAAATATTCTTTTGTTGGCTATCTCATCGTGGCAAAAAGGTGTTTCAAGAAAAGACATACTTACCGTAAAATCCTTCTCTTACATTGAGAAATATCTGCCATGTATTTATTCTGTAACTTTCTCAACACGTAGATGTATTAGAGAAATGTATTTTCAAAATAGTCTTAACTTCCATGGTCTTGATCACACATATCAACATTGTCATATCATTTATCAAAAATCCTCATAGAAACCTAGTATTTAGTCAAAACTAAGGAGCCTATTTTAACAGCCTGTGTGAAAGTAAAAGAAGATATAATATTATGCTCCCATTTAACATACATTTTCATCCATTTCCTTTGTTTGTTGGATGTTTGGGGGGGGGGGGACTTCAAAAATATAGTGGTATAACCAAGTGCAATGTTTTAACAGAATTGGAAATGGCATTTACTGAGTAAAATTCGTAGTGAATGAAAATACCCACCCACAGCAAAGGGGTGAAATCTCAGAGGGTCAACTCGCCAGTGTGGAAGGAAGCTCTCTAAGTGACCCTGCTCCTGCCTGGCAGCTGTGGAGGCAGAGGGCGCTGTGAGGCCGGGGGGAGCACCTGGAGGTTGTAGTGCTGTGATAATGCGGCCTTGCAGGAAGCTCGCCCCGTTCAGGGAACATGCTCATTGAGTGCCTCCAACAAGGAGATGGAGAGTTTTCCTTTAGAAAACGTGCCACATTTGAAGGAACATCTGGAACCCATCCTCAGGGTGTCCAGAATAGGTGATAGAACATAATAGAGAGAATTGGTCAGCCATTCAAAGTCAGCTGGCCCATGGAGTCCTCTGTACACATGCACCGAGGTTACTCATCGACCACTGCGATGAGCTTCAAAGACTGAGGCAGAATGCAATGTGTCTGGTCTATGTAGAGTCCTTAACCAGGACTTTGAGCCAATATGCAAAAGACCTACTCACAAACTTAGAAGAAAATATACTTTGGCTATTTCTTGCAGTTTACTACTCCAGTTTCACCTATAACCATTTCTCTCTGTCTGTTAGTGATAAAGATACACACGGGGATTTGGTTTTTACACTAACCTGGTGTTTCCTACAATGTCAGTTGTGATAAAGAGTAAAGATTAAGACACATGGGGAAATATATAAAGACTATAGCTGGTGCATTCTTGTATATAGCAATGCATATAGCCTATTAGGTTATAGTGGAGAAAGAAAGAAAACCACAAGGTTAGGGGTGAAAGCACAATACAAAAGTCAGATGGATGAGGTGGTATCAGAAAAAGAGCACAATGAAAGAGGATCACAGATTAGATCTAAAAGAATGATCACACATGCACCTCATAGGAAAGAAACACTGAAGAACCTAAAACAACCTCGGTCCCATTTGCTCGTGAATCGAACTGACTGTATGAACCTTGTTGTTGATACAATTCTGATGTAGAATGCTCTTAAAATTGAGTAGCATGTTGGGAAAAGAAATTTCTCAAACTTAAGTTTTGGAGATGAGCCTCGCACTGGGCACCAAGAACCAGCCCTTAAGGCTCATTATGACAGCTCAGAGTACAAGAAATTGTCAACCTATTTTCTAGCAGGAGAGAACTTCAATCTTTCTGAATTGAGGCACTAGTTTGCTTGAAATCTAGTAAAATAACTTTTGCTTGGAAATGAAGACATGGAATCATTTCCAAATTCTAACTCAAACTTACTTTAAGCACATATGCACCCAGAGCACTGGACACAAGTGCTTTCTGGTGCTCCTCACTTACAAACTGGGTTTGAGTCTTGGCTGTGTGAACTGGGGCAAGTTGCTTCACCTCTCCGAATTTCAGTTGTCTCATGGTTCATAATAAGTGCAAAGTAAATAAAAACTTTGAACAAAGTGCTGTTTTCACATATTGCTATCCTGCTGCGAATATTCAGACTAAAAGGATAGTATAGAATAATGAGAATCATTTGAAGTAAGTGGCAGAAATTTGGCCATAAAATATGCCAGTTTTTCCATCACTCTCCGATTAATGGACATATTTTCCAGACCAGATAAGCACCCATGGGTGCAGATACTGATTTTTGACTATGTGGAGGTTGTCTCCTTAACCCCCGAGTTCCAAAGCTCAGCTGTAATGCATTTGATATTAGAAGTCTTCCGGTGACTCAGGACCAGCGACCCTGGGAGCACAATACAGCAGCTTGGGTTTTACAATTATTCCAGGCGACTCCCATGAATGGGAGCATTGAGAGCCACTGTCCTGAGTATTACAAAACAAAAGCTAGGTGGGCGCATGCCAACATGACCTATAAACTAGACCAGTTGGATGCAACAAGCTGATCGCCTGGACAGGTATATCTCTGAGAGACCTTGACAATGGAAAGCGTGCTTCCTTTACAACATCAGCAGTTCTGATGACGTACGCAGCTCTGCTAAGGAGAAGAGGGAATACTCTTCCTGGTCTTCCACCATTATTGAACTGGAGTAACCTGGTTTATTTATACTTGTTTGCATCACCAAGGGAGAACTTCAAGCACAGTGTGGTTGACTCATTTCAGGCTTAAATATTCCATTAGCTAAGTGGTAAGGAAGTTCATATAACCCAGGAGGCCCTCTGGTTCCATCTCAAGTATTATTCCTTTGGAGTTTCTGTCACTGTTTTCAACCTTTTTAGTTTCTGCAAATGTATTTGGCATTCAATTAAATTGAGATTAATCCAAAACAGATGACGCTGTAGTGAAGAAGTGCATTGTTGAAATCCTACCATCAGAGGTACTAAATTATCAGCACATAGACACAAACAGATCCATAAATATCAATTATTTAAAATGACTTAAAATGCATAGCTATTTATATAATTCATTTGAAAAAATATAAATGCAATGAACTCTTAACAATGAGCTAAAATGAGTAATTTTCTCTTCCTGGCAACATAAAATCATAAGCTGAAGACCTAGAATTTCAGAGCCTTCATCTCCAGTTGCCAAGAACAACTCAAAATTTTGCCCAAACCTCTGACTCTCTATTTTGTTGAGTTGTTCGCTTACCTAAAATCTTAGGGGTTCAGAGAAAGAGCTCAGCAGAGCTTCTTTGTCCTATAAGCTTGGAGGGAAAATGTGAAGGACATAAAAAGCACCTTGAAAAATCTAAATCACAAAGGGCGAATGCAGTAACAGTTACTATTGTTGTTTATTGACTAAGTGGGATAGAGCCAGATTTCAACCAGGCACAGTTGTTCTTTTTCTAGGACAACCTAATTGATAGAGTCTCTTAAAGGCGAGTCAGGTGACTAAACTACCCAACTGATGTATATGAACCAAACATTCATCATCTAATTCAGCAATGCCCTTTAAATACAAAAACAACAACAACAACACCTCAGCAACGATGGCTGGGCACAATCATGTGCTTTAGAGTCCCAGGGAGTGGGACAACAATCATTGTCCTTCCTCCCCCTTCATTTATTTAATTCTCACCTGCCTCACCTGAGGTCATGCCCTGAGGGCATGCTTAGGGAGAGGAAGGGATGAGAGAGAGATATCTATGTGAGAGATAAACCCACAACCCAGCCATGTGCCCTAACCAGGAATCAAAAGACACTCAACCAACTGAGCCACTCCAGCCAAGCTTCCTCTCCCTTCATTTGACTTCGGCCTCATGGGGAAATCCTGACCAGCCATTAGTCATTAAGGAGAATCACACTGGTACAGAAAGCAGGTTACAGACCCACAGAAGGGCTGCCTGTAGGCAATCTATCTGTTGACATATTTGTCTCCTTTGAAGAGACCATAAAGCCCACAAAGACACAACTATACCTCACTTACCTTTGTATCTCTTGCACATATTAAAGTGGTTAAGAGAAAGATCGATATCCTTCAAATGCCTGAATTCAAATTCTTACTCCAATCTCTGCTAGATTAGGAATACAACAATGAGTAAGGCACAGCTCCTTCCATGGAGCTGCGTTTTCTCACTAGGAAAGCTCAACTCATAATAACTTTCTCACTGGGTTATTGTGAGGATTAAATGAGAATCCATTTAAAGCTCTTAGCCAAAGATTCTCATAGCGTAAAGAGAATATTAGCTATCATTATTTTTATATTATAGCAGGTGCTAAACAAATGAATATATGGAGGAATTGTGTGGGAGACGAAGCTCACATCTGTGGTTCATTCCACATCTAAAATTCTAGAATTCTATTCAGTTACAAGAGAAGTTCGTATCTGAAAACATTTCAGCTGTGCTAGATATTTGTGTTGTGGGTGCAATGTGATATAGAAGGAAGTGCATAGGACTAGAAGCTGGAGAGCCAGAGCACAAACATGTCTTTATCTACCACCTCGTAGGTTGATACATATCTGCATTTTACCTTTTTGCCAAGCACTGGGGTAAGCTCAGGAATACCAAAGCGCTAGCCCCTTTCCTCACAGTGGAAAGGACACGCTCGCAAGCGTGTCAGGGAAGCGCAGTCCAGGAAGGCTCCGGAGAAGCTGAAATGTCTAGGAGGGTGGAACTGGGTTTCCTTCATCTCCGTTTCCCAGTCCCTTGCAGGGTTTCCAAGTACAGTAAGCAGCAGTTGACAAGTGTCTGTTGAACAAATAAAGTATCACTTCTGCCAAGTCCTGCATGATGGTTCGGAGCCCACTAAGGTAAGACAAGAAGAAGGGAACCCAAAGCAGAAAGAATCGCACCTGCATTCCGGCACTCACAAAATCGAGAGATGCAAACCTGTGTGTGTGTGTGTGTGTGTGTGTGTGTGTGTGTGTAGGTGCTGTGGGGGGCGGGGGGGAGCAGATTGAACAAGGTGGTGGCTATGAAACCTTGTGTGGATTGAGAGCTCTGTGCAGCTTGATCACTATCGTGGTGAGCTCCACCCTCGCCCTGGCCCCTTTGTGTCGCACCTAGTTCTCAGATGGGCTCCTCATGCTAACAGTCTCCAGCCCGGGGTCCTCTCCACAGAGCCCTAATGCTCTCTTCCTCCTTTCTTTCCGCAAATGTGTTAGAAAACCATTAAAGAATAAAGACATATAATGCTGCCTTCATCATTCCTTTTATTAAACAAAAGAACTACAATAATTTGCAAAGAATAAAATTATGAGTGCAGGCACACTAACCACCAACATTTCTATTTTTCTGGCTTTCTAATCCTTAATGAGTACTTTATGGCACTCCACTTTAAAGATTTCTATTTTTAATTTGTCATTTTGAAAAAGAATACTTCTTCACTGAAGAAACATATTTTATTAACTTTATGAAGGCCTTTTGTATTGAAGGCCTTTCAGGTTTTCACTTAAGAAAACCTGAAAGAGTCAGGAAATTTGGGAAACATGTTCATTACTAACATTTGGGACATTCAGAGAACGCTTTTGTGAGCAAGTTTTTAGCAGATAATTTTCTTTGCATGTAATTTCCAGGCTATCACCATAATGAGAAGCAAACACTAATACTGAAAAGGTTTCCTTATCCATGACACCCAGATACTGTCCTCAGAGGACACCCAACACGTCCACAGACGTCCTGGCTTCTAGCCTGAGTTCCTTTTGAGCAGGAGTGCACCCCAGCACTTCACTGTAGGCATTTGTTCCAGTGGGTGTCCTTCGGGACCACTGGTCTTTCCTGGCCACAGCTGCCAAAACTTGCATTTCTAATTTTGTTTTGCTTTTTTAATAAGTGAAAATACGTCTTTAAATATTTTGTCAAGAAAGGATACTTCTAAGAGTAGTATATTTTCTCCTAACAATATATGATAAGAATACCTTATTGCACCTTCACACAGAAAAGTTAATTGAGTATAAAATTATCAAGGAATAATCTGAAGCGCCACTGTTTCTGGCACTTGGTTTTGCCTGAGAACAATTTGAGACCAACCTCAGGACAGCTCTTTCTTACATCAGCAAGTTTTGCTCCTCTGGGCACTTGAACAAAAGCTTTATTCTTATAATTCAAAATGCTTTCCAAGATCGCCATCTCTTTTTACTACATTTTAGACTGAGTTTCACACTCAAAAGTATTTCTACTCAAGTCTCTACTTCAGGATTATCTTCAAACAAAGCTTACTAATGCTTACATTGTCTTCATTTCTTCTTCAGAAACGCATCTCTTGGGTGAGATCTGTGTGCCCTGGGCTCTGTAGCTAGCATTATTTATATCATCATAACCTTAATCCTTTGTCCTTGACTTTTCAACATGGGGAGCTTGCAGTATTTGTTCTCCGTATTGTGACTGCTGCTTCTGCAGCGCCCGTTCTGTGCTCTGCTGCCCCTAGTGAGGATTTCAGTCCAGCACTCACGCTCCGACAGCTTCGGAGCCTCCACCCGGTGCCCTGTCGGGTCTCGCCTGCCTGCGGGCTTTCCATCCAATGTGTTTGCTCCTTCCGCTTATCTTCTCCTTTCCTCACAGTTCTTCATGCCGCATAATTAAAACCTCAAACAAGTTTTGAAAATGTTCTTCTGTTTTTATAACAAATCATATCCTGGTGGTCAGAGTGCCAAAAAGAAACCTCTGTCTTCCTGGTCAGATCCAAATGCACGCTCTTCCCGGGAGATGCGGCCGGCTTCCTGCTCCCAGAAAGGGCTGGTTTTTGAACCAGGAAGAGGGGAGGCAAAGGCTGTGGTTCCCTCTCAGCAGAGCGGGTGTAGGTCCAAAAGGGCTGAAATCTGCATCTGATGGGTTGCTATAGACGCAGATTTCCCTCGGGACTACCACACCCGTGTCTTCTGGATCGGGAACATATTTCTTTTCTTTTTATTTTTCTTGTCAGAGGTGTTTTAGGAGGAAGCTAGAAGAAAGTATATCAAGGATTGCTATAAAGAACACAGGTTTAAGTTTGGAAACATTGACTACAATGTCTGTTTGGCTTTGAAAATAATTCGTATAACTTATCATTATTAACATATGGAATAAATTAGTACTCCTTTTTAAAAAAGACTTTTATTTTCTTAAAATGGCCCAAACGCTTCGTGGAATTGTCCTGTTATTTTAAGACCTGAAAATCTAACCTAACTTGGTGCTGGCCTGTTGTAACACTGAAATATATTCAGAACAGTCCACCTTGACGGGCTCAGATGCTGAATATTTTGTGCTGGGACAAAGTGAACTGCCGGTCTCGCCAAGCACAGCCAATGCACTGGAGTGTGGTTACCGAGATTGCGGGAGGATTTTTTCTATTTATTGTTATAGCTCAAATCCTTGTGTCCCTGGTAGGCTTTAAGTGACATAAATATGCATTTCCATCTGCACATCCTTGTCAGGAATAGTTCTGCTGGGAGGTGTTATGCCGCCCGAGTGCTTCCCGAATGGAGCCTGTTAATCCTGTTACCACGATAGGAACTCAGGACAAGTCTCCTCAGGCCACCACTGCAGCTGCTGTGGCTGGAGCTGTGCCAGCAACCACACCCTGGGGACCAAGAAGAAGCACAAGAAAGTTGAATTTCCCTCAGATGGAGAGAGATGTAGAGAGCTAGCCTCCGTCTATTACTTAGACTAGCGGTCCCATAGTTTTTATTGTAAACCTTCACCAGTAAAAAAGGGGGAAATAGCAAGCCTACCTTATGTACCTATATACCAGTAGACACACATATACACACACAGCGGATACCTATGCTGCCATATTAACTGAAATGTACATTATAAAGTGTGCAAAAATAGCTGTAATAGCATTTTAAGAGACTAACTATAAATAGCTGTTCTAACCTCATTAAATAGACTTGTATCCAAACGACACGTGTCAGCAAGGATGTGGAGAAAGGGGAACCCGCATGCACTGCTGCTGGGAATGCAGACTGACACAACCACTGTGGAGAACAGTGTGGAGTTTCCTCAAAAAGTTAAAATTGATACTGCCTTATGACCTAGCAATTCCACTTCTGGGAATTTATCAGAAGAAACCTGAAACACGAATTTGAAAGAATATATGCACCCTGTGTTCACTGCAGCATTATTTACAATAGCCAAGATTTAGAAGCAGCCCAAGTGTCCATCATTAGATGAGTGGATAAAAGAGCTATGGCACATTTATACAATGGAATACTACTTGACTGTAAAAAAAGGGGAGGGAGGGAGGGAGGGAGGGAGGGAGGGAGAGAGAGAGAGGAGGGAGAGAGAGAGAGAGAGAGAGAGAGAGAGAGAGAGAGAGAGAGAGAGAAGAAGAAGAAGAAGAAGAAGAAGAAGAAGGAAGAAGAAGAAAGAAGAAGAAGAAGAAGAAGAAGAAGAAGAAGAAGAAGAAGAAGAAGAAGAAGAAGAAGAAGAAGAAAGAAGAAGAAGAAGGAGAAAATCTTACCCTTTTGACAACATGGATGGACCTGGAGAAATTATGCAAAGTAAAATAAGCCAGTCAGAGAAAAAGGAGTACCATATGATTTCACTCATAAGTGGAATCTAATAAACAAACAAAGCTACCAAGCAAATAGAGACAGACTCATAGATAGGAAGTAGGCAGACAGCTCAGGTGGGTGGTGGGATGAGGAGGGATTGGGAGTGGAGGAATTGAGCAAAAGAGAATAAAGAGAAAGAATTTATGGACATGAACAAAAATAAATAAATAAATAAACAAATAAATATAAATAGAAGGGCTTGGACCTCTCTCAGTATATGAATGTAAGCCAATTTGAAGACCATTGGGCTAAACTCCCACCAGGTGGGCCACCAGTAAAACAGATCTTATATCACCAGTTGGGTTCCATGATACGTTGGGTGCACACACTGGACAAACAGGAGTTGTCAATAAGCATGTGATTTGCTTCTTCACCCATTTTCTCCTGTTACCTCTTGCCCTTCCTTACAGTCTGCCTTGACTCATGGTGTCTCCAGGACCTCTGTAGAGATGATAGCCCATCCTACACTTAGACAGTTGTCATGCATGACACTCACCTGTCAAGGCCCAGAAGCTGGCAGGGAGCCTCCAGTCTGCCAGTGCCAGACCCAGCTAAATAAACCCCCGTCCAATCATCAGTCCTCCAATAATAAAATTAAAATGTATCAATAAACACAGAATAAGAGTCTTAATTTTATATAATACAGAAGATCATAGAATTTCCCATCCTATTTAATAAAAGGCTAATATGCAAATTGACTGGACGGCCGAATGACCGGTCGCTATGATGTGCACTGACCACCAGGAGGCAGACACTCAATGCAGGAGCTTCCCCCTGGTGGTCAGTGCGCTCCCACAGGGGGAGTGCCGCTCAGCCAGAAGCCAGGTTCACGGCTGGCTAGCACAGCGGCAGTGGCAGGAGCCTCTCCACCTCTGAGGCTCCTAAGGATGTCCTACTGCCAGCTTAGGGAGCGGGCCTAACCCGGCAGTAGGACATTTCCCTCCCTCCCCCAAGGGCTCAAGAATTGTGAGAGGGCAGAGGCTGGGCTAAGGGACTCCCCTCCTACCCCCCTGAAGGCAAGAGAGTCATGCACTGGGCCCCTACTTAACCTATAAGTATGAACAAACACCTTCTGCCTCTATGATAGTGAAAGATTATCTTCAGATATAGAAAATTAAAGACTTGAATCAAAGCTGTTTTCAAATTGATAAAAATAAAATATTTTATTGGTAAAAGCTAGACTTGGCCAGAGAACAGCAAATAGACTTCTCCCAGGAACTCTCCGACATGTGGATGTGAATGCTCAATGGCACTTCCTGGAGGCGGGTAGTAAATTATAGGAAGAGCTTTAGGAATTTGGCCATTAACTCAATAAGTCCTTCCCTATGAATTCAACCTATAAAAGCAAATAGATATATGAAAAGATTCATGAAAATAATGTTTAAAATCATTGATAATAGCAACATTTGGAAGCAGTCTAAATTTTTATTGAATGGAGGAATTGTTAAATAATTTATGATACTCTATGCAAGAAGTATTATTTTTATTCATTCTTTGATTTCTTATTTATTAAATATCTACTATGTCCAGGCACTCTTTATAAATTAATTAATACAAACAAAGCTTTCATAAAGGTGACATTTTGGTCAAGGGTAAAAGAGACACATACTCTATAATCAAGTAAACAAATACATGAAGAAAGCATTTTAGAATGCTGACAGTTGCTATGAGGCAATGAAACAGTGGCACAATGGAAGTGGCTGATGATGAGGGCTTGGGATTACTTTACTTAAGGATTTCTCAACCTTGCATTATTGACATTTGAAACCATATTGTCTTTCTGGAGGTGGGGGGGAGGGGCTCCTGTGCAATGAAGGATGCTTAGCAGCATCCCTGACCTCCACTCACTAATCACACCTACCCAAATCATGACAATAAAAATGTCACCAGCCATTGTCTGATGTCCACTGGGGGCAAAACCTGCCCTCACTGAGAAGCAGGGCTTTAGATTTAGGGTAAGGGAAAGTTTCTTTGAAAAGGTGAAATTTGAGCTGAGACCTGAGTGTTTTTTAATAAACTTTAGGATGGAGGAAAATGCTCATGATATAATAACATATAAAATATAATATATTCAATTAAATCCCAATATTGCTTTTCTCTTTAAAATCACTGTCTAGACAAACATGATAGCTTTATAGTTAGAGGCATGAACCTGGAGCCAGGCTTCTTAGTTAAAACCCAGCTTCCCTGCTTGTGGCCTTGGTATAGTACTTCACACCCCTATGCTCTTGTGTCCTCATCCACGAAATGGGGATGACACAAGTGGTACCTAACAGGTAGGGTTCCTGGGAGGACTAAGTGACTTAATACATGCCAAGGTCATAAAAGAGTGAGTGACACATCTTGGAAGCACTGTACATGTCATATATATAGTGCATATGTTTATGTACATACTAGAGGCCCAGTGCACAAAATTCTTGCACTGGGGGGAGCGGGGTCCCTCAACCCAGTCTGCACCCTCTCGCAGTCCGGGAGCCCTCGGGGGATGTCCAACTGACAGTTTAGGCCTGCTCCCCACTGGCAATAGGACATCCTTAGTGCTGCCACGGAGGCAGGAGAGGCTCCTGCCACGGCCACTGCCGCTGCACTCACCAGCCATGAGCCCAGCTTCTGGATGAGCAGCGCTCCCCCTGTGGGTGAGCACTGACCACCAGGGGTCAGCTCCTGTGTTGAGCGTCTTCCCCCTGGTGGTCAGTGTGCGTCATAGCGACCGGTCGTTCCACCATCTGACTGAACCCAGCTCTCCGATATCACCTGGATTGCAAGAGGGTGCAGGCCAGGCCGAGGGACCCCACCAGTGCACGATCGGGGCCAGGGAGGGACATGGAGGGCTCCAGGGCATGTCTGGCCCATCTCGCTCAATCCTGATCAGCTGGACCCCAGCAGCAAGCAAATATACCAGTTGGAGCATCTGCCTGCTGGTGGTCAATGCACATCATAGCGAGTGTTTGAGTGGCCTTAACATACCATTAGCATATTACACTTTGATTGGTTGAATGGCCGACCAGGTGACCGAACACTTAGCATATTAGGCCTTTATTATATAGGATAATATATATAATAGAATTGGAGTGAGTGACATCTTAGAAGTACTGATTATATAATATAATATATTCTAATTGTAATATATACATAATTTGTATCTATATATATGTGTGTGTGTGTGTGTATGTGTGTGTGTGTGTGTGTGTATATATATATATATATATATATATATATATATATATATATACCAGATATTTCCGTTTTCTTTTGTGACACAAATGTGTTAGTAATGGTAGAATTATAGGGGATTCTATTTTCTTTGTTTTGTTTTTTTTTATATTCTTCAGTTTTGCAGATTCAAATGCAAATGTTGCTTTCAAATAAAAATAAAAATCAGTGTGTATATTAGCACAATAGAGATAAGTTTAGACTTACCAGGATAAACTGACATATCGAGAGTGAGGGAGGAAGACCCTGGAAGATGTGCACAAAAACTGGTCCCAGGGAAGATGAGTCAACTGTCAACTATCAGCCAAAATATCCCACATTCAATCCGCCAGTCAGCTTCAGTCTCCTAAAAAATTTTAACACTTGCTTTCTGCCAGACATTGACCTAGGACGTGCTGGTGAATCAAAGCTGAATAGAGCATCCATTTCCTTAAAGAGCTCAGAACAGGGAGGAGAGAAATACAGCCACAAATAACCACCGTACAATAAACTGAAGTGGGACAGCAGGCAGGTGTCGCCCCAGTTCCCCGGAGCTCCCAAAGGGATCCATTCATTTCTGTTGGAACCGGGGGCGGGGGGGGGAGGGGGGGCGGCATTGCGGGAGTCATCACAAAGGAGGTGACACTCACACTGTACTCGGAGGGGTGAGTTTGGAAAATGCAATCAGTAGGAGTTATGGTTTTGAGCAGACATGTAAATTGCTCCTAATCAAATACCAGCAAGAGCAATCAACCAGGAGTAAAGAAAGTCAAAAGGGACAAAGGAGTTCTACTTCAGAAGAGTATCTTGATCTCAGATCAGAGTGCCTGGTTTCATAAAGCAATTTGTGAATGTAAAGTTTGACGGTCATGGGAATTAGGAGACATAAGTTCAAGTACTAGCTCTGTCCCTTACCAGCTGGGTAATCTTGGGCAAACCACTGAAATGTCTGACCCTCTATTCACTTTCTCATTCATCTAATAGTTATAATAATACTTTGCAAAATTGTTGCTAGCCTAAATTGAGATAATGCAAGTAAGAGACTTTAAGTGACATTAAAATAGTCGGGATGAATAAATTGTCATGGTTTTAACATAATAGAGAATATTTTGAATAATTATAGTTTAGTTTTTAACATTTATATTTAAACACTGATAGTTTAAAAATCAACTCTATATGTAACACCAATTCTGCATGAGTTCATAACTTGATTGGCTTCATTTATTTTTTCAGAGCCCTAAACGTATTACTAATGCAAGTGCATCAAGCTATAAAAAGAGCTAACCAATTTTTTCTGAAATAACATGATCTTTATTTCTTGAGACACTTTGTACAAACATTAAACTGAAGATAACTGCATAAAAATGAAATGGAGGCTCATAATTGCAAACTGTTTCCGTGTCCGGAGAAGATTTAACCACCTCCCTGGGCTGAATTGCTCCTGGTTACAGCTCTGGATCGAGCTATAAAAGTATATCACTTAGCCTGCGCCTGTCTGCAGGTGCAGCGCCAGCGGAGAGCAGACAGCTGCGGCCTCCTCCAGAAGAGCGAGGCCAGAAGCCACTGTGACCCAGACTGAAGTAGCTTTGAGTGGGGAGGGAGCTGGGGGGAGGGGCTGTGCTCAACTTTCTTCTTTCTTTCTTCCCGCTTAACCCTTCCACCTCGAACACTCACTGCTCCTACTTCTGGAGAAATAACATTTTTTGCTTTTTCTCTCTTTTTTAAAGGAGGGACTTACTCAGGCTAACTGAAAGGCTTAAATGTCCTCTTGTCATGGCTCTTGGTAAACATTCTGTTTAGCTTGTTGAGGGCAGTTTTAGCTGAATCACCACCGACAATGAGGAAGCCCTACTGTAACTTGGAGGCCTTTGAAGGACCTCTTCCAACCAGAGCTGCCATTGGAAACCAAAGACCACGCCCATCCATTCACTTATTCCTCTCCCCCACCCAAAACGCAGATTTAATGAATCCAAAATTTTGTTTTGTCCAATCAAACTAACAGGATATAGCAATGGAACATGCGTGACTGAGTTATTTCCATTTATTCTGAAAGGTAAGAATATTTTAGGAAGACTTCATCCCTCTGCTTGAGAAAATGAGCCCACTCAGCTTTGAAAAAAGACAAGGCTGGGTTTGTGGCTGGTTTTGAAGACACGGCATCCTTGTGGTGCTTTTGTCTGGACCGAGGAAGCCTTACTTCCTACTTTTGTTCTTTTATTTATTTTTTAATATATTTTATTGATTTTTTACAGACAGGAAGGGAGAGAGATAGAGAGTTAGAGACGTCGATGAGAGAGAACATCGATCAGCTGCCTCCTGCACACTCCCACTGGGGATGTGCCCGCAACCCTGGCACATGCCCCCGGCCGGAATCGAACCCGGGACCCCTCAGTCCACAGGCCGACGCTCTATCCACTGAGCCAAACCGGCCTCGGCTTTTGTTCTGTCTTTAAGCAGTGCCAGTTCTCACTTTACTCAATAGCAGAATAATAGTGTTCCATGTCGAGAAAACGTGATTCTAGCTCCTCCTAGTAATTTGCAGCGTGCTCAATATCAACTGCTCTCCTCTATTTCACGTATGTGTGTGTAAGGTGTTATTCCTGCCAAGCTGGGCAAAGTACAGTCTACATATCCTGACAATAAAAACAAAAAAAATAATTTCTGACATTTGTGTGAACTCTACAAACAAAAAACCCACGCACCTTTTTACCCTCTCCAGTGTCCCTTCAACTAGCTACTTTTATACTAGCCATACTCATTAGTTAATTGGTTGGTAGCATATTCCTTGAAATGTCACCTATCTGCTTTGATCTTATTTCGATCACGGATAATTACAGCATTAAATTCTAAACGAAAGAATAGTTGAGAGCCAAGAGAAAATATAATTCACCATATAGCTCTAAAATTGGCCTATACATTTGAAATACTCACTCACCTTAACATTAAAATCATCCTTTCTTAAAAGCTTATCTAATCATATTTACATATGCTTTTGGAGTTCACCATTCACTAGAAAATCATAACAAAAAGTTACCTCTTTTATTTTTTTAAGGCTTACCAGAGGATATGTTTATTGATTTTAGAGAGAGATGAAGGGAGAGAATGAGAGAGAGAGAAACATTGATTGGTTGCCTCCTGTATGCTCCCTGACCAAGAATCAAACCGAAACCTTTGTTGCAAGGCATGACACTTCCACTCACTGAGCCACACCTGCCAGGGCTTACCTTTTCAATAGACAATTAGGCAATAGATTTGGTATGTTAATTGAGAACAAGAGAATGGGAAGATATTCAGGTAATAATGAGCTTTTAACATTTGTGTGTGTGTATGCATGGTGTGTGTGTTTTGCTTTGCTTTTATAAATGAGTAATATAACCAGAAGACTATCGCTGAAAACACTGTTTTGATTACAGTGCATAAGATGTCTTAGGGAGGGTTGTCAATGACTGCTGAAACAGTCCACATCTGAGAACACAGATGCTTAAACCTGAGTGGTAGTTTGGGGAATGAAAAAGCAGAGATGGACTTGTGAGATATTTAGAAGGAAGGATAAATAAGACTTTGTAAAGAGCTGAATGGAGGGGTGGGGCAAACCAGAGAGTATTTTTAAGCCTAGGAAACTGGAGCTACTCGATTTGGGGAAAGAATGAGGGACTTAGTAGAAAGAGACATAATAATTGCAAGGGTTTGGCTAGTAAGTCAAATAAAATACCCAATCATCAGTTACAAGCGGGGGCTGCAGCCTGTGATGCCTGTAGGCCTCTTGCGGACCAAGGCTGTTGGAACTCTTCAAACCGTCAGCACCAGGCCCCGGCCAAGCACAGCTGTGCTCCCTGTGGGGCCTGGCTACTGGCTCACCCACTGCATAGAGATTTGGGGTCAACTTTACAAGAAAATAAAGCTGTGAGTGCGAACAAGTAACGAGGGTAGGTGCAAAGAAGGAAACTAAGGAGACCAAGTCTTGAGAAACAAATACATTGAAGAGCTGGAGGGGAAAAGCAACCAGTAACAGAGACAAGGCAGGCTAGTCAAAAACTAAACCAAAACAGAGAGAAGGGAAAGAAGAGAAGGGGCAAACAAGAACAGAATGAGAGGAGCAGGGAGGAGAGACGCTACTTATTATTAATGTGTGTGTGTAGGTATATACACCAGCAAACAGGTAGATGCAAAAATTAAAGAGTCACATTTCGTGAACAAAAATAAAAAGGATTAAAATGTTTCCTTAATAACTTAAAGTAAATAAGTGAATTGTTCCTGTCACATTGATTCATCTATCGCATGTGGCTACTCCATAAATGTTAATTGAATTAAATTAATAGCATTTGCTCAATGGTAATAAAAAATTAATTAACTGTCTGTCTTTTCTGATATTTGAGTGCATGCCCATTGGTTCTGAAATTGCTCTAGCCCAAACATAAATTTTCTATTTTACTGACTTTTAAGATACACTTAATTTTTTTCCCCTAAGAAACACAGTTGAGCTTCTAATTTTTGTCCTAATGTTGGTGGTTTTTTCTGTTGAAAAAAATTATTTTTCTTACATTAATGTCAAGATCTATCTATAACATCCCAAATATAGTTTCACATGTTCCTTATTTAATTCCAAAATAGTTTTCTCTGCAGAAGATGTGATACCATTTTGATGTGATTCTCCTTTTAGCTTATGCTACTTTATAATACTTTGTGTACAATGTCAAATATCATCATGAAAGACGAAATGTGGGGAAATTATTGTTAGCATTGCTTCTATAAAAGACAGAAGATGTCATTTACATTCACCCAGAAATTGTGCCTCCTTTCATATGTCAGATTCTGGGCTGAACAGACTGGATTCTGACACGTGTGTGTGTCAGATGACTTTCTAATGAGCAACAGATAGCTCCCACTAGGAAATGAAAAAAATAAAAATATAAACAGAGATATAGAATTAAAATAACTTTATGAATGGCAGTTTAAGTTCTCCATAAAATTCTCTCAGTACAAGCCCAGTACCTCCAAATGGTTGCTGTACTTAAAATTGTCACAAAATTAAAAAGAGAATCGTGTACCACTTGGCTATATACCGTCTTCTCTGCATGTTCCTATATCTCAGTAACCTCTAGCCAACTTTTCTTTGTTACTGAATTACTTTGTGCGAAAGAATTTGAATTCCATGCAGCCTGACTACGTGTGATCACTTGAACTGATGGTTAATTTCATCTGTAAGTGAAGCGCTGCTCCATGCTCCGTACTTACCAAGTCCCCTTACCTATTAGCTCTTTCTGAGCTGCCCTCCCTGCGCCTTGGAAAGCCGCTGTGCCTGCTGGCAGGACTCCCGCGCTGGGAGCCAGCCTGGCGCTGCTGAGGCTGTTCTGGGAGGCGTGTCAGTGGGCTGTTTGCAGGGCTTCTTTTGGGGTCATGCCATACCATTGGACTCAGGTGAGGAGGGTTTTGCGGATGTGCAGTCTTTACAGCTAGGAAGTGAGACAAAAGCTACAAACAAATCAAAGCAAAGCTTTTGGAATCCACCAGGCCTGGGTTCAAATCCCGGCTCCACCATTTGCTAAGGAAGAATCTTCGGGCAATTTATAAACTATCTGGGCCTTAGTTACAGTCATTCAGCCGTTAACTGGAGACACCAATTCATACTTTTGCCACCTGTTCAGAGAGGCTGACAATATTGACCTCCTAGAGTTTTTGTTAAGTAAGGTATACAGGGTGAGGCAAAAGTAGGTTTATAGTTGTTCATATGGAAAATACTACAATAAGGAATAAATAATAATACAAGAATGAACTTTCACATACTTACAACTGTAAACGTACTTTTGCCCCACTCTGTATAAGTGGTAACAGAGAGCCTGACATAAATGCACGCGACTGTGTGTTGTGTGTAAGTGGTGATGTGGTTTGCAACCTGAGTGATTTGCCCCACAGGGGATACTTGGCAATATCTAGAGACATTTTTGGTCGTCACAACCCAGGGTGATGGGTGCTACTGGCATCGAGCAGGTAGAGGACAGGGATGCTGCTAAACTTCCTGCAATCTCCCGGTCATGAACAGTCATCTGGCCCAAAGCATCATGTGTTCTACATGCTTGAAGGACTAATTTACACGGCTATGTTTGTGATATTAGCTGGTTACTGGACATTTTGGTACCCAAGTAAGAAAAATAAATTATTTTTAGCATCATCATCCTTATATCATCAATTTGGTGAATCTCTCTTGGGTTAGAGGAAGCCAAGAGGTTCTCAATCTGTTGAGCTAATTCTATCTCTTCAATATTTTATTAATTACTATCAACAATAGTTGTTTTTCCTGAACCCCTATTTCTGCCAATCCTTTTTAGGATGAATCAAACTGCCACGAAGAGATATAAAGCCAGCAGCATACGGGTTGGGAATAAAAGTTAAATGTTGTTGAAAGCCAACACTATTTGGAGGATCAGAAGGAGATAAAATGGCCTAAGACAATTGTGTGTACCACTCTGTTAGCTCCCCTTCTGTTACGGGACCTTGGAGAGCAACCGGTGAGGACTGGTTTCTGAACGTTGCTCATGCACCCAACACTGGCTGTTCTTTTCCCTTCTCCACTCTCCAACGCCGAGGGCCCCTGTGGCAGTTGTTCTCAAATCTGTCTGCAGGTGGAGCTTCAAAAATCCCCCAGGGACTGTGATCTAATCTGTTGGGTGGAGTGAAGAGGAGGAGTGGCCTGACCTTTTAAAAAATGCCAAATTTTTAAAGGGTTTCCCAGGTGAATTCTACTCTGAAGACTCGTCTGGGAATCATGGCCTGAGGCGGTAGGCCCCAGCAGAGGTTTCTGTCTGACCCACAGGAAGAAGTCGTTTTTGAAAGGATGATGACTATGGACTCGGCCGGAAGATACCGTATTTCTTGCACTGAGCTGTGTGAGCATGGCAAAATCAAACCCAATTGTCCAGTGTGTTATTTATTTCAGCCACTCAATGAGCATTGCTAAATCAAGCAGGCCTTGGGCCAGCAATGGGATGCGATTCTCCAGAGTTAATCTTCACCGCCCCCTGAAGTACCATCAAATCGCCAGGACCATTGCTTGTTGAGCTCTCAAGATGTCCCCGGGAGTCAGCCTGGCCACATGTTTGAGAATTCTTACCTTAATTCTTTTCTTAGTCTTAGGACTCCCCAGTTTAATGAGTGCAGATAAATAATAAATTAACTGCACCATTACCCAGGCTGGTTCTCTCTATAATATGACTTCATTCATGGCTTCCTTCTCATACTCTCCTCAATACTACAGCTTCTTAGCTATCTTTGCTAACTTGCTGGATGCTTGTGAAAGCCAGTAACGATGCCTGGCCTAGTCACCACTGTATCCCAGTACCCAGCCCACTTATTGCTGCATTGCTGACCCTCACTCAGGATGCGGTAATGAATGAACAAATGCAGGCGTTGAGCACATGAAGCACCTGGCCGCTCAGCATTCTCTATGCCTCTGCAACCACCATCTCAATCACGGACTCTGCTCAAGGACCTCTGAGCATCGCTCATAATTGTGCGGGTGACTGTATGAAAACACAGCATGTGCTCCAGAGCACCCCTGCCCAGAGCCACACAGACCAAACCTGAGCAGTGGCCTAGCAAGACCTTCCAGCGAAGGACGGGGTGGAAACGTGCGTGTGTGAGGGCAGAAAGAGAGTCGAGTTAGGGACTATTGATTGTTAACACTATCCTTACACAGCATTTGTAGAAACAAAGAAGGAAGGCACTTGGTTGAGATCACGTGCTCTCCCTGAGACGTACTGCTCAGCACTGAAGACCCCTGACTACTTCTCAGACCCACAAAATGCTGGCAGCACAGCGCTCTGGCGACGTACTGCAAGATCTGGCTGATCCAAGTGAATGGGCTCCTTGCTTCTTCCCACCCATCAGTAAAAAACCTCACAGTAGAAATGTTGCAAATTACGATGATAGCTAAAACTTAACATGTGGGTAAAATTTTATAATTATTGCACTCTTTTATTCTTACTTGCGTGTTCATACAAAATTTCCTGCTCCAAAATGCTTCATTCTTTTTTATTGTTTGTTTTGTTTTTTTAAAAATGTTCAGTTACAGTTTATATTCAATATTATTTTGCATTAGTTTCAGGTGTGCAGCGTAGTGGTTAGACAATCATGCACTGTGCCGAGTGGCCCCCCGATATTGCCAGGACCCACCTGGCATCATAGGTAGTTATTACATTATTGACCATATTCCCTGTGCTGTATTTTACAACCCTATGACTATTTTATAACTACCAATTGTTTTTAAAAAGACTTTTTTCTTATAAAAGTCTAGAATGTGACATTTTCTGCACATGTCCATTCTTAGGATCACTACATTGCGTCTATAGTGAGTTTGTGTGTGTGTGTTTCTTTTTTCGTCTAGATATGCAACTCACAAGTGAAAAACATGCAGAAGAGAAACCCATTAATGCTATCGTTATAAATTCAGGATCTGAATTCAACATCACAGATGGGCCAGCCAAGGAAACTTCCACTGAGAAAAAACTGTCAGAATCCACCACATCACTGTCCTCCCTTGAAGAATGTCAAACGAAATTTTCTTACCTCCAAACCGATGCTTCAGCTCATCAGAGAGACACTGATGGTATGTTTCTCAGAATCAACCATCTCTAAATAAAGCTCCCCCACCCCCAGCCCCTGTAAAATCATCACATATGCTGTTAGGGGAAAATGCTTTATGAATATTAAACAGGAAGACTTTTATTTGAAAGCCCTGGTGAATGACACATGTCAAGGTCACTTTGCAATTACGAGGTGCTTGGCAGAGTGTTTGCTCTCAACGCTGGGAATCAGAGGCAAACTGTTTTGAAAGAGTTGGGTGAGGTGTAATCATTTTTGCTGTGGGGCTAAATGGTAAAGAAAAATGGCAAACTTTCTTTTCTCAGATCTGGGACTGTTGAGGTGGGGAGGAGAAGGAAGAGTGGAATGCTATTGAAATGCTGGAAAAATATAAATATAGACTATATAGAAGACTAGGATGCTTACAGCAGCAACTTGTATAAAAGGGTTGGTTCCTCTAGGTCGGCAAACTGTGGCACGGCAAACCGCGGCTCGCGAGCCACATGCAGCTCTTTGGCCCCTTGAATGTGGCTCTTCCACAAAATACGGGCTCTTCCACAAAATACCAACTTCTGCGCATGGGCCATGAAGTTTCAATCGCATTGTACGTGTGCACCCATACGTAGTATTTTGTGGAAGAGCCACACTCAAGGGACCAAAGAGCTGCATGTGGCTCGCGAGCCGTGGTTTGCCGACCACAGCTCTAGGTAATATCACTTCCTATGCATTCTGATCAGTGCAAACCTACACCAAACCATCCCTGTGTGTGACAAAGCACATTCCATCTGCAAAGCCAATTTCAAATTGATTTGGAGCTAAATGATCAGGATAGTCAAGTTCAAAGTCACAGACTGCACCAGACACATGAACTTCACTCAGGATAACCATGCAGTGGCCTGTACAGGAGACATAAACCATTTAAGGATTTTGTGTTTAAAAATAGCTAGAAGGAGTTTACATTTACATTTGTGTTTAAAGAAAGCTAGAAGGAGTTTATCAGAGGAAAATTCGAATGGGTATAGTTTCTGATCTGTATTTAAATTCATATTTACTTTTTACAAATAAGAAAACAAAATTAAAACAAAGTCTATATAAGAGGAATTTGGAATCACATCAGTTTAACTCCTGGCTCTGAAATTTTTAACTGCAAAACTGTTTGTTTGTTTGTTTGTTTGTTGCCAACTGACTCTCAGCCTCTGGGTGATATGATGGGGCCTATAACACCCCACAGAGCATTTTGAAGAAGAACTGAAATCACACAAATACAGCAGCCAGCATGGACCTTGTCACATACCAGAGATGCAGGTTTTGCTTGTATGATGATTACAGTTTTAGAGACTAAGGGAGGAGAAGATTCTAACATGTCATATATGTGGTGTCTTGTACAAATGTTGTCACGGATGCTTTAGACCAGAAGCTACAGGCCAGCTGCCTGGTCACCAGGAGATGCTGGGAATGATGTCGAGAACTGGAAGGCAGTGACAGGGGGGCGAGGCTGTGGAGGCGAAGCTGCCAGCTTAGTGTTACCTGGAACCTCTGTGTCCCTTACAAAACTCCACACAGCCAGCAGCTTTGGGCCGACATTGGCCTGCGGACTGCCAGGTTATGACCTCAAGTCCAAGGTGATGCCTAAGTTTCTGGCTTTTTTAGTTTGATGCCAAACAAGAAAACAGGCAACACAGGAGAGGTCTCCGCATTTTATCAGCTAGTGTCAGGGATGCAAGGATCTCACTTGTAACGGGTCTTGGCCGTGTGACCCCAGAATTAGACACCGCCCTGGTGCCCACGCACGCTGGGTAGCACGGTGCAGCGCCAGGCCTCTCTGGTCTGCCCGTCAAGGGGCGGGAGAAGGAGAAGGAGAGGGCCACGTGGCTAGCATGGTGCCTGAACTCACACTCTCAGGAAGGGCCCAAATGACTGCTGGCGGGGACGTACCTGCTCCCTTTCTTTAAAAGCGTGAAGGAGGGTCCTGGGGACTGTCATCAGGCTGCTTTCTTGAGGCCTGGGCTCAGGCCAGTGTGACCAGAACATTCTGGTTTAAGGCCAACACAATAGCTGCTAATGCAGCCCTCCTTTCCCCAGTGAAAATCCTCCCTTCAAGGTAAGAGACTGTGGTTCCTGGGTGAACGGGTAGAAAACCCAGGCGAGGTCCACAATGGTGACTTAGAAACACTCCCATTACCCTAGAGCACAAACACCGAGGAAGTCAAGGGTTCAGTCGGACTCGCTTCATTGTAGAGAGTTGTCATCGCAGTTAATCTAAGGATGCAGCCCCTGGGAGCGGGGTCACCGTGGTGCTGAGAGAATACAGAGAACTTCCAGAAGCAGCAGGGGAAGCAGAAGGGGGAGAGGAGACCGCATCCACTTCCACGCCTGCGTGCGGCTAATTTCTTTCAAATGCATAACGGAGAGCAGGGGAATGGGTGCTTAATTGCTAATATCTATTATTCATATGCATCGCCCCATTTAAACAAGACGGAAAGCCTCGCGCGTGCAGATTTGTAAAGCACCTCCCGGCGCCAGCGGTCACGGGTGCGCGATGGGGCTTCCAGGGGCTGCGCTGCACATGGCCCGATGCCCCGGAGCATCACGTCATGCAGCCCAGGCTCAGCCCGGGGCCCTCCCGGATGAAACGGGAGAAGCCAGGGCACCGCCGGCGCCTCGCAGCGTCTCTGCGTTCTGACTGCACACGCATCCCCGCGGGTAAGAAAAGCGGGGCTCCGCGTGGTGTGAGAACACCGGCTCCTTAGACGAATCCTGGGAGGACACCTAATTGGTGTATAATTTTGAATTTGAGATGTCTCATCCAGGTGGAAGGGAAGATCATCAATACAAGATGCCTCAAAAGAATAGTCTTAATTACACCATGGACTACTGAATAAAATGATTACATTTTCTCCCCAGTAAATTTCATACAATTAAATGCAGCAGTGTCACCTTATAAAATGTTTCAATTTTATAATTATTTCAGTTCATTTGCTCAGAAAAAAACATAAGCACAAATTTACTAAGTATCACCCAAATCTAGTCATTACAGTTCTAAAGAACTGCCGTCGGTGTTAGTCGTGCTTGTCTGAACTTAAATGGATCCTGACATGTTTAAGTAGCTGTTACACGGATAACGCGAGGGGCGATCCCCGCTGGAAGGAGGCATTCAGTCCCACACACTCACATTCTGCCTTACAGACATCTGGAAACACACAAAACCAAATGTGGGGGAGTGGGAACCAATTTGTATACTTTTTGACCAAAAGCTTTTAGTAATCAGTCAGACGCTGGGACTGAGTTTCATGATTACGCCAGATTCCCGGGATGGCACAGGCAGCGCTCAGGGCTCTAGCGTCCTGGGTCCGAGGCTCGTGGTGCCTTCTCTCGGCCTCTGTTTGGGGGAGAAGAGGGCGATTGCTGTTTATCTGGGGTCACTTCTGGAAGAACCATAATCTGCTGTTTGGGATAATGATTCTCAAAGCAGCAGGTGGCAGCTTCTGGAGCTGAGTGCTACCAGCAGGGCGGCTCCTGCCACCGCACCTCCCACCTCCCACCCCTCATCCCAGCACCAGGGGGAGGCCCCAGGGGGCAGGGGGCAGGGGGAGGCCCCAGGGGGGAGGCACCAGGGGGGAGGGGGAGGCTACAAGGGACAGGGGGAGGGGGAGGCCCCAGGGGGCAGGGGACAGGGCAGGCCCCAGGGCCAGGCTGAAAGCTGGAGGCTTCTCAGGGAGGACAGGGTGTGGCCATGAGACTAACATGTGTGGAAACTCCTTGTAGTGGCACCTTTCTGCTGTGATTACATATGACTCTTTCTAAGGAGGCCCCACCCCGCAGCCGGTCCCCAGCTGTCCGGCTGCACCTGTGGGCCCGTGTGTCCTCCGTGCTATCAGGGGCCACCCATACCCCTGTCCTGAAGGCGCCCTGGGTGCTCACAGAGGTGCCAGCACTGCCGCGTGGCCTGCTGCTCTGGGATTCATCTGAAAGCTGTTGGACCCATTTAGAAGGGTACGGAGTGGGGACGGGAGGTGGGCACTCCCACCGCAGTGACTGGAACCTCTGCCAAGATTCCCGGGGATCAACCGAGGGAGGAAATACACAAAGGGTGCCAGGGAGGTAGCAGGGGAGGTGGACAGCCAAGTGGAGGACCAAGGAGACACCCAGAACTTGGCAGCAGCTCCTCCATCTCCTCCCCTCCCGGCACCTAACCATCCTCCCCGAGCTGTGAGGGCCGCTGCCAGCCCAGAGGAGGCGTCAGGGCCAGAACTGGTGTGCTCCCACCAGCCTGCGGCACTCAGCATGGCAGAAGGAGGAACAGCCTGGCCTTCACCACCTTCTCCCTGCCCCACGATGCCTTTCCCTTACGGTCCACTTAGTCAGTCAGCAAGAGCATGGCTTGCTTGTGGCGGAGGTCCCAGGAGGGGAGAAGCTAACTGATAAACTAATTATTTAACATCCTTCTGTGGTTATGCTGTGAAGGAAAAACAAGCCAGGTGCCATGAGAGCTGCAGCAGGGTGTGAGTCAGAGGGCAGGGCTGGAGGCGGGAGCCTCCAGGGCTGAGTGGAGTTCAGGCTGTGAGGGGAGGACACAGGCCCTGAGGCAGGGGCATCCGGGCCTGGAAGTCACCCCGGCGGGTGCGGGAGCAGGCGGAGAGCAGGACTGAGACAGGGCAGTGGGAACGCCTCCCGCCCCAGCGGGCAGCAGGGATCGGGCTTCCGAGAGAGTGAGTTGTCCTCGTTTATGGCTGAACTTATCGTGGCCGCTGAAGGTGTGAGGGCTCATGGGTAGCAGTGGCCTAGGTAGGAGGCTGTTGCTGCTGCCGAGATGATGGCTGAGGGCGGCTCGAACTAAGGATGCGGACAGAGGCTTATGGGCTTCAAATAAAGATCTGAGAGAGAATCAGCGGGACTCGGTGAAGAATCGATGGGAGACTATGATGAGGAAGAGGAAAATGCCAGAACGCCTGCCAGGCTGCTGGTGCATCATCTGCATGTACGGGAGCCGGGACCAGGCAGCACTGGCGGGGGGCGGGGGGCCCAGGCAGCACTGGCGGGGGGTGGGTCTGCGGTGCGTGGCCTGGGCCAGGGTGAGGTGTCATGAAGCGACTGCATAAGAGATGTGAGTGAGGCGGCTGGCTGCACAGCAGCCTCTGGGGATGGGCTGAGAGGCTGGTGGCCATCATGGATGCGACTTTGAGTGTCATGCTTATTAAGCACTAAAACCCCATTGAGTCGTGAAGGCAAAGACAATGCATCCGCCGGAAGGGCAAGTCCCACTCTGCTTCTGACCAGTTGCAAATTTTCACATGAATGCTCACGTTACTTTTGTGCAAAAAACAAAAACACCCGCATGCAAAACAGTTTACGCTGCTCGTGAAGAATGATTTCACATGACTTTTAGGAAAAGTGTAGAGCACACTTGAAAGTTGGGAAGATCTGTTTTCAATCATCAACGTTGCCATGTTTTTTGGTAAAGGCTCTGCCTTTTGTAATCAAATCAAAAGGACTGACAGCAAACGCGCTCTATTCTCAAGTGCACAGTAGAGGGAGAAGGAAAGAAATGCTAATTTGGCCCAAGAGTTGGGTGAAAACATCTTTTTTTTTTAAATAAAAATCGATGGCAGACGTCAGAAGCAGAGGCCTCCGGCACCTGCCAACCTGCAGAGACCTGGCACTCGGAACCGAACCCGAGGTTCTGTGCCCTCAGGAAATCGTAAGGTCACTTCACAAACAGGTACTTCATCCTCTTACAGGAAACACTAGCTCCTGTGCAGGCGCGCCGCCCTGCACCCGCCCGACTTACCTCCAAACTAAGTCTGAATGTCTCCTCCGCAAAGGACAGCGCTGGTGGGGTCGCTGTCACAGGGCCGTGCCCTGAGCAGGTCTCCTGAGCCTCCGGCCTGAGGGGCCCTGGGCTGTTTCCTGTGGAGAACCTCCTCTTGCGGGGCTGCTGCAGTAGCAGGCTGGGCACTGGTGGCGCTTGGTGAGGTTTTAAGCCCCGATCTTGACCACCAACACACCCTGGTCAGAAACGCATAAGCAAAATAGAGTCTTTGCACTGAGCTCACTCCTGAATGTTTGTGCGTGCTTTGCGGTGACTTATGAGATACGGGTGAGTTGGTCACATGCTAGAAACTGGCTCTCAGTGAATAAAAATGCACCATTCTGGCAAAGAGATGAGAACATACTACAGAGGTATTATGGAATATGCTGCCTGCACTATGAATACTGAGCAATGCCACAGCACCTGCAATAATATATGGCGATTAAAGGGGCCGTGAAAGTCCTGGTGTGGCTCTCTACCACGTTGCACAGGGAAAGGGAGGGCCCGGGACGGGAGGGAGGGCAGAGACAGGAGGGAAGATTTCTGTCCACCCAGGCAGGACTCGCTTTGGGCATTGGCATCTCCATCAACTAAAGTCTGAAAAGCAAAAGCTATGAATATTTTTCTGGGGGAAATCCTTACTTTCAACCATCAACAATTTTCAGGGCTCTGATTTTAATTAACAAGATATGTCATGTGAGCACTTATGCAGGTTTTTACCAAAACTCCCATTTTTTGAGAAATTTCTAACTAAAAAGAAAAGTTATAATTTTAACAAGAGAACTGCTCCCTCTTCTAACTAATTCCCTTCATGGAAACAAAGAATATAATAGCCTATGGCCCATCACAGCCGTTTGGCTCGAATTACCCATTACCTTCAAGGCCTTAGAGAGACTTTTCAGATTTTTACAAGTCTGCGTAGTAAATCTTTAGACCAAGTTTCTTTAAGGGGTTCGTCAGATTTATACCCTTTTAGGAATATAATGACGTATTCTTCTAGCCACGGTTTATATAACTGGAGGAAAACAGGAGACAAGGATTAAACATAGAACACAATAAAAACACGATGGTTGGTTTAAAGTCACTGACATTTAAGTTTTGGAACCTGCTTTTTGCCTGGATGTGAATATAGGTGTGGCACCTTTATGGGAATCCACATCAAACAAATAAGAAAGCCTTGAGACAAAAATCCAGAAGGTTGTAGCCTTTCCCTGTCCCGACTCTAACTGCTCCTGAATCACCGCTGTGGGGAGGACCTGCTGGTTTTCAGACAGTTGCAAGGTTCCCAGTTGTGTGACTCCCAGCAGCTCTGCAAGCCAAGTAAATAAAGGAGTGTAGAGGTGACGGCACTTTAAATGACCTGATTATGTGGGATCAATAGGAAATGCTCAGCAGCTAATAAAGCCATCACTTAAGTAGGGTGAGCACTACGTGGAGGAGGGAGAGCCTGAGAGAACACGGTGCCCATTGGCCTGATGTGGACAACAGCTAAGAAGGGCGGTGAAGTTACCAAGGTCACGCCCACACCAGCCCTGCCTACACTGACGCTGCCACGGGTGCCACTGCTCACTGTCTTTCTTCTTCTTTAAACAGAGGAGTGTGCCTCCCTCATCCTCACCTGCCTCTTTTGCCAGTTTTGGGATTGTCTCCTGATGCTCCCAGACACGTGTGAGACGGTGTGCACCAACGCGTGCTGCCCCTCCTACCGGTACCACCACACCTCGGACGAAAGCCACTCCTGGAATGACTGCAACTGCAACTGTGACATGGACTGCAGCCTGTTTGAATCTTGTCACGAGACCGGCGAGTGTCTGGAGCTGGCCATGGAGATTTCAGAGATCTGTTACCGCTAGGCCGGGGGCCTGCCGCAGAGCCGCTGCAGGACGCCCGATCCCAGCTGGAGGAAGGGCTGTGTGCATTTCTTGAGCGCTGCTGGCCGTTTACTCTGCACCTGCCTGGGAAAGCAGTAGTGTCACTCAAAGGTCTTCTTCCAAAATTCACAACCGCATGGCTCGCTGAAAAATAAGATGTTGATCACATGTGATGAACAAGTCCTAAGTTCCTCTTCCATGCCACGGGCAACAGATGTCTCGCAACAACCATAGCATGTTGAAGCCCTCTGAGCTAGTGCACTCGCTGGCTTGCCGCATGAACTTGACTTCATTCACAGATTCAGGACAAATTAGTGCGTTCTTTACCATTGACATATATTAGCTCATCTTTCTAATGGACTCATGCATAAACATTATACATTGTTGGTTATTATTAATAATGTATTGCATAACATCATTTTTAATTAAAAATTTATTTATACGGTCTCTTAAAATTCACTTATATGTACAGTTTAGGTAGGAAAGGGAATTAAATAAATTAGAAGCCATGTTCATGTAATTACAACAGATTCGTTAAGACACCTCCAGTGAATTTCGAATATGATGTGCTTTGAGGGAGCCCTCTAATTCTAGGCCATGTTCCTCCATGTCTGACTATGGCATGTTCTTAATTTGTTGTGAAAAGGCTCTTCTTTATCTAATGAGCAAAAATGGGAATTATGTGCAAGTTTCAAGATAATCAATTCCTCGTTTTCCCCGTTTCTGTTTGTCAAGTACCGCAGGCAACAGGATATCAAAACAGAATCAGTTCGCTTTGCTGAGCCGCCATTTGTGCAGGCGCCGAGGCGCCGGAGGTCTCGCTCAGCGTCTCCTAACTCAGCATGTGCTTTCAAGCCATCGCTTTTTCTCCTGATGATGTTTAAAGTAATAAAGAATTACGTTGAGCGCCTCCTCAAACTTACAAATCTCCAAAGAAGATTTTATGTGGCCCCTGCTGGTGTGGCTCAGCTGGTTGGGTGCCGCTGCCCTGAAAGGTTTCCGTTCAATCCCTGGCCTGGCATGTGCTCAGGTTTCCGCTGGGTCCCGGGCCCAGCAAGGGGCGTGCAGGAGGCAGCTCTTATGTGCTCTCACATTGATGCTTCTTCCTCTCCCGCTCCCTGCCTCTTTCTCTAAAATAACAATTAAAGATCTTTTATAAATTAGAAGGTACTTTACAACTCAACCAAATTATTTTGAGGGAAAAACACAACTAGGCTGAAGTTACATTGGACTTGTCCTATTTCCTGTCAGCATGCCATTGCTCATTCCTGTGTTCTTATATGTCCCAGGGAGATACTGCAATGTATTTATTGAATATTAAAAGCACAATGTATCAATGACCAAACAAAGGTGGCAACAGTGAGGTGGAGAGTCAAGGGAACTTTTGCAATCTAGGCAAACAGCAAAAACTTCAAAGGACCTGCTTTGCTTGACTAGGTAATTTCAAGCAAAAGCAACATTTATTTGGTTTCTGTAGTACATTGACACATTTTTCTACTCTGCAGTAAATTCCCCCAAACACTGAAAACTCTTCATCTTTAAAAAGTGTTTCGAGGCCGCCTCTGGGAAGGGGCCGCTGGCTCTCGTCTTGCTCCCACAGCACCCGTGGTTCCCGCTGCCCGGCCGGTGCGCTCAGAGCTGCGTGGAGGCCGAGCCGGTGCTGCTTTCAGAAGCTGGGACGCCGCTCTGCTCTCCGCGCACAGGAGGCGCAGATCGGTGTGGGGAGAGGAGTGGATTCTGACACTAGGAATGGAACATTCTTATCATAGATCCTCACTTTTCACAAGAGGAAAGGGAGGCCCCAAGAACTGACTTACCCAGGACTCCGCAGTATGAGGGGCAGTGGCAGGGACCTAACTGGTGTCTAACCTTCTAACCCCCTGCGCCCTCCACAGCTCCTACTGTCCAGGCGGGCAGTGTGGCTGCTCCAGCTCCACGGGCTGGGGCCTCAACAGCTGCTCCCTTAGTGCCTGCCCCTGCCCTCAGCTCTCCTGGCCCCTAGCCAAGCACCCTCGCCGCCCCGCCCCCCATGGTCCAGTCACTGAGAGCAGAAGACCCTGCCCTGGGGAGGTCTTGGGGGTCCTGTGCCAATAACGTGGTCCTTGGAGTCACTGATCAGGTCATGCCGCATCGTTGCTAAGTAGTTCGACCATCATCCCCTGATTCTTTCCAGACCCTCAGATCGCACTAAGCTTATGCATTTCAAATGCGAATTGAATGCTTGTCAATTAGAGACATAAGAATCACCAGGTCTTACTTTATGATGTGGTCAGAATACCAGGAGCTTTCTGCGGCCTCTTCCCGAGGGCTGTTCACTCGTTCCTCGCTTTCAGAACCCTCTGCGCTGGAGCAGGAGCCGGTTATACAGTGTGCCATTTCTTCTCTTTCTAACCAGTAATAAAACATTATCCTTTTTGCAAACATGAATGGCTCTTTCAATTGCATTCTTACACAATAAAACATACACGGCTGGAAAATGCAATTGCAGAGGTAAGACAGATGAAAAAGAAATGTGGTTATTGATTAAATACAAATATCCGAATCTGAGAAGGATCCAAGTTTTTCACAATGATAAAGGCCTGTGATTACAAATAAAGATAATGTTATTCTTTAAGGAGGGTTTCTTAGAGAAAGAGTGTTCCTATTTAAGGAAAACACTTGATAAGAGAGATTTGAGAAGATACAACCGTTATAGAGAACTGAGAACAGAGATTTCCCACAGCAATATGACCAGGGAGTACATTGTCTTTGCTTTGCTCAGTGGGTTTGTATAAAACCGTGCTTCTCTAAAAGCCTACAAAATATGGGAAGCAATGAGGAAACCAGTGGTGTTTCACTTGCTAATAACATTTTCCCACCATGCAAGCTGATAGGCCTACAAAATTAATTATCAATGCTGGACATTCAAGGTTAATAAAGCAAATGCCACTTCCTTTTTCTCCAAGGGAGTATGAAAGCATATTGAAGTAGAGAAACTTTACAAAAAGGAAATACCACATAAAGGCACATCAGCATTTTTTTCAAGGATAAATTTACAGGAGGAAATGCTAGAACAGAATTCATGATCCAATTCCTGAAGTTTCTCCTTCTACAAAATGGAGCAAAAGTACACTTTAGTAAGGTGGTTTGACTGGAAGAGTTTTGCCCATTAAATGCTAAATTTAACCCAGACTATTCACACAGACGATCTCTGATGAAATGCAAGTACTTGGCTTATGGTATATGGAGTATTCTTATATATATATATATATATATATATATATATATATATATATATATATATTTCAGAGTGGAAGGGCGAGGGAGAGAGATAGAAACATCAATGATGAAAGAGATTCATTGATCAGCTGCCGCCTGCACACCCCTACTGGGAATCAAGCCCATAACCTGGGCATGTGCCCTGACCAGGAATGGAGCCTGGGACCTTCTGGTTCATAGGTCAATGCTCAACCACTGAGCCACACCGACCAGTCCTGGGTATTCTTTGAAGAAGATGTCTGAGTTAAACCCAAGTAGTTGTCATAGTTAGCCTCATGTGAGCTGTGTAGAAAGGCAACGTGAGGAGAGGATGATTTCCTAGTGATTATAATCCACATGGGATTATTGGGCTCCTCTGCACAGGTGTAGACAGCTCCTAGAATTACTGCAAAGGAGCCCAGAATGTTGGAGGAGGCGGGAATGCAGGTGGGGCAGGACCTGTATTGTGTTTGGATAAAAGGCCCACCTTCTGGTCGACCATCATGACAGGCTTCACAATCCTGCTTTACCTCTCAAGCTGTGGTTCCCAGTTAGAGGTGATTTTGCCTCCCCCAGGGGACAACTGTTAATGTCTGGAAACATATTTGGTTGTCACAGTGGAGAGGGGATAGGTGCTACTGGCATCCAGTGAGTAGGAGCCAGGAATGCAACAAAACAGCCTTCAGCACACAAGACAACTTCCCATATCAAAGAAGCATCCAGCCAAATGTCCATAATGCCAAGACTGCCAACTAACTCTATCAGTCTTCAGACCTATATGAAATGCACCTTAAAAAACTGCTGGAAATGCGGTTGCCAGGTAAATTACAGAATGCCCAGTTAGATCTGAATTTTAAATAAGCAACAAATAATATCTATATATATGTATTTAAAAGGCTAATATGCAAAGTGTCCCTGCAGGAGTTTGGGAGACTGGGAGTTCTATCACGCACTATGATGTGCGTTGACCACCAGGGGGCAGCACGGAAAGAAGGAAGGCCCTGGCCAGCAGCCGGCAGCGGGGGAAGGGAGGCCCAGGCTGGCAGCTAGAAGGCCCCAATCAGCCCTGATCACCAGCCAGGCCTAGAGACCCTACCTGTGCACGGATTTCATGCACTAGGCCTCTAGTTTTAGTATATTTATGTCCCAAATATGACATGTGACATTATATTATAAAATGATGCCTCGCCTGTCTGAAATTCAAGCTTAGCTGGGATCCTGTATTTGTTTGTTAAACCTTGCAGCTCTGGGTCAGAAGCCTCCACATCTGAGAGGGGGCTACCGAAGTGATGATTTCCCTCCCCTCCCCGGCTCCAAGGCAGGACGAGCTGCTTCCCTCTTTGGTCAGAGGCCAGGACATATGTCGGGCCACGTTTGACAATGAGGGAAAGGGAGCCTGGCTAGAAGATCAGCTCCAAAGCAGGACTCTGGTGTTTCCCTCGGCCAGGTTTACAGAGGGCCTACTGCCTTGACCTGCACTGGCCCTGCCTCGGTTTCTCTGCTTCACATCTTCCACTGGCAACCGAGGAGGCACCTCAGCCAAGTGTCTGGATTCAAGAGGTTGGAAGCAGAAGTTCTCACTGAAGCCTTGAGATGGGAACCACATTTTCTAAATCAGTCTTGGCCAGAAAGACTCATCTCGAGAGGTGCTCCAGAGCCCCTCCTGCTCCTGGCACCCGGCCAGCCCCTCATCCACATTCCGAAGGAGGTTCCAGAAGCAGGGATTGTTTTTAATCAGTCCACAACACTACAGCCGAGCAAATGCATTCTGATACTTAGAACGTTTATCTCAAATGCTCTGCAGAAATCAAGGTCACAGTAACCTCTTTTATGGTTTATTGTTTCTCAAATGTACTTAGAGTGAATTTACAAAGCCACAGCTTGTTTTGTGGGTACAGAGCTTTCGCGAGGTTCAGCACTCTCTGACATCCTCTTTGTTTCCTCTTTCAGCACTTTCTGCGTATGGGTCCTCATTTAATATCATTTCCCGTAAATTTCAAAAAATTAAATAGAAAAGAATATTGAACAAGAGTCCCCGGGTAGCTAAGCTCCTCATCATTTGTAATTTGGGCTCTTCAGAAAGCTGCATTAATGTTTCAAATCACTGCTGCACAGCTTTGCAGTACAAATGCTGGTCCCCACAATGGGCCAGGGCGGCCAGAAGGTAAGATGGAGCCAAGGCTATCACTTTGTCATTGTCACAATCAATCAATTGCCAATGTGGGCATGGCAGTAAACCACCGAGCTCCAGTGAGCTTGTGGAACTACCCCGGGAGGTGAGGTGAAGACGGGTTCTAACATGCTGAAGGGCCTCAGCAGACCCAGAGACCTCATGAAGTTATCTTTCGGCCAACTTTTTTGATGACTCATTGCAAGCCTGAATTCATAGCTTTGATCTCCTAGTAACAGTTTTACAATATCATATTAGCCATGTATTAGAAATGCTTTTTGAGAATAAAAATGTCTGTGTAACTCCCAATATCATACTGCCTGCCATCAATGGTACTTGTAAAATAGACTGGAAAATACTAGTTCAAATGAGACCTATTCGGTGACCGATTCGTAGGTTATTGCCCAATTCCAGGTAAGGCTTAACAGACGCGTGGATGAAGGTGGTAGTTGTGCAATGAGTGGCTATGGGAGAAAAGAAGAGGCAAGAGTCACATCTAGAAAGGGCCTTGAATGCTGGTTAGCAATGTGTTTAGGAGCAATGAAAAGCCACTGAAGACTGGCAGGGGATTACATGATTAAAGTGGTGTGGGAGCAAGGCTGGCCGCGCAGCCGTGTATGGGACAAATCAGAGCAGGGAGAGACTGCAGGCTGACAGGCAGCAATGGCAATAAGGCATGGGGTGACGACGGCCCGAAATAGGATGGTGACAGGGAAGACAGAAGGGAAGAGATGGATGGGAAAGAAATTAGAAAAGGATCGTTAGTCCTTTCTCCAACACTTCTTATTTTAAGATTCCAATATCCCCTCTGTCTATCACATGTATGAGTCATGAAGCCATTATTTTCATTAGGGAGCGAGGGGCCGGGAAGCGGGGAGCTCTATTCCAAGTGGAAAGGCAAGGCACAGTTTAGCTACATTAAGCCAGCCTGCTGCTGCTCTGCACACTGATGTAATTCCAACATAAAACATAATCTATAATATTCCAGGGGAACAAATCCAATTCTTGGCCATATAAATTTTCATATAAGTCCATCACAATTCATTCCCCAAACATCTCATTCTCTTTGAAAGCTGGAGCTGCAGCAAGTGATCAAAAAGAGTAGTTTAAAATTGCTCTGGAATTTCCAGAGATGCTAAATCTAACCTGCCTGCGGAGCAGGACCAATCCCCCGAACTTTAAATCACAGGTAAAGGGTTTTATGTTTTAAAAGATATATTCCTCAAAGTTTATCACAGTGTGTTAAAGTCCAATGTGAATGATTGCTTACCAAACCTGGAGGTGATGTCTCCCTGATTACCCCAGGTGAGCGAGAATAAGTATCTCCCAACCAACATATTTTTTACCTTTTCATCTGCCTCTTGCTATTTACAATGTGAAAAATAATAGCCAGGCAGTGACTGCAGGGTTGGATGAAGTGCGAATCCCATCTGACTCTCGCCTAAATTGTATTCCAGGCCCCTGGCAAGTTCTGCTGCAGGAGACGGATAATGGAAACTGACTTCTCAATGGCTGGACTGGTCCTGGAGGGATAATCAGGGAAAGCTTATCTGATGAACTCCCCGCACAGCGTTGGCTTATAACCCAGTGCAGTGTGCGCGTCAGCGGCCCTGCCTGGATGATGCTCCCTCTGCCTCACTGGGCTCTCTGCGTGAGGGAGACAGCAATGTCCTAAGCAGGGGGCTCCGTGAAACCCTGAGGTGAGCAGAAAGTTTACAATTAATGCCATGTCTACAGAAATGCCGGCCAGTCCTTCTGGTTTATCTGTGTAAACACAGCAATTGTTAATAATTCCAGATTCCTCCAAGAGGCCGGGAAGGCAGGATAACAAAGGACTTTGGTTAGCGCTGTCTCAGAAGGCTTACACTTTTGTGGGGGGGTGGGGGTGGGGGCAGAGCATAAGAGGGCTCTCCCAAGGTGCACAATCCCAAACACCCGCCCTTCTGATCCCTAGGGTGCCTGGGCTCCTAGGAAGCTCCTGCTCTGGTATAATGTAAGTATATCCCATGAAAAGGCTTTGCGTCAGCCATGTCTTAGCAGATAAGAAGGTTGAGGTCTGAGGACAGACAGAGTTCAAATCCTGCCTCCACTATTTACTAGTTAAATGTATTGCATCAGTAACTAAATTTCTCTGAGCCTCGGATCCCCCATCAATAAAATGTGGTTAACATTACCTACCCCATGTGAGGAATGACAGAGAGAGTTCAGCAAAGCCCTTCGTGTAGGCTCAGTACATACAGGACACTCACTACTAGTAAATTGCAGGTGTACTTATTATGGGTACAACTACCCCGTTCATTTGTTTCCACAACACGAGACGTCTCTGCTCGACTTCTGCAATACCCCCTATTCCTGTCTGTGAGACTTACCCATACACCTGCCTTTTCATTATTCCCTGGTTACTCTTCCAGAAACAGAGCTCCTCTAATTCCCCTATCTCCTTTTATTTTTCATTTTTCTATTAATCATTTTTAATGTTGACATTATTGCAAGTGTCTCTGCCCCCCCCCTTACCCCCACTTTGACCACCTCCACCAACTCCGGCCTTCCCTTCCCTTGGCCTTCCCTCCTCTACTGCCCCTGTGCATGGGGCATGCATGAGTGTCTCTAGCTGATCCCTTCAGCTTCTTATCCAGTCATCCCTACCACCTCTCCTTGGGCCACGGCCAGTCTCTTCCATGCATCCATGTTCTGGTTCCATTTGTTCCTTGGCTCATTTTGTTCATTATATTTCACATATGAGTGAGATCATATGGCACTTCTCTTCCTCTGACTGGCTTATTTCGCTTAGCATAGTACTCTCCAGGTCCAGCCATGCTGTTTCAAAGAGTAAGAGTTCCTTCTTTTTATGGCCGTGAAGTATTCCATGGTGTAAATGTACCACAGCTTTTTAATCCACTCGTCTACTGATGGCACTTGCGCTGTTTCCAGATCTTGGCTATTGTAAATAACACTGCTGTGAACATAACAGACCATATATTCTTTTGAATTTGTGCTTTGGTATTCTTAGGATATATTCGCAGAGTGGGATCACTGGGTCAAACAGCAGTTCCATTTTTAATTTTTTGAGAAAAATCCATACTGTTTTCCATAATGGTTGCACTAGTCTGCATTCCCACCTGCAGTGTACAAGGGTTCCCTTTTCTCCACATCCTCGCCAGCACTTGGCATTTGTTGATTTATTGATAGAAACCATTCTAACAGGTGTGAGGTGATACTTCAGTGTAGTTTTTAAAATTTGCATCTCTTTGATGATTAGTGACCTTGAGTATCTTCTCCTATGTCTGTTGGTCATCTGTGTGTCCTCTTTGGAGAAGTTTCTATTCAGGTACTTTGCCCATTTTTTAAAAAATTGGTGTGTTTGTCTTCCTGATGTTGAGCTGTATAAGTTTTTTATATATTTTGGAAATTAGCCCCTTATCAGATGTATCATAGCTGAATATGTTCTCCCATACAGTGGGCTCCCTTTTCATTTTGTTGATGGTTTCTTTTGCTGTGCAGAAGCTTTTTATTTTGATGTAGTCCCATTTGTTTTTTTCCTGAGTTTTCCTTGCCTTCAGACACATAGGCAAAAATACTGCTGGGAGAGATGTGTGAGATTTTGCTGCCTATGGTTTCTTCTAGAATTTTAATGGTTGCATTACTTACATTTAAGTCTTTTATCCATTTGAGTTTATTCTTGTGTGTGGTGTAAGTTGGTGGTCTGGTTTCAGTTTTTCACATGTACCTGTGCAATTTTCCCAACACCATTTATTGAAGAAACTATTCTATTGGTATGCTCTTGAATCCTTTGTCAAATATTAATTGTCCATAAAAGTGTGGGTTGTTTTCTGGGATCTCTGCTCTGTTCCATTGGTCAATGTGCCTGTTATTATGCCAGTGCCAGGCTATTTTGATTAAATGGTTTTGTAACAGAGTTTGATATCCTGTATTGTGATCCCGCCAAGTTTGCTCTTTTATATCAAGACTAATGACCCAGTGCACGGATTTGTGCACATTGAAAGGAAATTAATTAAGATAGTGGCCAGGGGGGCGGGACTGAGTGAGACAAGCCTGGGCAAGAGGGGCCGGATATGCCCTGGATCCAACCTCTCATGGTCCCTCCCCAGCTGGCCACACCTGGGGTGGCACCCTGGTGGAGTGAGTGGGGTCCCTCCAGCAGGTGGGGTCTCTGCCTGGCCTGTGGGAACCAAGCTGAAACTGGCTCTCCGACATTCCCCAAGGGTCCCAGAGTGCAAGAGGGCACTATGAAAAGTTGCTGTAAGACAGGGTGTGCAATGCAAACACAAGTGTGCAGTAAACCAGATTCGGGGCTGACAGTGCCCTAGCAACAACATAACCCACGGCCAAAGGTGGAATCGAGTGGTTCTGCGAGGAATTGCGCTCCCTCCTCACTGGTTCTGGGGTGTGTCACCCAAGAACTGCCTCTGCCAAGTCACCACAGCTCGGCAGCTCCTGCCCCCTGGTGGTCAATGCATGTCATACCAGCCAGTCGGATAGATGGTCGCTTAGCCTTTTATATAGAGAGATTGCTATGGCTGTTGGGGTCTTTTTTAATTTCATATAAATTTTTGTAGTGTTTGCTCTAGATCTGTGAACTATGTCATTGGATTGCTTTGGGTAGTATGGACATTTTATTTTATTTTTTAAATATATTTTTATTGATTTCAGAGGGGAAGAAGAGGGAGAGTGAGATAGAAACATCAGTGATGAGAGAGAATCATTGATTGGTTGCCTCCTGCACATCCCACACTGGGAATCGAGCCTGCAATCCGGGCATGTGGCCTGACTGGGAATTGAACCATGACTTCTTGGTTCATAGGTTGATGTTCAACCACTGAGCCACACTGGCTAGACTGAGTAGTATGGACATTTTAATGATGTTTCTTCTTTTAATCCATGAACACAGCAGCATATGCTTCCACCTACTAGTATTTGTATCTTCCTTAATTTCTTTCTTCAATGCTCTATAGTTTCCCAAGCACATGGCTTTTGCCTCCTTGGTTAAATTTATCCCTAGGTACCTGCATTAGTAAATGGGATTGTTTTCCTAGTCCCTCTTTCTGATGGTTCATTATTGGTGTATAAAAATGTCATCAATTTCTGGATATTGAATTTGGTTTTCAAATTCACTTATTAGATCTAGTAGTTCTTTTGGTGAAGTCTTCAGGGTTTTCTATGTACAATATCTCGTCATCTGCAAATAATGACAGATTTACTTCCTCTTTTCCATTTGGATGCCTTTTATTTCTTCTCCTTGTCTGATCAAGGTGGCTGGTACTTTCAGTACTATGTTGAATAAGAGTGGTGAAAGCAGAGATCCCTGTCTTGTTCCTGAACTTAGAGGAAACTATTTTAGCTTTTTCCCATTGAGTGTTATTTTCGCTATAGGTTTTTCATATATGGCCTGTATTATGTTGAGGTATGATCCCTCAAATCCCACTTTGCTGAGAGTTTTTATCATGAATGGGGGCTGGATTTTATAGAATTCTTTTTCTTTATCTACTGATACGATCATGTGGTTTTTATCTTTCATTTTGTTTAGGTGATGTACCACATTTATTGATCTCTGAATATTGTGCCAACCTTGCATCTCTGGAATAAATCCTACTTGATCATGGTGTATGATTTTTTAAGGTATTGCTGGATCAGATTTGCTAATATTTTGTTTAGGGTTTTAGCATATATGTTCATCAGGGATATTGGCCTGTAATTCTCTTTCTTTGTTGTATCTTTATCTGGTTTTGGTATTAGGATAATGTCGGCTTCATAAAAAGAGCATCACGTTTTCCATCCTCTTGAATTTTTTGGAAGAGTTGAGGAGGATCAATGTTAATTCTTTGAATGTTAGTAAAATTCACATGTGAAGCCATCCTGTCCAGGACTTTTGTTTGCTGGGAGGTTTTTTTTTTTATTATTACTATTTCTGTTTCATTCTTTGTTATTGCTTCTATGTCATGTACTTCTCCTCTGATCTTTACTATTTCCTTCCTTCTACTTACTGAGAGCTTTTCCTATTGTTCTTTTACCAATTCTTTTAGGTATAGGTTAGATTATTTACTAGAGATTTTCCTTGCTTCTTGGAGTAGGCCTTTAATGCTCTGAACTTCACTCTCAGAACTGCTTTCACTATGCCCAATAGATTTGGGGTTTTTGTGTGTTAATTTTCATTTATTTACAGGTAACTTTTTATTTCTTCCTTGATCTCATTGGTAACTCATTCACTGTTTAATAACTTGATAGTTAGCCTCCAGTGTTTGGATATTTTTCAGCTTTTTAAAATCATTTTTGATTTCCAATGTCATGCCCCTGTGATCTGAGAAGGTGCTTGATATTATTTTAATCATCTTTAATTTGTTAAGACTTATTATGTGTCCTAACATGTAGTTTTTTTTTTTTTCAGAATGTACCATGTATACATGAGAAGAATGTATATTTTACTGCTTTGGGATAAAATATTCCAATTAAATCAATCTATCCAGTGTGTTATTTAAGGTCACTATTTCCTTGTTGATTCTTTATCTGGAAAAATTATCCATTGATGATAGTGGGCTGTTAACCTGCCCTACTATGACTGTACTGCTATTGATCCCTTCCCTAAAGTCCACCAACAGTTATTTCAATATATCTAGTTTCTCCTATATTGGGTACATATATGTTTCTAAGAGTTATATTCTCTTGTTGGATCAATTTTTATTATTATGTAATGACCTTCTTTGTCTCTTTTATGGCCTTTGTTTTGAGTCTATTTTGTCATATATAAGTGCTAGTGGCCCTGCACACGAATCTGTGCTCCAGTAGCTCACTGCCACCCTCCTGTAGCTCCCCCAGCCCCCCTCCCCCACTCCCCTTTCCCCAATTTCCCCTCACAGTTTGCTGCCCTGCCCTCTCCTGTAGCTCTCCACCACCCACTTGTAGCTTGCTGCCCCACCCTCCTACTGATCTGTGATCCAGTCATTACGTGGTTGGTCATTACATAACGACCATTTGCATATTACATCTTTATTATATAGGATTACTACTCCAGCTTTGTTTTCATTTCCATTTGCCTGGAATATTTTTTCTATTCCTTCACTTTCAGCCTGTTTGTATCTCTTATTTTGAGGTGTGTTTCTTGTAGACAGTATATATATATGGGTCATGTTTTCTTATCTATTTGGCTACTCTATGTCTTTTGATTGGAGCCTTAAATTCATTTGCCTTTAAGATTATTATTGATAGGTACTTATTTATTACCATTTTTTTTCCTTATGCCTATGTTCCTCCCTATATATATTTCTTCTTCTTAGAGCAGTTCCTTTAGCATTTCTTGCAGTGCTGGTTTGGTGGTAATAAACTCCTTTACTCTTCTTTTGTCCTGGAGGCCCTTTATTTCACTTTCAATTTTAAATGGTAGACCTGCTGGATAGAGCAGTCTTAGTTGCATATTCTTGCTTTTCATTACTTTGAATACTTCATGCCAATCCTTTCTGGCCTGACGTGTTTCTTTTGAGAAATCAGCTGACAACCTTATGGTAACTGCCTTGTAGGTAACTTTGTGTCTCTCTCTTGCTGCCTTTATGATTATCTCTTTGTATTTAATCTTGGCCATTTTAATTATGGTGTTCCTTGCTGTAGGTCTTTTTAGTGGCATCTTGATTGGTACTCCCTGTGCCTCCTGAACTTATGGGGCATTTTCCTTCACCAGGCTAGGAAAGTTTCCTGTCATTATTTCTTCAAACAGGTTCTCTATCCCTTGCTCCCTTTCTTCTCCTTCTGGTACTCCTATGATGTGGATGTTGTTGTTTCATGTTGTCCAAAAGTTCTCTTAAATGATCCTCCTGGTTTTTAATTCTTTTTTCTTTTTTCTGTTCTGACTGAGTGATTTTGTCTATCTTGTCTTCTAATTCACTGATTCTGCCCTCTACTTGTCCAGCTTACTGGCTATTCCTTCCAGTGTATTCTGTATTTCAAATATGGCATTCTTCATTTCTGACTGATTTTCCCCCTATCATTTCTATGTCCTTTTTCATACAGCTGTTGTTCTCACTAAGTTCCTTGAGCATCATTATAACTATTACTTTGAAGTATCTATCTGATAAATTGCTTGCCTCCATTTCATTTAGCTCTTTTTCTAAAAATTCCTCTTATTCTTTCATTTGGAGACTGTTTCTTTGTCTCCCCATTTTGGATCTCATTGTGTTTGTTTCTATAAATTAAATAGAACTGCTATGACTCCCAGTCTTGGTGGAATGGCCTTTTTAGTAAGTGTCCTCTGGGATTGAGTGGTGCATTCTCCTTGATCTCCTGAGCTGGATACTGTAGGAATGTCTGGTGTGGCTTGTTTGGGCTCCCCTGTTATAACAGAGTCTTGATTATTTTTGGCCCTTTCATGGGTAGGCTATGACTATGTAGTCTTGAGGTGTCTTGATGGGCTCAGTGGCACAATTGTTAACCCTTTAAACTTGTTATCTATAGAGATAGACCTTTATCATCAGCTATGAGACACTGTGCAGGGGTTGTCCCCTAAGGCAGGGTGTTCCCTGCAGGGTCTGGAGCCTGCCAGTATCCACCTTTTGGTGTGCCTAATTGGGTTGAGCTCTGGTGTGGTCTGAAGCCCATCCCTGGTTGTGTTTGTTCTATCCTTTTGGGTGGGTTTCAGATGCAGGTCGCTGCCAGATGTTGTGTATAACAGGCCTTAGGCTTCCTGTGTTTAGTTACCACTCTTTTTAATGTTTATGTGTGTGTCTACTGGACACGTATATGTGTAGAAGGGACCAATCTGTAAATGGGTCATCTTCTTTAAGCTTAGAGCTAGGGGAGATCTATGGTCAGACCAAGGCTCCCTGAGGTCTTACTCCACCTGTCAACTACTCCACCTCCTCCCCGAGGTTGCCTGGTCTTCCTCCAGAACGTTCCAAAGAGCCTTCGTAGGATGGACCCAAGCTAGTTTAGCTCAGGCTAGTAGGTCCCCAACTTGGAGATTAGGTAGGCAGGCACCCAATGGAGGGAAATTAGTCTCTGCTTCAAAGCGAAAATCCTCAGTCTAAAGGGGCTTGCTGTGAGCCCAGGTTGCGTCCAGCCTGCAATCTCCTTTGCAGGACCAGGTTCAGCCACTATGGGCTCAGGGGGATAGACAAAAAGAGGCTCTGGTTTAGGATGCTGCTGGCCCAGCCCTCAGGAGGAAGCTAAGCGCTTCCTCCTTGTCTCAGACAATAGCCTCTGAGTGTCTCACACTTTCAGTGTTCCACTCCAAGCTGGAGCTGCTCTTCCTCCCTACAGCACTGCGCCCAGCAGGGATATTGGGGAGTTCACAGGGCTGAACCCAACACTCTCCTTTCGGGGGTGGTGTTTACAGCCTGAAGGGGGGTGGGCTCTACCTCTCCTTCTCACTTCTTGGGACTGCTTGGTAGAACTCACAGGGAGCTCAGATCAGCCTCCTCACAATGTAGTCAGATCCTAGCACTTGCCCATCTTTCTCCCTGACAGAAGCCTCCCTGGGGGATACAGTAACAAAAAATTCTAGCTCTGCTTGTACTTGTCCCCTTGTGTCACCAGACCACACAGGAGAGGGTCTCAGCAAAGCAGGGGCTGAACTTTCCAGCTTCACCTGGGCTCCAAATTCCACAGTGTGGGCCAAGAATCCCAGACCTGCGCTGCTCCTTCCTGCCACCAACTGAGCAGGACGGGCAGTCCAGGAGGCTCCAGAGGTGGGGAAGGGGTTCCGACCATTTGTTGGAGAGACCTTTCCCCTTTCCCCAAGCCAAGCAGTTCAGTCACTGACAGGCTATACAGAAGGCCTGGCAAGAAGAGGGTCCTTCAGAGTCACTGCTGGATGCACCCCCACAGACCTCTCAGCTGGCCCCAAACACGCAGCACAGGGTCTCCCGCAGTCAGAGCCCAGAGCAAACTTCTAGGCTGGGCACTTCTTCCCAGGGAGGGTGGGTCACAGTTGCCCAGGCAGACAGAGGCCCCTGGTTCCCTCTCCCTTTCTGTGACTCTTCTCCTCTTACCAGTCTCCACGTGGCTTCTTCACTGCTCCTTAGATATAATATTCCAGTCAGCTAATCTTCGCTTGTTTTTTCAAGTTGAATGTGCAATATTTTAGCTGTAAATTCAATTCTTGGCTGGGAGCAAGGGCACAGAGCCTCCAGCTACTCTGAAGTCGTCTTGCCTCTCTCATCATATATCTTTATTTTACCTCTATTATGATCCTGTACCCTTTTCTCCAAAATTAAAAATACTTCTTATAGTAGGTAATTTCAATAAACTCTTATTACATGCCAAGCACACTATGAACAGCCTTTCATGTATTATCTCATTGAACTTCCTCAACAAACTCTGAGGAAAGTATGATGATTCCCCACTTTATTGATGAGCAAGTGAAGCTGCAGGGTGTAAATAACTTTCTAATGTCAGGTTACACAATGACAGAGTAGAGATTTGAACTTAGGAGTTTGTCTGATTCCAACGCCCATGTTCTTAGACACTTAAGCTACAAGATGACCAGGGTTGAAGGTCAAGTTGGCCAATTCAACCTTTTGAGAATTTAAAAAGTGGGGAAGTGAAATTGCCTGCTCTGTTCCTTAATCTGGTGAGAGGGACTTCAACATGACCACTCAGGGAGCTTGACATGTACCCCTGTTTTGTGGGGAAGAGGTACACTACATCAACTCCATCCAGAAATCAGAGGGGTGAGCTGTATGGACAAGGATTTGTGTGGGGGCTTCTGAGAGACTGCATGTGGCTGAGGTGCCTGGTAGAGAGCTGCCCAGGAGCTGCCTCAAGCCCTGTCTCAGAGGGTCACCCAAAGTGTCCATGAGATTTCAGCAGAAAGGAAGTTAGGTATGAACACTAAGTCCTGGGGGAATACGGCTCCTTCTCCCAGATCAGGGGAACTGTAGGCAGGAGAACCTTCTCTAGGTTGGAGTCTCTGAAGAACCCACAAAAAAAACCAGGAATGTAATTGTCATCTGAGACATGTGTGGTTCTAGAGAAGATGACATGTCTCGTGAGGGTATCAATCAAATTAGGCATTTTTACCCTCCTTCCCCTCCTCCTTTCCCTGAGCCCCTTCAGCCTCAGGGAAGTCAGAAACGAAGTGCGTCCACACTGAGAAGGAAAAATGTTGGCTGGAGACAGAGAAAGGGCCCACCAACCTCTCCTCCAGCAGCCAGTCCGCACGGCAGTCCCCACCTAGAGCAAGAAACGGCATTGACTGAATAAAAGCAAGAACTATGGGTATTACTGCTCACACGAAGTTATGGTTGTTACTATGCTTATACTTCCAGGTTGCCTATCACTGAAGAGTAAACAGAATGCCTGGGCCTCCCTGAGCTTACGTCCGAGGGCCGGGAAAGGTCTGTTCTGCTGAGGAAGTGTAAAGGATGAGAGACAAATAGAAAGATGCCTTATGGCTAATACTCTACCACACTCCTTAGTTGCCAGTGGTGACCAGTGATGGCGAACCTTTTGAGCTCGGCGTGTCAGCATTTTGAAAAACCCTAACTTAACTCTGGTGCCATGTCACATATAGAAATTTTTTGATATTTGCAACCACAGTAAAACAAAGACTTATATTTTTGATATTTTTTTAAATATATTTGATTGTTTTTTTACAGAGAGGAAGGGAGAGGGATAGAGAGTTAGAAACATTGATGAGAGAGAAACATCAATCAGCTGCCTCTTGCACACCCCCTACTGGGAATGTGCCTGCAACCAAGGTACATTCCCTTGACCAGAATCGAACCTGGGACCCTTCTGTCCGCAGACCGACGCTCTATCCACTGAGCCAAACCGGTTAGGGCTATATTTTTGATATTTATTTTATATAGTTAAATGCCATTTAACAAAGAAAAATCAACCAAAAAAATGAGTTCACATGTCACCTCTGACACGCATGTCATAGGTTCGCCATCACTGGTGGTGACAGTTGTCTTACAACACTGTGGAAGCTTCTCAGGTCTTCCATGTTAAGAATGTCATAACTCAGCCAAGAAAGTTCCAAGAGTTTGGGTTCTCCTCCTAACAACCTTCCAACTCACTGCTGCCAATTAAATCCCTTCCAACTGTTAGGAAACTATTAGGATTTTTCAAAATAAACTATTATTTTTCTAAATAAAAATTCTATTATTGAATATGAGGACAATATTATCAGGATTTTTCTCTTCCATTGGGTGAATACATGGTCATATGTGGTTAGGAAAACCATAGTTTTAACAAATCCCCTGGTTACTGGTGCAGCCAAAGCTTTGGTTAACACACCTGGTGAGGAGGAAAGGGTCTCTGTGTTTCCCAGGAGCTCTCAGGTGGTGATGGAATGAGGGGTCTCTGCAGGTCACCTTGCAAGCTCTGTGCAGCGGTGGGTCAGGACCTGGCATCACCTAGTGGAATGTCCCACAGGAAAGTTTAAAACAGAGCTTAAAAGTTGCCCAGCTGGCATGGCTCAGTGGTTGAGCGTTGACCTATGAACCAGAAGGTCACAGTTTGATTCCCAGTCAGGGCATATGCTTGGGTTGTGGGCTCAATCCCCAGTGTGGAGCTTGCAGGAGGCAGCCAATCAATAGTTCTCTCATCATTAATGTCTTTCTCTCTCTCTCTCTCTCTCTCTCTCTCTCTCTCTCTCTCTCTCTCTCTCTTCCTCCTTGAAATCAATACAAAAATATCTATATTTTTTAAAAGTTGAAATTGACTTTAGGTAGTATGTCCTGGATCTGCCAAACTTAATTCTTTTACTCACCGTGAAAATGAAATTTTCAAAAAGCAAGTGCCAGAAACAACTCAGGGGTTACTCATGCTCTGCTGTCCTATAGCTTGTACAATATCTGGGCACTCTCTTCCACAAGTGGGTGGGAAACTTCAGTCACTGGAGAGGTGTAGGCCCCTGTGGCTATGGCCTAGAGTTACAGGGAGAAAAAGCAGAGACACTCACAGCAACAGCTGAGCACGTGTGAAACGCCCACGTCCAGGCAGGGGTGGGTCTCCGAGCCTCTGTATCACGCTGCCTGCAGCTAGATGTGCGCTGGGAATGGAACTGTCATGTGACCACACTTTTGAAGTGAAATCCAAGTCAGGCTTTCTGTAGGACGGGGCAGGTCCATATTTTTGTGGTGCTTGATGCTTCAAACTTGAGAAAACCTTTTGAAGAAACAGAATGCAAAAATATCTTAATATATACCAAACTTTTGTAAAAACATATTAACATGTTGAAAGGGCTCCAACACAAGAGAGGACCCCAGAAGCTTGCATTTCAGTAGTTTCGAGGTAAACCACTTCTGCTTGGGATACAACAGAACAATTTTTCCGCAACCTGTTGGTGGAGATCTGAAATCTGAAGTCAACCAGTTCTACACCTAATCAGTAGGGCCTCTGCAGGGACTTGCCCACACGGGCCTGCTCCTGTGTGCAGACAGCCCGTCTTACAGGCAAAGGCACCGCAAGCGTGGCCGTCATGCTCCAGAACAGCACACACGCTTTAGACTCTTGAGAAGTAAGAACTGCTGTGCCAGAGGTACCTCAGGCTCCAGTTCAGGATTCCTTCCCAGGGTTCCCCATAAAGGTGACATAATGCACGGCGTCATTCCAGCAAGTGCCTACAGCTAAGTTATTCAGTGGGGGGTGAGACTTTACATTTCAGTTTCCACTTACCCTGCTGTTTTCATTTCTTCTTTTACATCTTTAACTTATGGTTGTCTAAAAATCTAATTAGTTATTAATTCTTACGAATTATGTGTAACAAGCACGACGAGAAGAGGACCAAGGAGAAGGAGAAAGAAATAGAGTTAACAGCAAAAAATTCCTTCATGATGAACTGCTACGTAGGTGGTGGCTTAGCCACAATTACCCTCCATGCAATTTAAAAGTAAGATCCTTCTTTAGCTAAGCAACACTATTCCAGCATTTCCTTAAGACTGTTTGGCAGCACAGTAGTTTCAAGCAGGTATTTTGTGGAAACAGCATTCTAAAATCAAATGGCATAACATAATTCCTTCTGGGAAACTCATAGGACACATTAAAGGCGCTGGCAAGTCCTGCAGTAAAATAACCTGTACATATGTGTATAACCCAGCATTTCCCAAACATACATTCACTTAAGAAACTGTCTATCAATAGGGGCAAATATATTTAAATTATTGGTTTAAGCCCTCATTTAACATTTCAAAGGCTCATAGACGATGCACTTCGTTGGGCATAATTATTTCATATAGTTGCACAAGACAGTTTTTCAGAGAAAATGGAATGACCCACCCCATCTTTGCAACCACACTGCTTCAAATAGGAATGTGCACCAACATGGAGCACCCATCTGCTTGAGCTCACAGAGCGAGATTTGGCAATCTTTTCAGCATGACATCCAAGAGATTTTGATTCTGCCACGGGGAGGTAGTGACACATTCCCTTCTTATCTTTCTCTTTGTTCCATGGCAGGCGACGTGCTCTCTCGTTCTCCGTCTCTTCACCCCTCTCCGTATATATCTATGCTCTTGCTGTTTTTCTTTAACTGCTCTCAATTTGAGAACCAGAAAATGCTCCTTTATTAATGGATGTAGCTCATAGAGTAGAACAGAGTCACAGCTTTGTGGTCCTCGTTCACCCTGTGAGTTTCAAGGTAGCTCTGCCTTCCTGTCACAATTCTGGCTGGGTGTCTGCAGGACTCAGAGAAAGCTGCTCCCAAAATAATAAGAGCCGGTAACTTCCCCATGAACTAATTTCTATGTAGCTATTCAGCGCATATCCGATAATTCCTCTGAGAAACACCTGCCCGGGAGTCTCTGGATCATCCTTAACTCCAGCGCAGCACAAGTCACTCTACACAAGTTTCTGAGGGCAAGCAGTGCATGGGGTCTTTTTTCTTTGTTGTTCCTGAAAACATTGTTATAAAGAACCAGATAAATTAAGTCCATACTGCACATTCATAGCGATCTCTTTAGGCAAGTCACTGACGCTTCCTGCACCTCACTCTCCTGGCCTGGAGCCTGGAGCCAGTCATGGCCACAGTGAAGGTCAGAGGGGAAAGCGTGTGGGACGCACTCGGGGGGTTGACACTCAGCAGCCCGTCCATAAATGACAGTCATTCTTCAAACCCAAAGGCCGGAGGGGACTCGGGTACCTTCCCTTCCCTAAACTCTCAGAGTGAGCGGGAGCTGTTTCATTCACGTTTCAGTTCTGATTAACTTTTGTTAGCATCGTTTACTTCTGCATGATTAATATATAGTTACCACAAATCTAGTGAGTCATTCATCTTTTGAAACCATGAGCCATAGGCGTGAGAAGGAACCAAAAATGGGCATAGGGGGGTTAACAAATAGACAAACCTCGTTAAATAGTTACATGCTCTTTCCTAAGGAACTTGCCTGTAGGTGGGAGCTAAGCCACAGTTGCCCCTAATTAGTGAGAAATTGACATCTCTAAGAATGACTCTGCCATCTCCGTTACTTAAAACTGTTAGATTTATGTTTGAGTAAAACTGAGCTAAATTGGGCTAAAGTCACATTCTGGGGGCTCACTCTAAATTAGCCTGTGAATCATCGCGATTGAGGTGAAATTTCCCAAAGGTTAGTCCTCATTGGGAAAATGAACAGACCAGCAATTCCTTAGAGTTTGCTCCCCCCACTGCGTCTGTTACTTTTACATCCAACGTCAGAGGCAAGTTTCCCTCATCCGAGTGGACCTGAGCCCTCTGGGCCATGAAGTGCGGGAAAGGCCAGCTGCAGCGGGAGCCGCTCCGAGCCGCGGCTTCAAACAAACGACTGGGCAGGCGCCAGGATCTATATGGGCGCACAAAGACTGTAAAACATTTGGTGCCGAGTGGAAAAAGACGCCTGTGAGCGCTGCCAGACGTTTTCAGCTTTCTTGCACCTGTGCCAAGTGTTTCTCAGCGGCTCTACCCCTTTCTTCGGAAGGGGCGGGGGTGAGGGATTGGGGGAGAGAGAAGCCAGCTTTCTGAGGGCATAGCCCATAGAACTGAGACGCTTGATACCGCTGCTCCACACTTGTTCCCTGCCCGGTCCCCTTCCTGAGGCAGAGGGAGGACCTCCAGCCAATCTTGGTACCGGGTTTCTGAGCACCGAACCTCTCTGACATTCATTTCACCCCCTACGTCACCGTGGGTCCTGAAGACCGCCCCCCGCAGCCCATCCCTGCAGCCTGTCTGCGATCTCCTTCCTGATTCTCAGTCGAATCACTGCTGCCCATCACAGCACCAAATTGAGGATTATTTCAAGGAAATAATTTGCACATTGAGACAGTTTGTAATATGTAAAACTATGTGTGGAAGAGAGTATATGTTTCTTAAAGGAAGAACACCCAAAATGTTTTCAGATGGAAGTGTGAAAATGTCTAAACATAGATGACATAACACAGATCATGAGAAAGTCAATTTCCAATGATCCTGGAACCTTGCGATACTGTTTTCAAAAGAAGAAGAAGTCATGGGAAGGGGCCTCCTCAGATCCCGCACAATAGCACTGAAGGAAAGAGTCCCACGGGCTGTGCGTTTATTACCAGCCGTGAGCTCAGTTCACTCTACAGCCCTGGGAGGTGAGGACTCTTACTTTCCCCTTCACAGGGCAGGACACGAAGAGATACGGTCAAGTCCCGCTCCCAGGAGCAGAGCTCCGCCCCATCCTCCGTCTCAGTCTCTGAGCTCACAGAGCTGTCAGGCCGGCCACTGCCTTCTCCGGGAGACGCCCCTTCAGCTCTTGCATCTGTGGATGCACAAAAAGTCACACTTGGAGCTTCATTCCTTTGGCTTAAAACTTGGATCTCTATTAAGATATCAACGTCCTCACAGACACACACAGCTTCCCCAGCCACTTGACCTACTGGCTACAGAAAGTGAGGAGTTCGGATCGTGGCTGCCCGCCTCACCAGGACAGGGGCAGCCCTGGCCCCCAGGTGCGCGGAGCAGCGGCCAGGGCTGTGGCTGGGGAGGCGGGGCCCACGCAGCCTCCAAAAATTCAGCGGAAACTCCTCAGTTCCCAGCTCAACACCCCAGTGTTCACCGCTGTGCCCCTGACAAATCTAAGCGCCTCGCCGTGATTCGCACCATGTGCTTGCACGAAGCTTCGAGCCTCGGCAGGGACCACAGTGGCTCCCTGAACTAAGGCGCTCTTTCTGCACAGGCATTGGCTCTGGATGCCCCTTCCTGTCTAGCTCTGAGTCACCTCACGCCACAGATTTTGGTCTCTGTCCCCTGAAACCTCAATTTAGGAGGTTAGATGAGGAGGTTTCTCTCTGAGTACCTTTCCCTCCCTTCATGGCACTTAATTCGGTTTGTAACTTTATTGCAAGGGCGGGAACAGTTTGCCTGTTACACACTGATGCCACATAGCTCATAGCTCCGGGCACGCTAGGCATGGTTTTGTGGAAGAATGAATGGGCTCAGGCAGCACAGTCCCCGTGGACTCCCTGGTGGAAACAGGAGCAGCACATCTGGAAGTTCACGAGGGGACAGGTGCTTGAGGGGACACTAATGTCATCAGAGAGAGCTTTGCCGCGGCCGGCATGGAAAACACATGTAAAGGGAGGCAGCCTGGAACATGCGCAGGCCTCACATGGACTCGTGTGTATGCAGGTGTTAGACATGTATTAGTAACTATCCATCAGATGATTGTCACTGTTATTAGAATAGTGCCCACTGGCCTGAAAAGCTGCTTTGTGCGAGGCACTTGGCTAAGCAGTTTATATTACTTAGTTCTATCTTCATAAAAAAAACTTTAAAAGGTATAACTACCCTCATTTTACATGCGAAGAATTAAGACTTAGAGCAATTAAGGTATCTGACTGAGTTTTCTTAGATCCAGGGTTAAAATCTAAGTTTATTTAAAGCCATTTATCTTCAAAGACAACTGATTTCTAAATCATTATTCCATCCCTCAAAAACCCGAAACACCAAAATATAAAAAAACAAAAACCCCTCCTCTTTATGCATCTTTACTCTTCCTACACACACGCACGCACACACATGCACACACACGCACATGCACATGTACACACACATGCACACACTCACGCACACACATGCACACACACGCACATGCACATGCGCACACACATGCACACACGCACATGCGCACACACATGCACACACACGCACGCACACCAAGCTTAAGTTAAACAACAAAACTCAATTTCCTGATGAGAGGAAAGAGCGGCGGGCCACGGGGGCCGTGGGACGCGCAGGGCAGCTGGGACTGCCCCCAGCACCGCGCTGGCGCAGGCCATCCGCTCAGGAAGTACATCTTCCTCATGAGATTTTCCCAAAAAACTTCTTGCCGGAGCCAGCCCAGCACTGCAGGCTGAGCGCTCACGCAGGCCGTGGCCATTCAGCCAGCACAGAGGGCGGCCGCGCCCAGGGCCAGCCAGGTGACTGGTCTCTCCCTGCTCGCCTCGGTCACTTCATACTCAAGCGGAGACCTGCCAGAGGCACAGCCTGAGCTGGGAGGTGACGGTCCTAGTGACACGGCCCGGCGGGCGCGTCGGCCTCCGGGGAAGGAGGTGGCGTCACCAGCGCGGTCCTGGACGCGGCGCCTGGTGGGTCAGGGGGGCCGAGGGCAGCTGGGGAGACGGGATGCCCGGTGCCCCTGCCTCAGCCATGGCACCTCCGCGGCTTTGTCTCGGGCGGTGGTCCCACGAGGCCCTCACTGACACTCATGAGCCGTTCATCCAGCAGGACCACCGAGAGCCAGCGAGCCCTCAGCTTGGGGCAGTGGCTGAGCGCCCACAGACTCCACCCCTGGAACAGGGGCGGCGGCTTCCCAGGGAGAAAGGCGGAGAGGCCGCGAGCTCCCCGGACGGACGAGCGCCCTGAGTCTAGAAGAATTCTGACAGCCCGCCCAGCCTGGGCCACCTGTTTCAGATCCACTGAACCGCTTGTGTCTCAAGTTCCCGTCCTTAAAAGGGAGATGACTACCCTGCTCCTCCATGAGGCTGTGGTGATGTGTGATGTCGCAGGGAAAGTGTAAGATGAAACTGCTCTCTCCACTGCAAAGTCCTTATTATCGATCCACAAGCAACTCAAGAATCACTCCTCCTGGGAGGCATCTAGTCATTTCCCAGGACCCGACCCAGGGAACCATGGAGCTGCACCTCCCGTGGGCTCCGCAGAGCTGGAGGCCGGGCAATGCTCCCTGCGCAGGGCGCCCGCCCCTGAACGCGGCCCTGCTCAGTGTAATGTATGTCCTCAGGTTGCAGCGGCTCCTCCACTAGCAGGCGAGGTGCATTAGTGGGAGATTTATGCTAAAATCTCCGCAGTGGAAATCATGAGCTCGCTCTATTCTCATTCGTAAGTGGCCAGTAGGCAGGGTCTGTCCTTTTAACAGGGTTTCCAGGAAGGACACGCAGCTTAAGAAACGCCGATTTGCTGGCACTTCTCTATTCCAGGAAGAGGGCTGTCTTCAGTGTAGCAGAGCCCAGAGCAGAAAATTATTTTAATGCCCCTCCTCCCTCTGCATGTCTCCAGCCAAGAGAAGAGTAGAGAGTACCCACTGGCTACAGAAATGCTGGCGTGGGTAAGAGCTGGGCCCTCTCTGAAGAGCCTCCTAAGACAATAGGATGGCCCTGGGGGGGGGGGGGGGGGCGCTCTGCAGCCCCAGCAGCTGCCTCCAGGAGGCCCTGCCAGCATGTGTCCCGGCCAACTGGTTCATCTTGCTAACTATAACGCTCAGCAGACGGGGAGGGAGTGTTTATAGATATATACACACACCACACACTTTTCTCAGCGAGTACATATAGAGACCTTCCAACTGTATATTTTGCAGACATACAAACACTCACATATATTGTCCATATGTTCAAACAATTTTTAAGTTATAGCATGAACAAATAAGGATATCTTTACACTGAAAGTTGCTTAAGGCACCAGAGTGGACACGTTAGAGCATTATTTCAAAAGACAAACAGAAGTGTGTTTGAGTTAACCTTTTCTAGCTATGTGACTTATTCCATAAAGATGAGAATAATACTGGGATCTTCCTCATATGGTAGCAGTGAGGACTAAATGGGATCGTGCATATAACTCACTTAGCATAGTGTCTAGTGCTAGGTAAATTCTCAGTACATGTTACTATTATTAATACTAGATACCACCCTGGCTGGGTAGCTCAGTTGGTTAGAAAGTCACCCCGATACACCAAGGTTGTAGGTTTGATCCCCATCAGGGCACATACAAGAACCAACCAATGAATGCATAAATAAGTGGATCAACAAATCAATGTCTCTTTCTCCCTCTCTCTCAAATCAATCAATCAATCAATCAATAAAAATGCTAGATACCATACCAGGTTGTGAACACCCAAAATCCTTCAGAACAAGAGCGGTCAAAACAAAGGGCAAGACGCTGTACAATGACCACCTAGAGACTTTAACGACTTAATATCCTTTTGCTGTTTCTCACCATACCCTGACACACGTCCATGATTTTATTTACCCTGTTGTAGCTCTCTCCCTTGATTAAACTGTGACCTCCTAGAAGTCAGAAACAGTGTGCCTTTCACCTTTGTTTTCCCAGCTCTGGACCAGAAAACAGTTCATTACAGATGCTCAATAAATATTGATTGAGAGAGAAAACTATTATTTGTAGATGATGCACCCTATGCAAAAAACACCTGTAACTGGTAAGTATCAGATTAAAGTATCACAGTAAAAACTGATACTTTAAACAAAGAAGCCCAAATACAGCAAACGAGTATTTTAAAATAGGACATATTTTCTTTCACTGAGACTAGAGATACGTATTTCCACTAATCATTTAGGATAACACCAAAGGACACATAGATGTTTGTTAAAGTCCTAAATCATTTTTATTGGCACATACCACGTTCTTAATGCAGCATAATCTGAAGTTTTCAGCCTGAGCTCATAAGCAAAGCTTCATAGAGCCTTTAACAAAACCTGTGTGTGATGAATTCTTCTAGATATTTATGACACTCAAACCCCTAGTCTGTTATAGTCTTCTTGTGCACTTAATTGGAGAGAAGTTTTAAATTAAAGCCCTTATCAAGTCTTTCCATAATATACAACTTAGTTTTCAGAAAAAAAAATTATCTTTCATACTCTTATTTTATCAGTTTATATAATATTGAATTAGTTATGAATAAAACAAGCACCCTAGGAATTAATAGATTTGGTAATATAGTCAATTAACTCTTGACTTTTGTTGGTACACAAATCCAATGAAAGATATACTAGAGTTGTTTTGTTATTACACATGATCACAGTATGTTTTCCATAAGAAATAGAGAAGTGCTAGTTTGGAAGGTTTCTTAAGAGGGGCTCAGATACGAAAGCTTTTGTTGAGTTATCTGTAGAATAAGTCATAAGACATCTCTTTCAGGAGGGTTGGAGAAAGAAGAATTCCAAAGTTCACACTACAAAAATATTTTTAAATCATGTCAGACCAAGACATTGATGAAAAATTATTAAGCCTAAGCTCCCTAGTGGTGCTATCATCACTTACACTTTGTCCGTGTTACCCACACAAGCTGCTTCTGCTCTCCTTCCTCTTCTAATGACCTGATACAACCAAGACTTGCAGGGTAGAAGTTACTAAGGACAGCCTCACAGCCTCAACTAAAACTGCAGGCCAGAGGCCTGGGAGGGAGAGCTCACACCTACCACTCCACAGCAATCACCCCTAACAGGAAGGCTTTCATTAGAGACGCACAGGAAGGGTGGCCAGTTACTGACCCCAACAGAAAGGGATGAGCCTTACATTCCTAAACAGGAAGCTGCTCCTTACCACTACCCACTACAGCAGGAAGAAGGAAGATTTTCCTCTTGCCCAGCAACAAGCCCAGACAGTGGAAATACCACAGCTCAGCCAATGAGGAGCCATTATCGCCTGCACTGTTCCTTTCCTGCAGTGAACTTGCATTTTTCTCTGATGACTTCTGGGTCCCACCCTCTTTTGTATAAAGCCTTCCACCTTGTAAAACCTCTCCCAATCTCTCTCCGCTTGCTAGATGATATGCTGCCCAATTCATAAATCTTTAATAAAGCCAATTAGATTTTCAAATCTATGCCGTTAAATTTTGCTTATTAATACAGCGCATCTCCACTGGCCATCTGTATGCCTTCCTTGAAAAAGTTTCCATACAGGTCCTCAGCCTTTTTTTTTTTTTTTTTTTTTTTTTTTTTTTTTTTTTTTGAGCAGAAAGGTTTTAATGAGCATCACAAAGGGACTGGGTGAGGGGGACACAAATTTCAAATCCAGCCTTTATTGCCATGCTTCAGAGGCTGAGGAGGAGGGAGAAGGCTCAACCCTGCTTCTCTCTTCTCAGACCCAGAGGCAGCTGGAGGGCAGTCCCTGAAAGTCTTCCGGCCGAGGGGCTGAAGGGAAGGGGCGATGTCTCTGCTGCTTATGCCAGGAGCAGGAAGACCCAGAGCAATGAGCTGACCTCAGAGGTCAAGAGAGACTCCGAAAGGTAGTCTAAGGACTGAGGAAACTCTTGGGCTACCCAAATAGCACTGAGGGCCTGGATGGCAGGTGGACATCCCTCTCGCGTTCTGGGACGCCCTCGCTCCTTACCGCCTGCCTACTCACTGCTCCTTACCCCTCAGCTTGCTGCTCCTTAGCACTCCCGCCTCTGCCACTGCGCTCGCCAGCCATGAGCCAGGTTTCTGGCTGAGCAGTACTCCCCCTGTGGGAGTGGATTGACCACCAGGGGGGCAGCTCCTGCATTAAGCATCTGCCCCCCTGGTGGTCAGTGCGCATCATAGCAACCGGTCATTCTGGTCATTCCACCGTAATGGCCGCTTAGATTTTTATTATATATACTAGAGGCCCGGTACACAAAAATTTGTGCACTCGGGGGGAAGGGGGGTCCCTCAGCCCGGCCTGTGCCCTCTCGCAGTCTGGGACCTCTCGGGAGATAACGACCTGCTGGCTTAGGCCTGCTCCCGGGTGGCAGAGGGCAGGCCCAATCCCTAGGTGCAGCCCCTGGTCGGGCTCAGAGCAGGACCGATTGGGGAGTTGGGGCGCCGCCCCCCCGTCATGCACAGAGCAGGGAGATTGGGAGGTTGTGATGCCACCCTCAGTCACGATCAGGGTAGGGCCGATTGGGGGGTTGGGGCACCGCTCCCTGTCACACTCAAGGCAGGGTCAATGGGTAGGTTGCGGCGCCACCCTCGGTCACGCACAGAGCAGGGCCAATCAGAGGGTTGGGGCACTGCCCCCTGTCACTCACAGAGCAGGGCCCATCAGGGGGTTGGGCACCACCCTCTATCACCCACAGAGCAGGTCCAATCAGGGGGTTGGGGCGCCGCCACTCTCACACTCAGGGCAGGGCCGATGGGGAGGTTATGGCTCTACCCTGTCACACACAGAGCAGGGCCCGTGGCCGGGGGCGGGGGGGGGGGGGAGGTTTGAGGCGCCGCACCCTGTCACACAGAGAGCCGCAGGGCGATCAGGGGGTTGGGGAGCTCCCCCCTATCAGGCACAGAGCAGAGCTGATCAGGGGGTTGGGGTGCCTTCCCCTGTCATGAACAGAGCAGGGTGGATAGGGAGGTTGTGGCCCCGCCCCCTGTCACACAAAGAGCTGCAGGGCGATCAGGGGGTTTGGGCACTGCCCCCATCACGCTGATCCCGATGCCGGGAGGCCTCGCAGCTCCGCTGATCCCGGTGCTGGGAGGCATATTACCCTTTTACTATATAGGGTAAAGGCCTGGTGCATGGGTGGGGCCGGCTGGTTTGCCCTGAAGGGTGTCCTGGATCAGGGCGGGGGTCCCCACTGGGGTGCCTGGCCAGCCTGGGTAAGGGGGTGATGGCTGTTTGCAGCTGGTCACACATCCTTCAGGGTGGGGGTCCCCACTGGGGTGCCTGTCCAGTCTGGGTGAGGGGCTGAGGGCTGTTTTCAGACTGGGGGTGACTGAAGCTCCCAACTGCTCCTTTTTTTCTTTTTTTTTTCTTTTTTATTCTGGGCCAGCTTTAGCTTTGAGGCTTGGCTCCAGCTCTTAGGCCTCCAAGGCTGAAAGTAGGTTTCTGGCCTTTGCTTACAATGTTGCGAATCTGCTGGCTGAAGTCCGGCAGTATTTGTTACAGAGTTTCTTAAACTGCCTGCTCAGAGGCCTGCAGCGGCAGGCGGGGAACATTGGTTTCTCCGTCACTGAGGCAAGCAAGCCTCATGTTAGTTTCAAGCTGCCTGGCTGCCAGCTGCCATCTTGGCTGACAGTTAATTTGCATATCTCGCTGATTAGCCAATGAAAAGGGTAGAGGTCGTACGCCAATTACCATGTTTCTCTTTTATTAGTGTAGATTACTTATTTATTTATTTATTTATTTATTTATTTATTTTAGCACAGTGGATTTGTGGACTTGAGTCAGCTCCCAAATATTCAGTTCCCTAAGTTGAACAATATGAGTTGTTTCCTAAGACTTATTCCTTTTGTCTTTCCTTGAACCCTAATTACCTTTGTCTTTCCTTGAACCCTAATTTCAATCATGTACCTCATACAATTCACTGATTCATGGGGGCTCAAGAGATACCCCTGGGGGAAAGCCTGACAAAAATATAAGGTTCAGTGTGAGGCATTTCTCTGTGGCTCTAATTGGTCTGAGGGTGGCCAGGTAACCTAAATTGACCCGATGAACTGAAAGAAAGGACTTACATGTTAGACTAAAGGGAGAGGTAGTCGTTTTCATGTTCATTTGACATGAATAAGTAAGACATGGTGGTTTGTGTTGACAGCCAACTGATTGCCATATTAAATCAGTGTCATATCTATTGATAGACAAAACGAAAAGAACTAAGGTCCCCAATATTGTGAAACCACTGAGTCAATCAAGAAACAACTCTGTTCATTTCTAGACTTTCTGGTAAGTGAGATAACAGATGCCTTATACTTAAGCCAATTAAACATCAGCTTTTTGACATAAAAGAAAAACTACTGCCTTTAGTATCCATATTGATTTTAACATGTATTTCAATTCAAAAAAAATTTAAGTGTATATGGGGAGGTGAGAGAAGATTGTACTTATAAGAATTGAGAAATAAGCTATAATATAAAAATGCTACAATTGGCTTGGTTCATGATTTTGAAATTAGAATGTCCACTTAAGATTTATGATCTGTAATTAGAGGTGGTTACAGGTCAGTGTCTATTCCTTCATAGGTGACAGGCTAAAAAAACTCAGACCTCATTGATACAATTGAATAGATAATTGAAAGGATAAAGGACTAACCTTTTCTGGATTTTTCATTTGTAGGTGTATGAATACAATAAAACTACATTCTATAAGAAAACTAGATATGCTATTGTGAAGAGATGAAAAGAAAATTCTGTTTAGACACCATGAAAAAATCCCTAACTCACATAATAATTCTCTTATAGGTAATGGCTACTTGCCTAACTGGAGAGTTATTAAATAGTTGTGTTCGTTTCCAGGATCCATTTTCACACGGCATGTCTTGCTTCGCTCCCCTCTGTATGCCTTGCTGGGCATTCTATTTAGTTTTGATTCAGAGCCTGGGTTTCAGATACAACTGCTTCATAAAGCAATTAAAACTTTTCTTTCTCTATTCAACCACTTAAACTCTTTAAAACATACTTCAAAAGATATCAACATATGATTGAAGTTGCCAGTTAGGCTTCTTCCAAAAATAAAGAATGCGTGCTCCTAGCCAACCATTTGTATCCTCACCTCACCGCGCTCCATGCCACCTAGCAAGCACGTGCGGGGAGGGTGCTTGGAAAGCAGTACAATCATCCAAAAATGTGAGATTCCATTAAAAATGGCACCTATTTTTTAACCAGAAATGTGTGATGGGTTAGACTGGGTGGGATGCTTCATAAAAAGAATCCCAAATAATCAAAGGAAGGGTGTGACTTAGGAGTTCTCACCGTGACTAGCTTTCCTGGGGAATTTTAGTTTTTAATATTTTTCATTTGTTGTTGTTGTAACCGGTCATCCTGCACTCCCAGCGACAGAAGTGTGACACCACTAGATTACCTCGCCACACCTTTACAGGCATGAAGCTGTTTCTTATCTTCACTTCTGACTGCACGTGCCTTCCTTTCCCATGTGTGCCTGGAAGATGTTTTCATCATGTCTCAAAGGAAAGGCTTTGAGGGGGAAAAAGAAAATACCACCTCAAGGAGAAGCTCTGTGGGTATTGATGATAATCCTGTGTTCTATTATCTTCAGGGGAGAAAATTAAGCAGAGATATGGTTTTTACCTGGCAAAAGTGGTTACCAAGTCAGTAAAAATACATTAGACAGCATTTTAAGAAGTATTCAAGTTTTGTCATTTTGGCGCATGGTCATTGTAAGCGATCAACAACTCACAGAAAAATGTTCTAAAAAGTTTTTTTGCAGGAATCATCCGGTTTGAGCAGATATAAATTCTACTATGTGTTAAAAGCACACACAGCAGTCGTGGCAGGGGTGTCAAGGATAATATAATGCCTAAACAGGTGACACAAGTTATGAATATATTTGCTCTTTTAGTAAAGTGGAATTTGTTTTCTATTGCTGTGGGGCAGATTTTCTACCATTCCTTGAACTATTCAGAAGCCATCTTTTAAAATGGATTTTTAAAAGCCACAGCATGTAGTAGGCATTTGATAAATGTTTTTAAAGATTAAACTGAATTAATTAATGCAGCATCACACAGGCCAGGTGACAATGGGACCCGAGACTATTTTAAAAGGAATTCATGCTGAAAAGTAAATGGTGAAGAAACAGTAGCTTGTGTTACAATCTACTGAGCACTCATGCATTCCTGCACTAGGATCACACTCCCTCCATCACATACACGTGGACCGCTTGTATGTACCCAAGGAGGAGAGTGCAGCAGCCCGTCGGTGGTGAAGCTCGAAGCCGAGCTCCGCGCATCTTTCTGGTTCCTGCACAGCCCGCTCCTCATCGGCGGACGCTCCCCAGCCCTCAGCAGGAGAACCCGCCTGACACCAGCTCAGGAGCGTGTGGGAGGGAAAGTCCACCAACAGCAGGGAACTCAGAAAATGAAAGTTCCAAAAAGGAAAAAATAACAGGCAAATAACTACTATGGGAAATACATCTCCCTAACATCATTCCCATCTTTAAATTAAGATGCTCAGCTAAACTTTCCCATGCTCCCTTCTCACTGTAATGGACCCTGAGAAGGAGTTCTGACCGGTGAGCTTTTAGGGAAAACACGTTGTCTTTACAAGGGACGGGCCATGCCGGCAAGGCCTCTGTCCTTAGCCCTCCCTCGTTGTATTTAAAACTATTATTTGAGGGTTTTTATGTGCAGCCAGGCAACCCTAAACCAAACATGGGACTGACCTCTGGTGAGGAGCTCATTGTTGTTAGACAGATCGTCTCTTCAAACGCCAGGGAAACGAACCAGCACATATAAGCGAACTCGCGTGATGAACTTTTTACCTCTGCATGCAAGCGAGGAACCGGCAGGGGCAGCTTCTTAGCGGCAGAGGCTTTCCGAGGACTCAGAAAGGAAGCTTTGTCTTCTCGTTCTCAGGGACGCAGGTGGGACCATAAACTCTTTCTAGCATGACTCCCCACGGCCGGCCGACACTGAACACACACACACACACACACACACACACACACACACGCTCATGAAACAAAGTCATAACTTCTGGGGGAAACCTGTAAATCTGTTAGAGCTCCAGAAACTAACTAGCCCAGAAGGAATTTAAAAATATTTTACCTGGCCTGTGGTTACCTATTGAATAGAGGCAAAATATGTAGAAAAGCAAAACTCAATTGAGCAAAGCTTCATAGAAGGTTTTCTGTAAAAGGAGCCACATGTCTAATGGATCAGGTCAACTGTCTAGATTAAATCATTATCATTTAGGTCATATCTCCTTCTCAGGTTCCTTTCCAGAGACAAAGTGACAGAGTCACTGCTTTTAAATCACTTATCGGCACAAACCAAATCACTCACAATATAGCCGTAAAGTACAGAAACCTGCAACCTGAAGTTTCTCCAACTAAGTCTGTGCCTCTTTGTGTAATACGCCAAGTGTCTTCCTGAACCCATGGCAGGGCTAGGCGGTTCACTCATTGGGAATACCCAGTGAAACTTACTTTAGTTTTCTGGGATAATAATTATGTCCTTTGGAAGAGTAGGAAGGTTTAAAGACAAGAGGACACATTTCTAAGCATACCATCTGAAGTTACAGTAGGAGAGTATAAATATTGCTCGTGTTTTTAATGAAGTTCACTCATATTTGAGTAAAAAACTGGAGGTCAAACCTCCTCAAAATATTGTGCCCTTTTAAGTTACACCAATGTCCCTTGTTTTGGGGGGAGTGCTTTTCCAAAATTATTTCAGCCAAAACTAATACCAGATTTTCCATTTTCTATAGCACATATTTTGAAAATATATCTTTATTTAATCATTATAGATAAAACATATAAAAGCTCTGGACAATATAAGTTTTATGTGTCCAAAGATTTTTTTTAAAATTTATATTCACAATATCTTCCACAAGAAATACATGACAATGAAGTTAAGCTTCAGCCAACCTTCCAGACATAATTCTTAGGTTCCCCCACATTTACTAGTGATCAATTCTCCCCACTTGTGAAGAACCTAAGATAGTCCCTCTTTGATACTTTGCTATACAATTTCACTTGGAAAATGCTATGTTTATCAAGTTTCCTGAGAGAATAGACTTCTTCATTCCTGAGAAGTTCAGGACAGGGAAAAAGTAACACGGGAAATGTTTAGTGTGTGTATTCTGGACAGCTGGAAAGCAGGCAGTTATTTCTGGACTTCTTTCACTGCATTAAAGTATTGCAGAGCCAAATTCTGCCCTCCAATAATTTTTCTTCAAGTGACTTCAGCCCATATGTTTCTAGAAGCTGAATTTGTTTCATTGCATTTCAAGGTCTAATCTTGCAGTTATTACACAGGCAGAATCTCCAGGAAACTGAAATTTTGTTTGTGTAAGAAAGTGTATTTTGAATATTTCCTGAGGCAAAATGTGGTCTAAGACCGGAGAACTAGGGTTAATGAGAAATAAATTGCAGATCTCCAAACAGCTCTGCACTTGCTAGTTTTTTATACAAGGTTTCTCCTTTCACTTGAAAATGCCAAGAAGACTTCTGAAAACACAGAAAGTAATATTTAGATAATTTTTATTTATAGTTATCTTTTTAAAAATTAACAATGTCTTCTACAATTTCCTTATTTTTAAAATGTAATCTCTATTTAGCTAGTGAATAAAATGTAAATGTTTATGTAAAGTACCATAAATAAATTCTTTTAAAAGGGGAAATCTAGACTCTAAGTGATTCTGCTTAAAATTGTTATTTTTGAAAGTCTGGTTGCCAATTTAACACCATATGGCCACTAATTGTGCAGTATAAAGTAAAATATTATGTACTTTTCTGTATAATTAATGAATCTTAAATTCAAGAATTTAGAAAAGACAGAAAATTATTCCACCAGGTTCCAGACATTCACAAACCTCTACATAATATCACAAATCTTCTTTTACAGCTTCTGAACATTTGTAATTTTTCCTGTAAAACTATACCCACCTTCAGACCGAGAGTACCTGTTTCACTTTTCAGAAAATAAGGGGAAATCCTCCCCCATCTGCACGGAATATGTCTATCCTCCTTAGATCCATTTGCTCAATTAAATTCAAGTTTCTCTGTCCAATAGGCATAAATCTGGGTATTGATTTAACTATGAAGTCTTGAAACTCCCGGTAGTCTTCTAAAACTTGGATGCGCATATAAGCTTTTAAAATATCAAGTTATTCCAGCATTTAATACACATAACTGTTTCCAGAGGGCCAGAGGCGGCGGGCACAGCTGCCCGCTCCATTTGAGGAGCTGCACCTGGCCTGCCAGCCAGCATCTTGCTACTTTCTGGGTTGTGTTTTCTTTAGTGTCCGCTTCTATTTTATGCAGCGTGAGTTTGATGCCTTCTGGACATGAGCCATGTCGCCAGCGGCCAACACCCATAAGCGAGGCCTACGAACTAACAGCAGACCTCGGGGCTCTGTTCCTATAAAGCACAGTTCATTCTAAGTCTGTCCTTCCAGGCCGGCCTCACTGGAAATTTACCACCCTCTTCCGACAGGGCAGGGCATTGTCCACCTAGACTTCAGGAAGGGCCCTTTCGGCGAGCAATCTTACCTCTTGAAAAAGAAAAAAAGAGAAAGAAAGAAAAAAGACCTCTCTCAACTCTCTTTGAAATCTTTTTATTTAGCTTCCAGTTTCTTTTGAGAGCAAGGAATCTTTGCCGTGAGCCTCCATGCAGCAACCAGCTACTTCTTCTCAAATAAAAGTCGTGTAAATATTTCATAGGCATGTCTCCAGTGTGAATTGCACAATAGGAAGAGGAGATGTTGAAGAAATATGTCCCTAAATCGTGCCGAACAAGTGCGAACGTGCTCCCAAACCCAGGAGGTTTGGAGGGCAAGCCCCCAGGCCCCTCCCTGCGCACCGGGCGCTTCTGACCTGAACGCTGTGCCTCACACCTGCACCCAATGACGCCAGAGAGTACTTGATACTCATGTTTATTTTAAGCTTCTTACATGATATTTTCCATCTTAAAAACTGAGAAGGGTTTTTGCCTTGAAAGATTATTCATAGGTAGCAAAAGAAGCAAACCAAAAGTGTACCCAGAACCTCTTTCTCCCCCGGGTCTGTGGCGTTGAACACGTGCGCCACACCACTCTGCACGGCAGCAGCGTTTCTTTTATATTTCGGTTTGATGAGTCTTTCTCCCCAGCTAGATCCTGAGCCCTTTTTGCACAGCGACCTGGAAGTGCTCCCCTGTGGCTATTGCGAGGGCAGATTTAGCATCATCGGTGATGAACATGAACACACACCCATTGAACTGATGGAAACTAGGCAACAGCTGGAGAACTTGAACCAAATACCAGCAAAGACATTGGTGTGAGTTCCATAGCCCATTGTTTCTTTGTGAAGTAAAATCAACAACCCCTTTAGAATAGTACAAGAAATTAAAATTCACTATCAGCATATAAAATAGGAATGTGTAGTAAATTGATGGCTAAGAGATACTATCTTGTGAGAACACTCCTAAGTCCTAAGTAAGCCTCATGTTAGGAAAGAGGGGCCGTAAATACGCACTGATACGGAAGCATTAGCGCTGACGCTGGCTTCCAAGGCCAAGTTTACATTCTTATCTGCACTCATCGATCTCACCCACTGCATTCTTTCTGGCACTACTGACGGCCGTGTTTCAAAGATCTGACCTCTTCTGCTGCTTTGTTTACTGGCTTTGCATCCATCCTGCGCTTTGCCAGGGAGGCGTGCTTTGGTTGAAAGTTCAGCACGTCCGCTTTCTAAGCCCCTGAGTCTTCCTGATGGCGCATGCTCCATGTGCTGGTTTTCTTTAAAAGGTGCCCTTCTGGCCCAGGCTGCCTGGCTTAGGAGTTGTTTGCTAATGGGAGTGATGGATAATCCTTTTCTATCAACCCCTTTCCCCTTAATTCCCTTTGAACCAACTAAATACTCATTCAAGGCAGCAGCTGGAGGAAAGAGGGAACCTGTGTCCAGGAAATATTGGTTTCTGTTCTGTATGATAATTGAACCTGTGCCCTTGAACTCCTCAGGCAGCAACCTAATGCTCTCACGCTCTAACCAAGACACCCTAAGAGGAGCTAGGACAGCATGGGGGCCAATCCTGGCCCTGGATTCAGAATATGAGTCTTTCATGGAGTGCATCTTTGAAAACAGAAACAATGCTGTATTTTTCACTCCTTGAAACTGCTTCTGTGGGGGTTGTATTGTTCCAGTGAGGGCAGCAACCTAAGATTGAAAACCATCATCTTTTTCATGTTCACTGTAGTACAAATCAGTAGCTTTAGTCACTCTCACTACCAGCTTTCAAGTGATCCTTCAAGTTCAGTTATAAGATGACATTAGCACCACCTGCAATGACCACAGGCTTCCGGTGGAAAGCCTATCGCTGCAGCCATCTCCAGCACAGCCCATTACCATGAAAGATTTAGCAGCTAGAGTGCCGTAATGCAGTCGATGCAGATGTTCATCTGGTTCTGAGATACCCATTTGTTCCCCTAACACCCTCTGTGCTGGCAAGAAAGCTGACGCATTCTGTTGACCAAATATCCAAGAGCAATAGATCTCCAGAGTTTCCTAAGAGGATCTTGAAAGGAGTGTTCGGCCATGTTTTACTCAACTCTCAGTCACTGTGTTTTCAAGGCATCTTACTAAATTTGATGTGAACAATACATTTAAACAACAAGGTATTGTTCACATCAAAAAGCTAGGCCCAATTATATTTAGAAAAATACCGCATTATTTTTTTTCATTTATAACATTATTTCATAAGAAAATCATCTTTTAGAAGATGCTAGAATTCTGTTCAAGTGCTACGTAAGTGCAAAAATCACTATATTTTTGTACCAATTACTATGTAGTAAGTAAAAGCCCATTTATATTTCTATCGATTTACTTATTTAATATTTGTTAGCTAACTACAGTTTAATATGCAAATATATAGAACTGCACTGTCCAATATGGTAGTGACTAGCCACATGTAACCATTGAGTACTTAAAACATGACTATTCCAAATTGAAATATGATGTAAGTGTAAAATACACATAGGATTTCTAACTAATTTTTTTAAATATATTTTATTGATTTTTTACAGAGAGGAAGGGGGAGAGAGAGAGAGAGTTAGAAACATCAATGAGAGAGAAAAATCGATCAGCTGCTTCCTGCACACCTCCTACTGGGGATGTGCTCACAACCAAGGTACATGCCCTTGACTGGAATCGAACCTGGGACCTTTCAGTCCGCAGGCCGACGCTCTATCCTCTGAGCCAAACCAGTTAGGGCATCTAACTATGTTTTTTAAAAAGGAATGTTTATATTGATGATGTGAAAATAACATTTTGAATATGTTGGGTTAAATAAAATATATTATTTAATTGTTTTACCTTCTTAACTACTAGAAAAATTTTGATTACATATACAGTTCACATTTGAAGCTTGCCTTATATTTCTGTTGGACAGTTCTCATATAGAGATAAGGTTAGTTCAGAATTCAAGTAAAACAAGTAATGTCGATAAAATGTAATAATTTCTAGCCCTACTCATCTCCAATATTCTCTTTTTCTAGAGGGGAAAGAGGAGAAGGTCTGTTAAGATACAAATTTATTGAACCTCAATGAGATAGCATTTACTAAATCTTTGTTCTAGGCCAGTATTCAGTGTTAAAAATTCTAAAAGAAAATTGCCACTCCTTAAACTGCCACAGCTGATTTTTACAAGTTTGGAATAGAAGGAAACTTCCTTAACATGATAGAGGGCATCTATAAAAAACCTAAAATAAACATTATACTTGATGGTGAAAGACTGAAAGAAGTCTCCTAAGATTGAGAGCAAGGTACAATGTCTTCTCACCACTTATTTTAAGTGTTTTACTGGAAGTTCTAGCCAGTGCAATCCATCAAGAAAAAGAAATAAAGGGCATCCATATTGGACAGAAGTAAAAATGTCTGTATTTGCAGTTGGCATGCCATATATGTAGAAAATCTTAAGGAATACACACGCACATACACACTTAGAACAAACACGTAGAACAAGGTCATAAAATACCTTTACATGAAATTAATATACAAAAATCAGTTGTATTTCTATATGTAAGCAAGGAACAATCCAAATATAAAATTAAGAATACCTTTCACAATAGCATAAAAAAGAATAAACTACACACACAAAAAAAGTTCCAGAGTGGTACATTCAAAATTACAAAACATTGCTGAGAGAAATTCTAGAAGACCTAAATAAATGAAGAGACAGTCCATGTTCATGGGCTAGAATACTCAATATTCTTAAGATAACAATAATCCCCAAATTGATCCAAGGATTCAATGCAATCTCTTTCATATTTCCAAGAGCCTTTTCTGTGTTTTTTGTTTTTTACAGAAATCAACAACCTGATCCCAAAAACTGTATGGAAATGGGAAATATCTAGAATTGCCAAAACAATCTTGAAAAAGAACATAGAAGAATGTCACTTCCCGATTTTTAAATTTACTATAAAACTAGCTATTAAGACATGGTATTGGTATTAATGATAACAATATACATCAAAGGAACAGAGTTGAGTCCAGATACGAATTATTATGTTTATCGTGAGTTGATATCAACAAACATGCCAAGGAATTCACTGAAGAAATGATACTGGTACAATAAACTATGCATATGCAAAAGGAAGAGAGAGAGAGAGAGAGAGAGAGAGAGAGAGAGAGAGAGAGAGAGAGAGAGAGAAAGGAAGGAAGGAAGGAAGGAAGGAAGGAAGGAAGGAAGGAAGGAAGGAAGGAAGGAAGGGAGGGAGGAAGGAAGGAAGGAAACATAGTCCTTTAAATTTATACTATACATAAAAATTAACTCAAATGTAACAAGTAAAACAATATAACATTTAGAAAAAAAAAAACACAGAAAATCTTCAAGACCTTAGAATAAACAAAAGTTTCTTAGCTATGACACCAAAAGCATGATCCATAAAAGAAAATAATTAATAAATTGAACTTCATCAAAATTCAAAATGTTTGTACTTTGAGAGATATCATTGAAAAAATGAAGACAACCAACAGACTGGGATAAAATATCTGTAAGACACTTATCTGACAGGGAACTTATAGCCAGAGCATAGAAATAATTCTTACATCAATAATAAGATGAACAATTCAATTTAAAAATGGCAAACTATTTAAATAGACATTTCACCAAAGATACACAGATGGCTAATAAGAACATACAAATAGAAACTACAATGAAATATGATTTTACTCTCACTAGAATGGCTATAATAAAAAGACAGGCAATAAATACTGGCAAAAATGTGAAGAAATTAAAATCCTTATACATTGGTGCTATAAAAGTAGAATGCTATAGTCACTTTGGAAAATAGTTTAGAAATCCCTCAAAAGCAACAGAAAGTTACCCTATGACCCAGCAATTCCACTCCTAGATATATACTCAAGAGACATAAAAATATATGTGCACACAAAGGCTTGACAATGAATTTTCTTAGCAGAAATATTTATAATAGCCAAAATTTGCAAATAACCTAAATGCCCATCAACTTGTGAATGAATAAGCAAAATGTTGTCTATTCTTACAATGGAATACTATTCACCAAAAACAATTAAAGAACTATAGACACATGTCACAACATCGATGAACCTCAAACACATAATTGTATTGTATGATTCCACTAATATGAAATGTCCAGCAAAGATCCTGTATAATAAAAGTCTAATATGCAAATTGTCCTCTTGGACAGTCTTCCATCAGAGTTCCACCACTCTCTATGACGTGTGCTGAGCACCAGGGGGAAGCATAGAATGTGGAGGGGTGGATAATGCAGCACTGGCAGCTCCAATGGGCCCAGATGAGAGCAGAACCTCAGTGGGATGATGGAGCAGGTGAGCAGGCAGCTCCAGGCCACAGTGGGTGCCAGTGGGGGGAGGGGACCAATCGCCCCACGAACACCCAGCAGACAGCGATCAACAACGGGTGGCAGTGGTTGGGGGTGGGGCCACTGCCCGTCTCCCAAGCACTGAGGGAACCGGGCAAGGGCCCAGTCCTGACCGATCACCCCGCAGGTGGGATGGTGGAGCCAGTGAGGGGGTGGCACCAGGCCAAGGCAGGGTGCCAGGCGGGGCTTCGAGGCTGGGGGCGTTAGTTGGGGCCTGATCCCCGCAGGCCACCCCAGGGACCCCACCCATGCCCGCATTTGTGTAAAGCTATAAAAAAGGAAAGTAGATTAGTGGTTGCTGGGGATGGGAGTAGGGTCAGGGGAGAGGGGAGTCAGAGGGATTAACAATAAATGCCACATGAAAGATCATATTGAGATGACAAAATGTTCTAAAACTGGTTTAAAGTGATAGTTGTATTACTTGCTAAATTTACTAAAAAATTTTTAATTGTATACTTGAAAAGAGTGAATTAGCTAATATGCCAAATATAGTTTTTTAAAAACTTACAATGTCTAGTTTCATCTTACCTAGAACACAAAAACTATAAATTTGTAGACTCTGGAGTCAAACATATTCAGCTTCAAATATGACTCTATCTCTTGGAAATTTACAACCCTCAGCTGTGAAATAGGATTAATAAGGGTGTCTCCTTTCAAGATCATCTTAAGAATTAAAGGAGGCAGCTAGCCCAGCAAAGTTAGGCATAGAGTGAATGCTCATCGATTGGTAGAATTACTAACTATATTTCCAAATTACTTCCAAGCTTTTCCAAAAGCAGTTTGGCTGCAGCTCTTTTGGTTAAGTTCCTGCCCCTAGACATTCTTAGTTTGGCATATTGTGTTACATTATCTTCATTAACGGTCTCTACCCGCCCTGCCTACCAAAATTACTTATTCTTCAAGCTCCACTAACCCCTTCAAAGCATTCCCTTTCACTAGGCATGCTTCCCTTCAAAACTCTTCTATAAATTACTATATCCATGGGTCTCACATTGTTGTCATCTACCTTTTCTTGAGTTTACCCCTAGCCTAAGGCTATAGGAGGCATCAAATCATGGGACTCACTTGCAGAGTTCAGATGTAACTTCAAACCCTTTCTTCCCCACCCTTTCAGGTAGCCAGGCATGTGGTTTGTCAGTATTTACTATCCCTGTATCTAGATTAAGTCTTTACAGAAATACATTTGCATCAAGAAATGCTCAATCATTGTGGATTAAATAAATAAAAATGTTTAAGAAAAGGTAAAAATCCTACAAAATACATTTTTAAAATTTACCCAAGTTATTCTCTGGCCCCTAGACCAGTGGTCAGCAAGCTCATTAGTCAACAGAGCCAAATATCAACAGTACAACGATTGAAATTTCTTTTGAGAGCCAAATTTTTTTAACTTAAACTATATAGGTAGGTACATTGTTATTAACTTAATTCCTAAGGCTTAGGAAGAGCCACACTCAAGGGGACAAAGAGCCGCATGTGGCTCGCAAGCCGCAGTTTGCCGACCACGGCCCTAGACAGAGAGACCTAAACCTATTTCTTCTTACCCTACTCTCAAGCACCCAAGAAATGAACTCAGTCGGCAAGAAAATAAGGCCAGGTGTGTCAAATACCTAACTTGTAAAGAAATGCTGAACCCCTTGTTCTCCACCCTCTCAGCAAACTGCAAACATTTGGAAGCACTTGTGTGAATGAAGCAATGCATTGCTGTGGTCGCTATACTCTTCCTCAATAACTTCACAGCTCTGCCTCTTATATGGAAACATATATTGTAAGAAATTCCCCCCTTATTTTACCTCCTATAGGTTTTTCAAATAAAAGATCAGACATTTTCCAGAAGTTCAGACATCAAAATGTCAACCAAAAGACCTGTCTGTATCAAAGGAAGTAACTGCTCTTGCCAAGATTTTTATTCTTCAGACAAGTTCTAACGTGCCCCCTTTCTCTTTTTTAAAATACAACAGATAATGACCTACATCATTCCAATTTTGCCTCGTTTGATAGGCTCTTCACTTTTCTCCATTATTCATTAGTTTTGAGTCTATCGAAGTATCAGTTGTTGAAAATTTTGATACACTTCACTGGTTGCCCTGGTTGGAGGTTGGCAGCTGCATTTTTCTGCTTTGTGTCAACACTGTGTGTGACCTTAGATGAGAGTGTCTTAAGAATACACGGAGATCAAAATCCCACCCATCTCACAGGCATGTTGAGAGAATAACTGAGACTCCAAGTGTGAAAATACTTCAGTGACTCGGGATAAAATGCCAATTTATCATTCTGCTCATTTCATTTCTCCCTGGGCCCTGAAACGGTGGGCCCACCAGAGACAAATCCCATTTTGTCCCTTGAAGTTCAAAGGTACTGCCGGGTTAGTAGATTTCATCTTTTTTTTAATCATTAAGTAGAGGAATGGCCTTCATAAACTAAACTTCCACGGAAGGCTTATTCTGAGTCTTGGCTCTAATACTTAAAGCTTTGAGCAAATCACTCAGTGTCCTCATCTGCAAAATGGGAGTATCAAAGGTCATCAAACCCTTAAGTGCTGCTCAGATGCAAATGCTTATTAAATATTTAGTAACTCTCTTTCAAAAGGATGCATGTTCAATATTTGAGGAGCGCTAACACCTCTCAGCGCTATTATTTGCTTCATTGTGTACTTCTAAAAGAGCTCTTCCCTGCCCTCCATCCTTAGCGAGGACTGAATTTTGAAAAACAAAACAAAACAAAAAACAGATTATTTTGCAGGATAGAGACAGAGAGAGATAAGGAGACTGATTTACAAATATACCAAAATTGAAACAAGATTTCTTGAATATCTTGCCTGTTATTAGAGTAGAATATGGGCAAAAGGGGTAAAAAGAAAGCTTCATTACGCCCAAGCCTATTTGACTCTTGCAAAGCTAATTAAACACGTCTTGAGTGTATAAAATATATCATCCCAGATAACTGCATTCTGTTAAGTTCTTCATCTTATTAAGAGCTTCCATTAATGCTTCTTCAACATAAATTCTGAACCCAGACAGTATTATTTGAGAGGCCTCACATCGGAACGACCTAAATCAAGGTGACGAAAGCAGAGATGGGTCCACAAGAACAGGAATGAGGATGCTGTCCTCCATTATTGTCCAGTTCTAATGGGCTCAGCATTGTCTCTGAAAAGGCACCTTTCTCAGCCTCTCCAGGCCCGAGGCCCCAGGGCCCTCGACACTGACCTACAGGATTGTCACAATCCAGAAGCATACACCCCAAACCCCGGAGTCATCAAGCTGGTGCTCAAAGGCCCTCGGAGACTCTCGAACCTTCAGGCTTTACATTGAGGAAATGAGGCGCGGATATTCCACGTGTCTGAGGTTATAGATACAGATACATAGTATAGCATTTTGAGAGAAAATAAAGTTAAAGTAAGATATTCACCAAAACTTACTTGAGCAGTGAGAATGAAAATAAATACAAATTTCAAAAGTAAACAACAAATGTTATCACTTGCTCTGATTGGTCCGTGCCTTTCATGCTTCCTCTTACCTCCTCCTCTGTGTAAAACACCATCTGGCTCATGCCCGCACCCCTACCCCTTGGATACAGCCTCTCCAATGCATTATTCTCTCCCCTCTTCTGGTGTGAACTTTCACCTGTGGGGCACTCCTCTCCATAAGGTCAAAGGTGAAGCCAAAGTCAACAAGAGCAACACAACCCACCATCAGATTCCACAAGATGACTGGCAACCTGGAGCTTGACCAGGTTAACTTTCTAAAAACAAGCTCTGCTTATATGACTTCCCTGAACTTCCAATACTTCCTCCACTATTAACTAAATCAAGGTCATACTTCCTTAAGGAAACTAAAGTTCAAAGTCATTTAGTCAGGTACCAAGGCTCATTGTCTATTATTTCCAGGAGTTCTCAGCTTGACTATCTATTGGTGGGAGTTGTACATGAGAGAAAACATCGTATTACAGTGATTAAAAGCAATGGCCCTGGAACCAGAGAGCCTGAGCTTACAACTCAGTTATACCACTTGCTTGTGTATAAACATAGACAAATTACTTTCTCTTCCTGTGCCTTGGTTTACTCTCTATAAAATGAGGAAAACAACAGGCCACCTTTGTATGGATGCTGTAAGCATTAAATAAACAAATGCATGCCAAGCACATGGAAGTATGCTCAGCACATAGAAAGCCCTAAATAGGGTAGCTTTTATTGTCATACTTGAAACTATAGGACAGTGATTTGTCTATAACAATAAATTTTTCTGATTGAAATGTAATTGAATGTTTTTTAAATAGCCCTAAAACTGTATTTTTAAAAAAGTTAGTTTCAAGGAGTTGTGGAATCACAAAAGCTTCACTGAGAACAAGCATCTTGATAAAAATCCCAGAATGGACGAAAGGTCAAGACATTATGCTAAGTAAAGTAAGTCAGACACAAAAGGATGAGTTCTGAATGATTCGTATGAGGTCCTAGAGCAGTCAAATTCGTAAACAGAAAGTGGGAATGTGGTTGCCAGGGGATAAGGAGAGGGAGGCAGGAGGAGGTGTCATGTACAGAGACAGAGTTTCAGTTTGGGATGATGAAAATGTTCTGGAGATGGACAGTGGTGATGGCTATACAACAACATGAATGTACTAATTACACTGAACTATGCCCTTAAAAGGGTTTAAATGGTAAATTTCATATTATGATATCTAACCACAATAAAAAATGATAAAAGCATTTTTAAAGTCACAGCAATGTAGAATGCACACTATTTTCCTTGCTTATAAGACTCTCTTCAATCTATTAGAAACCAACTTATATTCTTTCTTCTCTTTTATGCTCCTCAGATGAAGGCCAATTTTAATAACTTCATAAAAAATTTATGACCTCACTTTAAATACATACAATGGGAAACTGACCCAACCACAAAAACATTCCTCAGTGGTCTCCTTTGCAGGGAGCTGGAGCTAGAGAATGGCCTGCAGCTTGCAGGTTTTCCCCAAACTGAAAATCCTGAGCGATGATGGGGAAATTTTCACTGACATTGGGAAGTATCTGTAGAGTTGACATTTGATTGATACTGTGGCAGCTTTTTCAAACCTTATATACTGTCAGTGCAACCGTATTAGAGATGACTCTTGCCTTTGTAAAGTAATTTAAAAACAAAAATTGGGGGGGGGGGTGAGGATTAAAAAATACTTCATTGACATCCTAAGGGCAATTATATTGACAGAATAATGATCCTTACTTTGGGATCATTTCCTTGAGAAGAAAAAAGAAATATATATATATAATATTGATTATAGATATAGATATAGATATAGATATAGATATAGATATAGATATATAGATATATAGATATAGATATAGATATACACACACACGTATATTTCTAGGGACAATGTGTTGCCTCTGCGACTCCTTCAGATTCATTAAAGTGCCAATGGAATGACTACGCTGCATACATTTGCGCACTGTGTGAGACACTTCCACTGAAATCCAATTGTGACTGTGAATGCTTCAGACCAGATAGAATTGTAACATGTTCTGCTGCTGGAGTGGGAAGACCAAATAGCTATTTCAGATTCACATTTCCCTTTTCCAATTGATGGTGGGGCTCCCCTGGAATGCCCCGAGGCTACAACAGCTCTAACATTCCAATCATTTTTGCTGAAAAAGTCTAAATATACCTTCTACTCTACCAGTCACTGTGGTTCCCCTAAGGGTATTTTTGTGTTGAAGTAAGTCACTGAGTAGCAGACCTACAGCTTTTTGTCTTCCAAAGCTCATTGACTAAGAAAATAATACACATAAAGGCAGCCTATTCCCGCACTGTCCCAAGGGGGAAATGGTCTATTGCCACCCGTGTTTAGTGATGGGGTAGAGAGGCTTGGAGAATCAAACACCTTGAGGGCTCTGCGGCAGCCAACACACCAGTACTCTGTTTTCATGAAACATGTAAACGAAAAATCATGGAAATGGCGCGTCTTTAGGAAATAATAGGAGAAGGTACCCACTGTCACTTCGGATTGGGAGAGAGTTAGGAAAGAAGATCCATGGGCAATAGGTACGCCACTGAATCTGTAATATCGCTTCACTACAAGGAAAGGCCATCAGCATGGCCGTTTGTTACGGTGAGGAGGCAACCTGTCCGCACAGCGGCTGTCGGCGCGCAGAGCTGCAGGTCTGAAACGGCGGCTGGGAACCTTCCCGACGTGTTTGATGACGCGTCTTTCTTCACGGCATTGCGAGCTAAGTGTTCACTGTCAAGACATAAATATTATAAAATCTGAAGGATAAACAGATTTCTGTGTCAGGTGCCATAGCTGCATCTTATTTTATAAATGTTTTCACTTTCACCTGAGTAAAAGCAGCATAATTAGGAAAAAGGCTCAAGAAGCAAGGCATTCGATTTCTGTTTACAGTTTTATAAACACAGCTATGCTTCACTTTCACTGCTATGATCGCAGCTGTAAAATGTCCTTAACACTATTTATTAATAACACGAGTTTATTTAAATTTGTTTCTTTCCCCTGTGTATATACATATATCTTTAAAAACAAACATTTTTATCTCTTGTAGAGAAACTGAGAGATATTCCACTGTGTTCTCCAAGGCAAAACTGCTTGGGCTTCAGGTTTAAAACACTGAGTGGACGGCCAGGGGGAGAAAGCATTTATGTGACTGGGTGAGGGGATTATAAGCAAAATAAGAGTTCTCTTATTTTAATATGATAATATGAAGTAAAGCTTAAAAATGAGAACAAAATCTTAAATTTATTTGGTGTTTAATATTTCTTTATTTTCCAAAAACACCATCAAGATGGGCAGAGCAAAGACAGTTGACCCATTTAATGGTTGAGAATAACGAAGGTCTTAGAGATGGAGGCAAAGGAAGGAGGCACCTCAGCTCAAATAACACACATCTGGAAGCGGGACTTGGAAAAGCAGGCGGTTCACCGGCACGGCAGCCATGGCAGCAGCAGCTCCTTCCCCGCGCCCAGGTCAGCCTGAGCAGCCAAGGCGCCCACCCTCTCACAGGGCCGCGCCCCGCTTCCCCGGGACCCCTCCTCGAAGCTTCTGGGTTTGAGAACCCCGGTTTCCTCCCTCTGCTCCTCCAGCCTTAGACATGGTAGCTGCTTCCTGTAGCTACTTCGACGTTGCCTCCGTTTCCCCATTGAGATCTCGAGTCCTCTCAGCACCTGATTAACTAGTTGCCATTATGAAAGTCTGTGGAAACAGTGCGCGTGGGTTTGTTTCCTGACTGGGCCCTAATGCAGACATGTTAACCACGTAAGGAGCGCTTATTTATACGTTTCTGTCAACCCCGTAATACAGGTTACATTGTCAAGTCTCAGCAGATAAAGAAGTGATCATTCACACACTTCCAGGTTCCTGGAGACCTGCTGCGTGCAGCCTTCAGGCGCAGGAGCTGGCTGCCTGGCTCCTCCAGGTTCCCCGTCCCAGTGCTAATGGGCACAGCTTTGCTTCTCACAGACCTCTTAGCGCGGGAGGCCTGCCCAGCCCTAGAAACGAAAACATCGCTTCTACACGCAGCTTGCTTAGAATTGCCTCCAGTGCCGCACATGCGATTATATCCAGGCGCACAAGGCAAATACTCAGATTTTCTGGAACAGTAAAAAGGATCCTGCTAATCTAATACACTTTTAAACATAAGACATTGGGCCAGGCTCAGAAACAAAGCCAGATATGGACCAACATTTCTAAGCTTCAACTTGGTTTATATTCTGCAGAGTTTAACTAACATTCTATTTCTAAAGATTTTAAGAGGTACATGATAGTTGGACAAGAACGCACTCTAGCAAAATAATATTCTGATGAGTTAAGTGTAAATGATTCAGAAATATTCTAAGTATATTTCCCTTGAAACATACAGGGATTTCAAAGTTAATGGAAAAAGTGCTGGCAGCTCACATTTAGAGTTTTTATTGAAACCAGGATGTTTGAATAAACATTAGACATTCAACTAATTCAAACTGGAATGGGTTCACCAACCCTTAATTATAACAAGGCTTTACGTGATGAGGAAACAGGTCACATGCGAGTCTCAGACAGAAAGCTGTGCTTGGCAGACATACTTCTGTTTTGAGAAACCTCTACAGGCATATTTTGGCAACCAATTGAGATATTAAAACAGGCAGTGAAGTTTTAAACTCAGCTTGGCAAGCACCATGAGAAAATAACTACCAATTGGAAACTTTAAAAAAAAAATTGTCAGGACTGTAATGATTGAGTTTTGAAAGGATGTTAGAGCAGAACCCAGTTTAAAATAAATAAATAAAAAGAATGTCTCCTTTAAGTGGGCTAGCAATGAGCAAGTCACATCAGAAACCGAGGCGCGGTGTGCCTTTGGCTCCTCCTGTCTGTCTGGGCATTGTAATTTGGAGCTGAAAATCAAAATAGCTGGTAAGCAGGAAACGAACAGACTGGTGGTGAAATTTTAATTCTCAGATGCCTAATGCCTGAATTCAGCTCGTAGTGGGCCAAGTGGAACTCCCGTGACCAGGTGGTTACTTTAAACAGCACAATGGGGATTCCCAATGACTTGAAAGTCACCCCTGGGGTGTCCAAGTCCTGCTCATAATAAATCAGAACAAAGCTCACCGTGCCATGCTGCTAAGCCTTACACCCCTCAGCCAACCTTAGCTTGTGGCACAGTTACTTGGAAGGACTGTTAAAATGCAAATTACTGGGCATCTTCCCCAGAATTTCGGATTTGATGGGTCTGGGTTGGGGCCTTAGAATCTGCATTTCTCATAGGCCCCAGGCGTAGCTGTTGCTGCTGGTTTGGGCCATTCTCAGAGACCACTGGCCCGTAAACAGATAAATAATTTTACAACAAAATCATCATAAATACTTTTTAAATTAAATATGGCACACCATAAAGGATTTTTAAAATAAACAGAGAAATTCTTTCTCTGCTGCTTGACGTCCTGCTGAGAGATATTTTCGGAAATGAAATTAGTCTGACAGCCTGGCCAGGAGCTCAGCTGGGTAGAGCATTGCCCAATCCACCAAGGTTGCGGGTTCCGTCCCTGGTCAGGGCACATACAAGAAGCAACCAATGAATGCATAAATACGTGACACAACAAATTGATGGCTTTTTCTCTCTTCCTCTCTCTCTCCTTCCCTCTCTCTCTAAAAAATCAATAAATGACTTTTAAAAAGATTAGTCTGGCAGTTCAGAGTCCAAAATTGATCAATCTCTGAAATACGCCTGTTCCAAGTACACCTGTTCCTTGTGAGGGAAAAGATGCGCCGTTCACCAAACTGCATGGCTCCTCACCACGTGCAAGAGGCGCTGGAGGAAGGTGGGGACAGCGTGTAAACACGCTCACACGCCAGGAGGAGGTGCCCCGGGGGCAGTGGGGAGTAACTGGAGACATTTAAGCAGAAAATCACATGACCAGATGGAGCACTCTTTCCTAGTACACCTTGGAGACTATTGTGGGTGAAGAGCAGGATTCCTGAGAGGGAAATGTGAACTCCTCATAAACAAACAGTTAAATTCTAACTGAAAAAATGAAAATCCAATGGTGGTAAGATTAGAAAGGATCTTATTTATTAATTTTGGTTACAAAAGCATTCAAAAAGAAATGGACGTTGTACACGGCTGTGCTAGGGCCTACTGTAGTTTTCTCAGTTGCGGGTAGAGAGGGGAGAGAAAATTATTTTATATTTAGCAGTGTGGTGTTTTCATTACAGATTTAATATTAAAAGTTTAATGTAAAGGCCAATTGGCCAATTTGCTTCCTGTCCCTGTGAATGGCTGTGTTAATAAATAATGCATATTGTTTAATGAGAAAAAATCATGGTCAAGGTAAAATTGTAAAACATTTTAATGGGATGCCTTTACAAAAGGTCATTGCCCTTTCTAAATACCTCCTGATGATTTCTTCTTCCTAGGAAAGCTGTTTTTAAATACACCCTTAGCACACAATTACTCCAGCAACTTAAGAATATCTAAGTACACTTGGATAGAAATCCAAAGTTATCTTCAAAAATGCTTAGCAATGGGTACAATGATGACCCACTTCTTAGCCTATCTAATAAAGAGGGAATATGCTAATTGACTGCCCCACCCTCAAAGATGGTGGCGCCCACAGCCACAAGATGGTGGTGCCCAGTCCCTCCGCCCCACCAGGGCGGCAGGCACGTGACAAGGCTGGGCCCACCCCCAAGCCAGCCTGGCCTTGCTGTGCACCTGCCTCCAGAGTCCCCCAGTCCCCTCAGCCCCCCAGCCACCCACAGCCAGCCCGAGGCGCAGGCAAGCCTCAGATGTCAGCTATCCAGCCGCCCAGGGCCACCCGAGGCGCAGGTAACCAGGGCTGGCCGAGGCTTGCACTGCCGGCAGTGGCAGCAGCAAAGGTGTGATGGGGGTGTTGCCTTCTCCTGATGGCCAGGTTGCCTCCTGCCCCTGAGGGCTCCTGGACTGTGAGAGGGGGCAGGCCAGGCTGAGGGACCCCCCTCCAGTGCATGAATTTCCATGCACCAGGCCTCTAGTGTACTTATAAAGGTCTATGGAGAAGAAGAATAAACTACTATTTCTCATTTTAAAAAGGTAGACAAGGCAGTATACTGGCAAGATGGCAAAAAAAGAGTCGCTACATCAAAGGAACACTGAAGAGGATTTGAAAAGGAATTATTTATAAAGATGTGGGCAAGGCCCAGGGAAACCAGCAAGGAAGGTGAGGCCCACCAATGCTGGCAATAGCAGGGAGCTCACTCTTTGACCTGGAGGGTAAGGGAAAGAAGTGTGTCCAAAGGGAGCCTAAGAGTAGCTGTAGTTGAAGAAGATGCCCTTCCCCCCACCCGCCAGGTTTTACCTCACTTTCCTCTCACTCTTTACTCCCTGCCATTGGCCAAACGCCACAGAAGGTGCTTTCATCCATAAAGTCCACAAAGTCAGCTTTCTGAGGCCAGAACAGGGTAGAAAAGCATAGAGAGTGGATTGCGGGGCAACTGAAAGCATTAGGAGGTACATGAAATGAAACGTTTCTATGGAGCATGCTATAATTAAAATAACTCCACCTCCATCCCAATCACACACACGCACACGCACACACACGCACACGCACACGCACACACACTTGAAGGTTCTACTCATTTAAGAAGGTATTGCTGTCTCACAGGTCATTTCTTTCACTAAAATTTAAGCCTTGGGTTCTCCTATGCCAGTTGAAAGAGTGATGATGTATGTTTGAATTCCAAGCCCAGTGTTTCATCACGTGGAGAAATTATGTTACTTTCTAATACAGCACAAGAACTATACTTGCACTTTGCCAATCATCTTAACTGATTGGGCTTGGAGTTGGGACTGCAAATGGTCAAGCAACAAGTCTAAAAAGCTAAAGGACCATACGTGTATCTGATCATGCAACTCTGAAAAGTAACTAAATGCCTCAATGATTTACAGTGCTTGAGGCTTCGAGTGGCTCATTCAGTAGGCTCACGAGATCATTCTGAGTCGTCGTCTTTTTTTCTCATCACTGATCACAATTCCTCTAATGAGATGAAGGGCTTCTTCTCAGTGAAACAGGGACTCAAGCATGCTTCAAGCAATTGAATTATGATTCTTTTGTACAGGCACTTCACAGATGTCCTACCTTTTACATCCCTCAGGCTTTGGCTGGGGCAGACCCACTGGTGGTGTTCACTACTGAAACTCTAGGATTCACACAGCACTTGGCATACAGTCAGTCCACATGCTGTGGGTATTCGTGGATAAATTAGCAAATGAACTAGGCAAACAGCATGGCACTAGGAAGAACACTGCGCTCTGACCAGGACATTTGAGCTGTGGTGTCTTCAGGGAGATCACTTCTAAGAGTGTCAATCTCATCTGCCAAAAAGTAGGGATCAAAACCAGCCCCACCGGGAGCTGCCAAAGCGTCATGAGAAATAATGCACCTGAAACTAGAGACTGCAAGGCATTCTAAAATATACACTATTTTTACTATTGAAATTGGTTGTCAAACCCCAAAAACTGTAGGAGTTCAAAGTACCAACAAAAATGTTATTTCTCTTCTAGAGTGAATACAGAAAGGAAACAACACAAAACAAAAGAAACTTTGTGATGATCTACAACCAACATTCTTTTACATTTGAACTTCAGTCCCAGAGCAAATGCTTGCCTCTATTAAAATTAATGATTACATGTCTTTGAGTCAGTGATTATACTTTTGGGACTTTCTATCTACAGAAATAAATATGCATCAGGATAGCAATGTTTACAATGACAAAATCAACTGCCAACAACCTGAATATCTACCAGCAAACTATATAATGTTATAAATTAGGGAATATCTGCACTATAAACTACACTGTACAATATAGTAATCACTAGCCACATGTGGGTACTGAGCACTTGAAATGTGACTAGTCCAAGTCCAGATGTGCTGTGAGTGCAAAATATACACTGAATATCAAAGACTTCATATGAAAAATAAGCATGTAAATGTCTCACTAATAATTTTATATTAAATTATGAAATGATCAGGAATGAGACAATGCAATCCCTAGTAAGTGTCAATGGCATTCTTATCAGAAGTAGAAAAAGTAATCTTAACATTTATGTGAAACTACAAGACAAAGACATATTGAGAAAGAATAAAGTGGGAGGTATCATGTTACCTGATATCAAACTATACTACAAAGCTACAATAATCAAAATAAACTGGTACTGGCATAAACACAGACATATAAATCAGTGGTATAGACTAGAAAGCCTGGAAATAAATCCTCACTTACATGGTCAATTAAATTAGGATATATCTCCTCGAGGAAGGGAAACAAGATTAAAAAAAAAATAAACAAATGGGACTATATCAAACTAAAAAATTTTGCACAGCGAAGGAAATCAACAAAACAAATGAATGGGCCAAGATATTTGCAACATCAAATAAGGGAGCAATATCCATAATTGTATAGAGCTCATACTATTTAATGCCAAAACATAAATAAAAATAGGCAGAGAACCTAAATAGACATTTCTCCAGAGGACATACAGATGGCCAATAAATATATGAAAAGACACTCAACATCAATAATCATTAGGGAAATTCAAATTACGACCACTATGAGATATCACCTCATACCTATCCAAATGGCTATCATCAATAAATCAACAAACAAGTGTTGATGATGATTCAGTAAAAAGGGAACCATCGTGCACTGTCGGTGGGAATGCAGACTGGTGCAGCCACTGTGGAAAACAGTATAGAGGTTCCTCAAAGAATTAAAAATAGAGTTGCCATATGACCCATCAATTCCACTTCTGTGTGTTTATCCAAAGAAAATAAAAACACTAATTTGAAAAGATATATGCACCCCTACGTTCATTGCAGCACGACTAGTGATAGCCAAGATACGGAAGCAACCCAAGTGTCCTTCAATAGATAAAAGGTTAAAGAAACTGTGACATATATTTACAATGGAATAGTATTCAGCAATAAAAATAAAGGAAATCTTTCAGTTTACAAAAACATTGATGAATCTAGAAGGTAGTATAGTATGAGAAATAAGTCAGACGGAGAAGGATAAGTACCATATGGTCTCACTTATATGTAGAACCTAAAAGAAACAAAATGAAAAAACAAAACAGAGACAGACCCATAGATATAGAGAGCAAGCAGATGGCGGCCACAGGGGAGGGTGGGGAGATAGAAATAAAAAAATTAAATGAAAAATAAATGCTGAAATACCTTAGATGTATTGACTTAACTAAAACATTATTAAATTGGGTTTTTTTTTCTATTTCTTTTTACTTTATTAAAAAAGTGGCCACTAAAAAAGTTACAATTACATTTGTGGCTTGCATTGGATTTCTCTTGTGCATAGTGCTATAGATCAAGAATTGGCAAGCTCTTTTTGTAAAGGGCTGGGTAGCGAATATTTTAGGTTTTGCTGGCCATTGATTTTTACAGCTACTCAGATGAGTTGAGATAATATATAAACAAAATGAGTATAACTGTGTCCCAATGAAACTTTACTATGAACACTGAATTTAAATTTCATATAATTTTCACACATCAGGACATATTATTCTCTTTTGATCTTTTCCAAGTATCCTATATAATAAAGAGCTAATATGCAAATTGTCTTCTCGCCCTCACGCCATCATGCCTCAATGGCTCAGACACTCAACACTGGGGAGAGAGGAATGGGGATCAGCCAGACACAAATGAGCTCACGAGGGAGGAATGGGGAGCAGTCAGGCTGCGGCCAGGGAGAGGGACAGGCTGCCCACCCCATGGTCCTGGGCACCTGCGGGTGTGGCCGACCCGGGCAAAGCCAGCCTGGGTTCTGAGTGCCTGTGGCCAGCCAGAGGGAGGGAAGCCCAGGTCCCAGGTGCCTGCGACCGGCTGGAGGATGGAATCCTGGGTCCCGGGTGAGGGGCAAGGCAGAGGCGGTTAGGGGCAATCAGGCCAGCAAGGGATCATTAGGGGCGATCAGGCAGGCAGGCAGAAGGGTTAGGAGCCAGTGGTCCTGTATTGCTATAGGCAGTCAGACATCCCCCAAGGGGTCCTGGATTGGAGAGGGTACAGGCTGGGCTTAAGGACCCCACCCCTGTGCATGAATTTTGTGCACTGGGCCTCTAGTTTAAAAATATAAAAACCGCCCTAACCGGTTTGGCTCAGGGGATAGAGTGTCAGCTTGTGGACTGAAAGGTCCCAGGTTCGATTCCGGTCAAGGGCATGTACCTTGGTTGGGGGCACATCCCCAGTGGGGCGTGTGCAGGGGGCAGGTGATCGATGTTTCTCTCTCATCGATGCTTCTAACTCTTTATCCCTTCCCCTTCCTCTCTGTAAAAAGCAATAAAAATATATATTTTTTAAAAAACACCATTCTTAGTTCACAGACCACACAAAAACAGGTCGAAAGACAAATTCAGCCCACAAGCCATAGTTGCAAACACCTGCTTTAGACTATTAAGCAGTATTGAAAAGAATGCATTAAATCTATATGTACTATATATACAGTGTCTAAAACAGCCTATTGCAGAATAACAGACAGGCCAGGGTTTCATGTTTGTAAAAAATAAAAATGCACTGTCATTATGTTTACCTAATTTTATATGACCAGTGGGCTATGGAAGAATATATGCCAAACTGTCACCATTGCAAATAAAATTGAACTCAAAGAGGAGGCATGTGTCTATATCATGTTTCCCCTAATTACTGTGATGATGCATGACAGTTAAATTTCTGATAAATTTCAAAAAAACACCAAGGTTCCATCATATACATATGTATATATATAATTTCCCCAAAAAATATTTACACACACTTTGAGTAATTATAAAGGCAGTATTTATTGAAATACATTTCATTTTCAAAATGTAATATAATCTACAGACATTGTGTCTATGTGACTTATTTCACAGAGCCTATATATATATATCTTTATCACTGAAATGTTGATATTCATGCTTAATTTCCCTGAACAAGTATTCTGTTTATCATAAGTGCAAAAACTGGGGAGAAAAATTTAGATCAGAACAAAAAGTAATGATAGAAAATATCTTTAAATGATTTTTGCAAAGATATTGTTCTTCTTTGCGTTGTCTTTTCATTTGTTCATATGGTTTGCCTCAAATTCTACCCTTTAGGTGCACACTGTTCCTAAGTGTAAATGCTAGCATTACCTGGGCTCTTGATAAAGGCACAGTGTTCTCGGGAGCTGTTATTCCGTTAGGACACACTGAAGAGCCTCTACTTAAGGGACACCTCCTCTTTCAGTTTGCACTGGTTACGTGTTTCTGCATAGCAAACACTCCCCAAACCTTAGAGGCCAGAGCAGAAATAAATGCACTCTCCTCGTTTCTGTACAGCAAGAGTTGAGGAGCAGGGTAGCCGTTGCCCTGGCTGTCTGTGAGCCAGGCTGCCTCATTTGAAGGCTTGAGTGGGGCCAGAGGACTCTGCCCAGATGGTTCACTCGGATGAGTGTTGGCAGGAGGCTCGGTGCCAGGACACATGGAGCCCTCTGGAGGTCATGTCCTCATGCATGGCAGCTGGCTCCCCCGAGGGAGGGAGGTGGAAGCCACAGTGCTTTTTATGGCCTCGACTTGGACGTCGCACTCCACAATACCCTATTGGCTCGCAGGTCAGGCCTATCCAATACAAGGGGGGACAACACCAGGATTCGGGAAGCAGGAATGTACAGAGATGACTATGGGCACAGCCTCAGTCTAGCTATTAGCCATGTCTTACAAATATATACCTGATTAAAACACTCTAATTTTTATGTAGCTGTATTGCAGGAATAGAAGTTTACATTATATTAAAAACATAAAGTTATATAACTTGCCAAATATATGACAATTCACAAATCAGTGCTTTTAAAACACTTAGAGAACACAGGGTATTTTATACAAGCAAATTACCTATCTGTATAAGCCACACACATGAGTGAATAAATACAAGAAGCAAGGCATTAGATGAAGAAAATTATATTGTGAAAATTACCTGCTTTAGCTTATTATTTACTTGACAAAGTGATATAGCATTAAAAGTACAAAAATTCATCTGGTAAAAATCAGGTTATTATTCAGTATGTAGAATATATTTTTGGAAAAGATCTATGTATGCACAGAAAAAAGACTGGAAGGATATACACCGACATGAACAGGGGTATGTCTGGGTGTTTGGATTGGACACGATTGCTTATGTGTTTTTATCTATGTTATTCAGAGAACATACATCAATCACTTTTATAATTAGAAAAAAAACTCATAGTCTGTTTTTCTGGCTTGTGCTATTTCTATTCCCTAAATTGCCTTCTGAAGAGTTTTATTTGAGATCCATAAATCATTCTTACAAACCAAGAAAGGATAGGTTACCTATTCTAACGTTTATCCCTGAGGCTATTAGAAGCTAATTGTGAATCGGTGAAATACAAGGCAAATTTCATTTACATCACCTTACTTATGCTCAATAAGGTCAAAGGTATAGGTTCTGTCTCTTTCTGGTCCATAAAACATGAATTTCTACTTTCAAAGTACATCAACAGTGGTGATAGCTGTTCCCATTAGTCAGTCAGATCATCTTATGAAATATTGACCCGATAAAACAATGCAACTGAGGAAAACAATAGAGCACAGGTTTTACTGACAAACACATGCACAGGCTTAAATTGTCTCTTACCACCTTTATCCCCTTTATACCATGTTATTCAGAAAACTGAAGATTTAAGATGGCCAAGGTCAATGATTTCAAAATGGTTCTTTAGTGCTCCATCGGAAAAAAATACAAATCAAACCAATCATAATTCATATCTGGGTTCATGCCACCTTGGCAGTTACGTTTTATGGCAAAATGTCCTTTAATTTTATATTCAAACCTTTTCCAGCTTTTCTTAGATAATTCACTTTTTAATTTATGATACTTCCTTGCTCAATTCAAGCTCCATTCACTTTTGGATACTTTGGAAAGATAAATAACTGACATACTCTGCCATTCACGAGTAATGTACTGCCTGTAACTTAATAAAAAATAGGCAGCCAAAGAAATGTATTTGTTTTAGAAATAAATATGTATCATATGTATAAGTAGTAAAATAACAGTAAATTATAAATATGTCATAAAATCCTTTTCTATTTTACTAAGCTTAAATTACATACAATACATTGTTAGGTCATATACATTTTAAGAATGAAATACCTTAGTTGTGGCTTATACTGCATGTAACTATAGTTGCATATAAAGTGTGCAAATTAAGTATTATGTTTACATGTTATTACAGGCAGCTATTTTCACTTCATTGGCAAATATTTAATGTTTTGGTGAAATATTATGTGTCTTTAAAACTCCAATCACCTAAAAGCATGAAAAACAAGGATATCTCCATGTGGCACTTAAAACTGTCCCCAGTGTTCAGGTCATGACATACTGAGTCCTCTTTATGGAAACAGTAATAATAGTAATTTATGGAGAGCTTTCTATGTGCCAGGAACACTGGGGGCGGGGGGGGGGGGGGGAGTCTTCATGCACGTTCCTATCTAACTTAATCTTATAACTTCCTAGCAAGATAGAAAATACCACCTCCGCTCTACATATGAGAAAGTTCATACTGTTCGGAACCCAGAGCCCATATTCTTACGTGCTACACCACAGGAAATTAATGTGTGGATTGTGTACTGGGGCCCTTTATACCAGTTTTTCACAATTATTCACAGGTGGGGTCTTTAGCAGGAACATCACTCACATGGTCAAAAACTGGAAGCTGCAAGTAGCCTCTATAGGCCCTGCCTTGCAAAGCCAACCTTTAAGAAATTTCAAACATTGCTCATCATCCCCCATTTATTCTCTAGATCTGATTGTAAGCAGACTATTTACAGCCTGATCAAGAATTGCAAATTTTATTACCTTGAGTTAACCAAATGCTATTCTTCCCTTTAATGGCTGGAATGAAATATTATAACAGAAGAAAACAGCAAACAGGAAGATGGCTCTCCCATATCCATCATGCCAGGCCACTGACTGCACCAACCATGCCACTCCTGCTCTTACACGTCGGTACGAATTTCCAATTGGCAACGAGATGTGTGAGGATATCTCTCGGGGGTCGCTTCTCGGCAAAGTTCCTGCCCCTAAGAGAGAAGCGCAGGAAGAGGCAGCTGCTGTCTTTCTTCCAGGTCTTGCTGTAACTGGATAGAAAACAGATTTCCAAACTGCGATGGAGCTGTCTGTGAGAATGGCTCCATGAACAGGTGAAAGGGCCTGAGTTCCAACCTCTAGGTTCCCTGGTAAGTGAACTTGCTATCAAAGGCACCCTACTTTCTAACAGTGGTTACTAAGTAATGGCTGTATGCTTGAATATTCTAGATCCTTCTTAACTGACTAGTGTCCTAGTTACTACATGTGAGCAACAAATTACCCCCAAACTTAGTGGCATAAAGCAAGGCTTTTAGTGCTGGCCAGTTCTGTGGTCAGGACTCTGTGGGCTGGGCACAAGGGGAGCGGCTTTCTTTGCTCCACGCTGTCTGAGGCCTCGAGTGGCGGCTGTAAAGCCCTTGAAGCCCTCGGGTCTTGCAGACTGAGGGCTGGAGCTGAAGGCTCGGTCAATCACCTGTCTACGCTTTTGCTGGCTATTGGCTGAGACCTTGGTTGAAGCCATTGGCCGCCTCTCCATGTGGCCTGAGCTTTTTTGAAACATGGTGACTGGGTTCCACGGGTGAGCATCCCAAGAGCGCAAGGGCCAGGAAGCTGTCATCGCCCTTGACGGGCTGCTCAGAGTCGCCCAGTGTGTACGTGGGAGATCCAACCCCAGGAGCCCCAGGCTGGATTTTGCCTGTCTGAGCAAACCACATGGGTGACTAGACGGGGGAGACGCGGCGTTATAACTAACACATGGGGAAGACGCGATGGCGGCCCTTTGGGGGAGTTCTCCTTGCCAGCGCTGGCTAGGGCTTATCTAGCAGGGGGGAGGAAGGGGCCGAGCTGGGCACCGCCTGCGTGCAGGCCAAGGACACACAGGGCATCTGGTGAGGCTGGTTAGCCATCAAGGACGTGGGAAACTCCAGTCTGAGCTGCTCTGTTCCTTGTGGCCACTGACTGGCCAGGCAGACACCATTCCACTGACCGGGAGGGAGCTGGGCTATCCCGTCCCCTGACCCCACACAATATCACTTCCATCACATTCTATTGCTCAAGGAATTTACCCATTTCCATCCAGTTCCAAGCAGAGAGAACAAATAAATGTGCCTGTCACACTGGAAGAACAGCATGTGGCATGTGCATGGCCAACTTTGGAAATGCAGCCTGCCATGGGGCCCTTCTGGCCACTGCAGTTCACACCCCTGCCACTCACAACCTACACACAGTCCTCACCTGAGACCCTCGAGTCTTACTACCAAGTCCACTCGAAGTCCTGAGCTTGTCCTGAGGATCAGGTTCAGGTACAAATGAGGGTCCTCAGGTGCTTTCATACAGCCCCTGAAATCTCTTCCACTCCATCCTGAAATCTGCGAGCCAGACCTACCCAGCACTCAGAGGTGGGCAGACAGGATAAATGCCGAGGACCGTCCCACTCACCAAGGCAGGACAGGGCGTGCACTTCATTGCCCGCCCATGACAGACTAGGTTGCAAACAGGGGCCTGCTCTCACCCCTCACTGGAGCTGAGACCTGGGAATTCCTCACCACAGCCCAGTTTCCGCCTCAGCCGCTTTCTTCTTCCATGGAACGAAGCCCATTTAGCAGCTGGGTCATTTACATCCTGCTTCCTTCCCAGAATCGAAAGATTCCTTTGTCACTTTGAGCTGCCTCTGTTCCTTTCACTCAGCCTGATATAAATATTTTTAAATTATGTGTATTTTTATGAATTAATTTATTATCCACCTCACTAGCAAAAGCCGTACTCCCAAGTCTCCCAAGATGAGTCTTTCTCTATGTTGAGCTTCCCGTAAGGCTGCCAGGAGATGACTCTAAGATCCCTAGAAGCCCTACTGTTGAGTTCAGGCACCACCTTAAACTTGTCTGAGGTTACTGACGGGCGGTTTTGCAGTCCCACACTTGCTTTTATCTTTGTAATATGTTTCTTTGACATATCCTGGGTTCACTGTCCACCTGGAGAACATTTCCTTATTTGGGAATCTTAGCAAGTCTAGAATGAGAAACAGTTTTACTTTAAACTTGGCAAAATCTGTCTCGCCTAGGTTTTAACTTTCGCTTGAAAACTGAGTTCATTCAGTGCATTTCCTACCTCCCACACCACGACAGGTGTCCATCGGCGCGGGTAGCCCTATGCCCTGGCCTAGCAGCAGTTCTTGCTGTCCCGCTTCTAGCGGCACTTTCCTGCAGCTTCCTTTAAGGCCCCACCTCTGTGAAGGCCAGGAGACTCTGCTACCCACACACCCCCCTCAGGATGCGGCTCCAGACCGCCAGTCTCCACTAAGAGCATCTTCATGGCCCTACAGTCCCACCTACTTATTTGTCCCAGAGCCCCCCCACACACTTTGGATTGTCCTAGTGTCGCCTCACTTAGTACAACTTATGCTCCTGTTGCTATGGGCGCGCACCAAATTACTTCAAAACTCGCTGGCATAAAGCGATGCACCATTTGCTCCCAGGGTCCTGACAGGGCACAGCAGCAGAGACAGGGCTCCTTGGATATTGGAAGGAAGACTCCAAGGTTGGGAGATGGAATCACCAGAAGGCTCCCAGGCCTTAGCTTTGGTGAAGAGTCCATCTTGGGCCGAGACCGGTGTGGCTCAGTGGATGGAGCGTCGGCCTGCGGACTGAAAGGTCCCGGGTTCGATTCCGGTCGAGGGCATGTACCTGGGTTGAGGGCATATCCCCAGTGGGAGATGTGCAGGAGGCAGCTGATCGATGTTTCTCTCTCATCGATGTTTCTGACTCTCTATCTCTCTCCCTTCCTCTCTGTAGAAAATCAATAAAATATATTTTAAAAAAAAAAAGAGTCCATCTTGGGCTATTCGCTGCACACCAACACCTGACCCTTCCATGTGTCCTGGCCCTCTTCACATGTGCTTCCTGGGTTCCAAAGCAAGAATCTTGAGGGAGAACAAGGCCAGGCACAAGCCATGTCGCCTCCTATGAACTAGCTTGGAAATTACCCAGCTCACTTCTGTTATATTCTATTGGTTGAATTACAAAAGTTTAAAGATGAGAGAATGAGGACCTCAGCTACTGATGGGACAAGATCTGCATCATATTGTAAAAGAGCACCTGGAATGGAATATATCAATAGGCATGGCCACTGTGGGAAATGCAGTCCCTACAGGGAGCGTGGAGATCTGTTTGATTGGGAGTACAATAAGCTTTAACCAGTAAGCAGTCCAAAATCACTGACTACAACGCACTGGCTGGGTCATCCAGAACGTTATTTTCCTGTGTAAGCCCAGGATTGTTATTTATGTCTTAAAAGTAGTATCCTATATAACAAAAGCCTAATATGCTAAGTGTCTAGTCATCCAGACATCCATTCAACCAATCAAAGCGTAATATGCTAATGATATGCTAAGGTTGCTCAAATGCTCCCTATGATGTGCACTGACCACCAGGGGGCAGACGCTTCAACTGGTAGGTTAGCTTGCTGCTGGGGTCTGGCTGATTTGGACTGAGCCAGACATGCCCTGGAGCCCTCCAGCCGTCCCTCCCCAGCTGGCCAACCTCCCATGTCCCTCCCCGGCTCCAATTGTGAACCGGTGAGGTCCCTCGGCCTGGCCTGCACCCTCTCGAAATCTGGGACCCCTCAGGGGATGTCGGAGAGCCGGTTTCAACCCGATTCCACAGGCCAGGTAGAGGGACCCCACTGGTGCAACAATTCATGCAACAGGCCTCTAGTTATTTATAAAAGAGATTTTAATATACCTGATTTCTAAAATATTTTCCATGTGAAGTATTCTATAACTGACTTATTTTTAAATATGCACAAATGTTTTCTACCAGTTGTTATCTGTGCAATCTTCATTATGCTCATTTCACAAATTAGGACACTTATGTTTAGATGTTTAAGCAAAGTTATGTAACAGTGTTTACTCTTAAGGTCATTATGGGAATGAAAAGATGTATCTAAAAAGCTTAGAGCAAACCTGAAATAGTGCAAGTAGTTAGCAAATATAGCCCAGCATGTCATAGAGTGTTCAGTCAGATTTTGACAACCACACTATTTTGGCCACTTGGGAAACATATATGTTACAAAAGAGGCTACTTTTATTAAAATATTAGCCAAGATATGTGTAACTCCAGTCTCAAATAAGGTAAATATAAATTTTTCTCTTCTGCTATTTTTAATAGAAAATACGTATTGGTACCTGGCCTAGGGTTAAATATTCACATGCATTTGATACTAACATAAACCTTAAAAGTAGTTTTTAGAACTAAAAATTATTACCTGTATCTATCCTGTGACATTCCTTTCTACACTGCTATAAATTCCCTACATTTTTAATGCTTTATACTTTCCTGCACTACCAGGTACGCCAAACAAAAATGTTTAAAAGATCCTGAGGGTTATTAAGAGACGTTATTAATAATTAATAATAAATCACATTATTAATTTCATGCCCTACACGCCTCTCATCTTGCTCCTGATTGGAAAGAAGCCCTTGTCTGGCCGGCTCAGCCTCTGGTCAGCCCCAGAGCACGGCCGGGGCAGGGCGAGTGCAAAGGCGCTTTCTAAAGAGAGAAAAGATTCCTAAAGAGAGATGGACACAGAAAAATCTCCGAGTCATACTATATCCTTATTCTACTCTTGTCCTTTGAATTGCTTTTCAAAATGTGAAATGGTTTTAAAATCAAACTGTTCTTTTACTGCCGAAATTTTCAGAGGTACTCTTTGAGAATCACCAAGAAGGATTTGTGAAGCGTTTTCATATATATGCAGCCTTGAGATTCATTTTTATTTCTCTTGCTGTTCTAGCGTTCCCTGGCATACAGTTCAGGGACTGTTAGGATGGACTTACGGGTAATTCACATCACGTTGTCTGCCAGCCAGCGGGAGGAAGGGCAGCTCTGATCTGGAAAGAGAATAAGGGGATAGAGCCCCGGCAGACAGCACACTGGGCACCCAGACGCAGTGCCAGTAGGACGAGGAGAACGCCTGCTGTGGGGTCGCTGGAGGAGGAAGGCACTAGGGCAAAGGGGTAAAGAAGGATGAATTTACTGGGTCATCTGCAAACCAGATGCGCTGAGCCCCAAATGGCGCCTGCACGCAGGGACAGGGAGTCAGAGGTTTTAAAGGTCTTGAGGCTGGCTTTTTCTGGGCGGGTCAAGAGGAAAGATAATGGTCTTAGCCAGTGGGTGTGGTCTTACTTAGCCAGTGGGTGTGGTCTTAGCCAGTGGAGTGTGGTCTTAGCCAGTGGGTGTGGTCTTACTTAGCCAGTGGGTGTGGTCTTAGCCAGTGGGTGTGGTCTTAGCCAGTGGAATGGGGTCTTAGCCAGTGGATGTGGTCTTAGCCAGGGGGTGTGGTCTTAGCCAGGGGGATGTGGTCTTAGCCAGTGGGGGGGGGAGGGGTGTCTTAGCCAGTGGGTGTGGTCTTAGCCAGTGGAATGGGGTCTTAGCCAGTGGGTGTGGTCTTAGCCAGGGGGATGTGGGCTTAGCCAGTGGGTGGGGGGGTCTTAGCCAGTGGGTGGGGTCTTAGCCAATGGGTGTGGTCTTAGCCAGGGGGATGTGGTCTTAGCCAGTGGGTGGGGGGAGGGGTATCTTAGCCAGTGGGTGTGGTCTTAGCCAGTGGGTGGGGTCTTAGCCAGTGGGTGGGGTCTAAGCGAAAGGGAGTGTTGGTGTGAAGTGGCCTGAAGGTCAGACCTAACACCTGCAACCTGGACACAGAGGAGGGAAGCCCCACACATGTTTATCTCACTTTACACTAGGTATGTAGTGCTACCAGCTCCTGCAGGCGGTTCAACTCATTCCACACGTGAACTCCAGGACACCTGGTCCAGGGACTCCCGCCTGGTGCGACCCGTATCCGGAAAGTGTGGGCAGGGACTGACTCTGGGACGGAACAAAGTTTCACCCCAACTTGCCAATGCTGATCAGACATAGTAGCTTTCACCCTTTTTATTTGATTTTAATTATTTTCATGCTTTTTTGTTGTTTTAGGTAGAGAGGGAGGGTGAGGGAGAGAGAGAGAAAAACAAACAAACACCGATGTGAGAGTGAAACATTGGTTGCCTCCCACCGGTGCCCTGGCGGGGGGGTGGAGCCTGTGAGCTTTCGGTGTCAGAACAATTCTCCAGCCGCCTGAGCCAGCCGGGCTCACCTTCTCATTCGGAACAATGTTGTAAATGACTGTGAAGCCTCATGTTCCATCTGCGGTTTGTCAGGAAACCACCCAGGTCTGACTTGGGTTCAGGTGGACAAAGTGCCAGCCTGGGGCCTTCTTTCCAGCCCTCTGGCCCTGGGGTGGGGGAGGCGGCGTCTCCAGGGACCTTGCCTGGCTCCCATCACTAGGAAGCACAGGAGCAGCGAGGTGTCCAGGCAGGTGCAGCCGCCTTTGTCGGAAGGATCTTGGCCTTTCACCCCCAGGACACTGGGGAGTAGCAGCAGAGCCACCACCAGGCCTGTGCCCAGATGGCGGTGGGCGGGGGCGCCAGGGGGCTGGGGGCAGCCCTGCCTCCCAGGTGCCCAGAAGCCAGGCTCGCAGTGACCCGCAGGCAGGAGCTGTGTTGCGCAGGGTGGGCCGGGCTGTCCTGGGAAATGCGCTGCCTCGCTCAGACCAGCTCACAGGGACTTGGAGGCTCAGCATCGCCTGGCCCGCTCACCGGGCAAATGCGCATCCTACAGGCCACACCCTCCGCCCGCACCGCCTCCGCCCAGGCTCCAGGCCTGTCTTCCTGACCAGGTGGGGATCTAGGGAAGGTTCGCAGCGAGTCCCTCACCTCTCTGACCTGCTCGCTGCGCCCTGCACTCGGTGTACACAGATCCGCTTTGGATGCGGGAACTGGAACACTGGCCGGGAGAGAACAAAGAGCTGTCCCCGGAGAGCTGGCAAGCCCGGGGTTGCCTGTGGGACTTATCAGACCTCGATCTGATGCAGGAAATTAAAAATAATAATAACAACAAATCTGCCCACTGGACATTTATTAAAGGAATCTAAAACTATATTACATGTAAGGTGATTAAAATGGATATTTTAACAATTCAATAGTTTAACAAAGTTATTTTTATTAGTTAAATATATATTTGTATATCTAAGTACATGCTTCTGTGTACTTTGTAGATACAAAAACACACATGTATCTAGAGAGAATAAAGGTAGACACGTAGGCAACATGTCTACAAGAAGTAAAAGCAGGTATATTGTTCTCACTATGACAGGAATCTTCTAGATGTTTCTGTAATTAGCTTAAGCAAGGTCCTTCCAGGCAAACGGATTTCTTCCATTCAGGCCGCTCTGTTGACTCACAAGAGTTGAGTGGCCATCGCTCCCAGCTTTACGCTGCTATGCATGCTTTGCTTGACTTCATCCTATCTTTACAGATTGATTATAAGTTATGTTCTATGTGCTATTTGCACTCAGCTCTAACTGTTGTATTGCATGGAGTTTAATAACCTCTTTCTGAGCAAATGTCCTATATGTAATGAGTCGGGGGGGGGGGGGGGTGTTTTGTTTTGTTTTACAAAATTCCAGTAGCATGAACACGAGGAAAGAAGAAGTCTGTTAAAGAATGCACAGGGGGAAATGCTGGACCAGAAAATGCTCAAATGAATGTGTCTCCTTATATTTTCAGGTCACAACCAGCTTGGAAGATAGAGCTCCAAGCTCAGGACTTCCAATCTCAGCTGTGTCAGTCGAGGGTGTGGGGCCTGAGGCAAGTTCTTTAAGCTCCATGAGCTTCGGTTTCTTCATCTGTAAAATAGGGAATCAGCTACTGTAACAGGGTTGTTTAGATAAAAAATAAAACGGGCCCCACAGTAAAATAAGTTTGAAGAGTGCTGCCCTGAACACCTCATTTTACACCCAGTAAAGTAGAGCGGATGGTGACCTCAGCACAGAGCTCCTCAAGCCTGCATCTGCGCATGTGTCTTTGTCATTGCAAATATAATTGGATATTTAGAATTCCACAGAATCACTTCACCTGGAACCCTTTGATGATGAGAGTTCCAGAGATTAGTATTTCTCAAACAATTGGAAAGGGGACAGGGTGCTGAGGGGCATCCCAGGTCAGCAGAGCCCTTTCATGGTGCACTTGGACCTGTGTGCCCGAGGCAATCGACCAGGACTGGGAAACTACCTGCTAATTCAGGTCACGGAGGCCTGGACTGCACAGTGGCTTTCGTGGCCAGAACTGACAAGTGTACTTTTACTGTATTCCCTGAGAAGAGACTCAAAAACAAATTATTAAGTAAATGAATTGAAAAATTTAATCCTCACCCAACGATATGTTTTTTACTGACTTTTAGAGAGAGAGGAAGGGGGAGGGAAGGAACATTGATGTGAGAGAGAAATATAGATTGGTTGCCTCACCTACTAGCCAGGGATCCAAGGAAAAACCTAGGTATGTGCCCTGACCTGGAATCGAACCCGAAACCTTTTGATGTACAGAACGATGCTCCAACCAATTGAGCCACCTGCAGGGGCTAATTTCTTTCTTTTTGAAAATTCTGTCCTCTGAAATGTCCATTATTTTCAAAGGAACTGATAAATAATGCCAAGTTCATTGGCATTTCAAACAGACAATACACTTATCTATTTTAAACCATTATGAGTCATATTTCCATGCAAACATCAGAAGATCACATTTTCAGCTACCAACTAAGGAAAAATCCTTCAGACAATAATAACCTCTTAATTTAAGATTTCTCTTGAAATTATTTTTATAGAATAATGTGGGTGTTATGCTCCTGAAAAACAAAATTACTTTTAATGAAGCAGTTCAACACCAGGGCAGGGAAAGAGCAAAGAGTTTTCTTGAGGTTCTGGTGACAGTTTACATAAAAAGATGTTTTATTTTCTCTTTGCAGGGTGTACCCATCATTTTGTCTTATTATTTCTGACATTCCGTTCATCAAATTAGCATCTTTGTGGGAAACACAAAAAAAAAAAGCAATTAAGGTTTTTGCTCTTTATTCTTTGGGAGTCAGAGATTTTGCTTTCCCGCAAGATTCTTAATGATGAGGCAGACCTGGACAAACACTAAGTGCATGGATTTTAAAATGCAATAAAGACAGAGCTTTAATAATTTTCAATTACAGTTATTCTGCAACAATGTTAGGGAATCTCACCTAAACAGTAAATTAGTCATGGAGTATGGAATGGGAAGCTTTGGGATTGTCTGCCTCGCCCAGGTAGTCTCCGTGATCCTCCTCGGTAAGGTCCTTTTAAAGATGGCATACATTGTATTTTGTTTCTAAGCCTTTTCTGCATTCATGGTGCTGTGTCTCCTTTTTAATATACTTTCTAACAAAACACAGCAGTTACAGGGCAGCCATTCAGAGGGATCTATTCAGAGTAAGTATTCACTCACTTGCTGATAAATATGATTTTTTTTATTTAGTTTTAAGAATACTTTTTTTTTTTCATTTTTAGCAAATGAAACTTAGTACCAATTTTTAAAAACTGCCTCTGGCTTTCATTAGAAAGTTGGTAGGAAAAAGTCTTTCATGTTGCCTTTGCATTAGCAAATCTTGTCTTTCATGTAAGTAAATAGATCATTAATGGGAAAGTGCATAGAATATAGCAAAAGTACACACTCCCAGAAAATATTTTAAATCAAAGTAAAATATGACAAAATAAATAAAGGGCACCACCAATAATTTTCTTTAAAAAAAAAAAAAAAGAAGAAGCATTGCCCCCTCATAGGACTTGAAAACAAGTCATTAACTCAGTCATTTTCTATGTCCCCTTGCAAGAATTTCCAATATTGTGTTCAGATAAATGTTAGATTATTTGTAATCTATCTCCTTGTCCTCCTTGCTCTTGCCATGAATTTAGTTACCATTGTTAATATTCCTGTCTCAAAATTGAAGAGTATGTCACAAATTTAACTTGCTGATTAGATTTGTGCAAAACTTACAATGAAACTCGTGACTAGAAAGCTTTGCATTTAAAATTCTAGAACATATTCCAAATATTCATAAGATTTATTGGAAGTGTTCTTGAGTTCAACAACACATAAGTCTGAACTTCTCCCCCAATGAATATCACCAATTTATCCCACAAACCCAAGCCAACATGTTTGAGATGGCAATGCTATGGGAAATTTGACACCTGACAAATTTAGTGGTGTCTGCTCAAGATTACTTTAAGTTAATGAGTCTTTTGTTTGTTTGTTTTCAAATCTTATTTAAGGAAAGCATTCGTTTATCCACTTCAGTGGGAAACTAGATTAGGGCAAGATTAAGTGAATTAATTCCAGTGTCTGTAGATACCGTTTCAGCTGGAATAAAAAATTCCTTATGCTGGCATATCTCAGTGGTTGAGCGTCCACCTATGAACCAGGAGGTCATGGTTCGATTCCCAGTCATGGCACATGCCTGGGTTACAGGCTTGATCCCCAGTAAGGGGCATGCCAATCAATGATTCTCTCTCACCATTGATATTTCTCTCTCTCCTCCCTTCCTCTTTGAATTCAATAAAATACCCCCAAAAAATTGATTATAACTGCCTCCATCTACTAATTTCACTTTATTTTATAAAATGCTTTGGGTTTATTACAATAGCAAATATTTTAACGACAAAACTAAAGAAACAGAATCCACATTTCTCCTTTAATGTGCATATCTCAGCACTACCTCTCTAGATAGGACATGGGAGCTGAATCGCACTAGCTTAATTTAATTTACATAATACATAGTTAGGAAGGAATCAATACATGAATATTGGATAAATTATTTTATGAAATAATTCCTGCAGAATCTTTGCAATGTTAACTTTATTTTAGAACCTTATTTGAAAGCTCTTTACTAAGATATTAAGATAGACTAACATAGTGGTCACATATATTAAGTCCTAAGGGTCCAAGAGAAATGAGTTCAAATTTTGACTCCTGCGATTTCCAGGAAGTTTTAACTGAACATCTCTAGACTTCTGTTTCTTTTATATGGAAATGGAAATAATAATAGCAGCTACCGCTTGGATTATTGAGATTACTGAATGAAACAAACACATCTAAAGGCCTCAGGCCAATAGCTGGCATACTTACTGAATTTGAGCTAATAAATAGTGAATTATTGTAATGAATAAGCAAAAGTAATAAGGTATCTTTTGCAATCTTGTCAAAGTTTACCTGGGTAAATAGAAATTATAGTCTGATATAAAATTTAATCTCCTTCAAATCCAGCATTGTACATTTGATTCCACAATTTTCTGTATAATTTGCATGGTCCTGTCTTTATCACTCTCTCTCTCTCCCTGTCTCTAGGGAGATATTGACACAAATTTCTTTGCTATGACAAGATTATTGTTAGTGTCTATAAAAATGCTCAGCAAGAAACATAAATATAAAGCACTGCCTGCCAGTGCTAAAGAATGTCCTAAAGGAAACTATCTTAAACAGAACTTGAATATGTACTTAAGCCTCCACTTGAATAATTAACATTTTTGTAAACAGTATTGGAACCCCATATTATGCTTGAATCACTATTGAATATTTTTTATCACAGAGATTCATTGTCTCTCATCTGTACTTGGCCTTTATTGAAGATCTTTTCTTAAAAATCTTTTGCAATATTTTTATTTCTCAAAATGTCTACTTTCCCTTGACTTCGCTTTTTGGTCTGGAGATACAAACTAAACAGAGGCACCGAGGAGCACTAAAATATAAGCATTATTTGTTAAATGACCTCTACCCACTTTAGCTTAAGTGAATCTCTTGGCAAATGAGTAGAAAGGTACTGAATATGTCTTTCATTCATGTGTCTTGATTCCCATTGCAAAAATAACGTGTGTGTGATTACTTTCCTTTCAATACTTATTTTTATTTCCTCTATTTACAGAGAAGTTTAGCTACAGGAAGAATATTGTCCAATATCTTCTACCTGAAGCCACAGGAATGTCCCGCTAAGCAGGCTCTTCATGTGCGGCCTACTCCTCACGAGAAACTTAGGAAAGAAGCACGGGCAGTGATCTTGGAAAGCTCAGCGAGGTGCAAAGTAGGTTCCGTTTCAACATTCTCATCATGACACACACAAGCAGAGCTGCACACACCGGAGACTCAGGCTGGTGGGCCACAGGCTACTCAAGGTCTAATGCTCTTCCCAGAGGCTCCTCTGGCTCTGGGGGGCAGGAAATTGAGCTGAATAAATGGGCACCTTCCATTTCATCCACTTGTCTATGCCAAGCCCATCAGGGAGCCCTGTTGTCTAGTCTGCTTGGGTGGCTGTCACAAAACACCGCTGACTGAGTGGCTTTAAAAACAGACTAAGTCCTCACAAGCTGCAGGTTCAGTTCCTGGTGAGGACCCTCCTTCTGGCTTGCGGATGGCCGACTTTTCACCGAGTGCTCATAAGGCACAGAGAGGAAAGCATGGAAGGACACTAATCCTATCAAGGAGGCCCCACCCGCATGGCCTGATTTAAACATAATTATCTCTCAAAGGCCCTGCCCAAATCCCTTCACAAGGAGTGTTTGGGAGGAGGAATAAGGTCTAAACATATAAATGGTGGGGGACACAGACATTCAGTCTCACACCTGTTGTGATGTGTCAATGAACCACACCTGACTTCCAGAACTCACGGAGGAGAGAAACTTGCAGATCTGAGGGTGCTGGAGCTAATCCCATACAGCAGCTCTCTCCTGGTCATTTCATCAGTGGTGGAGAAAATATAAATAGTGATTTCTTCAGATAAATATGTAGTGAGATTGGATGTCTACATTTTTCAAAGCCATCTAAATTTGTGTCTGTAAATGTATTGATTTTATATCCTTGTAAATGTCTTTTGTGTGCAGTTACATGAATATAACCTGGGCTATTACTTACTCTGGCTTTTAAGAATTGTGTGCATGATCAAAATATCAACAACCTAGTAACAAGAGAAAATTGATTTAGAAAAAACAAGAAAATAAATTTATCCCATACTATTATCATAATTAATTAAGGCTTTCATGCCTTTTAAATTTCTATTTGATCACTAATTATGGGTGTGGTAAAACTCCACAATTAAAATAACTATACCATGAGTCCTGTAGTGTCCACTTGGTCCTTTCATGTGCTTCATTCTCAGCCATCTGTGAATGCTAATCCTGTGGCAAACACGGATCAGCAATTCCTTTTTATTTTTCCCTTTTTTGCTCAATCCCTTTACCCCATGGGTCAGCAAGTCTTGAAGCTGATAGTATAAAGTATTAACACACGTGCACTCCTCCATCCAGCCATGTTCAATTGTTATTATTTCTTGTTCAAAGAAGGCACTAAATACTCCTGCAATGTGCATGAGAATTTTTCTGTCCTGAGATTTTGTTGTTGTTGTAGATGTTGTAGGTTTTGTTGTTGCTGTTAATCCTCACCAGATGATATATTTCCCATTGATTTTCTAGAGATTGTGGACGGGAGGGGAGAGACAGAGAGAAACATTGATACGAGAGAGACACATTGATTGGTTGCCTCCCGCCGGGGTTCAAACCTGCAACCAAGGTTTGTGTCTGTAATCAGAATCAAACCCTCGACCCTTCAGTCCGCAGGGCGACACTCTAACCACTGAGCAACACAGACTACAGCCTGAGAAGGAAGTTTTAATGGCTTCACTAGGGCTCTGAAGAGATGAAAAAGAAACCAAGTTCACTATATCTGCAGGAGCCTTTCTGTATAAAGGTCTGTCTTTTGAAAGTATATATAACTAGAATGTTTTAACCAATGCAAATACCAGTTGGCTGGCAAATGTAGTCATTTATATTAATGTGGTTATTAAAATATTTTAATTTCTTTCTGCCATATTATTTTGTAGATTAAAAAACCTAATTCCTTTGCCTTTCCCATGCCCCCCCCCCATTAAAAAATTTAAAAACCTAAAATTTTACCATGCTTTCTTAACAGAGGAGGAACAATATTAGATGTACCCAAGAGCACCTGAACTCTGCTCATGCATGCTACTGCGGTGGACGGTGGCAGCCTTGCTGTTTTCTACCTTCCACTACGCAGCAGCCTTTCTCCCGCGTCAGTGCCCTTTCCATTCACTCTCCCAGGTTCTGGCAGCCGGCACCATGGCCGCTCTCCGCCCTCTCCTTCCTGGGCTCCAGTCCCCCGCTGAAGCCCATCTTTTTTTGGTAATATATTTTATTGATTTTTTACAGAGAGGAAGGGAGAGAGATAGAGAGTTAGAAACATCGATCAGCTCCCTCCTGCACGCCCCTGACTGGGGATGTGCCCGCAACCAAGGTACATGCCCTTGACCGGAATCGAACCTGGGACCCTTCAGTCCATAGGCCGACGCTCTATCCACTGAGCCAAACCGGTCAGGGCATGAAGCCCATCTTTTGTGACGACTTTAGCAGCGTTCCCTAAGGAACGCGTCCTACACCTGCACCTCAACATCTCGAAGAGCAGATTGGCCGGAGCCTAAAGTCCCTTCCAGTTACTTCCCTTGGGTCTCGGCAGAGATCTGTCTTCTTACACCTGTTACTACTCTTAGTGGAATGACTGCTTTTTGCGAGTCATCTATCTTTTCTCTCTGGTTGTTTTAAGGTTTTCACTTTATCTTTGGTGTGCTATACTTTATGAATGATGTTTTTAGGTGTTGATTCATTTTTACTTACCTTTCTTAGGATTCTATGTAACTCTTCAGTCTGAAGATCCATGTCTTTAACTAATACTTAAAATGATGGGCCATAACATAGTTTTTCTCACATTCACTACATTCATTTTTTAAAGATACTCTGGTAAGTGTTTTGGGCCCCTCTCATTTTATCTTCCATGATTTTTAATGTCTCTTCTTATTTTTCAATTATTTATCCTTCAGAACAGTTGTGTTTCTTTCTCTCTCTCTCTCTCTCTCTCTCTCCTCCTCCTTGCCCCCCCCCCCACCTTCCCCCATATATCTAATCTGCTAGTTGACTTATCCACTGAGGTTTAGCTTTGTGACCATATTTTTCATTTCTGGAACTCCTGATTATACAGTCAAAAGTGCCAGTTCTTGCCCTTGTACAGAGCGTCAGCCCTCAGACTGAAGCGTCTGGGGTTGGATTCCAGTCAAGGGCATGTATCTCGGTTGCAGGCTTGATCCCGGCCCTGGTCAGGGCGTACGTGCAGGAGGCAACCAATCCATAGTCTCTCTCTCTCTCTCTCTCTCTCTCTCTCTCTCTCTCTCTCTCTCTCTCTCTCTCTCTCTCTCCCGCCCCTCCCTTGCACTCTCTCTAAAAATCAGTGGAAAAATATCCTCGAGTGAGGACTTACAAAAAAAAAATAAGGCCTGTTCTTTTATTCCGACTGTCCACCTTCATTCATGAAGCCTTTAATCACTTTAATCCGCCTTCATACCCTCTTATCACCTCAAGTTCACTTCTGTTTTGACTCCTGTTTGTAGCATCAGCTGCTTCTCCCTCAGAGCGGATCTTCAGCTGCGATGATTTTCTGCCGGAGGCCTGTGCATTCGCAGTGATGGACAGGACTGCGCGCGGCTTCCATTTGGTCTGGTAAGTGGTCCAGGCGGCGCTGCGCTCCCGGCCCGGCCCGGGTTCAGGCCCAGCCCTGCCTCTGAGGGCCACACAGGGGCCGCTGCGCTGCTACGCGCTCTGGTGACGCCCGTTTCTAAGGCCGCAGCGGGGCGTAAAGGGCACAGAATGGAAGCAGATACACAGCTCATCGGTGATACTGAAATACAGCAGGAGGGGTAACAGGGAAACGTGTCGGAAAAGACTGATTGGGGGCAAGGTTCATTTTTAAAAGTTAAGAAACTCCAGCTCTGACAGCCACGCTGGCCGGATGCTGGCCGGGCCCTTGCAGCTGTTCCATGTGCTGTGCACTCCGCTTCCCAGGCCACTCGGGCTCCTTCCCGCGTGTTCTCTCCGCAGCCAGCAGGCTCCCCCCGGCAGGCTGCCCCCCTGCAGGCTGCCCCCCTGCAGGCTCCCCCCAGCAGGCTGCCCCCAGCAGGCTCCCCCCAGCAGGCTGTCCCCAGCAGGCTCCCCCCAGCAGGCTGCCCCCAGCAGGCTCTGCCCAGCAGGCTGCCCCCAGCAGGCTGCCCCCAGCAGGCTGCCCCCAGCAGGCTCCCCCAGCAGCTGCCCCCAGCAGGCTTCCCCCAGCATGCTCCCCCCAGCAGGCTGCCCCCGCAGGCTGCCCCAGCAGGCTCCCCCCAGCAGGGCTCCTCCCCCCCCCCCCCCCCCGCAGGCCTCCCCCCAGCAGGCTCCCCCAGCAGGCTGCCCCCAGCAGGCTGCCCCCAGCAGGCTTCCCCAGCAGGCTCCCCCAGCAGGCTGCCCCCGCAGGCTGCCCCCAGCAGGCTCCCCCCAGCAGGCTCCCCCCCCCCCCCCCCCCGCAGGCTCCCCCCAGCAGGCTGCCCCCAGCAGGCTGCCCCCAGCAGCTGCCCCCAGCCAGGCTGCCCCCAGCAGGCTCCCCCCAGCAGGGCTGCCCCCGCAGGCTGCCCCAGCAGGCTCCCCCCAGCAGGCTCCCTCCAGCAGGCTGCCCCCAGCAGGCTCCCCCCAGCAGGCTGCCCCCAGCAGGCTCCCCCCAGCAGGCTGTCCCCAGCAGGCTCCCCCCAGCAGGCTGCCCCCAGCAGGCTCCGCCCAGCAGGCTGCCCCCAGCAGGCTGCCCCCAGCAGGCTGTCCCCAGCAGGCTCCCCCCAGCAGGCTGCCCCCAGCAGGCTCCCCCCAGCAGGCTGCCCCCAGCAGGCTCCCCCCAGCAGGCTCCCCCCAGCAGGCTGCCCCCAGCAGGCTGCCCCCAGGAGGCTCTCCCCAGCCAGCTGCCCCCAGCAGGCTCCCCCCAGCAGGCTCCCCCCAGCAGGCTGCCCCCAGCAGGCTGCCCCCAGCCAGGCTGCCCCCAGCAGGCTCCCCCCAGCCAGGCTGCCCCCAGCAGGCTCCCCCCAGCAGGCTCCCCCCCGCAGGCTCCCCCCAGCAGGCTCCCCCCAGCAGGCTGCCCCCAGCCGGCTGCCCCCAGCAGGCTGCCCCCAGCAGGCTGCCCCCAGCAGGCTGCCCCCGCAGGCTGCCCCCAGCAGGCTCCCCCCAGCAGGCTGCCCCCCTGCAGGCTCCCCCCATCAGGCTCCCCCCAGCAGGCTGCCCCCAGCAGGCTGCCCCCAGCAGGCTCCCCCCAGCAGGCTTCCCCCCTAGCAGGCTCCCCCCAGCAGGCTCCCCCCAGCAGGCTTCCCCCGCAGGCTTCCCCCAGCAGGCTCCCCCCAGCAGGCTGCCCCCAGCAGGGTCCCCCCAGCAGGCTTCCCCCAGCAGGCTGCCCCCAGCAGGCTCCCCCCGGGCCCGCCAGGATCCCACGTCTGCTCTGCAGAGGGAGGAACTGGATGCTTTGTAAGATTCCTTAGGAACGTTTACCTAGATTTATTTTTTCAAATGAGAACATGGCCTATCATAACCGATGTTGACAAACATTAAAGTGTAAGGAACAACAGGAAAACACATTTAAATCTAAAATGGTACCTGTGACTGATTTTTGACTAGTGTTAATTACTGTATAAATTAAATGTCAGGATAAATATAACTGATTCTAACATATATATTAGACTCACCCAAGGATATTTTTCCCATTGATTTTTTAGAGAGAGTGAAAGGGAGGGGAAAGAGAAAGAGAGAGAGGGAGAGAGATGGATGTGAGAGCCACATGGATTGGTTGCCTTCCAAACGCACCCCCCTTAGGGCTGGGGATGGAACCTGCAGCCCAGGCATGTGCCTTTGGCTGGGAAGCAAACCTGTGACTCTTTGGTGCAGAGCCCAATGCTCTAACACAGTGGTTCTCAACCTTCTGGCCCTTTAAATACAGTTCCTCCTGTTGTGGCGACCCCAACCATAAAATTATTTTCATTGCAGAGAAAGATAAATACCACATGATCTCACTCATTTGTGGAATATAGAAAACTACATAGATTGATGAACAGGGACAGATCCAAAGACAGAGAAACAGCGATCAGACTATCAGTCCCCAGAGGGAGCGTAGGGGAGGGTGGGGGTAAGGGGAAGAGATCAACCAAAGGACTTGTATGCGTGCATATAAGCCAAACAATGGACACAGACAACAGGGGGATGAGAACATGAGTTGGGGGGGGGGGCAGGTTAGGGGTTAATGGGGGGATGAGGACACATTTGTAATACCTTAACCAATAAAGAAATTTTTAAAAAATTATTTTCATTGCTACTTCGTAACTGTAATGTTGCTACTGTTATAAATCGTAATGTAAATATCTGATATGCAGGATGGTCTTAGGCGACCCCTGTGAAAGGGTCGTTCGACCGCCAAAGGGGTCGTGACCCACAGGTTGAGAACCGCTGCTCTAACAAGTGAGCAATACCGGCCAGAGCTGATTCTAATATATTTTAAAGGCTTTAAATTATATAGTGTAAACTATAATTGAATGAAACTGATGATCCAGGAAGATGTGCCAGATTTATTTTTCTCATCTCACCTAACACTGCAGGCTGCCTCAGTGTAAGAGGCGTGGATCCAGATGCGTTCCGGTAAATTCTCCGCGCCTCTGGCTTCCCTCTTCGTGGCAATGTACCAGCAGAGTGGCTCTCGGAGAGAGCACAGGGAACCCTCCCCGGCCCGCCCACCACCTCCTGTCAGTTCCCAGGACAAATCTATCTTCTCTTGTCTCTTTATGGGCTAGCAGAAGAAATTGGAGAAGAATTAAAATGTTAATTTACACCCAGAAATAACTCAAATGAAAAAGCCTGAAGGAGAGCAGTGCTGCAGGCTGGTAAGGAGCAGCTCCCACTGCCCAGTGGGTTAAACCAGCACCTGCCCCGGGCCCGGAGGCCACTCGGTGGCAATCCCGGCTCCTTCCCAAGGCTATTGTCAGCCACAGACAGCCCTGCACAAAATCTGCATTCCAGCCACACTGAGACGATTCCCAGCTTATGACACATAATCTGCTTCTCTGTCACATATTTCCTCAAGCTTTCTCTCCCTTTATATGCACTTGTCCTGGGCGTGAGCAGAGCAGGAATGACGCCCGGTCCAGAGAGCCCAGGTGCCTAGCAATGGGCAAACTACCAGCACTGGCATGACCACTCCCTGAAGCATCAACCCCTGAAGATGACACCTGGGCCTCGGCTGTGTTTCAGCTCCAGGCCCAGAGACGCAGCAAAGCCGGACAGAGCCAGGCCGCGCTGCCGCAGGGCCGGATGCAATGACTAACGACCCTGCCCTGGTGCGGACCCATCCATGGAGACCACCACCCGAGGAGACTCTCCTGGAAAGACATGATTAGTCCACTAGATCCTCCTAGAGACCTCAGGTAAAAGCCCCAGGGGGACTCAGCGCAGCTCTCTCCTGGACGCTCTCACCTGTCCCGCCTCCTCCCTCCAGGCGCCTTTTCCTGGCCTCTCTCTTTCTCCTCAGCTCCAAGGCCCTTCCTTTGCTCTCCTGAGCCCATTTCTTCTACGCCTCACCTCTACCTCTGCCACTTTCTAAATGAACTTGCTCTTATAGTCCGAGTCTTGGCTCTGAAGGCTTTCTTAGCTGTAACTCAAGTACCGAAGTTGCTGACCCCAGGTCAGGTCTGACCCCACCGGCCTAACCGGTGCCTCTCACACCAGCACACTCACCTGGGCCACACCCCGCAGCCTCACTGCAACATCCCCAATACCAACAGCTCGGGACCCGGTATAGTGGCTACCTTCTCCCTGAAGACACTAGCAGGTGAGCTATCTTTCTCTTTCTTTTGAATCCAGTTAACATTTAATTTGGGTCTTTTTTATATCATTTTAAATAGTCTCCATTTTATGCTGTTTTATATTTATATATATGCTGTGTCTCACCCACCCACAAAGGATTTTAAGCTCTTAGTGGCAGAAATGTGCTTTATTCAACCTCACACTTGCACCCAGCCCTCAAGGCAATGCGTTGCACCTCGTGGGCGGCTGGCACTGGCAGAAGCTGCCCGTCCATGGCGCAGGCTCTGTGAGTGAGCTGTGGCTGTCACTCAGCTTGGAAGTAATATTTGCAATTCAATGTGAGCTCTTCATAAAATAGCTCTTATTAGCCAAGGATTTTTGTGAGTCATTAACAGGTAGCAACAGTACTAGGAATTAATTTTAATAATATGTCTGTTATAAAATGCAAAGACTAGCTCAACCAAAACATGTATATCCCAGGCAAGTGCCCCTTTTGATAACCACAATGGCCACAGCTGAGTTTGAACACTTCTCCCTTAGTGTGATTGCTCCGAAGTCTGCAAGGCTCACCGGGAGCTCCTTAGAAACACAGACCTCAGGGTGGCCTCCAGACCTGGGAACCGGGTCTGCATTGTATCAAACATGCAGATAGAAGTGGAAGGGCCCTGGCTTACATGTTTGAGTGGACATTTACTAAAATGTTAATATCCACTTATTTGCACTTATTTGGACACATGGGCATATCATAAAAACTTATTCAGTATGTTTAGTAGAATGTAAAGTCAGGAAGTTCATTGCATATTATATAAACACAAAATAAAAAGAAATTAAATTACCCTATCAAATCACTGGTTCTTACATTTTCCAAAAGCAGCACAGGGAAGTGGTTAAGGAGTACGGAGCACCAACGGCACGGAAATTCCTCTTCTTGTGAAAGGAGTGAACGCACTAAATATCAACATGGCATGGTTGAAGCTGGCAGGCGGTTCCCAGGTGGGGCTCATGAAATCCAAAGTGTTTCATTCAAGTCTTCAAGGGGAAGCAGCTGCTCTCTAACCTCTGAGGACAGACCCAGAAGACCTGAGAAGAGTAAAAATACGGTCTCCTGCCATGCTGACACCCTTAATTATGGCTTTTGAGCTCTTGATGTTCTGACACATAAATAGCTAGAAATTTGCTTTTTCACTTTGTGCACTTGCAAGTTGGAAATGTCATCAGGTTCCATCAAGATTGAAATGGGGTCCAATTTGCTAAAAATGCCTCATGCATAAGGAGGCTGGTGCTCTCCCCCACCCCCACCCGGAGGCAGCTGCACAGCGCGCTCTGCCCCTTGCACCCCTGCAGGGGAGGCAGGGACACGCCCTGGGCGCTGGGGAGGCAGCAGGGCTGCAGGCTCTGCCCCTGCACGGGGAGCATGGCCCTCAGTCAGGTCCGCACTCAGATGGAGCTTGCACTGGCCAGAGCGTGCTGATGCGCACACTGCACCCAGGGCACTCCTGAGCACAGGGCACATCCTGCCACAGCGCATCCCAGCAAGGGCAGGCGGCTGACGGCAAAGCTAATTGCCGTGTTATGTGCCTTTTGCTTTTAACGAGGTATAAAATTAACAACTTTTCTGTTTAACAATGAAAAAAGTGAACTAGTCAAGAGAGTGACTACCTTCTACCTTCTTATAATCCCACCTGGTCTTTCTCATTTCACTGGGATTACATTTGCCAAAAATCTCTCCCTGAATAAGATTCTGTGTCCAATGGCAAACTTTGAAAAGGACTTGCGTTGCTCTCCTGGTAGACATGTTGTGATTTCCTTCTCCAGGGCGGATCCTTTTATCCTCTGCTCTCCCCCAAATCCACACAGAAACACTATTTATTAAAATATTTTTATTGATTTTTAGAGAGAGAGGACAGGAGAGGGAGAGAGAAACATCAATGTGAGAGCTTAACATCTATCAGCTGCCTCCTACACGCCCCCTCCTGGGAGCCCTCAGCCTGGGCATGTGCCCTGACCTGCACAGGACAGTGCCCAACCAACTGAGCCACCCCGCCAGCGCCGGCCATACTATTTAAATGCTCAGTGGGTGGAGACGGCCACCAGGAGCCTGCATTGGGAGGAGTCTCTGCTGCCCAGCAATTCAGCCGCAGGGAACAGTCCTTAGATGATTTCCCACGAGGAGCCTGGAAGCCAGAGCCACCCACTCGCGCCGAGGCTGCACGGAGGCCTGGGTGCACAGCTGCTACGCAGGACCCCAAAGCACAACGTTTGTGAAATCTCTTGTTGTGTCCAAAATCTCATAACAATTTTGCTTTTTAAAATAGCTGCTTATTTGAAAGATGTTTGGAAATATTTTCCGCTCCTTGTCACATAGGATAATGGCAGTCTTTGAAGGCTGCCCAGCTCTTCTTCCTGGGGTTTCACACCACCCTCTCCGCGGCCAACATCCTTTGAAGCTGTACATGGCGCCCAGTGCTTTCACTTCTACCAGCGTCACCAAAATATTTACATCCAACTTTCATTGACTATCCACTGTATGTCAGGTACCAAGTAAACCCTCTGAACACAAACCCTCATTTAATAATTAAAATGCCCCTGTGAGCAGGACTCGTTAGTCTCAATGTACAGATGTGGAAACTGAGGTTTAGAAAAGTTAAATAATGAGTGCTTTCTATTCCAACACACACAAAAATAGGTTTTTGCTGATGACTATGATAGAGTATCTACTTACATTTTTACAATTTATTTTATTTTTCAATTACAGTACTTTCAATATTATTTTGTATTAGTTTCAGGTGTACAGCGTAGTGGTTAGACCACCATAAACTTACACAGGGTTCCCCCCGATATTCCCAGTCCCCACCTGGCACATTCATAGTTATTACAATATCACTGACGACATTCCCTGCACTTCACCTTGCATCCCATGACTACTCTGTAGCCACCAGTTTGCCTTTCTCCACCCCTTGCCCTTTGTCGCCCGGCTGCCCCACCCTCCTTCCTGGCACCCATCAGTCTCATCTCCACATCTGCGTGTCTTTCCTGTTTTGTTTGTTCCTCTATTTTGCGCTTTACATGTAAGGAAAATAATGTGGCATTTGTCTTTCTCTGTCTGGCTTATTTTACTTACCATGATACCCTCTAGGCCCATCCGTGCTGTCACAAATGGAACAAGTTCATAATTTTTATGGCCAAATACTATTCCATTGTCTGTGCCTACCACACTTTTTACCCACTCAGGTATTGATGGGCACTTGGGCTGCTTCCAAACCTTGGCTATTGTGAATAGCGCTGCAATGAACATAGGGGTGCATACCTGCTTTTGAATTAGAGTTTGGGGGTGTCTTCAGATATGTTCCCGGAAGTGAGATTGCTGGTTACATTTTTAATTCTTTGAGGCCCCTCCAGGCTGTTTTCTATAGTGGCTGCCCCGATCCGTATTCCCAGCGTCACATTTGTTTTTCATACAACCTGTAAGGACTTTATCAGACTCTCACATTCAAAAGAGGAAACTCAGACGCCCAGCTTAACATCACGCGGTTAATAAATAGGGAATAATCAGTTAAAGATCTTCTGACTCTGAGGACATTGGGTTTCCTGTTCTACCGCAGATGCTTATATCATTTCCAGCAATTTCTAGGAATCAATGATATAAAAAGAAGCCTAAATCAACCAATAGAAAATGAAGAAACTTGGAGTCTTTATTGTCATGCATATAGTCTCAGAATGAAGGTCAAGGCATAAAAATTCAGTGACCTGCATTGTAAAAAAATTAGAAATTCCATTAGTAACGATCACAATTTAATGATGTTCATTTTTCTGTAAGAATGAGTGATAGTTACAGGTAATTATAGCAACCTCTTAATTTCTAATACTGTTTTTTCAGGTGCATTTTCCTAAAGATGAGGTGCCTTTTTCAGCTGCCAGTAACTAAGAGGTTGAGTAAGATTTTTGCCATGAAGAAGTGTCCTATCTTCAGAGCTGTCTAATACAAGAGTGAGCTAACTTGGACCCTAGTAAGTTCTCTGTCCCTAAGGGACTCCAAGTAGAAACTATGTGGCAACTTGTCAAACATACAACAAAAGAGATTTAAAAAATTTTAGGGTAATAGACTTTTTAAGAATATCATAAAAGCCATGGACATTTTATATATATATATATATATATATATATATATATATATATATATATATATATATATTAATGGGAGCGCACTGACCACCAAGGAGCAGCTCCTGCATTGAGCCTCTGCCGCCTGGTGGTCAGTGTGCATCATAGCGACCAGTCGACTGGTTGTTCCGGTCATTCGGTCATAATGGTCACTTAAGCTTTTATATATAAATGAGTGTGGTTGTAGCCCCGGCCAGGTGGCCCAGTTGTTTGGAGTATTGTCCAGTGTATCAAAAGGTGGTGGGTTCATTTCCTGGTCAGGGCACATACCTAGGTATAGGTGAGGTTTGATCCCAGTTGGGACATATATGGACCAATCAATGATTCTCTCTCTCTCTTTCTCTCTCTCTCTCTCTCTTTCTCTCTCTCTCTCTCTCTCTCTCTCTCTCTCTCTCTCTCTCTCTCTCTCCCAAAATAAAAAATAAGATATGAGTGTAGTTGTATAGATAATGCTTATCATCCTGTATAATAAAAGCCTAATATGCAAATTGTTCGACCAGGAGTTTGATCTCTCACTATGACGTGAGCTGATCACCAGGGGATGGTCCGGAACATGGCAGATGTCAGCAACACAGCACTGGCAGCGGGCGGCAGTGGAGGGGCTGCTGGTCCTGATGGGCCCCAATGAGAGCAGGACCACTGCCCAGCTCCCAGGCACTGAGGGACCCAGGTGGGGGGCCCAGCCCTGATTGAACACCCCACAGTTAGAATGGTGGAGCAGGTGAGGGGGTGGCATCAGGCCACGGTGGGGTGCCAGGCGGGGCCACGGGGCTGCAAGGCTGGGGCCACGAGCTGGGGCTACGGGCCTGGAGGCGCAAGCTGGGGCCCGATTCCCACAGGCCACCCCAAGGGACCCCATCTGTGCATGAATTCATGCACTGGGCCTCTAGTGTCATATAAAACATAACTCATAAACAAGGAAGCTACATCTTTTCTCAGAGACATTTAAAAAATCAAATTACAGGTTTATTTCATCTTATTCTATAATCTTTTTAAAAGATTCTTTTAATTTTTTTTTTCATTAAAGAATGCTCCTAATATTTCTCCAGGTAAAACAATCAACATGCAACGTAGAAGATTATAAATCTTTAAATACCATATTGGTTTACTTTTTCCATCCTGTCATTTGTTATTATAACATTTGTAGCTTTAAATATCAGTCCCATCTTATTTATAACAACATTGGATAACACTACTCATTCATCTATTTAAGAATGGCAATTTGGAGGAGGAGTAGCTATGGAATGGCAATTTGTCATGCACAGCAGTTCTAGTTAAATAGCCTCAGCTCCACATTACTACACCATCTTGTGTATGCTCCCTGCCTAAGACTAAACGTCTTTTAAACCATAATAATCCACCAGATCAAAATTCAGCTGCTTACGAAAGTGAGAAAATAGTGATTTACATGTTACACTTTAAAAGCTTCATCAAAGCTGTAATAATTTTGTTGGATAAACAATGTGATTCTTGAGATTAATAAGAATTTCTAAATATGAACAATATGTACCCTGAGAAAAATATTATCTAACAAGGAACTGATAAATTATGTTGGGCAAATAACCTGCATACTAAAATGTGTGGAGTGCAGACAGGAAATTAAATATTGAAATGTGTAAAGAGTACACAGTTTGGTGTGTTGGCTTTTCCCCCCCTTTGTTGGGTTAAATCCCAGCTTCAGAACAATAGATGTCCCAATGCCTGTCCTGGTCATGCACTCAAGAGGGAGAGCAGAGGGCCGACAGTGCCTCAGACAGCGCTCCCCGGGCAGGAGGAAAGTTAGCTGATGAGTGTTTTGGGAAAAGAATGGAAGGAAATAGCCCTGAGATTTTTTTCTCTAGTCTTCCAAAAACTGCATTTGAGGCTTTTTTATTTCAAGTGGATAACTGCCCTTGAAAATTGGAATAAAATGCTGCTGGTCCCAAAGACTATGGTGGAATGGAGCTCAGTGGAAATGCTGCCAAATGTCTAATGGTCCCAATCAGAATGTTTACATAGGACCTGGATTCTGTACTCCAGCCTTGGCTGAAAATTTCTTCAAAAGGTCATCTCACCACCCATTTCTGGGCAGCCACTCAGGACAACTGCATCAGAGCCAAATGTGTGGGTGGCAACACCCACTGGACATGATTTCTTCCTCAGGACAGTTACTTCTGGAGGGGAGATGCTGACACATCTTCCCAAGGCTGCACAGGGAGGTATGCAAGTACAGAGAAGAGGCACAAGGACTGGACGGGGCAGCAGAACCGCCCAAAAAACTGGGCTGTGAAAGAGTAAGAAATATTAGAGCGGCCGACAGCAGGTAAGTAGGCCAAGCAGAGGGAGGAACACAAGCAGGAACGTGGAGGGTGAGGCGCATGTGCCCAAACTAAATGTTCAGAAACAAGACTACAGGAGGAGCTGAGGCCCATTACCCACGTCTGCATTCGCATGCTAGGAATTTTAGATTTTAACCTGAAGGCAATAAAGAACAAGCTTGAAGAAAATATGAGTAATATTAGTAAAACATTAATTAACAAATGATTGGTATCCTGAGTATATAAAGAACCCTACAAATCAATAAAAAGCAAATCCACCTGAAAAATGGACAAGAATTATGGGCAGGCAATTCCGAAAGACAAAGCCTAAAGACCACAAGAACAGCTCTATATAAAAGCCTAAGCAACCGGCCGGCTGACCGACCATCCAGTAGCTATGACGTGCACTGACCACCAGGGGGCAGACGCGCAACGCAGGAGCAGAAACCACAGGCATGGAAACATGGAACAGACTGATGAATCTCAGAGGGAAAGGGGAAGTGGGGAGGGTGGGAAAAGATTAACCAAAAATTTTATATGCATACTAGAGGCCTGGTGCACGGATTCGTGCACTGGTGGGGTCCCTCGGCCTGGCCTGCGGGGATCAGGCCTAAACAGGCTCTCTGATCTCCCCTGAGGGGTCCCAGACTGTGAGAGGGTGAAGGCCAGGCCGAGGGACCCCACCAGTGCAGGAATCCATGCACTAGGTTTCTAGTATTCAAATATATTCGGTTTTGGTAGTAATCAGGAAAATGGTATTAAAACACAACAAGGTGCCATTTTAGGCCAATAGATATCAAAATCTGACAATGCCAAGTGTGATGAAAATGTGGAGCAGCCAGAACTCTCACACACTGTGGAAGATAAGCAAGTCCTATCACTCCAGAGAAAAACTTGGCAATAATAAATTAGTTTAAGATACCAATCCCCTTTGATTCAACAATTCTGCTCCTTGTAATATATCTTAGAAAGAAGGTTAATTTGTATATATAAATATATGTGTGTAAGAATCTTTATAGTAGTAGTATTTATATTTGAAAATATATAAATAAATTATCATCAACAGGAAATGCCCCCAAAATATCGGTATATTCTTAGAGTGAAACATTAAATTGCATTGAAAATGAACTAGAGACACACATATCAAGGGTGCATCTCCTAAATACTATACTGAGCAAAGCAAAGAAAAAGCAAGTTCCTCAAGATGTCAACTTTATCATGCCAGTCATATAAAGTTTTAAAACAGTCCAACATAGTAGTCGCATTGGAGACGCACGTACAGAGTGAAATGAGAAGAGACCTGGGCAATGCGCACGACCACCACACACTGAAGAAAGGGGGTGTGACCAGGCGGGCAGTGACCAGCAGTTTCTGCTCAGACCGGCAATATTTCCCTGCTACAGCAGGGCGGCAGGGATGTAAGAGCTCATTGTCATGCCCTTTGTACATTGTACATGTCAAAAACACTTCCGAATAAAATCTTAAAAGTAAAAAAAGTGAACTTAGATCACAGTCAGGACATGGAGCTGGGTGAGAGAGAGAAGGGGAGAGGTGGGAGATGGTGAAATCAATTTTAATTTGCAGCAATTGCTGCCATCAAAGAAATGACACATGTCCCCTGGCCCAGGAGCTCAGTTGATTGGAGCACTGTCCTGATAGGCCAACGTTGCGGGTTCAATACCCCGTCAGGACATACACAAGAATCAACCAGTGAATGCACAAATAAGTGGAACAACCACAGAACGATGTTTCTCTTTCTCTCTCTCAAAGCAATCCTATATAATAAAAGCATAATATGCAAATCGACCAAATGGCTGAACAGTGGAACAACTGTCCGGGATGACCACGCTATGACACCCACTGGCATCAGGCCAGCCAAGGTGGGTGCGATGAGATTGGTCGGGGGCCCGGCCATCACCCCATAATCGCCCCAAAGAGGGAGGCCCAGGCTAACTGGCCGGCAGCGTTGCCGTGGGTGGGCAGGAGGGGCCTCCCTCTGCAGGGCGATTGATTGCTGGGCTCCTGGACTGTGAGAGGGTGCAGGCCGGGCTGAGGGACCCCCCGTCCAGTGCACATTTTTCATGCACTGGGCCTCTAGTCAATCAATAAAAAGAAATGACACCCAACCCCTGTGTTTTCCAAGAAAGATTGGACAAGAGGGTGAATTTACCTGGACTTTAATCTCAAAATTGACTGCAAGAATTCTATTTTCAAAAAAATCCACAAATGGATAATTTGGTCAAAAGGGACTCAAACTTAAAGCGGGAGAACAGACAACTCCATCCAAAAGTAATAGCTCCCTGCAGGGAGAAAAGCTAATGTAACCTTTCCACCCCTGACTCCATATTTATTCCGTGGGGATAATAAGACAGAGGCTGTGTGAGGATTAATAAATTCATTTCTCAAGCTTTGTAGATAAAAATGTGCTCTGTGAGGACTGTACTTTAGGAGCTATGAAGTGGTTTGTTTATGTCACTGTCCATTCAGTCACTCTTCAAGCCTTTTCTCCCAACTCTGGGTTTAAGATGAATGTGGGGTCTTTTAAACAATTGCTAGTAACCTTTGAGAATTATGCATTTTAAGCCCTGGCTCACAATGAATATGTGAGCAGATATATGTCATATAGGAGAAAGTCAAAAATATAATCCCTAAGATGTTAATGACACAAATTGTATTTGGAGATTCGGTTTGCTGCAGTAATTCCAAACACTTTAGAATAAGTGACTTTGGCCTTAGCACCCAATGTCTGGCAATACGAAGGCATCCTGATTTGGGGTCTATTAGGAATAAGCTAGGGCTTAGGTGGAAGGCAGCAAATCAAGTCATAAAATTAAGTGGAAACACATACATTATGCTCTTTATCAAGATGATTCAGGAAGTTTCTGTGACCACTTTTCCTAGAAGAAGGTACTGGTATGTGCCAACCACCTGCACTCCGCCAGCTCCCGCCCAGGACGGGCACACAGCTGGGTGACAGCCTCGAAACAACGCCCACCTGTGCTGGGTGCTCAGCTCAAGTCGCCCCTGACCTCGCTCTGCTCCTTCCCTCTGCCGGCACCAACAATGCTGGCCGTTTGTGGCCACTTCATATTCATTCGCTCAGCCCATGGTTAGTAGGAGAGTCTTCTTCTCACATCTTACTTTTACAGCTGCATTAAAACCAGTGGTTGGGGTAGCGACTAACTATCCTAAGAATTTAGTGTATATTTTCTCATTTAATCCTCACAACCAGGACTATTATTGTCCACGTCTTATAGGTGAGGACACTGAGACGCAGGAAGCTGAGTGACCGCCCAGCACCCCAGGCCCAGTGCCCAGCAGAGCCTGGTGTGGAACCCACTCTTCTACCAGGACCTGCAATCAAACCAACACACGCAAAAGGCACACTGTGGTGGGAGAAAGGGCATGTGAACTTAAGAGCATCTAAAATCGGGGGTTTCACCCAGCCAGTGAGAAAGAGACACGTGAATTGAAGTCGGAAAGATGAGTGTGAGTTTATTAGAGACAGGCATTGCAGGGGCAAGAATAGCAAACACCAAGGCCCAGGGGTGGGAAGGAACGACTTCAGGCGGAGGGGATGAAACAAGCCCATGAGGAGTAGAGCTGAGACGCTGGGGAGAGAGCAGAGAGGAGGCTCCGCAGCACAGAGCACCGGGGGCATGCTCCGGGGTGGGCCGTGCTCCGCGCTCCCTCTTTCTCTAGGAACAATGGGTGGAAGTATTAAGGGGACGAGAGGGGCAGGAGCTCACAGGAGCATATTTGCATTTTGAGGCTATCACTCGGGAGGATAACAGATTGGAGGGAGTCAAGAACAGATGCCTGAGGCTATTAGATTAGTTCAGGCGCGAGATAATGTCGGTGCCCTGGCAGGGGCCGTGCCGTGGGGCTGGAGAGGCGGCACATCAAGAGGAAGTGATTGGACTGTGAGAGGTGGGCACGCAGCGCGTACACAGATCGTGTATAATAGAAATGTACACTTGAAACCTATATGATCCTATTAACCAATGTCACCCCAACACATTTAATTAGAAAAAGGAAGATTTAGGAGATGGAAATCAACAGAGATGAAATAAGGGGGAGAGAGGAAGAGATCAGCATGCATAGCTTGAATTTACAGAGCAGGCGCCAATGTAACGTGCAGGCTGCTGGTCACAGGGTTTCCTGGAAAAGCCGCCCCTGGAATCAGGTTTGTGGCTTCCCCATATATCACAACATAAAGCATAGAAGCGTACTACAGAAGGGCAGGGGTTGCCAAACATCCCCAAAGACACCTAAGGGCTTTGATGGAGGAAGTCAATCATTCATTTATTTAATTAATTAATTTATTTTTAAAAAACAGGTTTTTATTGATTTGAGAGAGAGGGGAAAGGAGAGGGAGAGAGAGAAACATCACTGTGAGAGAGACACATCAATCTATCGGCTGCCTTCCACACGTGCCATGAGTGGGGATGGAGCCGAAACTTGGGCATGTGCCCTGACTGGGAATCAAACTGGTGACCTTTGGTGACCTTTGGTACATGGGACAATGCTCAGCCAACTGGCCAGGGCAGGACTTCGATCCCTCATTGAAAAATCAAATAGCTTTGGTTTCAGAAAACATGTTTGTTAAGTGAGTGGGTTAATATGATTTTGCTCCAGGCATCATTTCCAACACTCTCTGCAGAGTATTTCTGAGTCTTCGTTTGCATCTCTAAACTGAGGAGCCAGGAAGATCTGCCCACTCCACCCACCACGTGGCTGCATGGAATTTCACAAACCCCGCTCCATCCTCCCACAGCTGCCCTGGTCTCCTCCAGGCCCCACACCAAACCCCACCCTACATCCAGGTGGCATGGCATTCAGAAAGGAGCCCGGAGCACATCTTAGAAAGAAGAAGTGAACTTAGAGGCAGTTTCTTTCGTTTAGAAGATGGTTATAGCACAGGCCTAACACAGAGCAGGTCATCTTGTCTCCAAACAACCAAGCCACCACAACCCAAACCACGTGCAATCTTAGGTAGCACAGATTGCTGGGGTCTTGCAGCCAGCCCAGACCATGTCCCCAGCTCCTACTTCATTCTTGTTCGCCTCAATTTCCTTACCGCCACAATGGGCTAATGACAGTGACCCATAAAGCTGGCGTGAGAAGAAAATGAAGCAACTCAGGAATGCCTGGCACATTTCTTGACGCAGTGGGTTTTTGACAAATGTTCATTACCATGGGTATGACTGTCCCATGACACTCAGACAAGGCAGAGCTTCCCCTGCCGGGGACAGGGGCAGGGGAGCAAGGAAGCTGCATGAGGATGATCAGTAAAGAAGCCCTGACATGCCCTGGCCACCCACCGCCCTTGCTCCTCCCCATGTGGCCACTGCGCCAGCCCCCGAGACCCTCACAAATCTGCAGAAGAAAATTTGAAGAACACCCATCTGGTGGGGAAAAGCATGAGACAACACATCTAAATTTCTCTCATCTAAGAAGTTTATAAAACAAATCACTGAACTTGTCTGTCTCAGGCCCCTTCCACACATGAAAGGAGTCCCAATCTCATCTCGACACAGGAGCGCATGTGCACGTAGGGGCGGTGAGGAGGAGATGCCAGGGGAACAGGCCGCTGGGGAACAGCAGCATCAGCCCGTGTGCATTAAGCACCTACCCTGTGCTCGGCAACGCGTTGAGTACTGAGCACAATGCAGAAGGAGTTCGTGCAAGGTCCCAGCTTGGGGGCAAAGAAGAATGGCTCTTCTACAGGCGGGACAGCAAACAGCAGTTTTGAAGCTAAGGAGTACAAAGCAGAATAGAATGTAGTGAAATAATGTATGATGCCGTGAAAATGGCCGTGGCACAGGGTTTTAGAGCAGCGAGAGAACGCTGAGGAGAAGGCTTTGTGAAGAACAGAAGGCATGAGCTGGGTCAAGAAAGATGATCAAAAGGAAAACAGAGGCTCTTCCAGGGAAAACAACCCAACTGATGACCCAAAGGCGGGGGTGGGCAAGGCCTGTTTAGAGGAAAGTGAAGTGTCTGTTATGCTTATAAAAATGCACCTATAGTTTTGAAGAAGCATAATCTTTGAAAACATCATCTAATTATACTTTTGTCTTATTGCTTAATTTCGGAGTAGGTATTATTTTGCATGTGGGCAAACTGAGATCAAGAGAGGTTCATTTCCAGCCTGGCTGGTGTGGCTCAGTGGCTGAGTGGTTCGATTCCCGGTCAGGGCACATGCCTGGGTTGCAGGTTCAATCCCCATTAGGGGGGCGTGCAGGAGGCAGCCAATCAACGATTCTCTCTCATCATTGGTGTTTTCTGTCTCTCTCTCCCTCCCCCTTCCTCTCTGAAATAAGTAACAAATTTCCTTTAAAAAGAGAGAGGTTTATTTCCAGAACAAAGCCAGCCAACAGAACGGAGACCCAGGTCTCGAGCCCAGCTTCACTTTCATATTTCTAGACTCATCTTAGATATTATATGTCAGGCTCAATGAGGGAAAAGTGGAGAACTCTAATCTCTTTTACGTCTTCCATGAGCTAAAAGAAGGCAGCCAGGGGTCCCAGAATGTAGGCGACTGGAATTCAACTATAGATGTCATCTCTCCCTGATTATTGAGAGCATGTCACTTGCCTGACAACCCTGCATTGTCTGCGTTGTGATAGTTATCTTTGCGTTCGCATCTTCTGACAGCTTCGCTTTGGTGTTGATTGTGTGCTGTCCTCCGACTCTCTGGTTTTCCAGGACAGCGCCCCGGTGGTGACACGCAGACCTCCCACGGCGCGCAGGCCGCACCCCAGCACTGCAAGGGCTCGCTTTCCAGATGCTTTACAAACAAGCTCGGGAGGTGACTGCGCAGGAGTTTGTGAAACCAGCGAACAGGAACGCAATCTCTATCAATAAAGCGCTATTTAAAGTGAGCAGAGTGCCATAGAGCTGACAGCAATTGTTCTGACTTTGGCTGGCAGATGGGCCCAGGTGACGCCCAACCTCTCCACAGTCTTTGCGAACCGAGCAAGCCCCACGCCCCTGAAACCACGGTGGGCTTGTTTTAATTGAAAGCTCGGTGGCTGAGGAGAGCCGAGAAGCACAAATGCATTAGTGTGAAAGGCTGCTGCGACCTGTGCCTGCGGGCTCCGCGCGCGCAATCACTTAGGGTCCTCCTCTCCTAAAGTGGTTGGAAATTATGCGGGCTGGGCCGTGTTGCAGCTAATCAAAGCCAGACTTGTACACCCCCCCCCCCAGGTCATGTGTTAGGTCACCCAACACTAGGAACAGTGCGTAACACCATCCAACGTGTCGATTCACCCCATTTGTATGTGGTCTGTGATGGATGGATGAGCAGAGATTATAATGAGACTCCTATCTCAGAGGCGAACATAGTTACAGTTCCACTGACATGTCAAGCCTGAGCATAATATTAACATGTACGTCGATCCTGCGTTTTTAGAAGAAAAGAGAAGTTGGATTTCTAATAAAGTGCTGTTACATACAAAGTTTACCTGAGTAAATAATTATTTTTAACCCCGAGATTTAGGCGGCTTTAGTATTCCACATTATGCTAATGTTTGACAATTACTAAGTGTGGGTATCAGCCAGTGGGTATTTTTTTTTTTTTAGTTTAATTTAAAGCAATTTGACACGGAAAGGTTATTACTTTAGTTGCCAATAAAAGCTGTACTTTTAACATAAGTGTACAGTAGGCCCCAGGGTATGTGACTATTATCTTTTCTGCAATTATGTGGTGTTCTACATAAATGTTTTTTGAAAAAAACTTAGAAATTTCAAAAGTACTAACTTAGATACAATATAAAAGTTGAATAGAAAGAGAACAGAAAACCGATTATTTTAGGCACAACATGGGTTGAGGTTTCCTCCTAGAGGTTATATTGGGAACAGCACCAGCTGGCTTTGAATAAATTAATTCAAACTATATCTTAAAAACACACACTTAGCAACCAGAATATCGATTTTATGAACATTCTGTCTTGAGCTGCAGTTGTTCAATTTCACAAGCTAAATGCCATTAGCAGGAAGAGCGTGGCTCGGAACCAATTAACCTATTTTCTGGAGTGGCTGTGGCACCCAACTCAAAAGAACATTTCTCAGTGGTATTTGCCATCCTAAGCTTCCCTACGTTGCAGAGAAAAGAAAACAATTTATTGCCAGTAACTGGGTAATCTCAGCATTTTCTCTTCCTTTGGTCTTTTAGGACTTTAAAAAACTAAATAATATTTTGTTCTTTTTTAAAAAGACAGAAGGCAGTCCTATGCCAGCTCACCCCCATTCACCTTTTTACATTTATCTCTGAGGCATTCATATTTAACTGATGGGGAAAAGACCAGGATAAGGGGGTAGAAAAGAATTTAATCAATAGTTCTGTCAATTTCTCATTATTATGGGATACTCTCTTCCTATAATAAGAAATCACTCAAGAAAAGTAAGGCCAGCAAAGACAGGGACATTCACCCGCCATCTCCTAAGAGGCACATCCAATCTATCAGGGGCGGGTGAGGCCCGAGTGGCCCCACGCGAGACGCGGGCTGGGAAGAGGGGACCTCACACTCTGCCTATGGAGATTGGCCCGTGGAGCACGAGTTGCACCTGGACAAATGTGTTTAAATCCGATGTAAATGGTGATGATTAACATTACATTTCTTGACAACATCCATGTCCTTAGCCCTGACCTATCTACCTGAAAAGCATCACCTTATCGGTCAAAATAACCCAAAAGGGCAGGAGCTGTTCTTATGGGCTTTTCCCATGAGAATGAGGCCAGGTCCCACTGAGCACAGTACTGCCTCCCAGCCCCAGCCTGCCTGCCCCCCAACCCCAGCCTGCCTGCCCCCCAGCTCTAGCCTGCCTGCTCCCCAGCCCCAGCCTGCCCCCCAACCCCAGCCTGCCTGCCCCCCAGCGCCCAGCCTGCCTGCCCCCCAACCCCAGCCTGCCTGCCCCCCAGCCCCAGCCTACCTGCCCCCCAACCCCAGCCTGCCTGCCCCCCAACCCCAGCTGGACTGCCTCCCAGCCCCAGCCTGCCTGCCCCCCAACCCCAGCCTGCCTGCCCCCCAACCCCAGCTGGACTGCCTCCCAGCCCCAGCCTGCCTGCCCCCCAGCGCCCAGCTGATGGCACGGAAGCAGTGAGCAGCACAGGCGTGCTGTGTCCAAGTCCTGTCTTCATCACTTCCAAGCTAAATAACTTCAGCTAAACTACTTGCCTTCTGTTTGACTCAGTTTCCCTGTCCACAATTGGGAATAATAATTTCTGGAAGTAGCTGCCTCATGAAGCTGTGAGTATTCATTAACAAATGTTAAGTGGCACATTCCTGCTGCCTTTCAGCATCGGCCTGTTCTCTCTCTTGTGTAAACAGGTATTTTATTCTTGTCTGGGCATTATGCGAGACCCCCCGCTAAACGAGTCTTCCAGGAACGAAGCTGGAATATAACTCAAATATAAATAGGAGACATTTTCAAAGAACCCTCAATAGCAAATGATTGTTTTTTCAAGCATCCTTTTCTATTGCCCTGGTTCAGTGCAGAGGAGCCTTTAAATTTAGCAGCTCCTATCATGACTCTTTCTCAGTGACCCTGAGGTGCCTGATACTTGGCTGAGGCACAGACTTGGAGTGCACCAGGCAGTTTGGGAGTCAGAACAAGTCACTGTTAGGCAAGGTGCCAGCTCCCTGCCCGGCACCCATCTCGCAGTTCATTGTTATCAACAGTGACTCGCATTTGAGGTCTTCAGGGCTCACCTGTGTTTCCTTATCATCTCTCCCTTATGGCGCAGGGAGAGACATGTGCCATGACGCTCTCTGCAGATTTGGGAATACAAGGGCCTTCTGTTCTACCTCAGAAATGTTGATACCTATCCCATGAGTATCCCTTTTCATATTCACAACAGAACTATTATAGAGATATCATCACACACAATGGCAAAAAGAGGGAACTGAGGCTCAGTAAATGAACCGCAGTGGCCCCAGCTGCTGTCTCGCATTCTCCACAAACCAGCACAAGTTTAAGAGATGAGCCTAGCCAATGTGCACATGAGACTTCTCTCATTTTATCCTTAACCATAGTCTTACCTCCCATCTCTAGTTCCTGTCTCATTTCCCTATAAGTAGACCATGATGAAGAACATCTGTTATATTTGCCTTCCTCCTCCTTCTTGCAATACCATCTGCTTTTACTTTGAAAGTACTCCTTACCCTTTCTCGGTCCATGCCACTTACTGGTAGGACTAACTTCCCAGCTCCAAGATTGGGCCTGGGCACCAGGCCGGCTGGCCAGAGCACATGTATATTCTGGTCCAGGAACTATGGTGCAACCCCAAACTGACTGTTGCTCTGTGTTCACTGGAAGCATTAGAAAGGGGAGTCTGCCTTTATCCTACGCTTGCTCCAATTCTAGACCAAAAGCCTAGAGCAGTGGTTCTCAACCTTCCTAATGCCGCGACCCTTTAATACAGTTCCTCATGTTGTGGTGACCCCCAACCATAAAATCATTTTTGTTGCTACTTCATAACTGTAATATTGCTACTGTTATGAATTATAATGTAAATATCTGATATGCAGGATGTATTTTCATTGTTACAAATTGAACATAATTAAAGCATAGTGATTAGTCACAAAAACAATATGTAATTATATATGTGTTTCCCGATGGTCTTAGGCGACCCCTGTGAAAGGGTCGTTCGACCCCCAAAGGGGTCACGACCCGCAGGCTGGCGACCCACAGGTTGAGAACCGCTGGCTACAGCATTTGGAGACCCTAAAGGAAGAGAGCCTATCTGCAAATAAAGCAACACAAAGACAAACAGATTCAAAATTAGAAGTAAATTTTTCTATCAGCATGTTAGTCCCTGGATTCAGCCATGTCAGAAGCAATGCAGCCCCTAGAATTTTCAGTTATGTGGGTCAATAAATTTTAAAAAATCCATTAAAATGGGCTTGGCCTTCTCCTTAATAAACTTGTCAACACATCCCTGCACTAGGAACATACTGCCTCCTTCAGAGCCGTGCCCCGCCTCAGTGCCTCTCTGCTGCGGACAGCGGCGTTTGGAGAACTGCAGTGCCTGTGCTTCTCTTGTGAGCGTCCCTGGCACATTTCTCTGCATCCTTCGGCAGTTTGGATGATAAATAACAAGGATGATGCATTGCCCAGCCCACTCCATTTCTTAAATAGGAAACTCACCTTTCTCTTCTTTCTTCTGCTCAATTGAAGAGGGAAGTGACTCAAGTGCCCCCTCTGCTACGAGAAGATGTTTGGCTGCCACGCTTGGGAGGGAGCCACAAGCCTACTGAGTCAACAGCGCTGCTGCATTCCCCTGGGCCTGCTGGAGCCTGTGTGCGCATCCCAGGAAAGGGTTGAGGTTGGGCCCCAGGATGGCAGATATGCTTCCAATTGCATGGCCCTGGCTGCTTCTCCTTTAACACACATTTGCATCTTTTGGGAGACTTTCTAAGATCATTTCCCATCAAATTAAATAAACAAATGTTTAGCCCTGGCCCATGTGGCTGAGTTGCTTTGGCATCAGCCCATGTACCAAAAGGTCGCCTGTTTGATTCCAGGTCAGGGCACGTGCTGGGCTTGTGGGCTCGTTCCCCGGTAGGGGGCATGCAAGAAGCAGCTGATCAATGTTCTGATCTCACATCCAGGTTCCTCTCCTTCCTCTCCCTTCCTGTATCTCTAATAATTAATTAAAATATTTAAAATACACTAATGTTCATTTGCAGATAGGATTCTGGTCTGGGGATTGGTAACCCTGGAAGATGACTATGGACCACAGCAAGGGGCCAAGGTCAGAGGCTAGGAAGCTGGGCAGGGCAACCTGTCCAAACTAGGGATCATCCTTCCACCAGTGGCCTCGGCGCACCTTTCCGAAACAGATCACGGCAGAGATTCAGACAAGAGGAGAACTTCAATGCAGTGAGCCCACAGAGTCCACCAGGAGAAACTCAGACCCATTGAAGTTCAGGGATAGAGTCTTTCAGGCTCAGAGACAGAGCAGCTGTCTGGTTCATCAACTTCTCAGTCAGATAGCGGGGAGCTTACATCGGGCCGGAGCCCGAGCGCTTTCACCTTAGGCAAGCTGCTTGACCTTCTCTAAGTCTCAGTGTCTTACAGGATTGTCATGGTGATGACATGAATGAGTCACGGAGGCCACTGCTTTGCACATGGGAAACACTGACTAACTGTGAACTCTGCTATCAGAACTACAATAAATGTGAACTCTGCTCATCCTAACCCCTACAAGAACCAGAGAAGGACATTCCAACACATTCGAGAACAGTATAGCCCAGGACTTGGGGGCCCGAATTTACAGAATTGTAAGGAGCTGCAGGAACAGGAAATATCGCCAGAATGGCTGGAAGTCTGAGCTCCTTGTTCCAGCATCCGATCCAGACAGGGATACATGTGGCGAGAGAAGCCAGCGCAGCGTCAGGGAGCTTCAGCCGTGAAGGCAACAGATAGCAAGACCTCTACTCTGTTAGGGTCTGAGCCTGGGCAGGACACGCTCAGGTCTTGGTCTTTGTCTTTATTTCCCTTCACTTTAGTTTCTGAGTAATATATATTTTTTGAAAACACTCAAATTTGTCTTGGTTTAAATACCGGAAAATAATTTTCACACTTGAGGCATACGATAAAGGGATTGGTGCGCCCCAGAGGCCATCTATGAGTCCACAAACAGAGTTGTCGAGTGCAAGTGCAGGTCTGGAGGCGTGGGAGCCGGTCTCAGGAGGTGGTTTGCTTTGTCAGCACCCAAGTTTGCTTTCTTCAATGTTTCTCTTAGAGATCACAGAGTGACTTTTTGTTGAAATGATCTGCCACATCCCATAAGGATTTCTTGAAGGTTTTTGGAAATAATACAGCTGGCATGATAAACTCTCACTTTAAAAGGGATGCTTTTAAGAAACCTAGATTCATGAGCAACCTAAACCTCTTAATATTTTCCTTTCTTGAAGTTTAGAGCCACAGACGGTGTCTGTGGTTTCACAGGGTGATGTTTTGCTGCTTCTTTAAAGGACTGTCTCCTTCAGTAGCAGAGAACCTGCCGGTGGCTGTGCCTCTCCTGTCGCTCCTGCCCTTGTTCAGGGGAAATCGTTGTGGAACTGACAGTAACTGCATCATGACTTTGAAGGGAGCTGATGTGACATGATTGTTTGGGCTTCAATTAGGTCCATTAACAATGATAATGATATAATGCTTGTTAAAATATTAAGAAGCGCCCTTTTCCTCTTCCAGATCAGGAATACGAAATTTACTTATAAAATTTGTGAGGAGTAGGAATTGGGATGGGGGAGATGATTGACTTCATTCAGTACGTCAGGAAGAGGTCCCCAACAATGAATTGAGGTAGAGAACACGTCAAGGTAGGAAGCCAATCCAAATCAAAGCACCAACGCCGACCGCCCCCAAATGGAGGGAATGTAGCAAAGGGCAGACGCCTTGAAACTTACAAATGCTTCAGCCTCACAGACTGTTCTTCTACATTTGCTTCATGCTCTGAGTGGCAATAAAATATCCAATCAAGTCTTAAGAGAATGATCGGAACCCAAAAAGTCCACGTGGCTTTTCAATGTTAGTTCGTACCAGAAGGTTTAAGAAGATAAACTATTAGCTGTTCCTTGCTGTCAAAACACTTTGAATTAGGAGGTTTAATGAAAACCCAGTCATTTCCTCTGAATATGGGTAAGTTCAGACCAGCACATAGTTGCAAAAGATGGGCACTCCATGGTATGACCTCTTGACCTCCTTTAGGTCTGGTAACTAACCCTCTTCCCACCTTCCTCACCCACTCCTCCCCCCATGTCACCTGCACTAACCCCCCTATTCATTCTTGAGGTAGGACATCTCATTTTCAAGCACATGCTATTATAATGCACACATTTTGTCCAGGAGGCATTAATTTGTAACTCATTGTTACAGATTCATTAATTTATCCATTTAAGTAGTTGGTTAACTCTACTATGGTTCAATTTCTCTCTGTAAATTGAAGGATTATAATGTACTTACCTGAGAATTTTTGTGAATTAAATAAAATAATACATGTAATGTGTGTGGAACTCAGTAAGCACTCAATTGAGGTTGGCTAGTTTTGTAGTTGCTACTATTGTTTGTGAGTGATAAGATGAAAGTCTTGGGGTTGTGACTGTGGACTTGAAAACTGCGGAATTAACAAGGAAGGGAGTTCTCTGATGCAGGAGCAGCTTACTGAGCAACACAGCATGGGGAATGGGAACCAGAAGAAGTGGGGATGAACCCCTTTTCTGTGACTCTACTTCTAAATAAATGTATCTTCTCCAAGCTCAATATATCCTCTGAGAAAGGGGGAGGAAGATAATCTCTTCAAATTTCATTAAGTGGTTCATAGGCTACTTTTTTCCCTTCCAGGCTGCGTGATTTAATGCTCCCAGTGAAATATTTTCTCAGCTCTGTTAATTAGTGTCGATTGCAATGGTGGTTTCCGTTTCAAATCCATTCATGTTCACCACTTTACCCGTACATGATTATAGAAAAGGCTGCCGCAAGCAAGCACTAACCCTTAATAAGTCATCTCCAGGCAAAAGGGAGTGGAGGGATTGCTGAGGGCTCCACTGAGGGCTGTTTATTAACCTCCTACTGAAGAACAACACAACAACACGAGGAACGGGCATGTAATGACCAACCCGATGCACAAGTGTCAGACGGAGGGTGTGATGGGGAATAGAGATGCGTTTCAAGTGCACGTGCTGGCATATCTCATAGCAAATAGCAAGTTCTATGTTTGGCTTCAGTTATGCCAGGATTAGTGGAATGACTAATAGGAAAGATGCCCATGTATGCCGGAAGCCGGTCCATCCTTGCTGCTTGACACAGTCGCTGCAGGAAAGAAACATCTGCACAGCATATGTTTCAAGGGACCTGGCGTATATGGCATACTGTTCTTAATATGTTTGCCCCCCTTGGCGCTGTGTGTTTTAACCAAGGTCACCCCTCCTAGAAAGGTTGTTTCCCCAGGTAGGAATTTTTCCCTGAAGTCAGGGAGGGGATGAAGCTCCTTAACTAAGTGCCAGGCGGGTAGTTAATCACTACAAACAATCATGCTTAAGCTACATAATCTTTACTCCCCTGGAATGGAGATAAGAAACGCCCTAACCTTTGTAATAGAAATTGACAGGATTGAAATCAACTGGGATAAATACGGATGTAACAAGACAATAAACAGCAGAACTTCGCTGGAGATCCAGACCAGAACTTGGCTGGAGATCCTGGCTAGAGATCCTGGCTAGGCTGCTGATCAACTGAACGCTGTCTCTGTGTCATTCCTTCTTCGCTGACTCCGTCCACACCTTTGGGGACCCCTGGACCTGCTGGGGCTGGACCCCGGCACATGTACACACCACTCATCTCCACTCATTCGTTCATTCAAACCATATTTCCAGAGCTCCTACGTGGGATACAACTTACAGTTTCACTGGCAAGACAGACATCCAAATGAATCATGCAAAAGAATACGTGGTGATAAAGAGATAGATGGATGCTAGATAGGTAGATAGATGATCGATAGATACATAGATAGATGGATAGACAGACAGAGAGATGACACATAGATGACTGGGTGATAGATAGGAGAAGGTTAAAAAAACCTGCGATGACATTTCACAACAGGGGACGGGTTTACTCAGGGAAGGAGGTTATCTTCTCAAGTGATATGTGGGACTGCGACCTGAGCGGTGTGTGGCAGATGGCCAGGGAGAGATGGGAGGTGGGGGGAGGAGGCAGCAAGAAGAGTGTGTCTCCACTGCATTGAAGTAGGTGCCCCCTTGATACTCGCAGCACCGAGAAGCAGCCCGGAAACCAACAGTTGTGGGAGGGCAGCTCATAACTGAAGGCCTGGCCCTGTCTCAGAGGTAGGGCACAGCAAGACTGGGTGACTAGCAGGTGGATGAGGCGAGCCAAGATAATGTCCGCTCTTCCCTCAGTTGCCGGAAGTCATGGCTGAGATGAGAATGGAGGTCCAGAGTTCTCACTCAGCTGCAACAAGAAGAGAAACAACCACAGCACTTGCTGTAGAGACAGGGTGCTGACACGTGACCTTGAAGCTGCAGAGTAACACCATCTCTCCTTGCTGGTGTTAAGTCACATGGGACTTCAGAATGAAAACCAAATGGCAGACCAGGAAAGCCTTCGAGGCAACACATTCTGGAAAATCATTGCCATGTTGAGCTCTTTAGTAAAAGTGAACTCCTCTTCCTGGGAGCTGTGTGCCCCTGAGTAGCTCCACAGGTGAGCAAAGCCCTATGGGGGCCTAGACTTGCCCATTCCCTAGGGGCTGCAAGGACGATTGTTTCATTCCCTTTACGGGTGCTCACTGGGGAGCTGCTTTACAAATCCACTGTTTGTAGCTAAACACACAGGCCCTGAGTCAGACTGTCTGCATTTGAATCTTGGCTCCTACACTGGACAGCCAAGGTAATCAGGAGCAAGTTATCTAACCTCTTAGCCTCAGTTTCCCCGTCTGAGAAATAGCACAGTCTCTCCCCTAGAGGGATGTTAGGGAGAGTAAATGATGTCCATCAAACCAGCGCATAGCAGGGGCTAGGACAGAGTTTTGCACGAGGGGGTGATATGTCCATCCTTCCACCCACAGAAGCTCCTGTGTCACAAATACGGTTCAGAGAAGGTACGAAATCTGCCCAGAGTGCAGTGAAGTTAGGGGCAGAGCTGGGGTCACATATGGGTTCATATTGCTCCACATCTTTCCTGCTGACTCTGTGTTCTCTGTACACATTTGCAAGTGTGTGTGGAGGCAAGACAAGGACCAGAAACCAAGACGGCTCTCGGGCCGTTTTCTTAAGAAGCAGGTGAAGGATCTCCCAGCAGAGCTTCCTCCCCCAACCACCTTCCACCCCAACATGCAGCACAGCCCTGACTACCTGCCTGTTCGCCTTTAAATGCGGCTCCTGCAGCGATGCTGCTGCCCGCTGCCCTGCGCCCTGGCCCAGGCTAGCTCCTCGGGAAAAGGCTCTTGATGGCGCCAAAGCTTTTCTTCCGAAGGTGTCACGGGACAAGGCCACCTGGGACACATGTCCTGCTCAGCGGATTCTGTTGAAACTACTCATTCCTGCTGTTGTCGTGTGGAAGCAGCCATAGGCAATTCAGAAAAGAAAGAAATGGCTGTTTCAATAAAAGTTTTCTTTACAAAGACAGCCCCGAGGTCAGACTGAGCCCATAGGTTGCACGTTGCCAGCATCAGGCATAGATGTTACTTAATTACTTATGTGATAAATGGCGTCTGCTCGCTAATGGTTGAGCAGGGCCCCCTAGGGTTAGGCAAGAGAAGTGCCTCGATGCCAAGTGTGAGGCAACACCCTGTGTCCTAGGTGCCCTCCAACCTCACCCAGGCCTGGCCCGTTATTGATTCCCGGAACCAGATTTATGGGTGCATGGATCAGGGCTCAGTATTCAAATCGGAACCACTTGAGCATGGTGGGATTTAACCATGGGATTAAGAGCTGTCAAAATCGTTGGAAGGGCTCAAGAACGGGGAGCAAGGCGACCGCTTGCGGGGCAGCACCTGCACTGCCTCACTCAGTGGGCGTTCGGGCGGCCGCCCACACAGCTTCTGTGTTAACGACACAGCGACATGGTCGTGATCCAGGGCCAGGGCCACCACCACTGCCACTGGACCCCAGGAAGCTAGTGAGCAGACAAACCCGCGCCGCAGGCCCGTGTCTGTTGGAGCACAGCTGGGGCCACAGAAAACGCCCTGCCCGCTCCCACCTTCCAAATGCCCCTTGTGCCCAGGCGTGGCCCTCTTTCCTCCAGAGCCCTCCCTGCCAGAGCCTGGGAGTGGTGGGCCTCAGCCCAAATGAGGCTGCAGAAAGGCTGAAGCGCCTGCTAAGTGGCAGGTGCCATGTTCACCATCATGGGCTCCCTAGGAAATACCTCATTTGACAAGAGCTGGAGACAACCTGTCCAACAGACATGAGACTTCCCTGGTTCAGATCCGGTTCCAAGCAGAAGTTCTTGCTGGTAAAAGAAACACTGCTCCTGCCTGACCACCCCCCACCCGCCTGGAGCACGCCCAGAGCACATCAGGAGCATGATGGGATTGGTGACAGGGATGCCAAGTTCACGGCCAGGGCTAGAGGATGAAAGCGTAAGATGCCGGGGAAGAATTCCAACAGGGATAAAGGACGGGGTCAAGGAACACCAGTGGGTCTCAGCTGGTAGAAGAAGGAGTGGAATTAGGAGCCTACAGGACAACAGAGGCCGGCAGTTGCTAAGGAGGGAATGCAGAGGAAAGAGGAGAAAATGTCTTACGTGGGTCATTTGTCTTAAGGGAACCATTGCTTTGTTACCACCATTAGCAATCATTAGTAATAGATCTACTGATGAAGGAAGAATACTGGCACCCTTCCCTGAGGTCAGAGATGTGTGCAATTAAGTGACACTAAGCATGTTACAAACACACAGTGCTCTACAGACTGCAATTTGTAACCATTCCCATGAAAAAACTCATGAATCAATAAAAATGGAGCTATTTCCTTTCAAAAAATGTTTTGCGTTATAATCCATAAACATGTTACAACACGTGATTCTGCATTGTCATCATGAGGGGACTGGGAGCCACCATGTAACTGAAGCTGCCCAAGTGTGTTCCTGATGATATTTCTGCCTCCTCTTTCATCCTCCCAAAACTTATGATTTTTTGTTCCCTGGCATGAAAAAATATATAGTTTTATCACATATATGCAACCTTAAATTATTTCAAGTTTACACACCTCAATTTATTTCTAACTGATAGAAATTAATGCTATTGCTAACAAATGTTTTCCAAAAGCTATTTATCAAAATTAAAAAGTGAACAGAAGTCTTGGGTATTTCAAGAAAAGAAAGGAAAAAAGAAAAGCAGATATCATCCATGAATGCTCAATTCACCTTGTAATTTGAGCATATTTTCAGCTACAAAAAAAAAAAAAAGAGTTTAGTCCTAAAATCCTTTAATACATGCTAGCTACTAGTTCAGTGGCTACTGGTCAGTTTTTCACAGTGGTGAGCCAGCTCAGAGTTAATGAAATTAAGCTGCCTTCCCTTCTCTCCCTCCCGCACAAAGCCACGCTGGAATGCCCAGGATGCAGCTCGAATGAGTGACTGCTCGGCAGGACTCGGCAGCACTGATTTGTTCCACTGCCTCTTAACAACAAATTTGTATTTTACAAAATGTATAATTTTTTTAGCCCCTGAACAAATATATTTACATAACTGTGTCTAACGAGAAATTACATTTAACTTCTCAGAAATGACAATAACTAAAACCTGAACTGCCAATTCCACTTCATTAGTGTGGTAGAAATGCATTCCAAATGTTAATAAAAATTCCAACATGCTGATAAATTAGAGCTTCCAAGGCGCATGTGACACCTTGGTTAATATATTCAACCTCAATTATATTTCTCCTCGGCACCCTGTTATCTGGAACCTTTGCTGGCAATCAGAGGTGCTGTTTTTCAGCGGCCAATTTTCTAGATAATGTAGCTTATCAACACTGTGGGTAAACTTGCCAATGGAATCAGGCGGCACTGAGCCACACACGCGCTAATTGCATCCCTTTTTTATGCATATTTACAGACTGTCACTTCAAAGAAATCAGCGGCCCATTGAGGCACCCAGTTAGCTGGAAGAATTGCCTCTTGCAAATGAAAATTAGCAAACAAGCTAGTGATAAATATGAAATGAACAAAGTATAAAAAATATTGTTTTGTTCTGAAACTTCCTTGTCATCCTAATTTATACTCCCAAATAGGAGTTTTGAACATAGGATTTGTCTTTTGTTTCAAATGAAGGCGGAAAGAGTTCTTTCTTAAACCCACTAACTAGGTAAAAGCCTATTAGCTTCCCCTTCCTCTCCCACGCCACCCCCACCCCAAATTTCTATTCACATAAACAGGTTATTAAATCCTGCATTAGATTTGCTTTGGAGGTTGAATAGACAAATGACATGTTAACACTTCAGATACAATTAAGCTGGGAACTTAATTAACTTCCTCTGACTTTAAGGAAGCACATTTCACAGAAATGTCTCTCAACTCTCGGGTTTGCTGGAGAGCAGCTCCGCTGCCCCCCAAAGCCGCCTGCGCTCTCCCTCCGCGGCCAAGGACAGCGGGCCGCCGGCTCCTGCCGGAAAGGGCGGGGTGTCTGCGCCCGCTCTGCTTTGATTAACCCAGAGCAAGTAGAGAAAAGACCAGCACCAGAGGATGACCATGAAGAGAAACCCGTTCCCAAACGCTGGCCGCACTGCAGGGAAGGTGCCTGTGGCTGCCCTGCGCTGGCAGGAGCAGGCGCTGCTGTGGTGCGCTGAGACCCGCCTGGCTGTGAGGAGCAGGAGCTGGCACCGCACCAGCTGCCAGGCAGCCTGGGTTTGGGAGAGCGTGTCATCTTAATGTATGCGTGTCATTTAATGCAAGCAGGTCATTTTAGTACAATTTGAAATAAACCGCATACCAATTACACTCGGAATGCTTTCAAAGGTCTTGTGGCAAACGCAACAGAGAGGCACGGCCGCCTGAGCTGGCAGCTGAGCTCCAGAGATACTCTGTTTGCTGTGGAGTCCTGAGCCTCAGTCCTTCCCCTAAGCCCCTCGTCACCGCCGTTAGAAACACAATGTCACTCGAGAGTTTTATTTTCTGCAGAGCACAGGCGACAACAAACAGGGTGCACACCGGGACACGCCTGCTTTGGGAAGCTACACCTCCACGCCCCCGCGGCTCAGCCCCGGGAAGGCCGCTCTCTGGTGAATCAGTGCGCATCGGTGTCCTGATTTACACAATTGTTTTCTATCACTTTCCAAATTGAAATGTAATTGGGTGTTTATATGTCTGTCTCTCCGCCGGGACTGGGAACTCCTTGAAGACAGGAATCCAGTTTTCTGGAAGGAGGAGTGAGACATAACCCGCCTGAAGGAGTGTGTGGTGGACTGGACGGGGAGGCGGGCACAGGCTACCCTGAGCCAGGACAGAACAAAGAGCTACAGGGGCGCTGGGAAGAAGCTGCGCAGTCAATAGCACTGGAGTCAGATCTGAAAAGATAAGGAACAGCTCAATCCAGCGGGACCGGCGTTGCAGGCGCAGGGAGCCACGCAAGCGAAACAGACAGCGGGCGGGAGCGGCGGCCTGGAGAGAGGTGTCGTGGATTCGCGTTCACACAGCACCTGCGCGGGCTTGTCTGCCTGCGGCAGGGCTCAGTGCACAAGACACAGAGCATGCCTCACATCCCTCTCTGTGGACACGCGGAGGAATGTCTCAATCACTCTGGAATCACAGTAAATATTAATAAAGTTCCCTGTCTTCCAAAGGGCAGATTGAAATTTGGCTAAATCTTTAGCCCTAAAAATATTGGGAGAAAAGATAGCAATTGCACCCTACGTGGCAGAGCCTTTAAAGGTTTATCTAGAAGCCAAGTTTGTTGCAAAAGGTTTTTAATTTTAAAACTATAAAAAAAACTGCTTTTGTAAACGGGCAAGAAAACCTAACCAATGATAAGGAGTTACATAATATGAAAGCTAGTCGGTTATTTTCAGAGAAAATTCTGTATTGGTTATTATATCATTCACTATTTCTTTTTTTAATATATATTTTATTGATTTTTTACAGAGAGGAAGGGAGAAGGATAAGAGCGTTAGAAACATCGATGAGAGAGAAACATTGTCCAGCTGCCTCCTGCACACCCCCTACTGGGGATGTGCCCACAACCAAGGTACATGCCCTTGGCTGGAATTGAACCTGGCACCTTTCAGTCTGCAGACCGATGCTCTATCCACTGAGCCAAACCGGTTAGGGCTCATTCACTATTTCTTAGCTGTTCATATTACAGGCATTGCTCCTAGAATATAAAAGGAGAAATAATATAGTAATAGAAATAATAAAAAAGCAGCAGCTAACAGTGTTAGCATGCCTACGGCCTGCCGGGATCTGAACCGAACCTACTTGCAGAATGCCATCCAATGACGCTGACAGCGTTCCTGCTTTCACAGAAGAAGAAGCCGAGGCGATTCTCTCGGCCAGCGTTGATGGCAGAGCCAGGAGTCCAATTGCGTCACCCTTCCATGCCTCTAACTGTAGCCACTATAATGCCTGAACTTTCTAAATAATGTTAGACTACTTCCCTTTTAAAAATTCTGTTTGGAAAAGAAAGCGTCAAGGGAAGGAGAAGAACAAAGAGGGTAGGAAAAGAGGGAGAAAAGAGAGGAAAGGGAGGGAGGGGCGAGAGGAAAGCAGAGGGGAGCCTGGCTGCCCGGGAGCTGCCCTGTGGCTCAGCACCGCCTGGCCTTGGCCTTTCTCGTTGCCTCCTCTCTGGTGTCCCTGCGGGAGACTGAGCTCTGAGGGCAGGAACTGTACCTGTCTCCCTCTGTACCCTAAGGCCAGCACAGGACCCACCAACAGCGGGCACTCAACCAGTGAGGACCTGAAATGCAGATGCACTTTCTTTCTTGTCACGGCTCGAATATTTCACTTTTCAGCTAGTTGCTTGCATGTTCTTGGCGCTTCCAAAGGAAAGGTGCCCCGCCTGCGGCCGCGGGGCAGGAAGGTGCCATCTGCTGTGACCTGTGTGTGTTCAGCCACACGCCCTGGAGGTCTGAGCAGGGCCATCCTTGCTGCAGCCACAGCAGGGCCACTGGAGTCCAAACTCTACATCCGTCCTCACTTCTGTGCGTCTCCAACCGCACATTGGGCAACTTTAACTCTTTAAAGCGAACGTCCCTGTAAGGAAATTTGAGGACCCTACTATAACCGGGAACTTCACCATTGCCAGCATTCCACAAAGGCCACAGATCATTTTAACTGTTTTTTGGAACCTGAATAAATTACACTTACCCCAATTAAGATGATTTTCGCCCACCCAGGGCCTCAGTTGGTGGAGCGTCCTCCTGTACACGGGGAGGTTGCCAGTGCCATTCCCAGTCAGGGCACATGCCTGGGTTCCAGCTTCCATCATAGGTCGGGGCCCGTACAGAAGGCAACCAATCAATGTTTCTCTCTCCCAACAGTTTCTCTCTCTCTCTCTTTCTCTCTCTCCTCTCCCTCTCCCTTCCTTTCTTCTAAGCATGTCCTCTAATGAGGATTTTTTTAAAAAGAGAATAATTTTCAATAGGGTTATTGCCCCATTTCACACTATCAATAAAAAAATCAGACGTTTCAGTAAACATTTGTTCTACATTCTAATTTGTAAAAATACATATTTACTTCATAAGTTAGCGTAACCTAGTAGTTACAGTGCACACTCACCGATTGCCAAGTGCAGAGTGTGTGGTTGCTTACTTCGCTTACACGTCATCAGCTCCTGTTGCATACTGAAGCCGCTATTAAAAGGCTGTGCTACTTTTCTATTTTTTCCCTAGCTGTTCATTTCCCCCCTTTTCTTTCTTTTCCTGAGCCCTTTGCTTTTTGGATTAAAGCTCAATTTCTATCTTTATTCTTGGATCCTCCCTTCTTTCCCGGCTCAGGGGAGAGTTTTCTTTGTGAAAATCATTCACGGAATGAAGGTTGAACACAAAATAGACTCCAGCTACGGGAAGAACAGAGGTGCCGCTTGAAGAAGATGGCTTTGGAACTTTGCTGAGCCCAGGGCCGAAGAAACAGAACTAGAACTGAACTGAGAGCAAAAATCCTCTCGGAGCAAATAACCAAGCTGGTAGGCAGAGCAGCAGCTCCGGCCTGCCATTCGGGGAGTGAGGGCGCCTGAGTCTGCGTGGACTGTTCTGGTCTGGGGACTCCATTTGGAGCTCTGCTAAACCCAGTGGAAACGGTGACAACTTGGATAAAATGTGAAAACGCAAAGACTTTGCTTAATGTTTAAAAGAAAAAATGGGGGGGGGGGGCGGAGAGGGAGAGAGGGAGAGCTTTGGAAGTTTTTTTTAAATAGGTAAAACGTAATTTGTTCTGTATATTTCTGATACAAGTCACCCTATAATTGCCATTTCCACAAGGTGTCTCAATTATGATAGTACACGTGGCTGTTTAAATGCCTGTACCTTTGTCTGATGAAGAAGAAAGCCACCACAGTGTCTACTCCGTGTCATAAAGCCTCCTCTTTAACTAAGGGCTTGGACAGAACTCAGGAAACACTGCCGCTGGAAAAGAGATGTTAAAAGCTACCCTTCAAGCTCTTGGAAAACCTGTTATCAAGTGGTAAGACCTTCAGAAACCCGGAGTGTCCTACCAGGGTCACCTACCTTGGTTTAGCAAAGGCTGATCATCATTGATAACCAAAGACAAAATAGCCCAGGGGCCACCTAACTGCTCATTCGGGATCGCGCGCTTAAGCGAAGAGCCTCGGAGAGAACAGGTATCTGGTTACCTATACCCTCTCCACCTGCTCACTGATCGCATCCCCAAGTCGCGCTGTCAGCCCCGGGCGCGGCCGGCTGTCCCTGTGTGTGAGCGCGCGGAGGAGGGAGAAGCAGCCACGCTGCTCAGAACAGCGTGGAGACTGTGCATAGCGGTGTGCACACGCCGACAACCGTCCACCGACTTGTCCCGGTTCACAGGACACGATGAGAATTAATTAGCACCTTCCTAAATCATTAGCCCCCATTTCTCTCTAATGTGCGCATCTATGCATAACTGACGGGTCTGTAACAAAGGAGACAGGAAGCAGAGAGCTGGGGTCGCAGGCAGATGCAGACGTCCCTGTAAGTGGGTGCCCTGTGAGTGCGTCTCTGTGATGCATTATAACAAATCACTGTGACTCGCTGGCCCTTTTCTTCTGCTCTAAATACAGTGCCGACAAGGCCCCCAGACCCATCTCTCACAGACTTTGAAGATTTAAAATTTTCTCCAAATGCCACATGTCAGTCAAAAAAGAAAATGATTGGCTTTTAAAATTATAATTTAAGGCACATTGACTAGAAGGTATGTTTTCATTAAAATTTAACCCCTTTTTAAGCTCATGTATCTGGGGCTTTCGGGAACACACTGGAAATGTGGGTTTTTAACTCCACGTCCTCAGAAAAGAGCTACAAAATAAAAAGTTCAGATTTATAATGAAACATGTTAATTAATACACAATGTGTCTTTCATATTCTCCTCAGTTAAGTATTGGCTGCTCATTGATTGAAATACACAGAAAATTCAAGAGCTTGTCACTTCCATTTATAGAGGTTTAGAAATTCAATTGAACAGGTAAGCTTTAAGTCTTACGTGTATGGGAATCTTATTTTTTAATGGAATCATTTTATATATACTTAAGGGAATCATTTTCTATAAAGTGTAATTTCTTGTACTATGAAAAATCATTCTTGCATCCTGATAATTCTCCATTAAAACAGAAATTGTTTTAAAAGAGTAGAATATTCAGCAAAGTAACCCCTAAACATAACAGTGTCATACAACAAAACAATTAATCAAAACATTTTATGTTCCTTTTCCTTTATTCCAGCATTGAAGAGGATTATTTCTTGGTGGATACATGTGATAAAAATTTCATAGAACTACTCAAAACAATGGTGTGCGTCTAAAAACTGATACAATTCACAGAAGGACTGTAACTGGGTTAACAGAATTCTGTGCCAGTCCGCTTCTGACGTGCTGTGTACTATGGTTATATAAAAGGTTACCATTGGGAGAAGCTGGGTTCATGGTATAGGATACCTTTCTACTGTTTTTAGAACTTCTTACATGTCTATAATCATTTCCAAATAAACAAAATACTTCTACGCAAGTCTTATAAGTCTGAATTCTAGACATTGTGTTGGAATCCAATAGATTCTCTCTGAAATTCAGATCTTCAACTTCCAGAGAAATGTCTGCAAGGTTCAGAAATGCATCCTTTAATGGGCTCAGATCACAGCACACAAAAGTCCTGAACAAGACCATGCCTCCAACTTTCTCCCACTGCCTGATACTTTCTTTGCCGGAAACTCTACACCTACGCACCTCCCCGGGGCAAAAATACTGTCTCCCACATATCTCATAGAATCAAAACTCAGTGCTTACGAGCCTGTATTGAAATTACTGCTCTGACACGACCTGCATGACCTTCGTCAAAGTGCTCAACTCTCAGGCCCTCAGTTTGCTAATCTGTAAAATGGGATAATAACAGCATCTCGGTCGTTGTGAGGATTAAGTTAAGTGATGGGCCAAGTGCCTGCAGTGTGGTGAACACTGCATCAGGGTCTGTCTTGACCTAGGGCAGTGCCTCGGGCATGCGAGTGCGTGAGAGGTGAGGACAGGCCAGACCACACGCAGCCTCCTCTGTGCTGGCCCCTCCGGCTCCCCGCGCCGCCCCTGCTCTGTGGGGGCTTGAAGCGCAGCGCCAGCTGCTGCACTGACCACAGTCCAACCTTTCCTATAATCTGCCTGCTCTGCTGGGCAGGAGACCCGGAAAGGCAGCAGACAGGAATCCGTCTCTCCATCTCCTGCCCAGTGTCAGCACACGCTAGATGCTCCGTAAATATTTGATAAATTGTACTTTTTACAAAGCTAATAACTGAAAAACAAAATATCAAAACTAACATTTTGAACCATATGACAAGCACTCTGGGGCAGAAAACTTTTCTTTTTGTGACTGTGATATCTCTTTTACGTTTTCAGAAACTGGATTGGTAAAGGTGACCCCAAGGACAGTTGTAAGTTCTGAGTTGGCAACTGCAGGGCCTTTTGCAACTGCCCTCCCCACCAGGAGCAGGGATGCTACAACCACCCTCCCCACCAGGAGCAGGGATGCTACTACCACCCTCCCCACCAGGAGCAGGGATACTTCAACCACCCTCCCCACCAGGAGCAGGGATACTTCAACCACCCTCCCCACCAGGAGCAGGGATACTTCAACCACCCTCCCCACCAGGAGCAGGGATGCTACTACCACCCTCCCCACCAGGAGCAGGGATGCTACTACCACCCTCCCCACCACCCTCCCCACCAGGAGCAGGGATGCTGCAACCACCCTCCCAACCGCCCTCCCCACCAGGAGCAGGGATGCTGCAACCACCCTCCCCACCAGGAGCAGGGATGCTGCACGCAGCGGCTGAGGTCCTCCGTCTGCACCCGCAGATGCCAGGGCTGCTGCGTGCTGCGTGCTGCTGCCCTGGGACTGTCACCGATGCCGCAGCCACAGCCGTGGACTCTGCAGGTCTCTGCACCATCACTCCTGTGCTGCCCCCTCACGTCGCCGGGGGTCTCGCCTCGATCCGGACGTCCTTGGAGGACTGGACTGTCATATTCAAGAAACAGTTGGTTTTCTACCATAAGTTCTTATTGAACTTATACTTCATACAAGTAAATCTAACACCGCAATTCAATAGTTTTACTCCAAAACAAAAACAATAGCACTTTATTCGAAGAAATACTTCATCTCCCTCTCCCTTCAAACATGCCACGTGCAGGCCTCTGTGTGGCTGCTGGTGACAGTGGGATCTTGAATTGCCGTGCACAGTCCCGGTGATGCCATCGACTGGAGCTTTCAGTGGACCAGGCCTTGAGCTCCTCCTGGATCCTGTGGCTTTCAGTGCGCACACCGGCAGGGGGAACCCTGCAGGCCGGTGGCCGCAGCTCCTTCTCCTGCAGCTTCGGGGAGTCTCAGTCAATATTTCTACCCTTATTTTTAAATATCCTGTGGTCTCAGAAATGGCTGGTGATTCAGAAATCGCATCAAGAATCTAAAGATAGCCGAAACCGGTTTGGCTCAGTGGATAGAGCGTCGGCCTGCGGACTGAAGGGTCCCAGGTTCGATTCTGGTCAAGGGCATGTACCTGGGTTGCGGGCATATCCCCAGTGGGAGATGTGCAGGAGGCAGCTGATCGATGTTTCTCTCTCATCGATGTTTCTAACTCTCTATCTCTCTCCCTTCCTCTCTGTAAAAAATCAATAAAATATATTTAAAAAAAAAAAAAGAATCTAAAGATACACTACGGGTTTCTGACTTCAATAAAGGCCGGCGCAATGGCAGGGAAGGAAAGCACCTGCTGGCTTTCGGAGGCCTGGGAGCGAGAGCCTGTCTTCCTGGTGAGCCCTGAGAGGTGTGGCCCCCCCTCCCCCTCCTCCAGCAGCTCCTTCCCCGGTGCCTGAAGGTCAGCCACTGGGCTCCCTAGAGAGAGTGCAGGGGGCCTAGCTTTGAGCTCAGGGCAGCTGTTCTGGGTGGTTTCCGTCCTGGCGAGTTCACCGCGAGGAACATCTGCCCCAGACAGCGGCCTCCCAGCCTCAGGAGCGCCCCCCACAGGCCCGCCTGCCCGGGGACTCCGCAGGACAGTGCTCTGTGGCTGCCCATCTTCTTGGCTCAGCACCTCCCTCTCCAGTAGGAGCACCGCTGTAAGGAGCACCCCATCTCACTTCCCACAGGATCAGTCCTCCAGCACCCACTGCCAGTAACGGCCCGCACCCCGGACAGCCGATCGGACAGTGACATCTTCATCTCCCTGCAAGCTGTCGTCTGCAACACTGGGGATGTGTTTCCCTGAAAGTTAGTTTATTTGGAAATGATTCAGATAACCCTCCCTTCTATCTCCCGAAGTGTGAGGAGAGAGAAGAATTCTGTTACAAGTGACAGTTACTGTGACGTCCTAGCAAAGCAAACACAATAGCCATTGTTACCCTTTTCTCGGTTCTCACACACTTGTTTGTAATTTAGGATCAATATGTGTTCATTTAAAGTTAAGAAAATTAAATTTATTTGTAATATTCTTCTTAGTTAAATTATCTAAATGTAAGCATGTACCACTTTCACAATTAAAAATGTTCTTTATCATCTCTAATAATCTATAATAATAAAAGCATAATATGCTAATTAGATCAGACACCCTCCCAGGTTCCGGGTGCCTGCCGGCGGCCAGAGGGAAGCTGGTGCCGGCAGCCGGGGGAAGGAAGGCCTACTCTTGCATGAATTTCGTGCATCGGGCCTCTACTGTATTTTATAAAATGCTATCAACAAATATATATTTTTTCTTTTAAAATAGAAAACCCCACAAGGAAGTCTCCCTAAAACCTGTGTCAAGTTTTGTTTGCTTTATCGTGTGGTGTTTTATCTGGAAGTGGGGGTGGAGTTGCTTTTGAAGTTTTCCTGACCATCCTGTAGTCTTATTATTAAAGTACAATCTATTCAATTGGCTACTAAAAAGTGTTTTGCTGAATATGTAAAATGAGAAAGGAGCGAGAAAAACATGAACAAAAAATGTCCTCTAAGTTTTCCTACACATAGCCTATAATTTTCCAGTTGGCTTAACCACGCAGCATATTTAAGTAACCAACTAACATATTTATTTAACATTCGGCAGACGGGCCTGATGGGAGCATGCTGGTGTTCAGATGTCCTCACATGACGCAGGCTCTCTGTGCACCAGGATCGCAGCCGCCCTCCAGGTGACGCCGCCCGCCCCGCCATTTCTGCAAGGTTAGAGCAGCTCTCAACCCAAGCATGTCCGCTCGGATCAATGCAAACTCCTGACGTTACAGCGGAAATCAAATCATTCTCTTCAAGCTATTTTTTACCCGCAGCAAAAAAGAAACTATTTTTCATGTTAATAGTAATCTGATGTGGTTGTATAAATCTGATATAAATATGATACTCTGTTTGGAAATGATGCTAATTTAGTTTAAAATGGAGATTACATTTCAACTTGTAAAAGAGCAGGGTGGAATATTAGCATTCATGGCTGTTATATAATTTCCCTTTACACTACACAAGTGTTACTCCAAATCTTTTCTGAGCCTCTTTGTCCAAAGATTTCCCACTCTTCCTATAAGAAACAGGACTGCTCTATTTAACTATAAGTTAAACAGGTGGTACAGACCCTTGAAAAAAGATTAACAACAACATTATAAATGCATTTTTGAAGAAACATTTAAAGTTACAATGTAATAAACTGAACAGAATGTCATAAGAATGTCAAACTGGGCACAGTAAAAATAAATGTTATTCCCAAGGAAAATAAAAAGTCTGCATATTTATATAACATTCAGCAGATGGACGTGATATTAATATATGGTTTTCAGTTGTACTTTTATAGCTACTAGATTTTCTTGCCTAACTTGGCAACCCGAGGCACCATTTGAGTTTTGGATTTGGACAATACTGCAACAGATGTCCAGACCAATAAAATAAATTCCTTAAGGGCTATGCTTAATTTGTGTAATTGATCAATTTTGGTTCCATGGGCCTCAGCTCAGCAGCACGTAACTGCCTTCCACAAAGCTTTACAGTGGGGATTTCATTCCATATGTTCCCGGGTTTATGGACTTTCTCTCTGACAGAGAGAGCAGGGCCTGTGGTGACACCTGTTGGCAGCCAGTGGCGACAAACAACACCGATAGCGTGGATGGTTCTGGGCTGTCTCGGCCTCGGCACCCTTGACATTTCAGCCAGCTCTGGGTGGCGGGCCTCCTGTGCACTGTGCGAGGTGGAGCAGCACCCCTGGCCTCCGCCCACTAGAGGCCAGCAGCACCCTCCCCAGCCCTCAGTTGTGCCAACAAGAATATCTCTAGACAGTGCCAGTGTCCCCAGGGCACAAGAGCCCCGGCGAGAGCGCTGCAATAGAGTGGGTGCTTCCGGAAGAGCCACACAGGAGTGGCTTACAACTTCCCATGTACTTACACCATTTTTTCAGCTTCATTGAGGTATTAGTGGCATATTGTATAAGACTATGCTGCACAGTCTCATGTTGTTTTATGGGACTCCATTGCCTTGGAGCCTCTCCCTCTAATGAGAGTTTTACGGGCGACTCCAGGAGCCTCACCTTCTGCTGACGAGTCGCCATCAGGCTCAGCGGTGGCATCAGCATGCGGATTTTGAAACCCAGCTCTAAACGTTCACCACTTACCTATTAAACTTGCCAGAGTTGCTGTGCTAATTCTCTCCCCCGCATCCTTGACTTAGCATCAGAGGGCCTGCAGCCTGTGACAGAAATTAAAGGAAGGACCAGTGACCTCTCTTGTGATTGTGCTAATAACTACAAGATAATTAGTTCTCAGTTTTCAGAAGACTTTACATGATTAAAAAGAGGGAGCAAGTACATGATCCACAAACTTGATAGAAGATGGCTCATCAGCACCAACACAGTCCTTTTCTAAGTTAGTTCCCGTGGCTGTGAACCGGGATTTAGACCCTGCAGTGTCGTTCACCGCGATGGCACTGCTGAAAAGAGTGATGAGGGGGGATTGTGTCAGCTTGTGGCTCATGTTGCCTATTTTATTAATAAAAGCCTCTGTGACTTTTTCAGGGGCACAGAAAACTCCGACACCATGTGCTGTATGTGCACCACATGCGTACGTGTACAGGCCACGTGGGGGATTTTCCTGTCACACATACTGACTTGCAGGATTCATCCTAATGGCAGAACGAACGCGTGCAAAGAAGCCTCATCTCACAGCGGAGAAGCGCCGTGGCTTCTCAGAGCATTTGGGCCTCCATCAGCTTTCTCCCCTCGCCCACAGCACGCAGATCAGGAGGCGCCATGGAGCCCGGCCCTGCCAAGCCCAGGATGGAGCCAACGCGGGCGGGCATCGTTCTCTCCTCTCCCTTCAGACTGGGCAGGACTGAGATTTCATGACTTTAAAATCAGTTTTGACTTCCAGAGAGAACGATCCCTTGAACACGACACCATCTTCTGGCCAAATGCTCAAGTGCAAGTTCTTAATTAAAGTGTGAAATGCCAGCTTTCTGAGAGTGACTGTTGGCTTAGTCCTTGGTATAGCTTATTCCCATTTGAAGACAGTGCAATAGATAAGATGCAGGCACATCCTGATTCTGATGAGATGAAAAGGCAGCGAGGCTGTTTTAAGACACCCGTGTGCTTCACAGCATAAACAGCGTTTATCTCGCAGAGACTCGTGGAAAGTGGTGTAAACATTTGGCACTTAGCATGTGCTGACGGGAGCCTACAGGGGTGGCTCTGAAAGCTCCCGACCTACTCAGGTAAGCATGAACTGTAAAATGGGTGAATTCTGAGAAGCTTGGAAAAAGTGCAGCAGGAATTAGAGGAGAGATCTGAGGACTGACCTTGTTGGAAAAGATTTATTATAGACAGTGGCTCGAGCCATGATGAAGAATAACGATGTTGATGCTAATGATGCTTAAAACCAGCCAGGCCTGTGCTGGGCTGAGCGGCTCACAGACCTTCATTAATCCTCCCAACCACCCACCTTGCTCTGGGCCTCCCACACTGAGTGGCGGCGAGGACGCAGCTCAGGTTAGCCCACTGCACAGCCCTGCTCTGACCCCCTGTGCTGTCCCTCAATGAGGATTAGGTTCCCACAAAGAACAGCGGGGTTTCTGGGGGGGAGGGGGTGGGGAGATGCAGGTTAGCAGAAGGATGGAGGCCAGGTGTCAGCTGCAGCTCTAGAATCGCCAGAGGGAGGACGGGATGCCGACCTGCCTGGCAGGGAGAGCCGGGGCCTGGCTGGGCGCTGTGTCTGCAGAGGAGGCGCAGACTCTGCCTGATAAGGAGGAGGAGTGGGTGGGACCCAGGAAGAGCTCACACCCTTTGAGCCCCCCCCCCCCCCCCCCCCCCCGCCACACCCCCCCCCCCACACACACACACACCCCACTGCCTCTGAGAATGTTCCTTCTCCCAGGAAAGTCGGGTCATGGCTAGTGGCTCAGAGGCAACCCGAGGAAACAGGGTTTGAAAAGCAGGTGAGTAAGCGACAAACATGTCCAGAAAGTTCACAAGAATATAAGGCTCCACAGAAATTAATATGAGCAGTAGTTACCCACTCCGGTAATCACCCATTCACTCATTTAACAAAATGATTGCGTTAAAGGCAAAGGCTCCTGGGAGACGGTAGGATTTAGTGAAGGTGCAAGTTCCGGAGGCTGTGACTCCACAGCAGAGGGGAGTCCAGGGAAGCAGGGCGCGTGCTGAAGGCTGTGAGGACGCACAGGTGAGAGGAGCCGGCGAGCCAGCAAGAGCCAGGGGGCGGGCGCCAGGCTCCAGAGAGGTTCCCTTCAAAGGCCTGGAAACCCGCAGTCCTGGCCTGTATCAGAGGGCTGGTGAGGCAGGTGAAGGAACTGGGGGGTGGGCCGCCAGGGAGGCCACGGGGAGCAGTGGCCACGGAGGGAGCGTGAGCCACGGGAGGGCCACGCGGCCTCAGCTCCTGCTGCCCACGCGGTGAGGACCCAGAGCTGCCAGGGCTCTGCGGCTCCCAGCGACAAAGATGGGTTTCCCTGGGCATCTCTGGCGCACATGCCGCTGAGATGTTAGAGAAGTTTCCGACACGCGCTGGCCAAACCAAACACGTCTGCGGTCCAGATGGCGCTGCGAGTGCCAGCCGGGCGCGGGGCTGAGCAGCGGGCGGGCGGCGTGTCCAGGCTCCCGGCCAGGCGGCGCGACAGAGGCCTCGGGGCACCGCATCGCCACAGGCCCAACCCGAGGTCCTCCTCTCCCCAGACCCCTCTTCCTGCGCGAAGGCCAGGGCCGCCTGCCGTCCTGAGGCCGCGGCCGCGGGGTCGTCCTGGCCCCGCTGCCGCCCCCGGGGAGCTCGCGTGGCGGCCGGGAGGCGGGGAGATGCCGCCTGCGCCCGGTCCCTGTCGCGCTAGGCGTGGCCTTGGACTCATGTGGTTCTTGTTTCAGCCGCAGCCCAGAAACCTGACCCGGTGGCCCCTGCTCCTGAGAAGAAAGACGGACGCCTGCAGCCGCCTCTGACTCACAGCGCCAGGTTTCCGACCCGCATTTCTTCCAGGCCAACGCCCTGCGCCCCCCGCACGGCCCGGCCTCGCCCGTGGGCGCCAGGCCCAGCTCAGCCCCGCTGTCAGCGCGGCGCCAGCCTCCCGCAGCAGCGCTCCTGGCATCGGGCCCAGCTGGCTCTGGGCGGCGGGCCCTCCTGTGTGCGCTGTGGGGGGTTAGTGGCAGCCCTGGCCCTGCCCGCCACATGCCACGACACCCCGCCTGAGCCGTGGAAACTTCATGATAACTTTCCAGTTAACGGGAACTTTCTAGACCTTCCCCAGCAGGCAGCGGAGAGTTTGCTCGCAGCAGCCGAGGGCAGGGGTTGCCCCCGGAGGAGCCCTTGGGCGTGTGAACCGCACTGGACGCCAGAGCACAGCCTCTAGTTCTCCTGGGCTCCCCGCCTGCTCCCTCCGCAGGGGGCCCGCTGGGCGCCGCCAGGCGCACCCCTCGCTCTGGACCGCGCAGCGGACACTTGGTGACAGGGCGGGCTCTCCTCTAGGCGGCCCGATCCGGAGGGCACAGCCCGTGTGCCACCCCCGCTGCGCCGGAGCCTGGCACAGTGCCTGGCGCCGAGAGGCACTTACCGTTCCAGCAATGAGTGGCCAGGCCTGCAGTCACAGAGCGGCTCATGCTGCGCCTAACGCTGCAAGGCCAGGGCTCCATTCCTCCCAGACTCGGCTCCAGCTCAACCGCCCAGGAGGCAGCTCTGACTCCTACGACTGGTGACCGTCCTCCTCGCCCTGTAAACCCGTCCGGTGTTCACATCCTTTACTCAGCGCACAGCTTTACTACCAGTGAAACCCAAGATCTGGAAGAGCCCCTATCTTCTCCGTTTCTATTGTCACCCTGAACGGTGTGTACAACAGACCATTTTAGATATTTGTAGAACAAATAAATAAATAATTCTTTTTTCATGAAAACAGCTGGAAAGCCCTCCATAACCAAATTGAACCTTGGAAACCAAATTTTGAATTTATGATCTCTGTCTATCCCTGGCCAGTGTGCTCAGTGGTTAGAGCATTGGCCCAAGCACCAAAGGGTGGCAGGTTTCATCCCTGGCCCCGGTCAGGGCACGTGCGGAGACAAACAATCCATGTGTCTCTCACATTGATGTTTCTCTCTCTCTTCCTCTTTCCTTTCTCTTCCCCTTCTTCCCTCCCTCCCACTATCTCTAAAAATCAGTGGAAAAAATATCCTTGGGTGAGGATGAACACACACACACAATAAATATAATAAAATGCTTACTTACTATTCTCTTTCTGTATTTTAAAATTAAATTTCTATTGACTTAAGTTTAATCATCATTTGTACAATAAACAGGTCACTTTACAAATAATACATATAATAACCTTCTAGCCAGCAATTATATAATTCCACAAGCTTGCTGTCTGGTGAAATGAAATCTTTATTAGAAAAAAATAGAGACCAGAAAATGTAAGCATGTCAATTTACCTCCCTGGTTTCCTCAGTCCATAAAATGGGCACATTAGTATCTGCCTGCTGGCAAGGGTGGTCTGGCTCCTGTGGGAGTGGGTTTTGAGACCAGATCCAAACTCGATACAAAGCAGCACCCAGCCTCACGGCAGCTGTGTGCCAGTCTCTCTGCGTGGCTCCTTCGGCCGTGAAATGATGGAGCCCACCTGGGGAGACGCGGGGTGGGGGTGTTTACGGGTCACTGTGAGAAGCAGGTGCTCAGCGTCCGCAGCCCCTCTGTTGGTGCAGAGACACAATGAGACCGTGTCAGTAGAGAAGAGCTCTGGACAAGGACCCGTCCTGGGATGCCCTGCGGTGATTGTAACGACTGGAGAGTTCCATGATCGCAGTATTACTTGACTAATAGCCTTTAAACAAAATTCTTATTCTCAGTCTTGTGGCCACAAAGCCAGCACCGGGTTTTTATGGGCTGAGACTGGAACTGGGCCCGGGACAAGCATAATGCTTCTGAGTGTCTAAACCTGCGATTCCCCCATAGCTCTGAGTGTTTAGGAGGCTTCTTGGGTAAATCTAGTGATTCTGCCTGGAATATCGAAAGCTGCCTGAGTTAGCTGAAACTTTCACTGCACCCGAACCGAGGAAACCGAAGCTGCAGGCTTAGAGTTCCGTCGGACAGAAATACAGCTGCACCTGTGAGGTCAGCGCCCACCCACAGGCGGGGGGGGGGGGGGGGGGCAGCCATGGGGCGCTCCTGCTGGCCCCCCAGGGGAGCCCCAATAGCCCCCATTTAGGAAGTACATCTGCTTCCTCTAGGCTTTCTGAATGAAGTTCAACTACAGCCACAGGTTACATGACATTCTTCTCAAAAGGGAAAAGAATTAGGAGTTATTTTGACTAGTTCAGATCCAAAACAATTTTCAAATGTATATTTCACTCAACAAATACTTACCTTCAGTTGAAATATCAAATAAAGGTTTCAAATTTTCTTCTCACTGTGGCTCTGAAGACCTGGATTTTGTTTGACCTTGAACAACATTTTATTCTGAAAATCCTATCAATAAAGTAGAGATAATGACAGGCTGTGCCCACTGCGCAGGGGAATCCTAAAACTAGATGAATTGCAATCTTGGTGGAAGGTGTTAGCAACATTCTGTATACCTCCTGACCTGTATATGAATGTGTTACTTTAAGGGACAAAATTTCCCACTTATATCATGATTATAGAGTAGAATTTTGCGTGCGCGCACACACACACACACACACACACACACGTGCTCATCCACATACATATGTATATGCATATGTATAGCTTGGCATTTATATGAATGTGTGATTTCAGCAGCAAATCAGCCAAAGGAAAAATTAGCTACAGTTTTTTCCAAGAGAAATAATTTTCTGTTCATGTTCTGTTATTTTCAAAAGACTCTAATGCTGTTATTTCAAAACTAAATGTCCTCAAACAAGGCAAAGACAATTCTTCGTTGAATTATGCTTGCAGATGCCAAATTTTGAATGTTGTGTTAAAGTCCTACAGGAATAATCCAAAAAATTTTAAAGTGTATATGGAAACATTCTTTTAAAATGAATTAAAAATATTCCACCCTTTTAGGATCAAATAACCTTTAAAAGAAGATAAACATTATCCTAAAAAGGAAAAAAAAAAATAGATAGAAAAAGAAGGGCATATTTAAAGAACTCATTGTCACCACTGGCCCCCTTAAAAAATTAAAATCATCCATAAAATTTATTCTGCATTCTTGCTTAACTAAAATTAGGCAGGTATTTTTGCTACAAAATGCTAGGAAGGAGGAGCTATGGTGTAAGTCAGTAGGGGTGTGAAAGCTCTTCCTTTTTCCTTTGCAAAGGTGTCTTGGGCTGTCACATACCTAAGTCCCTGCCTGCATTTTTGGGGACACAAACAAACTATATATTTTTTGCAGATAAATGTTTTCTCTAGATGCATCTATTTTCATAGCTGATTAATTGGCTAAATGCCATAGTATTTTTAAACTAGTTTATTTATATAGTTAAGGCTTGTATTCAATGTAGCACCAGTTAAATTTGGCATCAAAATATGGCCTCCTGTCATAGTAAAAGCCTATGCAACTGATACGGATTGAACACAGCCTAACACACAGGGAAGAGTATATGGGTCAGGGCTGTTTATTTTCTGGTGTGAATGAGAATATTTTGTTAATTTAATAGCATTATCTAACACTAACACCTAATAAAAGTGTTAGATGTGAAATATACCCTTTTTATAGGTATACTATGCATTTTAATATTGTTTAACTTAGTTAAATATTTTTCTACTGATGCAGTATATTTCTATTTACATTTTTAATGAAGAGAGAAAGAGAGATCATATATAAAACATCTGAAGTGTCTTAAAAAGATAAAAAGAGGGAAGAGTTTTCATGAAATAGACATATTCAAAAATTAAAAAAATAGAAAATGTGAAAGGCACCAAACTTGTTAGCTATAAACAGATATAGCTTTTAAGAAATTACCAACTCCCTCTCTTCTTTGTGAAATCCAGTTTAATCATCTTCCTCATTAACTTAGGACAGGGATTTCATGTTTTGTTTACTCCCAGATCCCCATGGTCTAGAACAGCACCTGGCATAGGTGCTCAGTAAATCTTTGTGGAACAAAGAACCAAGGAAGAGCACTTGGGGAGCGGGCTATAAATATGGGGGCTGGGGAGAGAGCAATGGGAACACTGCAGAGGCCCGTGTCACTTGGAGGTTTGCTAAGAAGGAGAGGAAAGAAGGATCAACATCCTATATAATAAAAGCCTAATATGCAAATCGACAGAACGGTGGAACTACCGGTGGCTATGACGTGCACTGACCACCAGGGGGGGCAGGCGCTCAATGCAAGAAGCTAGGCTCACGGCTGGTGAGCACAGCTGTGGTGGCGGGAGCTTCTCCCACCTCCACTGCAGGCGGGTGGTAAGGAACGAGGGGTCTGGGCTGCGAGAGCCCCAGACTGCAAGAGGGATGTCTGACTGCCGGCTTAGGCCTGATCCCCAGCCTAAGGGATGTCTGACTGCCAGCTTAGGCCTGATCGCAGGCAGACAGACATCCCCCGAGGGGTCCTGGACTGTGAGAGGGCTCAGACCAGGCTGAGGGCTCCCGCTACCCTCTCCCCCACAGTGCACGAATCTCTAGTTAATAGATAGAAGGGGCTCTGGGTCACTCTGTGCAGAATCTTGAGGGTAAGGAAATAGAAATTACCCAAAGGAAACTGGTCTCTCCTCTCTCCTTTCCCTGGAGTAAGACACCTCACATTTAGCAGGAAGGACATGGAGTTGAAGAAGTAAGAAGAAATAAGATAAAACCACTGCCAGTGTCTGAGAGGCTCACATCTCTGAATAAGTGAAAGGGTGTCTGCTTACTAGGCACTGGCTCAGCTGAGGTGGCAAACCACAGCTGTCCTCTTTTTAAGTCTATATTATGGAAACTTTAAAAATACACACATTTCAACATGCATGCACTAATCCATCAGGCCACTTCCATAACTATCACTCTATGTCAATGTGGTTCCATATATAGCCTTTGTTTCCCTTACACCAGTTCCCACACTAACCATGGATCATTTCTAAGCAAATCTCAAACATTACATTATTCATCTGTAAGCATTTCAGTGAATATTTCTAAAATATAAGGAAAATTTAGAAAACATAACTATAATACCCATATCATATCAAAAAAGTTTGTAATAATTCCTTAACATCCTCAAATATCTAAATTTTAAAAGCCCCTGATAGATATGCAATGGTGTTTTTAAAAATTTACACTCACATTTGTAAATAGAGATATTCCAACAAAAAGTCTAGATTTCTGACTTCTCTCTTAACAAAAATACCTGGCAATTCTGATACAGTCATGAGTAGTAACACTGAGAAGAAATGGAGTGGCCGCTTCATCTCTTATGCAAGTTTTACACTTTCCAGCTCACCACAGTTCTCACCATGTCCTATTGTCTGTCTCTCACACATCGCACGCATCAACATTCCCTGTCTGGCACAATTGAGTCTGCAATTTTAAATCTAAGCTAACAGAAAATTCGGGTGATTGAAACCCATCCTTTAGCTTTTGAGGTTAATGATTTCATAAGTGGCAACCACAGTCATGATATAGCCTGAAGGATGTAAGTCAGATAGAACAGAAAGTCACCCTAGAAGACAAATGGTCAAATGTGAAGGTCAAACCAAGGGCGAAACAAGAGAAGTTGGCAGACAAGGGAGCCAAGAGGGGGATGGAGGAGTTATGAGGTACAGATGGGTTTGATTAGTTCAAGAACTATTTGGAGAACCAAATTTGTGCTGGGCTCTCTTCTTTGCAATGTGTTCCAAGTTCCAGAGATGGGTAACGTTGCTTTTAAAGGAGTTATGCCAAGTCCAACACTACATAAAGCCTTCCCTCCTTCCCCATTCATTTGTCAGTTCTGAAATGTGAGAATGCAAGCACAGTGGGCTAGATTCAAAGTGTAGTCACTGGGGTGAGGTATTAATGCTCTTAAACTTTAAAATTAAAATCTAAAGTAAGATTTCTTCCAGTTACCTATGTCTACGTTAACTCCTGGATGCTCAGAACTCAATGTAAGAAGATAAAATGGCATATGTTGACAACGAGATGCTGCTCAAAATTAAAAGAGTATAATTTTAAGACTAGCAGAAGAGGAGCATAATTTGCTTGCTAGTAAATTACCCAGTAAATTAAAAACTAAAAAAAACAACAACAATGAGTTGAAGTATTAAATATTTATTTCTCAGAGTATTTCTGTGCACTCTAATATTAGCGGGTATTAATAATTACTGTGCCTTTTCCAAGACCCACCTAGACTGAGAAATTCAATTCTTAGCATCTGGGTACATATACCAGTCGCTGTGCATGCGTAATTCCCATTATGTTCATAGAACCAGAGGAAATGCACCAATGCAAAAACAAAAAACAGAAAACCCAGAAACTCAATAACATGGGAAATCTGGGTCTGTTTCTGTGAAAGTAGGTAAGTTAATTACAGAGATATTTCTCAAAATAAATACTCAGCCAGGACAGAAATGCATTGAGTACATTACACATGGCTTCACAGAAAATAACACAAAGATGGCACTTGTCCATCCCCCTGTGTACGAAAAGCCCCGCGATAGCTTGGGACTCTGTGGGAGCTCGGTCAAGGAGAGAGGTCACTGGTCTGAGAGCCACCATTGCTCCTGCTTTTAATGTGGAGATGCCTTGCCTTGACCTCTTTTCTATTCATTAATTCTAATTCCCCATTAAAGAGTCCACATGAGCACACCAGTCCCTGGGGAAACACAACTGGGAGCCACGCCTACTGGTTGCACATGGAAAAGGCCCAGGGCCCCGTGCAGTGGTGAGTGCAGTGGAGTCAAGAGGCCAGAACTCTAGTGTAACCTCTGCTATTTAACCCATTGGCTGACCTTGATCTAAACCTCAGCATTTATATCTGTAAAGAAACAAGGTGATAACCCCGAACCTACTTCACTAAATCTAAAGGCTTCGGAGAACCATGTGCGTGTGAAGGTAACGGCAGCACACGACCCCTTCAGGGACAGAAGGAACTGAGCACTGTGTCCTGCTTGCCACGGCTTTGACTCCTGAACTAAGGGTGCTCTTGTTTCTGAGCTTTTTCCTACTATAAGAGTAGTGCACATCAATGTATACAAATTACAACAAGATAGGCAGACAGAAGAAGGGATAACATTCATGCTCACCACCCCAAATAACACCCACTAACACTGTACAAATATATCAGTCTACATCAGCGCTTCTTCAGTTGGGTGGGGTGGATTTTGCCATGACATTTGGCTGTTTCTGGAGATATTTTTATTTTTTCACCAAAATTTCAAATGATGTCTGTCTTCGTCAGTGTTTATTCGGGAGGAGGGGGACAAGGCGAGCTACTGACACCTACTGAGAAGAGGCCACTAAACATCCTCCAGTGCGTAAGGTAAGTGTCAACAGTGTCAAGAATGAAACTCTGGTCCCACATACATGCAGATATGTGTACATAGCATCACATATAACATCAATGACAGAATGCCATTCTAAGATGTCTTTCACCAAATTATGCTGGGTGGCAAGGGCATTCCCGCACTCTCACATTTAGCCAATGTTTATACCATGGTAACAGCATACAGGTACAAGTGAAATTTAATACTGAAATTATAAAATGTTTCTTCGCATACTACATTTAATGGAGGCAGCGTTTATGATAATACGACAACATTTATCATTTACTCTCCCAACTTCTTCTATAACTGCAGGAAGTTGGTAGGGTGACAGGGAAGAGGGGGAAAGGGGTGGTTTTGCTCAAGCAGATTTAGGGGTGTCTCTTTGTCATCAGTTCCTACAAAATATATTTCTTGACACTGTGATGGAGTGGCACTGATACTGGGCCGGGCACTGAGAAAACAGCAAACTCCAATTACTCTGGGCACGCTGTTAAAGTGGGAAGAGTCTTGTGGGTAATTTATTTTTTATTTTTTATTTTTGCTTTGTGAATGCTCCCCCATGGCCCGTGTGGTTCAAGGTTCAGGATCTGGAAGAGGGGCCACACACAAATGAAAGAGACGAGATAATTTGTAAATTGGGGGAGCCAGGCGAGAGCCCATCCCAAGAGGATGGACTCCGCTTGTGCTCAGGCCTTGCCACCCTTTTATTGATTTGGGATACACATATAGCCCTTAGGCAGGCAAGTTCCAGTAACAGGCAGACTATCTTATCAGTAAAGATTCACATGACTATCTGGTGGGGAAGTTGCTTCAGCTACCATTGTCTGGACTAACAGTGGGTGCACAGCCCTGACCTTTGCCAGGGCTCAAGGGTCACCAGCATTCCGGGCTCCTTGTCCACACCTCTCTGCTAGAGAAGACAATAAGTGGCTTCCCACAGCTTTTCTCAGGAAAAAGTAGTTATAGAGTTCAAAAAATGAATAGGTTATGTATTTTGAACTCTCTTTAACAAAAGTAAATATTACTTTTACACAGCTAAGAAATCAAACATTTGAATTTCACCAAAATAAATTTAATAATTAAGTTAATAGATATGGAAAGAAGTCAAATAGCAAAGACATTCCACATTTATTTTTTTTAATTTTAAATTTATTTTTATTGATTTCGGAGATGAAGGGAGGAGAAAGAGAGAGAAACATCCATGATGAGAAAGAATCATTGATGGCTGCCTCCTGCATGCCCCCACAGGGGATCGAGCCTGCAACCCAGGCATGTGCCCTGACCAGGAATTGAACCATGACCTCCTGGGTCATGGGTCGACACTCAACCACTGAGCCACACTACATTTCTTTAAAATCTAATAACATTATACAAAAAGATACCAGTGAAATGTTATCATTATTATAATCAAAATCAGGTCTACCATCTTATTTTTAATTTAGCAATATATAGTGCACTTCTAAATATGTCTAGATAACTTTAAACATCTCCTTTAACAGAGCAAAAGCATTTTATTGTATGGGTGTTTAAATTCACTTATCAATCTCCTAATGTAAATTTTTATACTATTTTTAATTTTTATTAAACAATACTATTCTGAACATCTTCATTGTTAAATCCTTAAGTATATCTTGAATTATGTTGTTAAATTCCATGATGACCCCCAAAAGATGTTATTTAAAGGTAAAATTTGAGTTAACCTTTTTTGTTTGTTTGTTTTGTTTTTTTTTTAATTAAATCTTTATTGTTCAGATTATTACATTTGTTCCTCTTTTTTCCCCCTATAACCCCGCTCCTCCCAGTTCCCGCAGCAACCTTCCGCCCTCACTCCCCACCCACTGTCCTCATCCATAGGTGCACGATTTTTATCCAGTCTCTTCCCACATCTCCCACACCCCTTTCCCCCCCAAGAATAGTCAGTCCATTCCCTTTCTATGTCCCTGATTCTATTATAATCAACAGTTGATTCTGTTCATCAGATTATTTATTCACTTGATTCTTAGATTCACTTGTTGATAGATGCGTATTTGTTGTTCATAATTTGTATCTTTACCTTTTTCTTCCTCTTCCTCTTCTTAAAGGATACCTTTCAGCATTTCATATAATACTGGTTTGGTGGTGATGAACTCCTTTAGCTTTTCCTTATCTGTGAAGCTCTTTATCTGACCTTCAATTCTAAATGATAGCTTTGCTGGATAAAGTAATCTTGGTTGTAGGTTCTTGGTATTCATCACTTTGAATATTTCTTGCCACTCCCTTCTGGCCTGCATGGTTTCTGTTGAGAAATCAGCTGACAGTCGTATGGGTACTCCCTTGTAGGTAACTGAGTTTCTTTCTCTTGCTGCTTTTAAGATTCTCTCTTTGTCTTTTGCTCTTGGCATTTTAATTATGATGTGTCTTGGTGTGGTCCTCTTTGGATTCCTTTTGTTTGGGGTTCTCTGTGCTTCCTGGACCTGTAAGTCTATTTCTTTCACCAGGTAGGGGAAGTTTTCTGTCATTATTTCTTCAAATAGATTTTCAATATCTTGCTCTCTCTCATCTTCTGGCACCCCTATAATTCTGATGTTGGTACGCTTGAAGCTGTCCCAGAGGCTCCTTACACTATCTTTGTATTTTCGGATTCTTTTTTCATTTTGCTTTTCCGGTTGGGTGTTTTTTGCTTCTTCACATTTCAATTCTTTGACTTGATTCTTGCGCTCCTTTGGTCTGCTATTGGGTGTCTGTATAATATTCTTTATTTCAGTCAGTGTATGCTTAATTTCTCGTTGGTTCTTTATCACAATATCGAGGGTCTCAGATTTCTTGAGGATCTCACTACATTTATCGGCAGTTTTTAGAAAATTATTGAAAGACCTTAAAAGTGTGGTTTTGAACTCTATATCTTCCATTTCTGACATCTGCGTCCTGTTTCTTTGTCTCCGCATTTTTTATGCTTTCTTGGTGCAACCCCTAGTGGTCTTTATGCGCAGTCTTGTTTTAGTTAAGCCTAGATTGTTGTAGGTAATACTGGCGGGGATTTGACCTCCAGGCCAACTGGCTGTGAGAATCAGCTGTGTCTGCAGTGAAAGAACTTCTGTCCTCTAGGGGGGTGCTAATCTAGCCTTTGCCTGAGGCTATCCGGCAAATGCCTCTGTGCAGGGCTTGGGCAGGGTGGGGCGGGTCGCACGGGATCAACAGGGTGGGCCGGAGCGAGCAGTTATGGCTGCTCTCAGTCCTGTCCCCAGGGGCTCTGCCTCTCTGAGTCCCAGCAACCGCTGCAAACCTCGGAGAGAAAGCTGCCTTCGAGTTCCGACCGAAGCCAAACAGTCCCGCTTCTCCCGTTTGAGTCTGGGTCCCTAAAGACTTGCCCGGATCTGGAGCTCAGAGTCTGCGACTCCCTCCCGATTGAAAACGCCAACCGCGCCCTCAGCCACCAGCCCGCTCCGCGCAATCCGCACCTCAGAATTTGACTTCAGCACTGCGCCTCCTCTGAGTGTCCGTATGCGTTTCTCTTTCCTCGTAGTTGTAGGACTTCCACTCAGCCAGCGTTCCTGTGGTTCTGGGTGATGTCCGTTCCGTCGTTTGGTTGTATTTTTGAAGTGGTTGTTCGAGGCAGCAAACTCCGGCATTAACCTATGCCGCCATCTTGGTTCTCTCGAGTTAACCTTTATAACTTGTTTTTTTGCCTTCTTTAACAGCTTGACTGTATTCATGAAAGGAACGCCCACTCTCATTCCTGGTAAGAATAATTGTTTTCAGTGGCATTTACTCTGTGGGACAGGAGAGATGCCACATCCCGCCCAAAGCTGCTTAAATGAAAATGACTTCAGGTGTTTTTTTGTTGTTGTTGTTGTTTTAAAATATTTTTATTGATTTCAGAGAGGAAGGGAGAGGAAGATAGAAACATCAATGATGAGAGAGAATCATTGATCAGCTGCCTCCTGCATGCCCCCTACTGGGAATTGAACCCGAAACCCGGGCATGTGCCCTTGATCAGAATTGAATCCGGGACCCTTCAGTCCGCAGGCTAATGCTCTATCCACTGAGCAAAACTGGCGAGTGCTGACTTTAGGTTTTGATGCGACCAATTACTGATCATTGGATTATCATTCAGGTGGAAGTTCACAGGGACAGCCCCAGAGCAAATCTGATTCAGCCACGAAGGGAACCCTAATTAGCAGTTTGTCATCCCTTCCAACTAAGTTTGAACCTCAACCAATTGTCTATGTGTCAACTCAATGTACAAATGCACTTAATTTTAGCTGTAGTTCTCACCCCACTCAGCCCGGTCTGCCTGATGGGTTCTCGCAGACACTGAGGAAGACACACATTACTGAAATTTCAGATCCTTTGTTGTTGTTGTTGTCCCTGCTGTCAAAAAAATAAATAAATCAGTCTTTATTTTTCTTTTTTTAAAAAAATATATATTAATTGTTTTTTAGAGAGAGAGGAAGGGAGAGGGAGAAAAGACAGAAACATTGATGGTAGAGAAACATCGATGGGCTGTCTCCTGCAGGCCCCCTACTAGGAATTGAGTCTGCAACCCAGGCACGTGTCCTAACCTGGAATCAAACCAGCAACCTCTTGGTGCATAGGACAACACTTAATCCACTGCCACGCTGCTAGGCCAGTCCTTATTTTTCTTCCAAGACCTGCTCTGCAGAACTGGAAGAGTTTGGCCAACCCAAACCATTGGGGAGGAATTCAGGATAACTTAACTGTATTTTTAAAAGCTTTACACCAGACTCTTTGTGGGCATGGGTGCCATTTAGACAAGTTTTTTTAAATCTTTACTGTTGAAAGTATTACATATGTCCCTTTTTTTCTCCCACTGACCCCTTATAGACCACCCCACCCTCTGCCCCAACCCTCCACCACTCTACTGTCTGTGTGCATGGGTTATGCATACATGTATACAAGTTCTTTGTTGATCTCTTCCCATCCACCCTCCCCACCTTCCCTCTGAGATTCCACAGTCTGTCCCATGCTTCTGTGTCTCTGGGTCTATTCTGTTCATTAGATCCCACATATGAGTGAGATCGTGTGATACTTGTCTTTCTCTTCTTTATCTGACTGGCTTATTTCACTTAGCATGATACTCTCCAGGTCCCTCCACGCTGTCTCAAAAGGTAAGAGATACTTCTTTTTTATTGCTGCATAGTATTCCATGGTGTAAATGTACCACAGCTTTTATCCACTCATCTACTGATGGGCACTTGGGCTGTTTCCAGATCTTAGCTTTTGTAAAATGTACTGCTATGAATATAGGGGTGCATGCATTCTTTCTGATCGGTGTTTCAGGTTTTTAGGATATATTCCTAGAAGTGTGATCACTGGGTCAAATGGCAGCTCCATATTTTTTTTTTTTTTTGCGGGGGGGACACTCTATGCTGTTTTCCATAGTGGCTGCACCAGTATGCATTCCCACTACAGTTTACTAAGGTTCCCTTTTCTACATCCTTGCCAGTACCTGTCATTTGTTGATTTGTTGATGGTAGCCATTTTGACAGATGTGAGGTGATACCTCATTGTTGTTTTATTTTGCATTTCTCTGATGATCAGTGTCTTTGAGCATTTTTTCATAAGTCTCTCTTTAGAGAAGTATCTATTTGGGTTCTTTGCCCACTTTTAATAGGATTATTTGTCTTCCTTTTGTTAAGTTGTATGAGTTCCTTATATATTTTGAATATTAACCCTTTATCAGATGTGTCACTGCCAAATATGTTCTCCGATACAGTGGGCTCCCTTTTCATCTTTTTGATGGTTCCTTTTGCTGTGCAGAAGCTTTTTATTCTGATGTAGTCCCATTTGTTTATTTTCTCCTTAGTGTCCTTTGCCCTAGGAGATGTATCCAAAAGCATATTGCTGTGAAGATGTCTGAGAGTTTGCTGCCTTTGATTTCTTCTAGGATTTTTATGGTTTCACATCTTACATTTAAGACGTCTATCCATTTTGAGTTTATCCTTTTGTATGGTATAAGTCAGTGGTCTAGTTTCTTTTCTTTTTCTTTCTTTCTTTCTTTCCTTTTTTTTTTTTTTTGCATGTATCTGTCCAATTTTCACAGCATCATTTATTGAAGAGACTGTTTTGACTCCATTGTATGCCCTTGCCTCCTTTTTCAAATATTAATTGAGCATAATGGCTTGGGTTGATTTATGGGGTCCCTGTTCTGTTCCATGGGTCTATATGTCTGGCCTTGTGCCAGTACCAGGGTGTTTTGATTATGTTGGATTTGTAGTATAAGTTGATATCTGGTATTGGGATTTCTCCAACTTTGTTCTTTCTCAATATTGCCACAGCTATGCGGGATGTTTTTTGTTTCCATATAAAGTTTTGGAGTATTTGTTCTAAATCTGTGAAATATGCCATTAGTAATTTAATAATGATTGCATTGAATCTATAGATTACTTTCAGTAGTATGGACATTTAATTATGTTAATTCTACCAATTCATGAACACGGTATATTCTTTCACTTGTTTATATCTTCTTCTATCTCTTTTTTCAATGTCCTGTAGCTTTCTGAGTATAAGTCTTTTACCTCCTTGTCTAAGTTTATTCCTAGGTATTTTAATTTTTTTGTTGCAGTGGTAAATGGGATTGTTTGTTTACTTTCTCTTTTTGAGAATTCATTATTGGTGTATAAAAATCACATTGATTTCTGCTGTTAATTTTATATCCTGCTACATTGCTGAATTCCTTTATTAAATCTAGTCATTTTTTGAAGGAATCTTTAGAATTTTCTATGTATACTATCATGTCACCTGCAAATAATGACAGTTTTACTTCCTCCTTTTCAGTTTGGATGTATTTTATGTTTTCTTCTTGTCTGATTGCTGTGGGTAGGCCTTCCAGTACTGTGTTGAATAAGAGTGGTGAAAATAGACCTTCCTGTATTATCCCTGCTTTTGTGAGAAATGGTTTTAGTTTTTGCCCAGAAGTATAATGTTGGCTATGCGTTTGTCATATATGACCTTTATTATGTTGAAGTATTATCTTTCTACTAGAGGCCCGGTGCACAGAAATTTGTGCACTTGGGGGGTCCCTCAGCCTGGCCTGCACCCTGTTGCCATCTGGGACCCCTCAGGGGATGTCCACCTGCTGGCTTAGGCCCACTCCCCAGGGGATCGGGCCTAAGCTGGCAGTCAGACATCCCTCTGGCAGCCCGAGAGTCCTAGGGGGATGTCCAACTGTGGCTTAGGCCTGCTCCCCTGCAGCCACCTCTGTGGAAGTGGAGGTGTGGGACCAGGCCCGCGCTGCCATCTTTGTGGATGTGGGGGGTGTAGGGACTACCATGGCTGGCCTGGTGGCGCAGGCTCACTGGCCCTGCCCCCCTCCCACTGGTCATTCCGGCAGGTCGTTCTGGAAGGTTGTTCTTCCATCCAGTCTAATTAGCATATTAGCTCTTTATTATATAGGATTATATAGGATTCACACTTTGCTGAGAGTTTTTATTTTAAAGGGTATCGGATTTCGTCGAATGCTTTTACTGCATCTATTGATATGATCATGTGATTTTTGTCTTTTAATTTGTTTATGTGATGTATCACATTTATTGATTTGGGAATATTGTACCAGCCTTGCATCCCTGGAATAAATCCCACTTGGTCATGGAGCATGGTCTTTTTAATATATTGCTGGATTTGATTTGCTAATATTTTGTTGAGGAATTTAGCATCTGCATTCATCAGGGATATTGGCCTCTAATTCTCTTTATTTGCAGTGTCGTTATCTGGTTTTGGAATTAGGATAATACTGGCCTCATAAAAAGAGCTTGAAAGAGTTCCCTCCTCTTGGATTTTTTGGAATAGTGTGAAGAGGATAGATGTTAGTTCTTTTTTGAATGTTCAGTAAAATTCCCCTGTGAAGCTGTCTAGACCAGGGCTTTTGTTTGATGGGATTTTTTTTAATTCAATTTCCTCAATTATTATTGACCTATTAAGGTTTTCTGATTCTTCCTGATTCAGTTTTGGAAAATTATATTTCTCTAGGAATTTTTACATTTCATCCACATTGTCCAGCTTGTTGGCACATAGTTGCTCATAGTACTTTCTAACAACCCTTTGTATTTCTGTGATGTCACTTGTATTTCACTGCTTTCTTTTCTGATTTTAATTATGTAGGTCCTCTCTCTTTGTTTCTTGATGCGTCTGGCTAATGGTTGATCAATTTGTTTACCTTTTCAAAGTACCAGCTCTTGGTTTCATTGATTTTTGTATTTTTTTTTTTTTTTTTTAGTCTCTATGTCATTTATTTCCACTCTAATCTTTATTATTTCCTTCCTTCTACTTACTCTTGGCTTTTCTTGTTCTCTTTTTCATTCTTTAGGTTGTAGGGTTAAATAGTTTATCATTAATTTTTCTTATTTTTTGAGGTATGCCTGTAATGCTATGAAGTTCCCTCTCAGGACTCATTTTGCTGTGTCCCAGAGATTTTGGATGGTTTTATGTTGGTTTTTATTTGTTTCCAGAAAGCTTTTCATTTCTTTCTTGATCTCATTGATAACCCATTCACTATTTAATAACATGCTATTTAGCTTCCATATGTTTGAATGTTTTTGAGTGTTTTTACTGTAGTTGATTTCCAGTAATTTAATTCCATTATGATCTGAAAAGATGCTTGATACAATTTCAATCTTCTTGAACTTGTAGAGACTTGTTTTGTGTCCTAACATGTGATCTATCTTTGAGAATGTCCCATGTGCACTTGAGAGGAATGTATGTTCTGCAGCTTTTGGGTGAAATGTTCTATAAATGTTCATTAAATCCATCTGATTCAGTGTGTCATTTAGAGTCACTGTTTCCTTATTAATTTTGTCTGGAATATCTATCCAGTGAAGTCAGCAGGGTATATTGCTGTTAATCTCTCCCTTAACGTCCTTTAGAAGTTTTTTTGAATATATTTAGGTGCTTCTATATTGGGTGCATATGTGTTTACCATGGTTATATCTTCTTGTTGGATCAATCCCTTTAGTAAGTGTTATGTAGTGACCTTTACTGTCTCTTGTGATGGTCTTCATTTTTAAGTCTATTTTGTCAAATATGAGTATTGCTACCCCAGCTTTTTTTAGTTTCATTTGCATGGGAAATTTTTTTCCATCCCTTCACTCTCATCCTGTGTGAGTCTTTTGTTCTGAGGCGGGTCTTTTGTAGACAGTATATACTTGGGTCATGTTTTCATATGCATTAGCTACCCTGTGTCTTTTGTTTGGAGCATTTAATCTATTTACATTTAAGGCTTTATTGATAGGTACTTATTTATTGACATTTAATTCTTGTATGCTCATGTTTCTCTCTCTTTCTCTATTTCTTCTTCCTATTACAGCAGTCCCTTTAGCATTTCTTGCAGTGCTAGTTTGGTGGTGACAACCTCTTTAGCCTTCTTTTTGCCTGGGAAGCTCTTTATTTCACCATCTATTTTGATTGATATTCTTGCTGGATGTAGTAATCTTGGTTTCAGATCTTTGTTTTTCATTACCTTGAGTACTACATGCAATTCACTTCTGGCCTGTAGTGTTTCTGATTAGAAACCAGCTGCCAGCCTTATAGGAGCTCCTTTGTAGGTAACAAATTGCTTTTCTCTTCCTGCCTTTAAGTTCCTCTCTTTGTCTGTAAATTTTATCAGTTTGATTATGATGTGTCTGGTCATGGGCCTGTTTGCAGTCTTCTTGCTTGGGACTCTCTGTGCCTCCTTAACTTGTGTGACTGTTTTTCACCAGGTTAGGGAACTTTTCTGCCATTATTTCTTCAATCATGTTCTCTATTCCTTGCTCATTTTCTTCCCCTTCTGGCACTGCTATAATGTGAATTGTTATGTTTCATGTTGTCCCACAACCCCTTAAGCTGTCTTCCTTTGTTTATTTTTTCTTTTTGTTTCTCTGATTGTGTGAATTTTTTCTACTCTGTCTTCTAATTCACTGATCTAATCTTTAACTTCTCTTAATAAACTGTGTATTCCTTCCAATGTGTTCTTTATTACTGTTATGTCATTCTTCATAGTTATTATATCTTTTCTCATGCTGTTGAGCATCTTTGCTATTATTATTATGAACTCTATGTCTGATAAATTTCTTATCTTCATTTCATTTAGCTCTTCTTCTAGGGAGTTCTCTTGATCTTTCCTTTGGGGGTTGTTTTTGTCTCCCTATTTGGCTGCCTGTTTGTGTTTGTGTCTAGGTATGTATTAGGTAGATCCACTATGCCTCCCAATCTCTAGTGCAGGATAGTGTTATACGCTGTTTTTGAATGGCCCTAAGTACCCCATTTAGAGCTATCTGCAACCCACAGCTTTTGGCTCCCTCTGCTGGGGCTGGGTGCCTTCGGAAAGGAACAAGACATGTACCAAGGTCTGCTTTTCCTAGCTCCAGGCCCCAAATTAGAACAGGCAAAGACTCAAAGCCTCCAGAGTCCTGCCTCTGCCTGCAGTCTCCAAAATGTTTTTAATCATGTGTCAAGGGTTCCCCAAATGTGAAGAGGGTCCCATGCATGTGAACCCTGAGGCCATGCTACTGCAGTACCCATCTCTAGCCATGTGGGGCCAGTTTTTGCTACAAACTGGAATTGGCTAGGTGGGGCCTCTAGCCTATAATACCTGCTGCCAAGTGTGAATTTATTCTTTCCCACCTCGCTAGCAATTTTTACTTTTCCAGCTTGGCACATAGAATCTTGCAAGTCTCCCTGGAAGGTGACTCATATTTAAATATGAATGGGGCAGCTGGCTTCTGTTATCTTAAAGGGTTACATTATGTCATTGCACATTTTCAACTGCGGCAAAAACAAACTGTGCTCTTTCCACGCAGTGTTTCCAGTAATATATATTTATACAGGATCACAGGGACTTGTAAAGTGTCTGAAATTTTTCCAGCTTTAAAAATTAAGACCAATGTACTGTTTCTTAATAATTCAGCAACAACCAAAAAGATCCCTTTGTTACTTGTCATGCTGTTTGGGACTTATTTCTTTAAAAATGCTGATGAGTTAGAGGATGACAATGACAGTGACAACAAGAAGAATGACAACAAATGGTAGCTTATGCTGACATTTACCATACACCAGGTGCTGAAATCCAAAGAGAGAGAGAGACTCTTATTGTTCCCATCCTTCCTATGAGGACTCACGGGCTTAATGGGGGAAAAGTCAGAAGCTTAGATAATGGCAGAATCAGGGTTTGAAAGTAGCCAGTTTTTCCTGGCTGGTGTTGGTCAGTGGTTGGAGCATCGGCCCAAACATGGAAATGGCTCAGGTTGATTCCCGATCAAGGGCATGTACCTGGGTTGCAGGTTCAAACCCTGGCCCTAATCTGGGCCTGGGGGAGGCAACCAAGATTGATGTGTGTCTTTCACATCCATGTTTCTCTCTCTCTCTCTTTCTCTCTTTCTCTCTATCTCTTTCTCCTTTTCCTCCCCCCTCTCTCCCTCCCACTCTCTCTAAAAATCTAGGGGAAAAATATCCTTGGTTGAAGATTAACACACACACACACACACACACACACACACACACACACACACACACACGGAGGAAAGAAATAAAGTGGCCAGTTTTAATTTTAAAGCTTGTACAGTACTCTTTTTTCTTTTTTTTTTTAATTTCAGAGAGGAAGGAAGATGGAGAGAGAGAGAGAAACATCAATGATGAGAGAGAATCACTGATGGGCTGCCTCTTACACACCCCCTACTGGGGATCAAGCATGCAACCCAGGCATGTGCCCTTGACGGGAATCAAACCTAGGACCCTTCAGTCCGCAGGCTGATTGCTCTATCCACTGAGCCAAACCAGCTAGGACTTGTACAGTACTCTTAACAATATGGTATATATTCACAGCTGTGGCAAGCACTGGGATTAGAATAGTGACTGGCACAGAGCAAGAAGTTAGTATACTAGTAAGTTAAGTACAGTAGTGGCAGAAATAGTATTAATAATTGTAGGTACAGGACCAATAGTATCAGCAGTAATAGTGTTTCAAAGTTGATATGCTACTTGGCACTTTCCCTGGAAAGGACATACTTCATCATCAAAGACAGAACCACAAATTCTTTAGATACTGAGTAACAGGAAAGTTACAAAGCAGCAAAGGATTATGCTAAACATTTATGTGCATCATGTAATGTAATCTTCATAGGCACCTTTCCAGGTAAGTCCGATTCTCCTCAGTGACAGGTGAGGATGGAGATTCAGAGAGCACCTGCCCTGGCTCACACAGCTGGCACAGGATACCGACCTTAAGTTGTTATTTACTTAATGGCCTGTGCCTTCCACTGGACTGAAAACACTATGAGGCCTGAGCCCACATGAATTCTGTCCACTACTGTGTTCCCAGCCCGCACACAGTGTGTAACCAGCAACAGGGAATTTTGGAATGTATGAAAAAATGAATGACTACATGAAGGAATAAATCCAGAGACTAACGTCTTAATCAAAGGGTGTCTCTTAATTGTGAGATGGATAATATCTTCCTATAACACATCACTGCAAAATTAGAAATGGGCTGAGACATTTAATAATGATATAGTAATACTACTAATAATAACACGTGCTATTTATTGAGTGCATTGTTTCTGTGCTAAAGGCCTAATAGAAGTAGCTCTAATACTTCCATAAATCCACAGGTACATATTATTATCTCTACGAGAAGCCTGGTGCTCAAATTCATGCATGGTTGGGGTCCCTTGGGGTGGCTTACAGAGATCAGGCCCCAGCTTGTGCCCCCAGCCTTGCAGCCCCACAGCCCCACCTGACACCCTGCCTTGGCTTGGCGCCGCCCCCTCACCTGCTCCACCATCGCACCACAGTACCGCTCTCATCAGGGCCCATTGGGGCCGGCAGCGCCTCCGCTGCCAGCTCCGCAGTGTTGACACCCACCATGTTCTGTGCTGCCCTCTGGTTGTCAGCACATGACATAGTGAGTGGTCAAACGACCACCCGAGGTAGTGGTCGGCAAACTCATTAGTCAACAGAGCCAAATATCAACAGTACAACGATTGAAATTTCTTTTGAGAGCCAAATTTTTTAAACTTAAACTATATAGGTAGGTACATTGTTATTAACTTAATTAGGGCACTCCTAAGGCTTAGGAAGAGCCACACTCAAGGGGTTAAAGAGCCGCATGTGGCTCGTGAGCCGCAGTTTGCCGACCACGGACCCAAGGGGACAATTTGCATATTAGGCTTTTATTAGATAGGATTTTACAGATATACTATGTCACCCAGTTATGCAGGACTTAAATGCAGTCATTTGTTCTGAAGCTAAAGCCTTTTCCACTTCAGGACACCAACTCTGAAATAATAACAAAAGCAGGTACACACTTAGTTTATTCTCAAAGAGACACATGAGATTCACGCCAACCAAGCCCCAGGAGTTTAAGAAGCTCCAGGAATCTGTGGCCAAGAAGAACCGACTATATTTCAGCATCCATGATGCCTGATGACTCCAGTGCCCGTGTGTGTGCTTGGGGTTGCCCTGCCTGCTCCCCGCCGTGTATTCCCCAGTGTTGAAGGGATAGTCTGAGTCCTGTGCCTTCTGCTGCTTATTTCCTCAGGAAGCAGTTGCACAGGTTTGCATTTGACCTTGGAGCATGAACAGTGACTGTACTCCAACACCGACATTCCGGTTTTTGTTTTGTTTTGCCTGGTCATTCAATATTTAGACGTTCAGTTTTAAGTTACTGTATCCTCATGCCTCTGGAAAATGCTCGGCCAGGACAGGGATTTGTGCATAAATATCAGTCAAGTCCTGCACAGCCTCCCCGCTTCTCTGCCACTGTCTAATCCTGAAGGGCCGATAAGGCCACCTGATGAGTCAAGACCAGGCTCAGTCCATCCTTGACTCGTTCATCCGTTCATTTGCTCAGCAAACACTACGCATCACAAATGGTCACTTTTGTAACGGGCACCAAGGAGGCACCAAACAAAATGAATTGCAGAGCCTGTGATTGCTGGCTTTCCTCACCTTTTGTGCAGATGGCCAGAATAACAACCCCCAAAGTTGTCTGCATTCACACTCTCAGACCCCCTGGCAAAAAGGGCGTCGGGTATATTAAGGACCTTGAGAGGGGACTTAGTCTGGATTATCTCGGTGGGCCCAGCCTAGTCACATGACTCCTTAGCAGATCCTCTTCTTGCAGAGGTGACGGCAGAGGCATGTGTGGCTGTGGATGACACCAGGAGGCAACATGGTTGGCTTCCACAAGGAGGAAAGGCCACGGACCAAGAAACGTGGGTGCCCCCCGGAAGCTGGAAAGACAAGAACACAAGTGACCCGCTCCAGCCTCCAGAAAGGAGCGCAACCCCAATCCCTTTCTGATCTTAGCGGAGTGAGGCCTAAAGGTGCAAGATAATAAGTTCATATTGTTTGTTTGTGCTGGTTTGTTACAACGGCAATGGGAGACCAATCACACTAAAACCAAAAATGAGACCGTACTCCCAGGTTACCCAATAGTAGGAAAACTGATTTTTTATAAGTATTTCAAGGATAAATTACAACTTTTATGCCTAAAACTTGGAAAGTACAAGAATGTAATGAGTAATAAAACAAATATTAGTACTGGATACACTTGGTACCAGCTGCAAAAATACCTATTGCTCGTATCACATTGCAAATCTTCCAAAATCAATATGCAACGTTAGTTGTTAAAGTGAGCTCCCCGCCAGCCAGGGCAGATGGCGCTCCCGTGGCCGCTCAGCGGACCCCAGCTGCTCACCCAAAGCTGCAGCCACCACTTGGTTTTCATTTCTTAACTTCAGGTATTTTTATTGGTTACATTTACCAATTTAAAAAATGTTTTCCATCCTGATTATTTAATCCAACGGGAAGGGAATGAAAGAAAAGATTGGAGTTGTGCCGAAGAAGAAAAAAATTAACTTTCTTGCAGTGGAGGATTTTGTTATAATGAAACATCTTTCCCATGAAGTAGATGCTAATACAACACAACAGAATGCTAATTAAGTGTTTTCATAATATTTTCCTAAAGATTACTTGAATTTTAAAAATTGCCTTCTATGTCACCCCCAAATGATGTTTAAAAAGATAACCACTTCTGAACGGGGTTGCTTTTCCTTGCACTTCTGGTTAATGCACATATGCTCTTGTGAAGTTATCTTTAGTCACCGAGACTTCCCTCAAGAAAGAATCATGCACAGCTGAAAGGAACCATTTGTGTGACTTAAAGAAGAGTTTACAGCGTCCCAGAGCGTCCCGAGGTAACATGCACATGGCAGGGCCACATTTGAGCTTAACAGCTGGGGAAAGAGTTGTGCTTAATATTTCACAAGCGATATGCTTACTTTATGTGCATTTAACAAATCTGAGCTTCTAATCCTCTCTAATCACTTCACAGTGAACATGGAGTGCATGGCATGTTGGACCTTGGGGGGTGAGGATGTGAAAGTGTAGGAAGTTGCCCTGGCGGCAGGCCACTGGGCCGCTGGGGGCAGGTGTGTGCTGTCGCATGGGCCTCTGGTGAACTGGAAGCTTTTCAGTAAAAGAGACTTACTTAACTAGTTATTTCAAACCTGCTTTTAAAGATATCACTTACTTGTGGAAAAGATTCCACATTTGCTTCTAAATTGTTTCTTTGGGTGATTCTTTGCCTGCAAAAATGTTGGGTAAAGGTGAACATTCTGTCGCCTTAATTTAAAATGACATATTTAAATGCTATATTTAAAATTATAAAAATATATTTAAATTTAATTAAATTATATAACAAATTTAAAATTCTACAAAAATTGTTTTACATGTTAAATTATATATCTACTAGAGGCCCGATGCATGAAATTCATGCATGGGGGAGGGGAGGAAATGTCCCTCATCCCAGCCTGCACCCTCTCCAATCTGGGACCCCTCAGGGGATGTCCAACTGCCAGTTTAGGCCCGATCCCTGTGGAACTGGGCCTAAAACAGCAGTCAGACATCCCTCTCACAATCCGGGACTGCTGGTTCCCAACTGCTCACCTGCCTGCCTGCCTGACTACCCCTAACTGCTTCTGCCTGCCAGCCTGATCACCCCCTAACCACTCCCCTGCCAGCCTGATCAATGCCTAACTGCTCCCCTGCCAGCCCAATCACCCCAGCTGCCCTCCCCTGCCAGCCTGGTCACCCCTAACTATCCTCCCTTGCCAGACTGGTCACCCCTAACTGTCCTCCCCTGCTGGACTGATTGCCCACAACTGCCCTCCCTTGCCAGCCATCTTGTGGCTGTAGGCGCCACCATCTTTGAGGGCGGGGCAGTCAATTAGCATATTCCCTCCTTATTGGCTGTAGGCACCACCATCTTTGAGGGCGGGGCAGTCAATTAGCATATTCCCTCCTTATTGGCTGTAGGCGCCACCATCTTTGAGTGCGGGGCAGTCAATTAGCATATTCCCTCCTTATTGGCTGTGGGTGCCACCATCTTTGTGACAGTGTGAGGGTCAATTAGCATATTCCCTCTTTATTAGATAGGATATGTAAAATAATTAATGTATTTCTATATTACATATTTATAATACACCACATTGAACATCTCTTAGAGAATTTCAGTTTGTTTTGTTCATGTGTGTGTTCCATGATCTTTTCCAGTCTGCTAGTGTGTACCTGGCAGTGCTGCCTGAGCTACAGCCAAACACGAGCAGGTGTCTCCGTATCTTCCTACCTGCCGCCCCCTCCCCTAACCCCCTCCTCCACCTTCCTCCCCTCCACCAAGCTTCAGTTTGACCTACTGAAAGCATTTTAATTTGCATCCAAAAGGCACCTTTGGTTGCACAAACTATTTTTAGTGCCTGCAGTTTATATCGCAGGGTAGACACCACTGCATCGTCATCAGGAACACAAGCACCATCGAGGCCACTGTGGCTTCATTCCTGCATGTCAGGAGCTGTGGCATGGGGTGCACAGGAGGAACGGGGCAGCCCTGCCTCTCCCCACTGTGCAGGGCCACTCTCCAGGGACACCAGGCCATTCTGCCAAGTCCCTGTCCAGAATTCAGGCTAATGAGTCACAGACACAAGCATAAGGAGCTGTGGCACTCTTGGCATGAACCCGGAGGGTAAGGGCTTGTCATTCTAAGTGTTCCTGGGTAATGCCATAAAGTAACAACATCACACGTTAAAAACTCCGGCACCTGGATGCTTAGGCAGCTATTTTATTTTAACCCAGCATCTGCCAACATTTGTAATAATATCCTCCCTTTGCCAAGATTTCTATACCTTTTTCCACATAAACATTTAAAAAAGAGAGAATACCTTAAAAAAGTTACCATGCCAATTTTGTTCATTTCTATAAGACTTTTAACAGCACTGCGACCACACGTTCACCATCACCCATCCACAGTGTAGCTTTGCAGCTAATGTGAAATATATACAGAAGTGAAATACAGAAGGCAAAAGTCAACACAAAAGCACATCTCTGGTTGCCCCCAAATACATTTTAAGACACTGAGTGAATATCTAATTGTTAAAACCAACACAAAAGACGGCAGCCTTTCTCTCCATGTTCCCAACAGGATAGTGTCGTCAAACAGTTTATAAACACAGTCCAGAAATTAAAATGAAGAGCTACCCCAGGTCAGAAATGAGCCCACTCTTTATAATGACAGAAAAAAACTCTGCGTCCCCAGTGGCGATGAAGACGAGAGGGCTTCTCAAAATGTGCAGAAGAGCGACAAAAATAAACAGCTTCGGCAGCGCGGCGCGGTTCCGCTCCCTTGTGAGGGAAACACGGAAGGAGCCTCCGCAAGCTCCCAAAGCATGTGCATTGTATTCTAAGTAGAAGGTGGCTTTTCTGCAGGAAATAACGAGCTCGCATAAAGATGGCACAGGAAGCTACAAGAATATCGAAGTGACGCCGGGTGAAGAGGTCAGACATTTACCAAAGATGGAATTAAAGCCGGCGCGTCAACTGGGGAGGAAACCATCTGGGCGCCTCCCCTCCGAGCGAGGCCTGCGCTTCCCGGGCCGGACCTTCTGCACAGCTGATGGGCGGCCCAGCAGCCCCGCTCGCACTCCTCCAAACCATCCCGTAGGGGGGCCTTGCTCCTGAGCTGAGTGCAATAGCAAGCCTGCCTCGGGTGCATGACATACATGGGAAAGTGCAAGTCCTTTTTAAAACGCCGCTAGAATATTTTACTGTGTGCGGACACACACTCCTGTTCCTCCTCCGTGTTATTCTATTGCGCCGTTTATATTCACTGGCAGAGCGAGCTCTCCAGGGAAGCCGGGACGGAATGCAATTTCTCGTAATAACAGCTCACAACACTGAATACGATCCACTTATCCCCACAATTTCCAGCCATTTTGGACTCCTTTCTGAATTAACCTTTCAGATCAAAAGGAGCAGTTCTGCACACTAGAGACTCCGGCACAATTTCATGCATAATTTATTCACTCCGCTCAGCATTCCGCACGCAGTCCTTGACTTTGTCAAGGTGGCTGCTGTTGGCAGCTTCTCTGCAGCGAGCAGGAGGAGTGAGACCCACCCCGCACCCTCCCCGCGGCCTGGTGGGGGGGGTGGGGTGGGGGGGGCCGGGGCCTGGGGGGCGCATCTCCGGCAGCCGCAGCACCGGCACACGGCACACGGGTCTCTCAAAGGCGTTTGTGAAAAGTCCCCGAAACGGAAAGAAGCTTGAATTCCATTTCACCAACCAAAGTCTGGGCGCTCGTCACCCCCTGACAGCTCCGCGTTCACGGGAAGCAGCAGCCGCTGCCGGGTTCAGCATGGGAGACCGACTCCCCGGGGAAAGCCCGGCGCCCCGCCTGGCCCACCCCTCGGGCGCACAGACATCCCCTCTGGCCCGCTGCCCCGCTGCCCGCGAGGGCGGAGTGAACACACGCACCCGACCGGCTTCCTGCCTTCCAGGTGCGCCGCAGCTCAAGCGGGGCCACCCGCCAGTCCCAAAGCCGTCCCCCGACGCCAGGCCCAGCTCCGGCTGCAGCCTCAGGCAGCTGCTCCCAGCCTCACGTTGCACGTGGCTGTGCTCGCCCCAGAGCCGGGCTCCCGCCCGTGATGAGGAAATTATACTGGACGTGCATCCCCCTGCCTTCACTGAGCGCACGCTCAGTTAAACCCGTGGACCCGCCGTCCACGCACGGGCGGCCGCGCTTGCTGTCCAGGAGGCTGCGGACCTCCTTGTGCCACACCACTCCCTTGCGGCCTCGCTTTGTTTGAAAGGCAAGTCGTGAACCTTAATAGTTAAATTTTAAAACCGAAATGGATACCAGTTTCCCTAAACTCACCAGGCAAAGTGAGTCCTCACCCTGAGCATGGGCCCTGGACAGCATCACCTGCAGCGCAGCTCACCTTCCGCCTCTGGTGTCCGACTGTGGGGGCAGGACTGTAACGAGGCGCCTGGGAAAGACCACAAGCTGGGGACTGACCAGGGGACCCTGGGGAAGGGCTGTGCAGCATACCTTTCCCGGCTGCACCTACAGTCTGGTGAGAAGAAGCCCGCAGCACATAAAGTGGTGCCTCGCCAGCACAGGCCTTGCATTATAGTTACACTAAAGGCCTGGTGCACGAAATTCGTGCATGGGGGGGGGGGGGAGTCCCTCAGGCTGGCCTGCGCCCTCTCACAGTCCTGGAGCCCTGGGGTATGTCTGACTGATGGCTTTGGGAGCAGGCCTAAGCCAGAGGCTCCCATCACCACTGCTCACTCACCAGCTGTAAGCCCAGCTTCTGGCTGAGCAAGGACGCTCCCACAGTGAGAGCGCACTGATCACCAAGGGGCAGCTCCTGCATTGAGCGTCTGCCTCCTGGTGGCCAATGCACATCATAGCCACCAGTCCTTCTGCTGTTCCAGCGATTTGCATGTTAGCCTTTTATTATATAGGCTTCCCCTTGGAATTCAGTGCCAGGCCGGGAAACGCAGGCCGGTGCCACCGCCTCTCTGTGTCTGGGCCACGTCTGGGCTAAGCCAGGAGGACTAAACACAGGGGGCCTCCAGGCAACCAGTTTCCCTTTAGGGCCTTTTCTTCCCGAGACATCGAGTCACAACCTAAGGATGGCAGCACATTCAGTAGTGCCCTTGGCTGGACTCCACTTCCCCGCCCCCGTCACCCCAGCGGGCGCTGGTCGGAGGTGGGGGACCAGCCTGAGGCTCTGGGACAGGCGGGCTCCCCATGGGAGGCGGCGGTCGCGGTCCTGGCCGTCCCCGCTTAGCACCCAGTGCCACCACCATGCCCTGAGCACCAGCCTCAGTTCAGACCCGGGAGCAGGGCCTCTGCTCCGAGAAACCCAGGCTCAGGCGTCTGGGTTCTGCTCACCAGAAGCCCACGGCCTCTCAGGGCATTGCTCCATCCTGCCCCGTCCCCTGGGCATGGCGCCCTGCTGCGTGTCACTTACAGGACAGCCCTGGGGCCTCCCAACTCAGAAGGCTTTTCCTCAGTGATCCCCACACACCTGCCCCTGCCCCCAGGCTCCTCAGCCCAGCGCCTCAGACCCTCCCAGAGCCTCTGAGAAACACCCAGGTCCTCGGTCCTTGTAGACCGGCTGCCCCGTCCATGGGGAAGGTCAGGCCCCTTGGCCCACACACCCCTCAGCACACTCCACTCACATCATTCAGCTCCTGGCTCCCAGGCCACACTCCGCCTTCGTCTGGCTTCTTCTAGAAACAGAGCTGACTCCAGGACTTGAGTGCAGGTGGCTTATATGGGAAGTGGTCACAGGCAGCAGGAGTGCAAAGTGGGGGCACTGAGGAAGGGCAGAGGGACAGTGAATAAACCTGCAGTGTGGCTGGCTGCCGGAGGCAATGCCGGGACCGCTGACAACCACACAGTGCTTCTCTGAAGGGTCCTTTAAGGAGGGGAGACGGGCATGGATCTCTTGGCTCTCATCGCCCCATCCCTGGGAGGCCGCTCCCCGGGGCACTCACTGCGGGCAGCTCTGCACCGCCTCTGGGTTCTGATGCCCCAGAGAAAGCCCCCAAAGAAGCTGGGGCACAGGCGCCCCTCAGGGGGCTGTGGGAGCCCCTGCCTGGCAGCTGACAGAGCCGCCAGGGGAGTGAGGAAAGGCCCAGAGCCTCTGCTCCCCCCTCCCTGCAAAGCTCGCCCTGCTCCTCCAAGCAGCCCTCAGCCTGGGGCCGGTCCCTGCGCCCTAGAGCCGGCTGGGCCTGCAGGTCACCGGGGGCTGCTCTCCCACAGGGGGCGTGAGCTCCGGTCCTGCTGGAATTCCCCTGATGTTTGTTAAATGAATCAATGAATACAGATTCCCCCGAGTCATTCCATGATACTAAATGTCTAATTTCACATTTTTGAACACTGATAAAAAGATAAGATACTGATTCATTAATATGAAGTTTAAAATCTGTAGCCCTAGCTGTCAACTATATAACCAAATATTTTAGAATCAATTTAAAATGCTAAAACAAAGTTGCTTTTCTCCTGGCCTTTGTGATTTTAAAAGTGATAAATAAAGAGAGACAGCAGAATCTTTGAGGCTAAAGGAATTTAAAATGTATATATAAGTCACCATTCAATACATCTTTATCAAATCTTTAAAAAATTTTGTTGCTATAAACTCAATCGATAAAAACTAACCCTTAAAATAATTTAAGCAAGCGGCTGTATTTTTTTCCATTCCAGCCTTATTCAAATTCATTTGAAAAATTTTTTTTATACCCTTCTCCTCCTGTTTACTTGATGTAACCTGACATAAATTCAATACAAATATTGGTGGTTGTTCAGACAGGCAGCCTAGAAATGATAATTGGCTTATCACAATAACAGTCTCATCCTAATTATAGGCAGCTCTCATCCTTCACAGAGTCATGTTTCCAAATTCCTATAAGTTTAAAATAGAATTCCATCTTACTGGGTGTGACCGTTTGCATTCTTTTTTATCCTATAAAGCTTACAACTGGGAAAATGTGCATTGTGCACAAAAATGTGCAATACACAACTCAGAAAAGATTGCGAAAGTCAAAGTAAAATTGTTGTGTAGCTGTTGGCCTTGGGACAGTTCTGTGCGCCTTCGGCAGCCGCGTGGGGAGCACGAGGCACATGCTGGCCCCGTGCCAGTGGTTCTAGTTATTCTTCAGTGCACAGCCGTTCCGCTGCTTCAAACTCCAAAGGTTCAGTGTTTTCAGATATTGTCACCAAATTCTCTTGGAAAGTCAAGTCGGTTCCATTTAGCAAAGCTGACCAGTGCTCTGTTAGTTATGCACGCACCTACCGTAAGGATGTTTCCCCTTCAGAGATGATTACCACCAGTTAAGGCTGATGGTCACTACCATTGTAACCGATGCCTATACTTAGCTTTGCATTCCAGCCCTACCTAGTATTTTTTTTTTTTTGCCTGCAGTGTTTTGCTCCCTTCTGTATATGTCTATGCACATGTATATAAAATACACATTACAGGAAATTTGTAGTTTTAACAATCTGTGTACCAGTCCATGCACAATGTGGAGCAGTTACCCTTCGCCAGCACTTTTCCATCCTCCCGAGCAGAGGCTGTGACCTTTAGATAGTAGCTGCCTCTGCGCCCCCCCTCCAGCCCCTGGGGCCTCCATCCACTCTGCCTCCATGAACCTGCCTAGTCCAGGAGTTCATATAAGCGGCATCGTATTTGTCCTTTTGTCGCTGGCTTATTTCACTCGGGATAATGTTGTCAAGGTTCATATCAGAATTCTGCTTATTCTTAGGGATGAGTGATATACCATTGTATGTTTATACCACAGTTTTTGTTTATTCATTCAACTGTTTAAGGGGAGTTGGTTGCTTCTACCTTTTTGGACTAATACTGCTATAAAGTACCTGTGTGTGTTCCAGATTTCAACTGTGATAGGTATATATCTAAGAAGGTAATTGATGAGTCACATGGTCATTCTACGTTTAGTTTTTGATAAACTGCCACACTATTGGACACAGCAGCTGCACATTTTACATTCTCACCAGGAATGCACAGAGCTCTAGTTTCTCCACATCTTTGGTAATAATTATTTTCCATACTATCTAATAAAAGAGTAATATGCAAATTGACCGTCACTCCAACACACAATATAGCCACACCCATGTGGTCAAAGATGGCCACCCCCATGTGGACACAAGATGGCAGGAAAGGGCAGTTGGGAGGGACCAGGCCTGCAGGGGAGGGCAGTTGGGGGTGACCAGGCCTGTAGGGGAGGGCAGTTGGGGGGGACCAGGCCAACAGGGGAGGGCAGTTGGGGGTGACCAGGCCTTCAGGGGAGGGCAGTTGGGGGGAACCAGGCCAACAGGGGAGGGCAGTTAGGGGCAATTGGGCCAGCAGGGGAGCAGTTAGGTGTCGAACAGGTTGGCAGGGGAGTGGTTAGGGGGTGATCAGGCTGGCAGGCAGAAGCAGTTAGGGGCAATCAGGCAGGCAGGCAGGTGAGTGGTTGGGAGCCAGCAATCCTGGATTGTGAGAGGGATGTCCCAGATTGGAGAGGGTACAGGCTGGGCTGAGGGACACCCCCCATCATGCACAAATTTTGTGCACTGGGCCTCTAGTTTCTAATAATGACCACCCAACAGATATGGACTGAAGAGTCACAGGTTCAATTCCCATTAGTCACAGGCTAAATCCCTGGCCCCCTTTGGGGTACATGTGGGAGGCAACCAATCAATGTGTCTCTCACATCGATGTTTCTCTCTCTCTGTCTCTCCCGCTCCCTTCCATTCTCTAAAAATCAATGGAAAAATATCCTCTAGTGAGGATTAACAACAAAAAAAGGGCCGATATTACCAATGCTATTATTATTTAGCTCTAAGTCTAAATATTCCATGCCACACCTGAGCAGGAGGGCATTGCCTCACATTTTCAGTTTAAGGGAAGGGCCAGTCCCCGTGGACTCACCGCAGTGACCCCTGTCTGCGAGGCCGCAGCAATGGCTTCACCGGGAATGCCTGAACTACACTAATGAAGCAGACCCGCTGCGGAGTTCTGTGGCTTGGAGTTACAAAGAGCATTATCTTTCAAAACAGTAAGCCCTGACTTCTGTATGTAGTTGACTCCAGACAGTCAAGTTGAATTCAATCCATCACTATGATTATCAAAGGGAGTCTACTGATAGGATTAGGGTTAGATCAGGTAACACAATTCCATGGGCCCAGAAGCAAGAGTAGAAAAACAAAACCCATTTCAGATCAGCTACCTCAAAGCTCATCTGAAATATGATGTTTCCCTTTGATCATCTTCTCTGGCAAAACAGGAACAAAAACCATATAAATAGAAGTTGTTATGAAAAGTGAAAAGCAAAGAAAATTGAGGCAATTTATGACCACACCTTCCCACCTTCCATACATGAAGATAAAACTTGTGGCTCAAACCCACACGTGGAAAGATGCTCCATCATTGGGAAAATGAAACAAACTCACCAGGAGATGTCCCCTCACACGTGTCAGAAGGCCATTATCAAGCAGACGAGAGACAGCGAGTGCTGGGGAGGCTGGGGAGCAAAGGGAACCCTTGTGTGTGCGTTGGTGAGAGTGTAAATGGGGGCAGCCACTACGGGATCCAGTATGGCGGTTCTTCAAAAATTAAAAATAGAACTTCTGCCTGATTCAACAACCCCACTTGTGATTATTTATCCGAAGGAAGTGTATCACTATCTGCACACTGACATTCATTATTCACAATAATAGCCGCAATATGGCAACAACCTAAGTGTCCGCTGATGGACGAGTGGACAGGATGCAGTGTGCATATGTAAACATGCATGGGCAACAGTAGGTTTACATCTGCATTGTGACACACTTTTGAGTTAATAAAGCCCTTGTACTAATCATAACCTGTATGTCTTTTTTCATATGAACTGTAAACTTACTTTTGCCCACTCTGTGCGTGTGTGTATATAATGGACTATTACTCAGCCATTAAAAAGAAGGAAATCTTACCATTGGTGACAACATGGATGGAACTGAAAGGCAGTATGCTGAATGAAATAAGTCAGGCAGAGAAAGACAAATACTGCGTGAGCTCACTTCTATGTGAATCTGAAAAAGCTGAACTCATACAGAGAGCACAGTGGTGGCTGCCTGGGGCTGGGCTGGGGCGATGGGGAGAGGTTGGCAAGGGGTGCACGCTGCCAGAGACAAGATGAGCAAGTTCTGGAGAATCTAACGTACAGCAGGATGGCGATCATCAACAATACCGTATTATATAGTGGAAAATTGCTAAGAGTAGATCTTAAATATTCTCACCACAAGAAAAAATGGTAATTATGTGAAGCATGAAGGTGTTAACTAACTTTATTGTGTTAATCATTTAGCAATATAGACATGTATCAAATTATTACATTGTACACCTTAAATTTATACAACATGATATCTCATTATATATCAGCAAAGCTGGGGCAGAAGGAAGAGAGGAAGGGAGGGAGGGAGGGAGGGAGGGAGGGAGGGAGGGGGGGGGAGGGAAGGAGGGAGGGAGGGAGGGAGGAAGTCATTTAACTTGTGGTTCTTTATAGTGCAGTGTTTCTCAACCTGTGGGTCGCGACCCCTTTGGCGGTCGAACGACCCTTTCACAGGGGTCGCCTAAGACCATCCTGCATATCAGATATTTACATGACGATTCATAACAGTAGCAACATTACAGTTATGAAGTAGCAATGAAAATAATTTTATGGTTGGGTCACAACATGAGAAAATGTATTTAAAGGGCCAGAAGGTTGAGAACCACTGTTATAGTGCTTTGTGATTTTCTTGGAGAAGAGACATCAAAAGACTAAGTGTGGGGTGGGGGTGGGGGTGGGGGGTAGAAAATGGGGAAAATATACTTAATTGTTGTTTTATACCAATCTTTGTATTCTATAAGGCAAACAACAAAACATTTTAAAATGTTACTTTAATGCATTAATACCTGAAAATATTCTTAAAAACATATAAGATGTTATTAATAAAGTGTTTATTAATTAAAAAATGAGATGTCTTTGTGCTATTATTCTTAACTGAAGTTTCTGGAACACACCTGAAAAGTTGGTAATATTAAGTAATATCATGATGGATTTGGGCATTGGACAAACACACGCTTACAAGCTATGGGGCCTACTTCCAATAGCCCAGTCTTAGCCTTCTTATTTGTGAAATGAGGTCATTACTATTCACTCCATGGTATTGCTGTAAGAAATAAATGAGAACATGCAGAGTCACTTAATAAAACCTGTGGCACATGGTCAGGACCACAGAAATGTAGTTATATTCTGAAATACAGTTTATGTTTTCTTAGGGCAACGTGGGGACATACATCTTCTCTGGTTCTCTTTCTAGGAAGTGAAGCAAGATTCTCGCCACCAGCAGGGTCTGCTTCAGGAGGGCGCCAGCTGGGCAGCGGGCCTTCCAGCTTAAAGAGAACTGAGCCCCCAAGGCAGAAAATTTGACTAGGACAATAAATAAGTAATGTATTAAATGGAAAAGTTTATAAAATACTTAACTTGCCCTAACCGGTTTGGCTCAGTGGATAGAGTGTCGGCCTGTGGACTGAAGGGTCCCAGGTTCGATTCTGGTCAAGGGCATGTACCTTGGTTGCGGGCACATCCCCAGTAGGAGATGTGCAGGAGGCAGCTGATCGATGTTTCTCTCTCATCGATGTTTCTAACTCTCTATCCCTCTCCCTTCCTCTCTGTAAAAAATCAATAAAATATATTTTTAAAAAATAAATAAAATACTTAACTTGGTATCTAACAGTAAGCCCTTGTAAGTAGTGACTTTAATTATTTATTTAATTTGTCTTATTCACATTAGTTCACATTTATCGACAAAAATATACATAAAACTATACCATCACCCCCTTTCCTCTCTTATTGGCACACACGAGAGGTACTAGTAAATATTCTGCAGAATTTGAACCAAAATTAAGCCATTTTGAAACAATCATTAAAATTAGATTCTTTTCATACAATTGAGGGAGCTGGAATAATATAAGAAAACAATTTTAGAAAGAAGAATCTATAAGGTAATGAACAGACAAAAATTGATTTTTAGTGTTACCCATGAGCAAACAATAAACAGCAAGGAATTTAACCAAATCTGCCTCTTAGAAGAAGTTAAAATCACTACTGCAAAGGACCTAATTCAACACATGACATGCTTATCAATAATTAAAGCGCTCTTAGTAGGAGTATAGTGCTGCGTCTGGCTAAGTGGGAAGCTTAGAGCCACTGTTCCATCTCTTAACAGAAAGAACTTCAAGGGACAGTAGACTAAGGAAAGATTCCATTGTTTAAACGCTAAGATAATTGCACTTCAGTAGCATTTGATATTGCATCTAGCTTAAAAAAAAGAAAAAAGAACGAAAATAAATTACTAATTGTATATATTCTGGCTGGAAAGAAGAAATGGATTATCACTGGATAGAAGTCAGTTAATTGGGCAATGAAATGATTTTCAAGTCCAGGCTGACTTAATGCTCACTGTCTCATGTTGTGTAGACATGAGACTGCAACTCCGGTTAAAGGGCTAGTGCCCCGCCTCAGTGTCAGCTGGCCCGGTGTCAGGGCTGTGGTCATCTTGAGAAAGGGACTTCTCTAGGCCCAAACTGCTCATCTGTCCAATGGGTTTAAAAACTGCGCCTGCCTCAGTGCCGTGGGACTCGCATGGCAGCGCTGAGTGGCGGCCGGCTGTGTCCGCTACGTCTTAGTGAATATTGCCATCATCATTATCCATGAGAAAACCCCACTGCGCAGGTGATATCTGGACTCACATTTCTCCCATCGGACAAACGTCAGACACGTCTTGTTTTGGAGCTGCCTAAGAATGGGAATGCCGTGCCTGGAGAGGCTCGTCCCCAAGCACTCAGAGACGCTGTGGTCATGGTGTTTGCTGTTTTTAGCACAAAAAGAATACAACACGCTAACCAAGGAATGACTTACATCAAAATGCTCCATTAAATGTTTCATTGTGCCTCCCAATATCTCCAATGAGGGTTGTCCCTGTGTGACACACACAGGAATGTGCCACCAGCCACACTCCCAGCCACAGCCCACCCTCCGCTCGCAGCCAGGAATGAACAGTCTTGGGAGCGTATCTCCTGCTCAAGCTCTGCGCAATCACAGAAGTGCAGGCACATCAGATTCCAACAAGAAAGTTTGAACAGAACTTCTTTTGAGTTGTGCAGAACAAGAAATTAGCTCCCCTCAGGAAAGCATCCGGTGGGCTGTCCTAATGCTTCCCCAGCGCCTCTGGCCCCGCCCTGGAACCCTGCGTGGACATCGCCCGCAGGGAAAATGGACTTGAGACATCTTCTGTATTCTTGGCTGGGCTGAGAATCGCAGCCTCACCTTGCACTTGCTCTCAGAGTCATTAGCCTTGGACAGCACCATCATTTAGGAAATTTATCATCAGGGCTGTCCTTCGCACATGCATTAGTGCAATACATGAAAAGAGCAGCCGCTCTGATGATGGATGGCTCCAAAGATGGCAACATCCGGGACAGATGGGTCTAAGAATAGATTTGGTGTGAGAGAATAAATGTGTAGCTACACCTTGGCAGTGTTATTCTGAAATAAACCAATATTTGTTGTTCTGAACTAAACCCTGAACACTCATAACAATCATTACAACTACCCTGATTTAAAAAAGAAAACAATTACTCATGACATTAAATTGGTTTTCATGACAAAGGAGGAAGATGTCTAAAATTAGTGGGTTGCTGCATTGAGGGATAACCTAGCATGAGCTTGATGATAAATTTCAATCATGGCTTTCAAGAAAACTCTCATTTAGTCCACCTCTTGCTCACTTAAATTTTTCAGTAGATTCTCCAAAGGAGAGAGGAGATTAACGTCTGATGTCTTCAAGGGCATTAGAACAAAAATTGAGTCACAATTAATTAGTCTGTACCAAATTCTCGCTTTCTACATGGCTGATGACACATGTTTCCGAAGCTCAATTCTCCCATTTTCATTCTTCAAAGTCCAGAATGCTGTCCTCTCCATTACTTTGGCCAAATATGACACAAATATTTTAGTTAACCAATGAAATAAATTATCATGAACATTCAACCTCAAAGAACATTATGGCAAATGAAAGTGCCTCCGTGGTCTGATTCATGCTCACTAGAAAGCTTCAAGCCTGCAGAGTTCTTTATTAAAATGGGGTCAGAGTGCCCCTTTTGCAAACTTCCCAGTGCAGCTTAGGACCTGGCCCTAGTTTTCTATTTTAAGCACAGTGCCTCTAGGACTCAGTGCCAAAGTGACGCCCAACCCAGCTCCCTGCCCTCCCCGCCATCCAGGGCTGCGTCCTAAACTGGAGTTCCCCGACAGTCCTTACGCCAACAAGAAGAGAAAAGAGGGAGAGGGTAAAGCCCACGAAAGAACGGGCCCACAGCTTTATGTCCACTGGGAGCCAACTTGGGGAGAGAGATTAAGAAATGAGTTGAGATTTAGGAATCCTGTGTCACAGCAAGGTGCTTGGGAGTCTCCTGGACAGCCACGTTACATGAGGGTTTGGATTTGGTTTCTCTAACCATTTTTCTTAATCCAACCGTGTTCACGGCCAGCCTCCGTGGACTCTCAGTGTGGTGCACTCAGGAGACACCACCAACATGAATCTCAAAAACAGACTTGAGCTCTCAGTGTCTCTCAGGACACTGTAAGGTCATCACAGTATCTGACCTTAACAAGCAAACCAATTCCCTCCCACGGATGTCGTGAAGGGAGAAAAAACTCTAGACTCGCCCACTTGTCTGTGGTGATCAGGGACCTGCCTGTGTTCGATACTCCACAGTCTGCCATCCTTTAGACACCGCCACGGCAATGCCCTAGGCTATTTGTTACAGATTGACCAACCCTCCAGGAAATCTTTATTTCAGTGGGAAAGAAACTGAGGCAGAAAGAAATGCAGACAAGTCAGAGAGACTGAGAGACAGAGGGGCAGAAGATAGGAAGAAATGGAAAAGAAAGGATAAAATAAATGCACTTATAAGCTTGAAATTGTTTTCTATTTAGTTAGCTAACAACTATCTTCAATCAGAATTCCCATTCTCAGATGTTAAAAATGAACATGGTCAATGCCTGGAGAAGAACATTGGCTATCATCTTCCAATGACATTGCCCTTTCATGAAATAGAGAACCTTAGCAAAATAAAATGTTTAAGTAAGGAACATGTCATTATTTCATTGATTAATTTTCCAAGATTATTTCCTCCTTTTACACTTTTATGAATTACCAAACTTTCACTGTTTTTTAATTCCATTCTACTGGTTTGTTCCCCTCTCCTTCCGAGTTCTTCCTGAGAACAGGATATCTGACTTAAGGTCATTGTTCGCTAATGAAATACAAAAACAACAGAAGCTCAGCATTAACATAAAACTACTGTACTTACTTCAAGATGCCTTTTCCTCTAGACCAGTGGTTCTCAACCTTCCTAATGTCTCCACCCTTTAATACAGTTTCTCATGTTGTGGTGACCCCCAACCATAAAATTATTTTTGTTGCTACTTCATAACTGTAATTTTGCTACTGTTATGAATCATAATGTAAATATCTGATATGCAAGATGTATTTTCAGTGTTACAAATTGAACATAATTAAAGCATAGTGATTAATCACAAAAATAATATGTAATTATATATGTGTTTTCCCATGGTCTTAGGCGACCCCTGTGAAAGGGTCATTCGATCCCCAAAGGGGTCGCAACCTACAGGTTGAGAACTGCTGATCTAGACTGTTTTAGCAAATGTGCCTCAAAACTTTACTAAGCTCATCAACCCTCAAATGTTATGGAGAGTAGCCGATTTCATCTTCAATGACGTGTTCTTCACGCCCATGTGGACCTCCCCTTGGTGGTCTCTATGGAAAGGTCAAGGCCTCTACCAGCTCCTTCCTCACCTTTCTACCAAGAACGGGACAAGGTCATGACCACAGCCACATCCAGGCCATCTTTCTCTCACTTCTTTCCACAAGCGACTACACAAACCTAAGATGCCAGATGTTCTTAAATTGTCTGCTTCTCTCACTGCCTTTGCTCTTTCTTTCTTTGCCATCAATGCTAAGATCCAAGAGTTTCATGAGGAGCCAACTTCAGGAGACAGATTAAGAAATGAGTTGAGATTTAGGAATCCTGTGTCATAGCAAGGTGCTTGGGAATCCCATGGACAGCCACGTTACATAAAGGTTTGGATTTGGTTTCTCTAATCATTTTTCTTAATTCAAAGCAATCACATGAAAATATCAACCCAACTTTTACTTCATAGGAAATGTATCCATACAATCTTTCCTCCATTTCCAGAATTTAAAAAAAAACTATTTAAAAATGATAGAAGGTAAGACCATTTTGTTTCAAGATGAGAAAGTTAAACCAAATTAAACTTAGGGAGTCTTATAAGCCCTTCAGTTGTGCAGCAGATTTAGTCAGAATCAGTGAATTCTTTACCAATATTCTTGAAAAATAAGCTGGGAAGACAGAGTGAAATGGTGAAATACTTAAGCTCAAAGGGACCGTACTTCACCTGATCAATTACAATTGCCTTTGACATTTTCAATGTAAGTCAGAGAACTACATAGATTTTTCAATAAGAAATAAAATTAGTCCCATAAATGTTCCCAACTGAAAGACCAAAGAACTAAAAAACACAAAACCCCACTGGGACTATTAGAAATACTCAGTTGTCTCCTGTACTGGCTGAATCACAACCCAATTTCTCAATGAAATCAAATCATATACATTTGGGGGCCAGTGGAGGACATGCTGTCATTTGAATACTCTGAGTTTCTGTAGAGAATTAGTTTGTAGAAATCTCAGTATATTCCAGCCCCAACTCAAGGACAGCAGGTCACCGGAGGAGCCCAGTCTTCAGGGAGACAAAGGCACCCCCTGTTAACAAGGGGCCTCCAGCCATCCCTGCCTCACAGTAGGTGGCAGGAGACTTTGTCACCGCTGTGGTGGCTACAGGGGTTTAGATCTCAAATTCTTTTTCTCCTTGATAGGGGCTACTTCTTTTAAAATGTGATGAAGATTTCACAGGTTTCTTTGAAAATCATTATTAAAGAAGAAAAGGCCCCCAGCTATTTCAATGCAAAGCGATAAACCTCATCTGCAACCCAGTTTTTTTAAGTCAAAATTTTTGCTTCAAAAAACACATTTGTAGACATGCATTAAAAAACCTCATTAATTGGAGCAGGTTACAAGCCAATTACTCCAGTGGCTTGAAAACGATTTTAAAATAATAAAATAGGCGATATGCTAATTCCCCTTGTTAATAGCACCACAATCTGAGAAATCCTTTGAGACATTGTACCCAAGATGCTTTGGCTTGTTAATGACAATTAATTACAGGAAACCAAGGAGAGGTTCAGAGAATTAAAAACTAAAACCAGGTACAGTAGGCGTACATTTAGTATTATTTAAGTAAGCCATGCTTTTCTTGACTGATTTTTTAGCAGCTACCACTTCTTCATTTTGCCACAGATGGCTTATTTTACAAGCGGATGATATTCTTATAGTCTAAAATTTTGTTAAATAGGGTAGTAAGCAATTATAAAAACAGCAAAAGGTCAAGGCTGAAAGATAGGCCATATGCTACCTTCCTTCTTGAAAAGTAAACACAACAAACAGAAATAAAAGAAAATCTAATATGGACATTATTAACTGAGAAAAAAAAGTCATAATATAATTTTCCCAGCAGGAAAGGGTCACAGTGAGGAGAGCGAAGCATTTCACTCGCCATCACCAAGTCTTTCAAAACTTGGCTCTGCCATCATCTCCCTCTGGGACTGAGAAACCTATTTAAATGTTCTCAATCTGAATCCTTTCATTGGCCCAGAAAAATGCACGTTATGTAGCAATAGCTGTTCCACCCAGTCACTGGGGAGATGATGGGAAACGCTGTCAGCACAGGGCTCACTTGCACCCTTGGGAATTGTGGAAGGTGCGTGATCACTTATCATCGTCTGTCCCCATCGCCACCGGGAAAGGAGTGTGACCCAGGTTGGCCTGATCAGATAGTTAGAAGGTGGAGAGCAATGCACTGAGGGAAGGGCAGTGTGAAGGGAGGGAAATCTGAGGGAAACACCACCGCTTGGACAGGTTTTCCTAGGCCAGGCCCCGCCAATGACTCATCTGCCACCACCAACGATTCCATAATTTCCAGATGGGTGGGTAGGGGTCTTAGTCTACTGGGCTAATGCCACCTGCCACTCCTGCTCATCTGGCCCCACTGCACCTGGCGCCGCCGCTCAGTAGGCTCACTGCCACCCCGCTGTGGTCTCCAGGCTGCGACGGCAAGCCATGAGCCCTGTGTCAGGCGCCCATGGGTCAGCTGAGCAGCGTTCCTGCTGTGGGAGCACACTGACTACCAGGGGGCAGCTTCTGTGGTGAGCATCTGCCTCCTGGTGGTCAGTGCATGTCATAGCAACTGATTGACTGGTCGGTCAGTTGTTTAGTCATTCGGTCACTTAGGCTTTTATATATATAGACTAGAGGCCCGTTGCAGGAAGATTCATGCAAGAATAGGGCTTCCTGCAGCTGGAGCGAAGCAGAAAAGGGAGCTAAACCCGCCGAGGCTGGCTTCCCTCCCGCCTCTGCCGCCAACTTATTTCCCTTCCACCTCCGCTGCCCCACCTGCTTCCCTCCTGCCTCCGCCGCCCGCTTGCTTCTCCACAGCTTCGCTCCCTTCTGCAGCACTTGGTTTCCTTCTACATTGTCTTCAGTCTTTGCTCTGTGCCTGCATATGCAAATTAACTGTCATCTTTGTTGGTTAATTTGCATACTCATCTGATTGGCTGGTGGGCATAGCGGAGTGACACCAATTTGCATGTTTCTCTTTTATTAGTGTAGATACCATGTACAGATGGCTTATAAGCAATAGAAATTTATTTTTCACAATCCTGGAGGCTGGGAAGTCCAAGATTGAGGTGTGGAAAGACTCAATGTCTGGTGAGACTCCAATTCCCAATTCCTAGGCAGCCTTCTGGCTGTGTCCTCACATGGTGGGCAGTGCTGGGGAGCTCTCTGGGTCTCTTCCTAAGGCACTGATCTCATTCATGGAGGCTCTACCCACATGAGCTAAGTGCCTCCCAAAGGTACCACCTCCTAACACCACATGAGCTAAGTGCCTCCCAAAGGTACCACCTCCTAACAGAAACCAGAAGGCGTGAGAAGGACATCAATGAGATAGCATCCCTCCCCTCCCTGGTGCTGTCCTGAGAACACCAATAGAGCATAGACTAGGACACCCTCAGGTGCCCCCTGGTGTCGATGTTCAGTATGATTTCAGTCCCTTTGGGACACCACATGGGAGCTGGAGATCATATAGATTTGTTAAGCCCTGAGTCTTTGGTTTGAAGCCCACTTCCATCTCTGAGTAGCCGGCAATCCTTGGACTATTTACTTAATCTCTGAGTCTCAGCCTCCATCTTTGTCAAAAGTCATAGAGTTTATCAGAATAGCAAAGGGGAAAACCCGTGAAGGAGGCGGGGCTTGGAGGGCGGGCTCTGGCTCCTCACTGGCCCTGGCGATTGCTTCCTATGGGTGGGCGGTTGCAACAAGAGGCTGAAGCCGTCTACAAACAGGTCTGAGCACAGCTGCTCATGAAGCATTTCGGGTTTCATTAAGCAAACTGGTGAGTTTCATGTTCCATAATTGGAGCGTTTTGGTTTTTTTGTGTTTTGTTTTTTTTTTGTGTTTTTTTTTGCCTAATGACACTCATCTGTTTTTATCTTAGTCATTTAACCGAGTTTCATGATTAGCACACTGAAGGTTTTAGGGATTTAAATCATTTGTTTGATGCCTGCTTTTCGGGATGTTTAATTGTTTATGAAAATCGATAAAATCAGCTACATCAACTATTTATTAAAACTATAATTCTTTTATTGACTATTGCCAAGAGGGGTGAAGCAAATGAAAAACGATAAAGCGTTGTGTGAATTCTCGACTGTAAAGCAAGCTTCCACGGGGTGGCCTACATACTTTGCATTGACTGCAGCCTGTTTAGAACAAGTCTATTCTATCTTTAGTCAATAAGGGAAGGACCAAGTGGGTAAGCATATGTGCAACTCATGTTCTAATTTACGCTTTAAAATAAATACAAGTTTGAAAGAAGCAATGTGTTCTGGTCTTCAGAAAGGAAATATGAAGCACTTGCTAAAGGAAGGGTGTGAAGCATGGCCACAGATGCTTCCCTCATTCCTTCCCTCCCGGAACCGTACGCCACGCCGGCATCGGGGGCAGAGTGCATGACCCTCCCCGATGGGCCTGCCCTGTGATGGGCTGTGAGCAGCGGACTGCCATGGCAGTGATAATCTGCCAGCTCTGCTCATGATCTTCAGAATCCTTCAGGGGTCTCCACCTTGGATGGAGGAAGCCAGATGCCAGTCCCTAAAGAAGCTCAGGCCAGAATACTACATGGCAGCCCTGGAGAGAGAAAGGCTGCTAGGGAAGCACAGGCCTCCCGCTCCAGACAAGTAACATCTTCTTGGACCTTCTGGCCACGCCCAGGCCACGTGGCACAAAAGCCCCGCCCAGATGAGCTCAGCAGGATCCCTGCTGCCACTACTGTGGAGGACGAACATCACTGTTTTAATGTTGCTCTGCACCCCCAAACAGATCACTTACCGGAGGCAGGAGGGATAGGGACGAATACATTTTATGTAAGTGCTCAAAATGAATGCCTGGTTGAATGGGTGGCTTCTATTGACCTGGGATTCTCTCTTTCCTGCAAACTGATTCCAAAAGAAAGAGCCCCTCTTGTGTGGCAGGCAGGGAAAAGAGAGGAATCCCGAAGTGTCGCCCCCTGAGGAAAGGATGCTGGCCCAGGAGTTTGTCATGTGAAACCGGAGGCTGTCGAGAATGGTTTCATGTCCCTGTGTCTTTGCGTTTTCATGGCCACATCTGCACAGTAAGCAGAAATACTGCCCAACACAAATCACACTTTCACCTCAGTTACGGGAAAAATGTAGTCGCTCCTCTTCTCCTGGTGGGAAAAAAAAGATGCTCTTAACCTTGTAAGATTAAGTATGTAAGAGAAGAAATAGAACAAGTAGTAAAAATATAAAATATATGCAAATTAAAGCAGTATAATGCTATTATCACTTGTCAAACTGGACAATTAAAAAATAATCCCTAATGAAAGCAAAATAAAGACATGTTAATTCTGAAACACTAAAAGAAACTGTCACCAGCACATGTTCATTCACTGAAGAATGTTAACGAGGATTCTTTAAGCAGAAGAAAGATTATCCCAGATAAAAGAACAGAGATGCATAAAACAGAGAAAAGTAACAAAATGGCAAATATGTGGCTTCATCAAACTGGATATTAAATGTACAAAACAACAGCACTAATGCTTTATTTGCTCAGTGTCGTATTAATTAGTAGGGAATAAATATCATGATGACTAGCACTAAAGTCTTCAGATTACCTATAACGAGGTTAAAACACTAGTACTCGACTTTGTTAAGTAAAGGACAGATCTGATAACCATATAAGTAACAAAATATGAGTAAAACTTTCAAACCCCTAGAAAAAATATAAGGCAATTAAGAAGTCTTTAATTTGTTCAAAATAATACCCCCCCCCCAAAAAAAAAAAATCAAAAAGGAAAATGGAGAAAGAACAAGCTGACAGATAGGAGACATTCTGCAATTTATTAACAGATACATTAAATATAAATGTGCTAAGTACTCCATTTAAATAATGAAGACTACTCAAATGGCCTTAAAAACACACACAAAAAAATTCAGGAAAACCTGTTTATAGAGATAAGCAAAATATTTTAAAGAAAAAAAATGTTATGTCATACAAACTAAAAAAAGGAAGCTGTTGAAATAACAGAAAATAGGTTTTAAGTCAAAAATACTACTAGCGTTGAAGAGTATAATTTAAATAATAAAGATTTAACTCATCAGGAAAATATAGTAATTTTAAATTTGGATGCACATAACAACTGAGCTTCAAAATATATGAAGCAAAAATAGACAGAAATAGAAGAAGAAAGAGACAAACCCATAATCATAGCAAGAACATTTAACATACTTTCTCTGTTACTAACAGATCAGGTAAACAAAATCAGCAAGGATGTAGGAGGTGGAAACAGCATAACTAGCAAACCCAACATAAAGCAAGTACAGAGACTACTGTTCAAAAGTGGAGAAGACACTCTTAAAGGCACATGCGCATGTAACCACAATTGATCATATAGTGTCCATGAGGCAAGTTCCAGCAAACCTCAAAAACTTAAAGCCAATATAGACCACACTCATAATTAAATTAGAAATCAAAGATGAAAGGTTAGGTAGAGAATCCCATATACTGGCATCTAAGAAATCCTAGCTATGATGGAATTGGTCATTGATAACTATCCTCTTCAAGACATCTCTAAAAGCTGGATAAAAACATAATAGTGATGAGTGAATGTAATCCAACCACTGTGGTGAGAGAATTATAAGTAATTTGGTGGATGGTTTTTCTTTGCATTTACATTTATTTTCCCAGTTTTCTAAATTCAGTAAGAATTACTTTTTCTAAATTCAATCAGAATGACCACTTTACTTAGTGACCATAAACAGTTATTACAAAGTGTCATTAAATGTTTCCATTATTTCCATTTCAATCAATAGTTACAACTGTTCTCAGGTGAGGCCTTCCCCACTGTTTGGTATTATTAAAAGTGTGTGTATTATTTCACCCACCAATTTTACGTCTAGAAATGTACCGCCCAGAACATACTCACACATCTTTCCAGAGAAAGAGCACACGAATTAGTGCGTGTATGCAGATGCACACTGTGAAGCACTTGCTGGTAGGACACTAACAACAGCCTGCGTGACCGCTAGGACAGTGAGCTGACTGGGCCACAGGACATGCCATCAGGCTCCCTAAGCAGGAGGCAGGTCTGTATTCGCCGAGACCCTGCACGTCTTTGGTTTAGTATCTTCGGTTGCAAGCAGCAGAAATCCACTCTGGAATACTCAAGCCAAAGTGAAAAGACCTGAAGAATGAGTTGGCCCACAGAGCGGCCGAGAGGCTGGAGAACAGAAGCGGGGTTGGCGGCTCCACACCACTCAGCATTGGATCAGCCCACCATCTTGTCTGGACGTGGACAGGACACTGGGTGGGGAGAGAGCTGAGTCAACTGCCTGACTCCGGGCCACAGAGGCCAAGGGACACCGTTTCCATTCCCACAGAGAGTGTGCAAACTGAGAAAGGCGAGTTCCTGGAGTAAAACCAGGTGCTACTTGGGAGGCAGTAAGAAGCCCTCTGCGCACTGTTACAGAAAGAAAACAAACAACGCGTGAGAGGAAGCCCCCGGTCACCACCTCTGTTCTTAACAATGAGAGAGGCCATGTTCAAGTATCCACATTGAATGTATGCTTAAAAACCACCAGAACACCAGGAAGCACTCAAGATCTGAATCCCCAGGAGACCCTCGCCTCCATGGGCCCGAGGACTGCGTCTGCCCCGGGCACTGCTGTATGTCAGTGGCCGAGACGCAGCAGGCGCCCAGTAACTGGCCGCAGAGTGAGTGAAGTAAAGTGCTTCGAAAGAACCAGGGACAGAGACTTACTTTCTATATGTTCATTTTATAATTAGAAAAAGGGGTAAAGAGAATTAGTAATTACACCTATTTAGTATATATACACACATATACATGTATATACAGATATGTTTGGGAATTGTTGTTATAAGTGATCTTATAACAGTTATTACAAACAAAGTGTCATTAAATTTTTCCATTGTTTACACTTCAATCCTCCCTTCCCCTATCAGTGGTTCTCAACCTTCCTAATGCCACGACCCTTTAATACAGTTCCTCATGTTGTGGTGACCCCCAACCATAAAATTATTTTCTTTGCTACTTCATAACTGTAATTTTGCTACTGTTATGAATCCTAATGTAAATATCTGATATGCACATGTATTTTCATTGTTCGCGACCCACAGGTTGAGAACTGCTGCTACACCATCTGATCATGTACATGTATGTGGCTAGAGAGTCAAGTAGACAAGTCCTCCTTGTCCAATGGGACAGCCCAGCTCCAGCAGGGAGGCCCCCGCAAGCCACACGCTGCCCTCAGCTACTCTGGGGTCTGGGGAAGTCATGCCCGTGGAGAGTCACGGTCCAGGGGTATCTGACCATGATGCTCCAGTTCTTTACAAGTCTGCACCAACAGCAAAAACATGGCCTGGTGTCTACGTAACTTGAACGACAATCGTAGGAGACCCTGGCCAGAGAAACAACATGGCCTGAGAGCAAGCTGACAGTGGGACAGTGTTGGGGGCTGAGACGATTGCAAAGGCAAACAATGGTGATATTGACCTTCTAGTGTTAGTGTGCGATGCTGTAATTTATGGATGAAGCGGGATTTCAAACAAAATAAACAGACTTGAATTTGTTAACGAATACAGTGAGCAGAGAACGCTCTGTTACGTGAAAAGAGAACTGGGAATGTTTTATTTACTCCTGCTGTTTGATAAACAGAAAATTTTTTCCATTCTTTTTGCTAGAGTTTTGATGTCATCTTGAAAACAGATATAAAATGTGGGTGAAAGTGGAATATTGTTAATACATATCACTATATAATTATGCTATAGTTCCAGGAGTTTTGTTTTTTTAAAGTACATTTCACCAGACACAGAAAACTGCGTGAAAGGCCTGCTAATGTGTTCTTGTCTTGGAAACGCAGCGCCTCTGATCCCAGGCGCCGCGGTGATGCGGCCACGGTGACTGCGTCTCTGGTGCAAGTAGCTCCAGAGGTCACAGACAGCAGCGTGGTTGCATGACACGTTTAAAAGCGGAACCAGTTCTCCTGAAACTATAAAAAGCAGGTCTGCATCTCAGTGAGTGTTGTTAATGATAAGCTATTACTATTTATGAAATCCTTGCACTAACCTTCGCATGCTGCATAGGGCATGCGGGGAACGGGCCTCTATGTAGCAGGTAATCAGCAGAACTCGGTGAAAAGGTAAATATTTGATTCTTCCCTGGCAAGGTGTTGTTCTAAGTGGAGGATACATCTGTCAAAGACAAAACTCAGTCAGAGAAAATGAACCAAGAATGTTCACGCCCTGGCCAGGGCCCCTCGATTGCACTTTATTTTTTATTTATTTATTTTTTTTATGTGTTTCTTTTTTTTTTTTATTAAATCTTTATTGTTCAGATTATTACATTTGTTGCTTTTTTTCCCCCCATAGCTCCCCTCCACCCAGTTCCCACCCCACCCTCTGCCCTTACCCCCCCACTGTCCTCATCCATAGGTGCACAATTTTTGTCCAGTCTCTTCCCGCATCTCCCACACCCCTTTCCCCCCCAAGAATAGTGAGTCCATTCCCTTTCTATGTCCCTGATTCTATTATAATCACCAGTTCATTCTGTTCATCAGATTATTTATTCACTTGATTCTTAGATTCACTTGTTGATAGATGCATATTTGTTGTTCTCAATTGCACTTTAATTCCAGCAGCAGCTCCCAGGTGCCGGGAGGAAGCTCTGCAGGGGAGAAGGAAAGCTGCCCGCGGGAGCCGGAGCGGGAGGAGGGCTCTGCCAGGCGGTGCTCTGGCCCAGGCCGCTTTCTGTGGCCGCGGTGGGCAGGCGTGTGGGCGGAGGGTTCCGTGGCTGCCACTTCCCCGCACACGCGGGGGCTCCAGGGCTGCCTTGCTCACGGTCCAACTGTCATAGGGCCCTTTGTGAGGAGCTGCGTGCCCTCAGAGCTGCCCCCAAAACAAACAAACAAATTTCTGTTTCTAAATTGCCCAAGAAAAACCTTCTAGAAAAATCTAGAAATAAATAAAATACCATTTTTAGATTATAATACAAACTGTCACTGTCATCCCCAAATCCTAAACACAATAAAAATAAAAGAATGTAACTCCAACAGCTCATTAGCATTCATCTGATTGAAGTACACTCACACTTTTATATTCCAGCCTTATTTAATCATAGATGTGGTCTCAGGACAAAGATAAACTAGTTCAATATTTTAACTTGTTTGGGTGATATCGTTGGAACATTTTTTCTGAAGATTTGAGAGCATGCTTTCATAGTAGGTGTTACTATGTTTACTGTGCAAAATAGCCACCTTAAAAAAAGCTTCCAAATGTTCTTTAAAAGTGAACTGTGAGGACACAGCCTTTCTAATGGATTTGTCTCTATTTATTAATTTATGGTCCTTCCATCAGGGGACAGGAATAGTGACTGGGGGAAATTTTAAGAAATTAAAGCGACCCTTGGCTTCATGCCCAGAAAAAAAAAAAAAGTCAGCCCTGTGCAGAAAACCAGGCAAAAGATAAAAAAGATTCCATTATCTCTATAATGCACTCTTCTATGGCTTTAGTACAGCTTCTTCTCTGCTAACAGAGGTCCCTGCAGGAGGGTTAAACAATCTCAACAATTTCATTAGGTGAGCGGAGCTAAATCCAATCATGTAAAAGGGCCCGGGAGCCCCCCTATGCTCCATTCCATACCCTTTCCTTCCAGGGGAGTCAGAGGACTTGGGTCTCTGGAAACTGATTCTACTCCGATTGCCGGGAGCACAATCTGCTTTGTTGACATCAGTGCGAGCTCTTCTGAGGCCACACGGAGAAGACAGGAAGCCATTAGTTCCTCATGATCCTGCTCCGAGCCAAGTCCAGCTTCCCCTAAGTGAACGCAAATGCTTGTTACGCGGCCCCGCAAGCTACTTTGTCCATTTGAAAATTAATTAGACCGTAGCTCCATGAACAACCGTGACACACTTTCACGGTGTTCTTAGATGGATGACCCTAGCTGAGTTCCCAACTGTAACAAGTTTACCCTTAGGGAAAACATGGCCTTTTGGCTCAGTGACTGCCTCTTATTGTAATGCTTTCCTGACTGGTAGCCAACTCCTGGGCACAGCCCACCAGAAAAGGAAGTTAGGGAGAGGGTACGTAGTTAACACACAATCATAATAGATGTTCTTGCAGGAAATTTTTTGTTTCAAGGAGCTGATTTAGTTACTCATTTCACAACTGGACGTGGAGAAAAATCTTGAAATTTTCTGTATGCCATCATCCACTCCTTGAGGGTACAGCTTCTGCTTTTCCTTGCAGTACTTTCAGTAGAGGGAGACCAAGTGTTGGTAGATTGACTGGAAGGATAAACCACATGGAAATTTGGTTTTCACAGTATCAGGCCAATGGTGCTCCCTGCTGGCTACAGATCAGAGAATCTTTGGGTGCAAGATTCTGGGACACTCCACTCACAGGGACTAATCACTACTTTCAGAAGTAACCAGGACATGACTACCCGTAGGAAGGCCCAGAAAAAAGATATTAGGTATGACAATATGACTCATGCTTAATTATTTGTAACTAGAGGCCTAGTGCATGAAATTCGTGCACTCGAGGGGTGAGGGGAGGGGTCCCTCAGTGTGGATTGTGAGAGGGTGCAGGCCAGGACAAGGGACCCCACTGGTGCATGATCGGGGCCAGGGAGGCACGTGAGAAGTTGGCCAGCGGGGAGGGACCATGGGAGGGCTCCAGGGTGTGCCTGGCCCATCTCACTCAGTCCCAATTGGCCAGACCCCAGCAGCAAGCTAACCTACCAGTTGGAGCGTCTGCCCCCTGGTGGTCAGTGCATGTCATAGCAACTGGTCAACTGGTTGTCTGTCTCCTGGTGGTCAGTACACGCCATAGCAAGTTGTTGAGCAGCCTTAGCATATCATAAGCATATTATGCTTTGACTGGTTGAACAGCCAACCAGATGACCAGACACTTAGCATATTAGGCTTTTATTATATAGGATGTGGAGTTGAGGGCAGAGATAGTAGGAATTGAACATATTGTGTAGAACATAAAATTCCAGAGACTACCAAAAGTCAAGACATTTGGAAAGTTTGCCCAACTCACATCTTTACTGATATGTAATCTTGCAAGTTTATTCTATCCTTCTGACAGCTGATTGGGCAAGAACAGACATCTAACTCTGATGGAGCCTGTTCATTGGCTGATGCTGACCAATTACATTCTTTCTGTCTCCATTGGGTTCTCTCATTCTCTTCTGCCCAGGTTCTCTTGTTCTGGGGCAGACAATGGAGCATCTTTAGGCATAAACATGACTACAGTCAGCTTATTTGGAGAGGGAGAGGAGTCAGGTGTTGAGAGAAAAACAGAGGTAAGAGCACATGTCAACTGTAGTTTCTTAATCTGTAAGAAGACCACAAAAGCTTAAGAAGAAAAACAATAGAGCTGGCCACCATGAACTCTTAATTCTTTCTCCTTGTCTGCCCCCCAACCAGGAATTTGTATGGTTAGAGTGCAGGGACATCAGCACACAAAAGCACTTTTGGGGGTTCCCTAACATAGAAAGTTATTTTTAGCTCTTCCTGCCCTCCCTAACTCCAGATTCTTCTCTATGTCCTTTTGTGACCTTAATAGTTACCAATCATCATCCCTCCACATACTCCCCCAAAAGAGAGTTCTGTAGGTCTGGGCTCTGGGAACTTCACTTCCACCATGGCCAGCAGTCTGGCGCTGCAGCTCCATGAGGCCTGAGAACGCAAAGGGGAGGGACCTGGGGAAAGGCTAGCGCTGATCTGTATAAATCTGGTTCCACAGGTCATCCCTTGAACTGAGTTAGAGAAGTCATGGTGTTTGCTCCTGAGGAGTCATTTGACTTCTCCAGTCTGAAACATTTTCCAAGTTACCTGCAGAACGGGCAGGGTTAGGCCATCTGAACCCAGAAGAGGTCATTGCTGGCCGGAGAATAACGAATTTCCTTTTTCCTTAAGGGGGTCTGGCTATTCTGGATTTGCTGAAATGCCACCCTATCATTCCAGTAAACTCCCCTTCAGTCAGGCTCACTTACTAGTATAGATTTTGTCCCCAAGCGTTTTGTCAAGAATTTGAGTGCTCTCACCCTCTGCCTAACAACTAAAACTTTCACAGAGCATCCAACAGTATCGAAAACTGGCAGCTGTCAGGTTCCTGTCTCCACTATCTTCTCTTCCATTTAGAGAACTCACAGCTGGGACAATTTTCACAAAGTGGATTGACCAACACATGTCTATGAGGAGGCCACCAGACTCCCAGGCTGGCTTAGAGGTCCTAGGATAAGCATGAAATATAGAACAGGAAACTTTATCTGAAATTTGCAAACAGGACTCATCACAGTCAAATTAAAGTCTTGCATATAAAAACACAAATTAATATTAATAGCAATTTGTGAATGAGTGAATGAATGAGTGAATGAATGAATAAGCTTCATATTCAGAAGCCCTTGGGGAGCTGAGGGAGAAGGGCCATAGCAGAGCAAGAACTCTGCGCGTTCTTCAAAAGGGATGCATTTGCAATGACTTTAAAGAAAGAGCACTAATTATGCAAGTTAAGACTGACGAAACTTTGGAGGCAGAGTGAAATTCACAAATCAAACTTCAGAGGTCAGACCCTCAGTGGGGGAAGAAGGCTGTTCAGGGTATGTAGTGCAAGCCCTGCCTCCCTCTACTGCACCCAGCCTTGCACACCCCCAACTCCAGGCTCTGTTGGCCCAAGTTGAGAATCAGACCTGCATACATCTAACCAGTTTGGGACTGAGTGGAACCTAAACCTCCTGACCCCTATCCCAGTTTTCTATCACCCCGTGTGACCTTCAATGCCCCCAAGAGGATTCCATAAATGGACTAGGATCCAAATGAAAGGACAGATTGAATTTAGGCAGAAAAGTGAGTGCCCTTTCAATGCCATTAGGCATTGCCTTTGGCATAACAAAGAAGTTAAGACATAATTAAGATCTGAAGACTGATTACAGGAATGTGTATGATTATTTTTATTATTTTCCTCTTTCTATCTTTGTGATAGGATGTGACCAACCTCTGCCTTGCTCTGTTGCTTAGTAGCAGGCAGTGGAGTTTTAATTATAAACTAAAATCAGCTAAAGAACAGAAAATGGCTCTACATCTCATACGTGTGTATCCAGAAAGGCATGTGACAGCATCTAAATTGCTTTGGTGGCTGATAAAGAGCCTCCGTCTAGGGTTGTCATCAAAAGCCCACGAGCAGAGAGGAAAGTATTATTAATAAAGCTGCTACTCTATTTCTATGTCCTCCATTGTTTGCGACTCCTTGTTCAAAGTTGGAAATGAATTTTTATCTACCACTAATTTCATCAGGGTTTTTTTTTTTTGAGTCAGAGAAAATTTAAAAAATAACTTTTGTCAATTCTACTGCCAACCCCAGTCCTCCAAATAGAATTCTTTTCACTCCTCCAGATCTCAAGTCCCAAAATATTATATCTCACAATGAAAAATTAAAGAATTAGTTCATTCATCCTTTCAATGTCCAACAGAACCATGTTCCAGCAGCACACCCCAGAGGCGCCCGCTGCCCTCACAGAGGCGAGGTTTAGGGCAGGGAAGATAATGAACAGGTAAAACAATGAAAAGATCATCACAAACCATAGGCGGTTTATAAAAGAAACAGAGTCTATGACAGGCTTTGGCTTAGCTGCAAGTGACAGATCTGGAATCACGTGGCTCTAACCAAGGCTGCGAGTCAGCCAGTGTGATGGGGCAGCGACAGCATTTTTTATCACTGGCATTTATTCTGATTGGTCAGTTCTCTTTGGTTGGTTATATTCATATGCTGGACAAGTTGCTATATATGTTGAATATTGACTGTGGCTTGTAAAGTTTATGTATTTCTCTCACATTAAAGAATGGGCACAGCAGCTTCATGAATTCATCAAGGACTTTTGTTGTCTAGTCTCAGCACATGGTTTCTACCTTATGGGCCAAGATGACTGCTTGGGTTTCAGCCATTGCACCTTTGAGAAAGACTAAGGTGACAAGGGAACCAGGCCTTCTCCCCTTAAGGATAATTTAGCGTTTATCTCAACAGCCAGAACGTAGGCCTTGGCTGCAGGAGAAGCTGGAACAGGGAGCCTTTGTTGCCCACGTGGAATGGAAATGAGCAGTCCTTCTATCACTAAGACAAAGGGAGAGCAGAGGGAAAGGCAGGCAGTGGGCACTGCCACATGGGTGATGGGGGAGCGTGACTAGCACAGGAGGCTGCTTTAAAGTGCGTGGTCCCAGGTCCTCCCCAAGTTAACATCTAAGCGAGGCCTTGGGGCTGCAGGGAGCTTCCCACTGGAGCTGGGCAGGAGGGCTCGGGCACAAAGAATGTCTTATTTCAAACCAGAGTGGCTTCTGTTCAGAATGATTTTGACCTTATTTCATAGTTTTCCTGGGCTAGATGATCATCTGTTTCTTCATTAATTTGCAGTTCTCCAAATTTCCAAGCATGTTCCATTAGAGAAACTGTCACCCTATAATGTTGGTAGGAAGATGGTTGAGAATATATTTAGTAGCAAAATACTATTTGATATATTATTTAGGCGGGTGTGTATTGGGGGTAGCCAAGTCAAATACAGTATGTGTCTAGTATGTCTTAGAAACCGCCCCAAGTGTTGTAAATAACATGCTAGACTCAGACAAAATTCCTTACAAAGGAGGGTAGTATATCACCACGCACATCACAATAACATGACTTGGCTGGGTGTTCACGGAGAATGGAAGCATTCGTATGGAACTAATGGGATGTTTTGTGTGAATGTCATGTTAGTCATGCATTTGTAACGGGATTTCTATGGATGCCAGAAAATAATTCATTGGAATAAATGGAAGAGCTAGGGGCCTTAAAGCTCTGAAGGGGAATTTGCCATCGTCAAGCCTTCGCACCTGTAATTACGGTGACATTATATCCAGAGCATTTTCTTAATAAATAATTTACACTGACATCAGACAAAAGAAGAAAATCAGTAATACTATTTATTTCTGCAGATTTTATGTGAACAAGATAATTAAAAGTAAGTGGTTTTTGTCTAAATATACCATGCAGTGGTCGTGTGCCCTCCCGCAGAATACAGTGATGACACAGGTGGATACATGTGGATACTCTTGAGTCTATTGGCAAGCCACAGAAGGAGTGAACTGCCCCAGAGATCAACACAGGCTGAGAGGGAGGAGCGCTAAGGATATGCTTTTTCAAAACTGACCAGATGCCCACACATTTATATGTGTCTCACTATGAACATAAGGCTGAATTTACAGAACCAAGAAATCCTGTCTGTACTAAAACTCTTAGAATGTGAGCTTCATTTTCATGAGCAAAGACTATGTCCTTTTTACCTCTATAACCCCAACACCTAAAACAATGTTTGACATATAGAAGTTACTCAGAAAGGTTTCAGTGAGTGAATGGTGGCTCTCCTTTATAACAATTTCCACTTCGTCAGCAGCTCTGTAATTCCCTATCAGTGTATTTGACAAACCCAATACAATTCCAAGACAAGAGCAATCAGAATTAATTATGAAGACACCAAAGCCAGATAGTGCTCTATTGGGAACATCCACCATCCTCCAGAAATCTGTCTCAACACGAAACATTGAATATATGTAGTGAACATGAACGTAGACTGTAGTACATACATATCGATGTGTAAAAATATAGAACTTGTTTTATTTTTCTAAAACTTATTTTTATTTTTCTTAACAGCAAAAGAAGCCATCAACAAAACAAAGACAACCAAATGAATGAGAGAATATAATTGCAAAGGATACCTCCTGTAAGGGGCTAATTTCCTAATTTCCAAAATATATAAAGAAACTTATGCAACTCAACCACAAAAAAACAATCTGATTAAAAAATGGACAGAGAACCTGATTGGACACTTTTGCAAGAAAAACATACAGACAGCCAACAGATGTATGAAAAGATGCTCACCTTCACTAGCTATTAGGGAAATGCAAAACAAAGCCACAGTGAGATACCACCTCACACCTGTGACCATGGCTATTGTCAATAAGACAATAAATATCAAGTGTTGGTGAGGATGTGGAGAGAAGGGAACCTCATACATGCTCATGAGAATGTAAATTGCTGCAGCCACTGTGGAAAACAGTATGTAGTTTCCTCAAAAAATTACAACTAGAGTTACCATATGAACCAGCAATCCCTCTTCTGTGCATCTAACAAAAAAAATTGAAAACATTTATTTGTAAAGATATATGTAGCCCTATGTTCATTGCAACCTTATTCACAATAGTTGAGACATAGAGACAACCCAGTGTCCTTCAATGGGTGATTATATAAAGAAGATATGGTACATATATACAATGGAATGCTACTTGGCCATAAGAAAACTAGATTTAATTTCTAATTTGAGTCTAATTTGGGGTTTCCTTCCTTTTCTTATATGGGGTTTTGTCCACATTTCATGGAATCTATAGAAAAGAGCCATTGGGGCAGCTAAGCACCATGTCTTCCATGTTCTTCTCTCTGGTCTTTGGTGATGGGCCCATATGAATTACTGATGCGTCTTTTCTCATCCCCCTCTACAAGGTCTTTGCAAACCAGCTGCTTCCTTCTTCAGTCCGGGAGTTTCTCCAGGGTGATTATGCTAAGGCCCCATCCTTCCTAAGTGCTCCCGTGTCCTTTTTCCTCTAGTGCTGCCTCTCCAGGACGCACCTGGGAAGGGCCTCACATCCTCTCTTGCTCTCATGACATTACTTGAGATTCTGCCAGCTCCCCAGATGTAGCCTGCGCCACAGTGCACAGGGTACCCATCCATCTCTCCCATTGCTCTCCCTCTGCCCTCCTCTTCTCCCGCAGCTGGAGCGTCTCCTTGGAGTCTGTGAGGGAAGCTGCATCCAAATACTTGTTCTATGTTGTGTGTCTTTTGTTTTCCTATGAAGAGCCTCCTCTGTTTTCCACTTTCTGAAGAAACATGGCTGTTCCGAGCCCATAAGTTCAGAACAATTGAGCTGCATGAAGTTGTGGCCAGACCAGGAGGAAGTCCTAATACTCAGAAGCTTGGTTAGTATTACAAAAATATTACTCTATCCGATGATTTCCTGTGGGCGATGGAGTTGGAGCAAAGAATGGAGCTGCGAGGCGGGGTGTGGGGGACAGTCAGTAGTAACGGGGTGTGTCTGGGCTGCGGAAGGAGCAAGTGCAGGTTAACAGAGGGCAGCTGTAGGCCCAGGTCTCAGGGGTTAGGATTAGCCCAAGGTGCACAGCAATCGAGGAAGACAGGGCCCAGGACCCAGAACCTGGAGCAAGTGCTACCGACAGACAGAGCCGAAGTGACGAAGGAAAGGTTTACAAAGAGGCAGAGACCTCAGATCTTTGACGCTTCTCCCCAGCAGCGCGGAGTCCCTGCCTCCTGCCGGGAACCAGATAGGACTTGCGGTCTCGGGCCAGGGGCCAGTGGAAGGAACGCTTTCTGACTTACAAGGCCAGGTCAGGACAGCCAGGTGGCTTCTGTCCGGGTTTTGTGAAACTCGCTCTTGGGTCGTTCCTTTTCGGAAGCCAGCCCCCATACTGGGAGGAACCAGAGCTGCATGGAGGGGCCACGCCCGGGCACTCTGCCCAATGGCCCCGATGAACCAAGTCTTCGAGTCATTGCAGCTCAGGTGCCAGACCTGAGAGTGAAGGAGCCTCCAAATGATCCTACACACAAGCCACAAGCATGAGAAATGCCCGTCCCAGGCATCGCTTCCTGAGCCCGGATGCAGCGAGAGTTAAGTGGAGCAGCTGGGAAGCAAAGCCAGGAGCACCCCGGGGAGCAGTGAGCGGGGCTGCCACTGCGGGGGGGGGAGGGCGGCCAAGGAACGGAGGCAGGCGGCCAGCAGAGGATGTGGATGCCACGCCCAACCCGCTGCCAGCTGCCAGGTCCCCGGCCACCGCGAGAGCCTGGTGTGCCCCAGACCCCGTGCGGTCCGCAGAGAAAGCTACAGACCTAGAGCAGGTCCTATGGCATTTTCCATAAAAGCAAAACTATTACTGGCCTTTCCCCCTGAGGAATTGCATTTGAATAAAGAAAAATGAAGTTCGATGTCTTACACCATTTCAAACGCAAAGCCAAGTGCAGTTGGGCTTTAGAGCCACTAAAATATGTTGGCTCATAATAGGGTTGTTTTCTATGGAGAAAAGACAACTATTGTTTGAAGGAAAACTCTGTGATATAAACACAATTGAAGAGACAGTAACAGCCATCAGGCGTTGCCACGTGTGGAGATAGGTGCTTCTGCATTTTCTCTCAATCTTCGGAGCGGCCCTGAGGTGGGCATCTGTACCTCCGTTCCCTAGGAGGAAACTGAGACTCAGAACGCTTATTTGCCCTAGAAGTTGCCGCGCAGGCCTGTCCTGGCGTCCTTGCTTCTGGAAGAATTTTCAATTTGGTGCCGTGTGTTTCATGCATAGCCTTTCCTTCCAGCAGCTCCTCTTCTCAAACAGATTAAAGGCAAAGTTCAGCTGACAGCAGAACCAATACGTATTCAGTGCTGCTATCTAGCCTTTATAATCACCTAATGAGCATAAGATGTGTCTGCAGGTTCCACTAACCAAAGTAAGATACACTCCCCAAGATTTTGGTGTTTTATTTTGCTTCCCACTATTACAGAAGAACAAATATCTCTCATAAGTTTGTTTAGGAAATACACAAAATCCTTAGATAGCTTTTAAATTCTAATTCAACTATTCTCAGCCAAACTACAAAGGGAAATTTAATTTGTTTTTGCTTAAACAGAAAAAAAACCTCATTGACTTAGATTATTTGAGTGTTAAGGCCAAAAGGAAATAGTGAAGACCCTGAAATTATGTCTTTGAAGAGAAGGGCAAAGAAGAGGAGCAGGAACAAGAGGAGAAGGAAGAGGAGCAAACATTTCTTACTTTTAATCATAAAGAGTAGCATATTGCGAGCACAGCTAAGTTGTAGCAACAAGTATCTCAAACTATAGGCTGTAAATACGGTGCTTTCCTTTGCGCAGAGCAGTGCAGAGGAGCGGCTGTGGCCGGGCCGGGGCCTGGCAGCGCTGCCACGGCTGCGGGCACCTGTTCTGGCTCAGAGGCTTCTGAGCAAGACCCGCAGGCTGCTCAGCTGATCAATCCAGAATTCAATGCCACGGTCCTGAGCTGCAAGGGAGGCTGGGAGAGGCACCCAGCAAGGTGGCCGTGAATCGGAGCATTCTATTACCGACAGGAAGAAAACCGGTACCAGGGGAAATGGCAGGCCAGGCCACAGTCCAGGTGCTCTGATACTGGCCTGAATCTGGCCACCTTCTGCTTCAGAGCAGCCGTGAGCTCCGAGTGGCTTCCCAGATGAGCATCTGCGATGAATGTTATGCCAGAGAACACGAACTTTGAACCCTATTAAGTAAAATCGTATTCCCTCCCTCAGAAGAATGCCATTCTTCTCCTGAGTAATCTGTTACAATGGTGCTCAATTATTGTTATACTTAGAGTGTCATCACTGAAAAATTTGGGGGATTTGTTTTCTCTCCTGTTATACAAGTACTGACACGTGCCCTTGATTTTGCCTCTTGGTCACACAGCCTGCAGTGTCTCCTCTCTGACCCTTTACGGGAGAGTTGGCCAACCCCGTCGCAGTCTGAGCGGCACTGAACTCCTAGAGAAAGTGGCAGAGCAAAACGCAGCTCCATGACCCCAAGCAGTTGGGCCAGTGTTTCAAATTGTAGTAAAACTTCCTTAGCCAAGTCACACATCCAGCCACTTCTATTAGCCATAAACCAGTGGAAAAACAAGAGGGCAGGCGGGAAAAGTTTCTGCACAGCCGAAAGGGAGCACTCGCTTCTGCCCTGCACACGCCATGCCTTAACTGGACCAGCATAAAAATAAATTCATTATATTTTGTTTTAAGAGGGAGAAAATATTATACTTGAGTAAATCTATCATCAGAAATAGAGACGAGGAAATGTTAGCAATTTAAAGACATCAGCTCTGTGTCATTTAACTCATATGAGACTGCTATCTCCTGAGAACTCAGGTGATTAGATGGGATGCTGAGCTTGTAAATGGCCCTTTCTACAGTCCTAGCAGATCCTTCTAGACCAGTATTTATTTCCAACCTTATTTACGTCTTAGGCCTTTTTAAAAAATAAAAGTATATTCTTATTAACAATATTGTGGCAAAACTAGCCAGTCCCGGCCTGCTGGTCACATAAGCGACAGGAACCCAACTCACGCTGTTTAAGAAGGAAGAGGAAGAGGAGGGAATGAGTGTTCATGTAGCTTTTGTGGGTGCTTACGACCAGTTAACAATTGCGCTTTGGAGATATGAACTGGTCTGTTTGCATTTGCCTGCATGAAAAAGAAACCATTGCTAAGACTGTAGTTTTGAGTGCCACACAGTTCTTCCTAACTTCCACCAACAGACAATGAGCAGGACACACAGGGGGAGGCATGGAAAGGTGTACTGAACATGAGCATAACAGAATTTATATTTTCATTGAACATAAAAACAAATTACTTTTTGAATTCAGGAATAATACTTTAATGGCAATAGTTTCCTTAGCCAGAACATTATATAGTCATTGGAAAATATAAGCCAATTTCTTTATTAGGGAATAATATTTTTAGTGACATTAGTTTTTATCTACAGAATAAACAAATGTAAGCCCTTAGGAAAACTGAAGAAACTACCAACATTGTATAATTTCTATGAATGCTTCAGAATTTCTTCACCTATGTTCTTTGGAACCATTAACAGATGTTACACACACACACACACACACACACACACACACACACCCTCACATACTCACGAGAAGTCTTGCAGTAGAGACACCTGTTCAAATTTGTTTAATCTAGCATTTCCCAAAGTTCACTTCCTCAAAATTAACCGCAGAGGCTTACCTCCTTTTGAAAGCTGGTGACTCATCCCATAAAGCAAAGTTAGGGAAACACGTGTAGTAGTTTCTATCTTCACAGATTTTGTTGTCTAAATAAAGGTAAGGAATTTTGAGTGACAATTGCACCCATTTGTATATAACTTCAACTGACTCCATAATTAGAAATATAAAATGCAAAATTTTCAAAAGCAAACTGCCTTTACCGTTTAGCAACGCTGCTGAGACGTATTGGAATTGGGTCCAGTCCTATTACTTGCCAGTATGTCTGGGGTAGGTAATGGGCTCCACAGGCTGTAAGTAACGAACAAGTCCAAATCCAGTTAGTCATGCTAAGTTTTACACATAAGGGAGCCTGACAATTTTAATATGACAAAGTACTTTAAACTTCTTTTAGGGGTACATGCCTCTTGGAAACAGTGGGAGCGAGTGCAATGGAATCCTCTTCGCTTACATTCTGCATGAGATGCAGACTAGGAGCCCTGCTGGGTGAGGACAGGAAGCTGCTGCTGGTGAGCTTTCACCATGGCAGCAAACATGGAGAGTCATCACCGCCCTTGCTAAATGCAATGAGAGTACCTTGACTACACTCCCATAAATGAGTTTTCCTCATGCTACTCAGCTACACATTACATCTTGGCATACAAAAAAAACCAAGAACAGTAGTTAAGGTTCATTCATGTGGGCTGGATGAAGATTAGCTCCCCGTATGCACTTCTGAAGAAGTCGGTGAGTCCTGCCAAGCGTTGCTCAGTGATTAGAGCATTGGCCTGAGCACTAGAGGGTCACTGGTTCAACTCTTGGTCAAGGGCACATACCTGTGTTGCTTTGAGTCTTTGCCTGATCTAATTAGTCAAAAGTGTTTGACACTGTTCTGCACTAGAGATTGAGAGGTGTAGTGGATCTACATAATAGATAGTCACAAACCCAAACAGGCAGCCAAAATGAGGAGACAAAGAAACAACCCCCAAATGAAAGAACAAGAGAATTCTCCAGAAGAAGAGATAATGAAATGGAGATAAGAAATTTATCTGATATAGGATTCAGAGTAATGATAGTAAAGATGTTCAACAGCATGAGAAAAGATATAATAACTATGAAAACAGAAATAAAGAATGACATAGCACAAATAAAGACACATTGGAAGTAATACATAGCAGATTAGAGGAAGCTGAGGATTGAATCAGTGAATTAGAAGATGGTTAAAATAATTATTCAGGGAAACAAAAAGGAAAAACAATTAAAAAATAGGAAGACAGCTTAAGGGAGCTGTGGGACAATGTGAAACATAACAATATTAAAATAGGTGTGCCAGAAGAGGCAGAAAGGGAGGAAAGGATAGAGAAACTGTTTGAAGAAGTAATGGCAGAAAACTTCCCTAAAGGAAAGGAAAGGAAAAAGTAAGGAAAGGAAAAAGTCACACATGTTCAGGAGGCACAGAGAACCCCAAGCAAGAAAACCCAAATAGGCATATGCCCAGACACATCATAATTAAAATGTCAAAAATTAAAGACAAAGAGAGAATCTTAAAGACACCAAGAGAAAATCAAACTGTTACCTATAAAGGAGCTCCCATAAGGCTGACACCTGATTTCTCATCAGAAATAGAGCCACAAAGGACTGGCATGAAGTTCTCAAGGTAATGGAAAGCAAGGATCTAGAACCAAGATTACTATATCCACCAAGGCTATCATTCAGATAAAGAGTTTCCCAGACCAAAACCAAAACAAAAACAAAAACAAGGATAAAGGAGTACATCATTACTAAGCCAGCATTATAAGAAATGCTAAAGGAACTGCTGTAATGAGAAGAAGAAATAGAGAGAAAAACCTAGGCATACAGAATAAAAATGGCAATAAATAAGTACCTATCAAAAATAACCTTAATTGTAAGTAGATTAAATGCTCCAACCAAAAGGCATAGCATAGCTGAATGAATACAAAAACATGACCCAACTATAAGCTGTCAATAAGAGACCCACGTCAGAACAAAAGACACACATAAGATGATAGTGAAGTGATGAAAAAAATTTTTCCATGAAAATGGAAATGAAAAGAACCAGAGTCGCCAATATTCATATCTGACAAAATAGATTTCAAAATGAAGGCCATCACAAGAGACAACAAAGGTCACTATATATTACAAAAGGGATCAATCTAACAAGAGGATATAACCTTGGTAAACATATACGCACCTAATATAGAAACACCTAAATATATATATAAAACAACTTCTAGAGCAGTGATTCTCAACCTTCTTAATGCCACAACCCTTTAATACAGTTCCTCATGTTGTGGTGACCCCCAACCATAAAATTATTTTCGTTGATACTTCATAACTGTAATTTTGCTACTGTTATGAATCATAATGTAAATCTCTGATATGCAGGATGTATTTTCATTGTTACAGATTGAACATAATTAAAGCATAGTGATTAATCACAAAAACAATATGTAATTATGTATGTGTTTTCCGATGGTCTTAGGCGACCCCTGTGAAAGGGTCGTTCAACCTCCAAAAGGGTCACAACCCACAGGTTGAGAACCGCTGTTCTAGAGGCCTTCAAGGCAGAAATGGACAACAATACAGTCATAGTAGGTGACTTTAACACACCACTGACTTCACTGGATAGATCTGCCAGACAAAAATTTAACAAGGGAACAGTGACTCTAAAGGACACACTGGATCAGATGGATTTAATGGACATTTATAGAACATTTCATCCAAAAGCTGCAGAATATACATTCTTCTCAAGTGCAAATGGATCATTCACAAAGATAGATCACATGTTAGGACACAAAACAAGTCTTTGCAAGTTCAAGAAGACTCAAATCATATCAAACATCTTCTCAGATCACAGTGGAATGAAATTAGAAATCAAGTACAATAAAAACACCCCAAAACATTCAAACACATGGAGGCTAAATAGCATGTTACTAAACAATGACTGGGTTAACAATGAGGTCAAGAAAGAAAAAAAAATTCCTGGAAACAAATAAAAATGAACACTCAACAACTAAAATCTCTGGGACACAGCAAAAACAATCCTGAGAGGAAAGTTCATAGCAATACAGGCCTACCTCAAAAAAACAAGAAAAATCAACAATAAACTATTTAACCCTACAACTTAGAGAACTGAAAGAGAACAACAAGAAAAGCCCAGAGTAAGTAGAAGGAAATAGTAAAGATTACAGCAGAAATAAATGATGTAGAGACAAAAAAAAAATCAATAAAATCAAGAACTGGTTCTTTGAAAGGATAAACAAAATTAATGAACTATTAGCCAGATTCAACAAAAAACAAGAGAGAGGAATCTAAATAAATAAAATCAGAAATGAAAGAGGAGAAATAACCACTGACACCACATTAGTACAGAGGATTGTGAGAAAATACTATGAACAACTATATGTCAACAAGCTGGACAAGGTGGATGAAATGGACAAATTCCTAGAAAAATACAATCTCCCAAAACAGATTCAAAGAATCAGAAAACCTGAATAGGCCAATAACAACGATGAAATAGAAGCAGTAATCAAAAAGCTCCCAGCAAACAAAAGCCCTGATCCAGATGGCTGCAGAGGGGAGTTTTACTAAACACTCAAAGAAGAACCAACACCTATATTCCTCACACTATTCCAAAAAATTCAAGAGGAAGGAACACTTCCAAGCTCTTTTTTATGAGGCCAGTATTATCATAATAAAGTCTTTATCCAAAACTAGATAAAGACACTACAAAGAAAAGAATTACAGGCCAATATCCCTGATGAACATAGATACTAAAATCCTCAATAAAATATTAGGAAATCAGATCCAGCAATATATTAAAAAGATCATATACCATGACCAAGTGGGATTTATTACAGGTATGCAAGGCTGGTACAATAGTCTCAAATCAATAAACGTGATACATCACATAAACTACTAGATTTAATAAATGAATTTCGCAATGTAGCAGGATACAAACTCAATGCCCAAAAATCGATGGCTTTTTAATACACCAATAATGAATCCTCCCAAAAAGAAAGTAAGCAAACAATACCATTTAACACTACAACAACAACAAAATTAAGATACTTAGGGATAAACTTAACCAAGCAGGCAAAAGACCTGTACTCAGAAAACTACAGGATATTGAAAAAACTGGTAAACAAGAGGAACAATATACCATGTTCATGGATTGGTAGAATCAACACCATTAAAATGCCCATACTATCCAAGGCAATCTATAGATTCAATGCAATCCTTATTAAAATACCAATAGCATATTTCACAGATCTAGAACAAATACTCCAAAAATTTATATGGAAATAAAAAAGACTCCAAATAGTTGTTGCAGGAAAAAAAAAACAAAGTTGGAGGAATCACAATACCAGATATCAGGTTATACTACAAAGCCACTGTACTCAGAACAGCCTGGTGCTCACACAAGAACAGGCATATACATCAATGGAAAAGAACAGAGATCCCAGAAATGGACCCAAGCCATTACACTCAATCAATATTTGACAAAGGAGGCAAGAGCATACAATAGAGTCAAGAGAGTCTCTTCAATAAATGGTGTTGGGAAAATTGGGCAGATACATGCAGAAAAATGTAACTAGACCACCAACTTACACCATACACAAGAACAAATTCAAAATGGATAAAAGTCTTAAATGTAAGTAGGAAAACCATAAAAATCCTAGAAGAACCCATAGGCAACAAAATCTCAGACATCTCTCGTAATAGTATGTTTATGGATACATCTCCTAGGGCAAAGGAAGCTAAGGAGAAAATAAACAAATGGGACCACATAAAAATAAAAAGCTTCTGCACAGCAAAAGAAACCATCAACAGAATGAAAAGGGAGCCCACTGTATCGGAGAACATATTTGGCAGTGACACATCTGATAAAGGGTTAATATCCAAAATTTACAAGGAACTCATACAACTTAACAAAAGGAAGACAAGCAATCCAATTTTAAAATGGGAAAAGAACCCAATAGACACTTCTCCAAAGTGGACATACAGATGGCCAGGAGACATATGAAAAAATGCTCAAAATCACTGATCATCAGAGAGATGCAAATTAAAACGACAATGAGGTATCACTTCACACCTGTCAGAATGGCTACCATCAACAAATCAACCAACGACAAGTGCTGGAGAGGATGCGGAGAAAAGTCATCCTTGTACACTGCTGGTGGGAATGTAGACTGGTGTAGCCATTATGGAAAACAGTATGGAGTTTCCTCAAAAAAGTAAATATAGAACTGCCATTTGACCCAGTGACCCCACTTCTAGGAATATATCCTAAGAACCCTGAAACACCAATCAGAAAGAATGTATGCACCCCTATGTTCATAGCAGCACAATTTACAATAGCTAAGATCTGGAAACAGCCCAAGTGCCCATCAGTAGATGAGTGGATAAAACATCTGTGGTACATTTATACCATGGAATACTATACAACAGTTAAAAAGAAGGATATCTTACCCTTTGAGACAGCATGGAGGGACCTGGAGAATATTATGCTAAGTGAAATAAGTCAGTCAGAGAAAGACAAGTATCACATGATCTCACTCATATGTGGAATCTAAGTAACAAAATAATTTGATGAATGGAGTGGATCCAGAGACATAGAAGCATGGAACAGAGTGCGGAATCTCAGAAGGAAGGTGGGGGAGGGTTGGGTAGGAGGTGATCATCTAAGGACCTTGTATGCACATATGCATGGCCCATGGACAGACATTGGGGCAGTGAGGACCAGGGGCGGGGGGCGGGGGAGGGCTAGAGGGGGTTAATGAGGGGGGGAAGGAGACATATGTAATACTTTAAACATTAAGCATTATTTTTTTTTTTTTAAAAAAAGAAAATGACTCCTGCTTAATGGAAAACAGAATAAAAACATAAAGGCCAGTTCACTTGTGCTGAAGATGTATTTAAAATGTGACGAGTTGGGTTTGTTACTAATTCTCTGCAATGTTCTAATCCTGGGTGCTGGAGACAGCCAGGGCCTGCTCTCTAAAGCACCGTAGCTCTGGCCCCTGCTGGTTCACACACGCTAGCCCTCTGCTCCAACAGCGTCCCCAGTGTGCCTGCCGCTGCTGCAGCGCAGCGCCCCTGTGGTCCAGAGAGCGTGCTTTGTTTCTAATGAAGGTGATGATGACAATCATCTGAAGATGGCTGTCATGTACTCTGTGCTGCCAAGCAGAACTTCTGGAGCATGAACTGAATGGTTTCCACAAGACCGCCCTGTGGCTGGTCTTGCCGTCAATGAACGAAAAGTGGGACACAGAAGCCAAGTAACTTGCTCAAAGCCACACGCTGGACACGGGCAGAGATCCACACTCAGAAGGCTGGCCGAGTCCACGCTCACGTGAGGCCATATGCCACGCCCCAGATGTGGTTTTGGTGGGGGCTGCATCAGGGGAAGCTGGCGACTAAGGATCTTTGTAGAATGTGACTTGAGTAATGGGCACCCGCAGGTCGGAAGTCCAGGTTAAGGTCCTGCTGCCGAACTTCCGAGACAAGCAGCCCCAACTCCCAGCTCATCCGCTCTCGGTGCTCCGGGAACTCTCCTGTGCAGTCAGATCTTTTACTTTTACACATTTTAAGGACATCACATAATCACATTTCCATGGGAAATGTAAGTAATTCAAATGACTCTGAAAAGAAAGGGCTCGATAATTGTATATTACAATTTAAGAAAAAAAATCAAATTTTTAAAAAAGCTGACAATCAGATCAGAAGCATTATATGAAGTTTCTTGCTCATTTTCTCCAGAGGTTCAACCAGAACGCTTTTGAAGAGGGCAGAAGTTTAAGGTCTAGCTAGGGAATAAAGACATGTTCGTCTGACATTTCCCACGTCAGATCCAGGAGTTATCAAATTATCTTAAGTGCTGCATTTTAAAAAAGAAGGTGGAAGCTGGCAACCTGGGTCTACTAAGCTCTCATTATTATAAATTTGTATTTTAAAAACCCAGTATCTTTTTTGTAAATATGCAAGGAATCCTCCAATAATTTTTCTTTTGGAAAACCACCTCTCACTAACACATTTAAAATAATACCCCTATATCTAAAATGAATCCTTGGCATTCTGGAGTTCAAATCTCCCCAGAGTCAGAGGGGAAAAGCTGCATAATTATAGTTCATCTGAGTGCAAGTTATAAAGTAATCAGTGTTTGAAACAAAAAAGCAATACCTTAGAATGACATTTAAAACAAAAAACGTACTTACTGGCATTTACATTTTTTTTTCATGCAATTTGTTATTCACTCAATCGGAAGAAAAAGTGCACCACCATTTCTGATAAGGCAAACAATATTCAAAACTGGCATCAACTAAACACAACTGGCCAGCACGGTGTGAAAAACCAAATGCTTTAATGAAGCTATCGAGAACAGTTCAAAGGTCACGGATACATGAATATTGACCCACAATGTACAGTGCTGTGGGCCACGCAGAAAGCACTGCTGCACCCACAGCAGGTGACCACATTACAGTACCGAGTGTCAGGAAGACAGTCATTTGTCTTTTTTTTTTTTTTTTCAAGAAATAGGAGTTTTTAATACACTGTTATCAACATCAACTTTTCCCCAGTGCATTTTAAAAAATATTAGTAAGTGCATTCCTTTGTGCTTTATTTTGTATCTTTTAACTTCCTATGTATTTTATTTATTCTTATTGCTTTATTTTTAAAAAAACAACCAGAAAGAACTTTGTCATCATAGTATGACCAAGTTGGTTGCATGGTTTTTGGCAAAGTCAGGTTTGGTATTTCCATCACCGTACCCAGAGGCAGGTGGACAAGTTTGGCATGTCAGTCACCCCAGATGGAGGCCCAGCCCCAGGTCTCAGCTCTGCACCCAGGGATGGGGAGTGGTGTGGACTGTTTTCGCATCACAAACAGCAAGCCCAAACCACCCCCTCCTGGCATAACTAGTCGCTAAAACGAACCCACACTCTATTTGGCAAAAAAGAAATAAATAAACCACTCCTGCAGTTGCAGCCTTCTCCTGGGCTCATTGGCCTGCCACTCCCAGAAACTGTCTCTCAAAAAGGTTGGGGCAGCAGGGAGGGTGAGCTCCGGCGTGCGAGACCCAGGGCAGTGGTAGGAGATGCCATGCTTTCTCTCACAAATCTCCCTCTACATTCGCTTAATCCTGGGCCCTGGGTTAGTCAGCCTTGCTCTATTTTTAAGAACCTCCTAATCAGCTAAAGAAAACTAGCATCAGACCATCGCCACCTTCGACTTTTGCACCCAGGTCCCCTCCTCCACGTCAATCGGAAGAGATTAATGGACGATGCTGTGATTGTGTCCGTGAACACTGTGGCACAGTTAGCTGCTCATGCACACCCGTGTCACTATTCTAGGAGAAGAGCTATCTGTACAGTGAAGGAGGCTGAAAGAATGGGAACCAAGTTCCCTGCCCCTTAAGTAATGAAGCTATAAAACTGACAGCATTCTCAAAGTTCCAAGGACTCTCACTGCCCAGCGTGCCTGGGAGCCAGGCATGGATTATTTTCATGTAAGTCATCCATTCGTACATTCGACAATCACTCCTTCTCCCTGAACCTCTAACAGCCATCACCAATTCACATTTGACATTTAAACTCAGCCTCGTTTTTTACAAAACCCTCCTGAATGAGGTTTCCTGATGAAAGAAGTTGGCACTCTGTCACTAAAATATATTTAATATTAAAAATATCTGAAGGAGAACTGGAAGCTCTGACACTGTCCACAGAGGCACCATGCCGCACGCCGTTCTCAGTGAGACCAGCGGGAAAGTCTCCCACAGCCCAGCTCAGCCAGCTCAGTCCCAAGCGGCTGCTGCTCCGTGTAAGGCACTTCATTCCAGATGGGTGTGCTTGATGCCACCGGCTATCAACTGTACATGCTGCTGAGACGGTCCACTCAACAGCCTGACTCCTGACCCCATGCCTGTGTGACACCTCGCCCGACAGAGTGGGGGGCCACTGCTGCTACCGCGCAAGACCGCACGCACCCATGCATGGGAGCTGACCGGACAGCAGCTGCCTGGACGGCACTGCCGCTTGGCAAAGCAGTGCTACCAAGTACCAGTCATTTGCCAGTACACTATCTCTCTCCTTAGAAAAGTTCAGCACGCTTGCTGAAATAAACCTCAATTTAAATGACCATAATGGGCGTATTAATACTATAGTTACCAGTCTCCAAGAATATTGCTATTTTTATATCACTAAAAATAAATATGTAAGTTTATTCTCTCTAGAAGGCCAGTTTTACCTATTAATACTACACCTTAAATGTGTGGAAAAACAGTTCTGAGTGAGACTGTAATATACAAAATATTCGCAAAGCTCTCTTGAAACACAAGACCTTGCGTGAAAGTTTTCTTTCATGTGTGTACAAATAATGCAGAAAACCATCAGTGAGTTGTAAAAATATTGAAAACTTGCCATTTTAAGATGCATATTCTTACAAATTAATACAAACATACTGAAAAGAACAATGATAATAAAGAATCTGTACAACTCAAACCAACAGTAAAACATAATTTAAAAATAAAAATAGTAAAGCCAATTAGAAATGTGCCGTTTGGTTTTCTTATCAAAAGCAAAATTAAAGAAAAAAGAGTAAAACATTCAGTGCTCCTCAATGTCTTACTATGAGAGGACACTCATTTTCATTCAAAGTAAAATAGGTCCTAGGAAGCACTGACTCACACGCATTGGTGAGGAGGGCCAGAGCAGCAGGGGTGAGGCCGAGCTCGGTTTCAGAGCCCTGCACCGCCCTCGCAATTCAGCGGTAAGTAACACATCAGCTATTTTTCTCACCAGACAATCCTCATGAAAATGGCTGCATCTTTTTCTTTTGCAGAATATAGCATTTCTTGAAATAGTTTGCAGTATAAAGACTGATGCTAGAGGGTACTGTATCTTTAAGGCAGTACCAATGAACACATTTACAAAATGGAAAAGGTTAGTGTGAAATTTTTCTTTTCTTTTGTCTGTCTGTCTCTACTTTTATTTTATTTATTTTGGTTGCTTTATATTCCTCTGATTAAACTTTACATTTAATTTCCAAGGAAGTCACAGGCATAAAAATCTCCAACTTGCTTCCCTGAATAACAGTGGACAAAAATTTCTCTGATGAAAATCCTCTTGCTCAGGACGCTGGCGTCCAGGGTGAGCTCAGTTCACAGGTTCTGTACGCTTATTGTACAATACTTTGGAGGCATTTATAGTTGCAAAATAGAATATACAGGTCCGCTTCACAAAATTCTAAAAATAAAATATATCCTTGGCTATTGAGAAAGCATGAAAAAAATTCATATTAAAGGAAAATTATCAAGAAAACCCCTCAGGTCAGTTGTGGAATCTCCTGGAGAAGGAGGCGAGCGGGGCTGCTAACACGCGTGCTCGGGCTCCTCCATGCTCACGCTGCTCCGCCGGCTGCTGGTTTTGGAAGCTCCCGGGGACACCGACGAAAGCAGTGGATCCGTTACGCCAACAGGAGAAAGAGTATCGTCCATCAGGATGTCTTCCAGTTTAGAGCCCATTTTCGTGGGGACACCATAGGCCTGGCTGCCCTCGGTGCCGGCGCCGAGGCTGCTGCTGAAGCTGATGGTGCCGTCGGTGAGGTCGAGGGTGCTGGTGCAGGTGAGGTCTGCATGGCGCGGTGGCAGGTCCTGGCTGCAGTTCTCCAGGGAGGGCTCCTGCTTGATGATGCGATTCACCAGGTCCGCAGAGCAGAGGCCCGAGGACGGAAGAAGGGAAAGGCCATGCGCTCGAGCCTGCATCTCAAGTTCCTGAAAGAAAAGGGAAAGTCAGACACTGGGCCGAAGAGGTGCAGAGGGCTTGGGGCAGACACTGTCACGATGGGGCCAGGTCAGTGCACACTGTCCACGCCCACAGGACACACCGCCCGAGAGGGGGCCTGATGAAAGGGGAGGGCCTTGTGCTGGTGAGGACACTCTCTCCCGTGGTTGGAGATGTGGATCGTGGCGGGCGGTGCGTGCATGGGAAGGCGCTGTACCTTCTGCTCAATTTTGCGGTAAACCTACTCTTGTTCCAAAAAATAAAGTCTATTTAAAAAAATCATACACTTAGAGAGAAAACGATAAATATTAAAATATTTTGCTCTTTTAAATTAGTAAATGCCATACTTTCAAAAGTAGAGTATAAGTACTACTGGTAATAAATGAAATGCTTTTTAGGTGGTAGTGGATTTTATATATTAAATATAGAGTCTCTCACAGCCGTTAATGTTCACAACGAGGAGAATTAAAAAAACATCAAAATAAAATTTCAAAATGTAAGCTGATTAAAGGAAAATATTCAGTAAACATTATTGTTCCGTGGTCCCTAAACTGTGCTCTTAAGTATTCGAGGTGCAGCAAAGGACGCACAGGACCCTGGGGAGCCTGAAAACCTCAGGGACGTGGCGACATGTCTGTGAGGGCCACCGCCCAGGTAGCAGGTCCACGCTGGGTCGGCTGTGCCTGGGCTCTCCCTCGCTGTGTGGAGCAGGGCCTGGGAGGCGGCGCTGACAGATGCGGGCGCTGCTGGGAGTCACTGCACGGGGGGGACAGGTGGCAGCAGCCACCTCCCACATCCAGGCACACAGGCCCAGCAGCAAGTAATGCAGTTATTTTAAAATAATATAAAAATACTACTTTTCTTAATTTACATGTTTAAATTTTCAAATGCCTACAAGTGGTCAGGACCTAACAGAAACGGAAGAGTAACTAAGACAGCAGGGGCAGCAGCACTAAGAAAGTGGGCAGTAGTGGCAAAAGTGCGGAAGGTTCGCACAAGGAGCTGGAGGTTGAGAAGCATCACTCAGGCCATTTCACCATGAGAAATGGACTTTTTTTTAATTCCAGAAAGAAGTCCTTATCTGAATAATTCCTTCCTCCACTTCCTTCATTTTCTGTGCTGAAACCTAACCTGCAGTGCTGCAGAACGTGGCTGTGTTTGGAGACAGTATCTTCAGAGAGGTCCCTGAGGTACAATGAGGTCACTGGGGGCCGGACCCAATCTGTGGCAGCCCTGGTGTCCTTGAACAATGGAGGCCAGGACGCAGGCGCAGAGGGAAGGCGCCATTTCCACGCCCAGCAGTGCTTTCAGGAGAAACCAACCTTGTGGATGGAGAGTGGGGGCCGCCTTCTGAGGACTGTGAGGAACTGAAGTCTTTGCTGCCTGCACTGCCTGGGGCAGCCTCAACTGCCTGGCGGACTCCAGCACTCATTTCAAAAGGCCCCTCCCTCTTCCTTCCTGAGTATTCCTGCACCCTCCCAAAATGAACCCTAGAGACCCCGACAGACTCCCCAGTGAGCGTTCTCCCTCCCCGTGCAGCGCCCTTCCATGGCTGTGATGCAGTAAGAACAGGAGTAAGGCTGAGCAAGTCTTCTTGCCTCGTTGGAGAGGAGCGCGGCCCTGCAACAGACGAGGCCTCAGCCTCAGCTCACACACCTAAGGATCTACCTTCCTAAGGATCCACCTTCCAGAAGAGTCCTGTTCAGTCTTCATTAAAGGCTGTTTGATCTGCAAGACCTTTGGATGCAATACAAGTAAGAGCCGGAGCCTGATGTGTCCCAGCACCTCCTGCCTGCCCCTTCCTCACATCCCTCCAGAAACACATCTCCCAGCATCAGCTCAGAGCCTGGGCTGTGGGATAAAAGGGTGGGTCCAATGCCATTCGGGCCTCATGCTTGCTTCTGTGAGGCATTGTGCGTGCGTCACTCAGAATGGAGATGGGAGGAAGCCCTGCTGAGAGCACCCGCTCTTGTAAACCCAAACCAACGTGCTGGTAAGAACAGCACCCCCACACAAGTAGTTTGTCTTTAAACCAAATAACAAAGTTGAATTAAGAGAGTAAAACATCCTACTCTATCTTCTGCTACTTAATTGAAAATATTTATCAGCTGACTAAAGCCTTACTTAGATTTCTAAATAATGCAGTGCCTCTCATCCAAGTGCAGGCTTGGGCCTGCAGAGCTGTCCTGACTGGTCACACTTCCGGGACATGCCGAGCTTGAGGGCTGCCTCACTATCATGCAGGAAACCCTGAGATGCTCCCCCCAGGGATTTTCCAATTCACTATTTTACAATACTTGTATTTCACACAAAAAGACATATTTGGACCCTTAAAACAAAACCCTTGACTCTCTTTCAAAACAATTACTATCCTATCTAATAAAAGAGAAACATGGTAATTAGCGTACAACCGCTACCCTTCCCATTGGCTAATCAGGGCAATATGCAAATTAACTGCCAGCCAAAATGGCGGCCGGCAGCCAGGCAGCTTGAAACTAACATGAGGCTTGCTTGCGTCAGTGACAGAGGAAACCAAAGTTCCCCGCCTGCCTTGCCGGCCTCTAAGCCTGCAGTTTAAGAAACATTGTAACAAATATAGAAGCTAAACAAAACCCCAGAAACCTGCTTTCAACGAGCCCGGGATCTCAGAGTTGGAGTTATACATTGTTTCAATTATAGAACCGAAACAAACCAGATACCTGCCTTCAGGAGCGGAGGCATAAAAGCTGGAGCCTCAGAGCTAAAGCTGGCCCAGAATTAAAAAAAAAACACAAAAAAACAGAAAAAAAGGAGCAGGTGGGAGCTTCAGTCCCAGCCTGAAAACAGCCCTCAGCCCCTCACCCAGGGTGGCCAGGCACCCCAGTGGGGACCCCCACCCTGAAAGGTGTGTGACCAGCTGAAAACAGCCATCATCCCCTCACCCAGGCTGGCCAGGCACCCCAGTGGGGACCCCACCCTGATCCAGGACAGCCTTCAGGGCAAACCAGCCGGCCCCCACATGTGCACCAGGCCTCTATTCTATATAGTAAAAGGGTACTATGCCTCCCAGCACCAGGATTAGCGGAGCCGCGAGGCCTCCTGGCACCGGGATCAGCGTGACAGGGGGCAGCACCCAAAACCCCTGATCGTCCTGCGGCTCTGTGTGTGACAGGGGGCGGGGCCACAACCTCCCTATCAGCCCTGCTCTGTTCGTGACAGGGGAAGGTGCCCCTACCCCCTGATCAGCCCTGCTCTGTGCCTGATGGGGGGAGCTCCCCAACCCCCTGATCGCCCTGCGGCTCTGTGTATGACAGGGTGAGGCGCCCCAACCCCCTGATCGGCCCTGCTCTGTGTGTGACAGGGTGCGGTGCCCCAACCCCCTCCCCCCCACGGGCCCTGCTCTGTGTGTGACGGGGTAGAGCCATAACCTCCCCATCGGCCCTGCCCTGGGTGTGACAGGGTGTGGCACCCCAACCCCCTGATCCGACCTGCTCTGTGACAGGGGGCGGTGCCCCAACTCCCCTATCGGCCCTACTCTGTGAGTGACAGGGGGGAGCTCCCCAACCCCCTGATCGACCCTGCTCTGTGCGTGACAGGGTACGGAGCCCCAACCCCCCTGATGGGCCCTGCTCTGTGACGGGGGCAGCTCCCCAACCCCCTGATTGGCCCTGCTCTGTGCGTGACAGGGGGTGGCGCCACAACTTCCCCATCGACCCTGCCTTGAGTGTGACAGGGGGCGGTGCCCCAACCCCCCAATCGGCCCTGCTGTGAGCCCGACCAGGGGCTGCACCTAGGGATTGGGCCTGCCCTCTGCCACCCGGGAGCAGGCCTAAGCCAGCATGTCGTTATCTCCCAAGGGGTCCCAAACTGCGAGAGGACACAGGCCGGGTTGGCCCCCCCCCCCCCCCGAGTGCACAAATTTTTGTGCACCGGGCCTCTAGTCCTATATAATATCATTAGCATAATATGCTAATGATATGCTAAGGCTACTCAACACTCGCTATGACGTGCACTGAACACCAGGGGGAAGAAGCTCCGACTAGTAGGTTAGCTTGCTGCTGGGGTCCGGCCAATTGGGACTGAGCAAGACAGGCCGAACACACCCTGGAGCCCTGCACAGTCCCTCCCGGCTGGCCAACTTCCCACGTCCCTCCTCGGCCTTGATCATGCACTAGTTGGGTCCCTCAGCCTGGCTTGCGCCCTCTCACAACCCAGGACCCAATTTCGACCCAATCCCGCAGGCCAGGCTGAGGGACCGCACTAGTGCATGAATTCGTGCACCAGGCCTGTAGTATCTTAATATTTGTATGAGGAACCAGCACATTAGTACAAGCTGCTTTTATAAACTGGTAGCCTAGATTCAACAGATCCAAGACCTACAGCTCCTCAGCGAAGAACGGGACGTGGGACCAACAGCAAATGCCGATTAAAGGGAGAAAGGGAGGAGACATTTACATTCCAGCTGACCACTCCTTCCCTGCTGAGGTTCTAAAATGGGCCCCAGAGCACAGCTGTCCTCACCTCTCTGCCCCATGGCTGGAGTCCCAGCACCCACGAGCTGTGCCACCATGAGTGTCACGGGTGGTGTGGGCATGGAAAAGATCGAGAGCACCATTCTCAGTAAACTACTCAGCTACATAATTCCATGTCTGGGACTCCCAGCACTATGGCAGACAACTGGTCACTAAAGTGCTGCACTTTGCACTGTCATTCCATGAATGGTTGCCTTGAAAACCTGAAACGTAGCCACTGCTTATGGCAAAATCTGGTAAGAGGTGGGGTCATCTATTCAAGAAGAAGGCACAGTGACTCCTACTGGTGGGCCGTGTTCAGTTGGCCAGGACATTAAAAATACTCTTGCAAACTCCTTCAGTCATTAGCAGCTTGTTTCTTTTTCTCTTTTTCAAGGCAGTTTCAGAGGAAACTGTGTTCACATTTGGTGCCAGAGGCCCGTGCCTGAGAGAAGGCCTGGCTGACACCAAAGGACCCTGCTCACTCTGCACTGTACAGACACTCCCTGAATGAAATGACAGGTGGATCCTATAAACCTGTAAAATTAGTATTTCTCCTGCTAAGAAAATATAGTGTAAACTAAAGATACACCTGGCATAAGTTCACTCTCTGTCCTACTTCTTACATTTATGTTTTGATGATAAGATCCTCTGGGCGTCTCTAAGTTCCCTATTAACATGGGCTCTGATTATGGACTAACACCCCCCCCCCCCAACACCCAATACTAAGGCATCTTTGTATTTAACAACTACAGTCAGTTCTCATCATTCGCAGGAATCACCGCTATGAACTGGATGTATGTGCTCCCCAAATTCCTACACAGAAACTGACGTCCCCGGGTAATGGTATTTGGAGACAGAGCTTTGGGAGGCGCTTATGTCATGAGAGTGGAGCCCTCCTGGGTGAGACCTGTGTCCTTATAAAAATACCCCCAAGAGCGCCCTCGCCCCTCCCCCCACGTAGGACTCGGGCAAGGAGGCGCTGTCTCTGAACGAAGGAGCGAGCCCTCCTCACCCTTAGAACCAGCTGGTGCCTTGGGAACTGTGAGACAATATCTGTGGGGTAAGCCGCTGGCTGTGGCAACTCTGTCAGCCGCACTAGCGGACAGTCGGCTGCAGCTAGTGCGGCTGGGGACACAGCTAGCGCCTACGGGCCTCTGGCCACACTCTGTCACGGAGCCATGCTTCCTTATCTAATACTAGAGACCCGGTGCACAAAAATTTGAGCACTCGGGGGGGGGGGGGAGTGGGTCCCTCAGCCTGGTCTCTGCCCTCTCTCAGTCTGGGACCCATCGGGGGATGTCCACCTGCTGGCTTAGGCACGCTCCCCGGGGCATCGGGCCTAAGCTGGCAGTCAGACATTACTCTGGCAGCCTGGGAGCCCTTGGGGGATGTCCACTTGCCAGCGGGGAGCAGGCCTAAGTTGCAGTCGGACATCCTTAGTGCTGCTGAGGAGGTGGGAGAGGCTCCCGCCACCACCACTGTGATGGCAGCCGCCAGCCTTGCTTGTGGCTGAACAGAGCTCCCCCTGTGGGAGCGCACTGACCATCAGGGGGCAGCTCCTGCATTGAGCATCTGCCCCCTGGTGGTCAGTGTGTGTCATAGTGACCAGTCATTCCCAGTCGTTCTGCTGTTAGGGTCAATTTGCATATTACCCTTTTATTATATAGGATAGAGGCCTGGTGCATGGGTGGGGGCTGGCTGGTTTGACCTGAAGGGTGTCCCGGATCAGGGTGGGGGTCCCGCTTGGGTGCCTGGCCAGCCTGGGTGAGGGGCTGAGGGCCATTTTCAGGCTGCCCGCACCCCCTTTAGGGTGGGGGTCCCCACTGGGGTGCCTTGCCAGCCTGGGTGAGGGGCTGATGGCTGTTTGCAGGCTGGCCAAGCCCCCCAGCGGGGACCCTCACCCCACGGGGGTTTGGCCAGCTGGGGTGAGGGACTGAGGGCTGTTTTCAGGCTGGCCATAGCCCCTTCAGGGTGGGGAGGTCCCGCTGGGGTGCCTGGTCAGCCTGGGTGAGGGGCTGAGGGCCGTTTTTAGGCTGGTCACACCCCCTTCAGGGTGGGGGTCCCTGCTGTGGTGCCTGGCCAGCCTGGGTGAGGGGCTGATGGCCGTTTTCAGGCTGGCCATGACCCCGGGCTGGAAGCAGGTATCTAGGATTTATTTATCTTCTATAATTGAAACTTTGTAGCCTTGAGCAGAGCTCAGGGCTGGCAGGGCAGGCGGGAAGCTTGGCTTCCTCCATTGCTGGGGGCAACCTAATCCTCCTGCTCGCTCCAGCTTTGTGGCTGCCACCATCTTAGTTGGGTTAATTTGCATATTTGCTCCTGATTGGCTGGTGGGCGTGGCTTTTGGATGTAGCAGAGGTACGGTCAATTTGCATGATTCTCTTTTATTAGATTAGATGTAATGTTGATTCATTGGCACTGAACTCAGCCAATAGCACCGCAACTTATGTTTGAAGTCAACTTAGCTCCATCAGACACATTGGGAAACTAGTCAACACTTTGGCATGATGCTTACAGGCCACTGTAAACAGCAAAATCACCCACAAAACCCACAAAAATATGAAAAACCTGGCACTAACCAGACTGTAAAAAGGACACTGGGTCACAGGAGGAGCTGAGAGCAGAAGGTGGAGCCTCTCCGTGCTCCCCCTGCGTGAAAGACGTCCCGGGCAACTCCAGTCTATGGCTCTGCACATTCCGAGAATGACCAAAAGGTGCCACAAATGTTGCTTTGGGTTACAAATAAATTGTTATAAGTGGCAGATTCAAATAGGGAATCCACAAATAATGAGGTTCACGTGAGTCAACTCCTGGGGGGGCTCCCTGCACCCTTTCTTCTCCCCTGTGAAGTCAGGAGCGCAGGCTGCAGCCGGCCGTACCTGAATGCGGAGCAGCAGGTGCCGGTTGGCATGCTCCAGCTTCTTCTGCCGCGTCTCCAGCTCTTTTGCCCGCTGCTGCTCCCGCTGCAGCTTCCGGATGTAGTCCACGGACGCTTTTAAAATGGTGCCCTTGTTCCAGCGCATGTCCCTGATGAAATGCAAGGAGACAGACTCTGTATGACTTGAGGGTCAACAAAAATGCAACAGTCAGAGCACTTTCCAAAGATGCGCTACCAAGTGCAGGTTGGTATAGCTACCAGTCCCCATCCCCTCTCCCCCCACGTACCCCGAGGTGCACCCTGGCACGGGCCAGCCTGGGTCAGAGCTACAAGGTGGAGTCAGGACCTAAAAACTTAGGTCTGTTGGTTGTAAAGTCAATATTCTTAGCATTGTATGAAATAGCTACAGCTTTCTAGGACTATAACATTAACTCAGAGAATAAGCTGTGGCAAAAACATCCCATGATGCCTCACTACCTGACTGTGTGAGGCACACAGGTGGCATCCTTGAACTGCATCGTGGTTTCCATGGACAGGTTACCTACTTCTCTCTGTCTTTATTTCCTCTTTGTAAACCGTGATAGTGCCCTTGCAGAAGCAGCCTCATGGCATGTTTTTGGAATCAAAGGGGGCACTTTATATAAAAATGGTGCGAAAAGCTGAGGGTGCAGTTCTAATGTGTGAGGGGCTCCATGTACTCACTCGATGGCTCTTTAAATAGCATTCACTAGGTGCCAGGTGCTTTCCCAGGAATTGTACAGTTCATTTAGGCATCACAACTCCATTTGACAGACTGGGAAATTCAGGCACAGAAAGGTCCAATAATTTTCCCAAGGCCGCACAGCTGGGAAGTGGCAGACCAGGAAGCCTAGACTGCCTGGCTTCAGACGCAGGCTCTACACCACTGTGCCATTCTTCCTCGTGTGTAACTGAGTCCTCAAAACCACGAGGCTCGGCAGGGATACTCTGATCGCCCCTTCTTAACAGCTCAGGATGAAGCCCGAGAGCTCCAGCCAGCACAGATGTCTAGGAAGGCACCAGCTGGGAATTCAAACCCAGCACCTGCAGTCCACGCCCTCAGTCTGTGATCACCACAGTGCTAATGTACTCACATGTGAAACAAATAGAAACACCACTTAGAGCACTCCAGATCAATGACTAAGAATGAAATTATAATTAGGTAAGTAATATTTCTATAGCACTTTAATCTGAGCCCTTTTATTGACAATATTCATGATGATAATGACGATAGTGATGAAAACAAAAATACTTTTAATGTATGAAAAACCTCCAAAGCTTTACTCTACAGCTGCTCCAAGTGGATCAGAAGTATCAGGTGGCTGTGTGCATGGAGGGCGGTTAACACAAGTCACCCAGTCATGATCCTCACATGGGTCATATAAAGAACCAAATAGAGTTCTCCCATGAGAGGCAGCGCTCAGGCCCCTGAGAGTTCCTGGGGGCAGATCCCCAAGGTCTGAACACCAAAGATGGCAGCGGGGAGGTGTCCTGGGATTGAGCCAACTGGCTAATTTCAGGGCTAATATCCAAGGAAGAGAAACTTCAGCAGCCAGAGAGAAAGGCAACTATACTGAAACATACCTTGCTGAGGCCAGCAAGGTGAGGACAAGTTGCTGAAACATGCACACAGCCACTTCATTTTTAAGAAGTGACTATTTCAACCAGTTATCTTGGGTTTTACTTCCTTGTGAGACCCAACCAATTAATTATGCTTCTGGGCTTAAAAGAAGGGTTTTTAAACTTTTCTGTCTTAATGAGAAAGACCCACTTTCGCACAGAAGTGTACATAAATCTCTACTATGTAAATCAACAAGAGCAGGTGTGCTGAGGGCAGGCGAGGGCGTGGGGCCGAGACCCTGGTCAGCTGGACTGTCTCCTCAGTCGCCCAGGGTCGGCTCCCAGGCATGGAAACCGTCCATTTTATCTTAAAACAATGCCTACACATTCAGATGATTATCAGTCCAGATTGTCAACATAAGTAACAGAATACAAAGGAGAAAGGAGACAGGCAGGGGGAGGCTCTCACTCCCGCCCAGAACTTCATCCTTTGGTAAAGAGATTTCCATGCTAGTCTAAAAGTGAGAGCTGATGAAGAACAGGAAAGGGGGGGATCCATTCTCAGCTATCATGCCACACTGAGGACAGGAAATGAAGGTCACAACTCCCTCATGGGATAAATGTGTGAAGCAGAGCTGAGGACTCAAATGTTCCGAGTTTTAAAATGGTTTTCCTTGAGAAACCTGGAAAGTAAAATGTGGATGATGGAGACTGTGCTTGAGCACTCATTCATCAGAGCCACCTTACAATGGTCTTACTTTATTTCCTCACAAATACCCCGGCAATAATGTGAACAGCACACTTAATCAGCCATGCATGAATAATGGCTGACTTCATCTTCACATTTTATTAGATAGCTAAAAGGTCATATTCACAGGCTAATTTCATTGAATGCCTGTGGGAGCCATTAAAATGTGTACATCCTCGAGCCCCTCACTTCAAATGGGCCGATGTCTAATGGATAGAACCTGTATGTGTTGTCCTGTTTGCTGCTGTTGCCAGCAGGAAAGAGATCTTTACCACTGTGATCCCCCAAGCAGTGGGCGGGAAGAAAGAGCTGAAATCCCAGGAGCTGACCTATACTTAGGAGAGGATTAAAATGTACTCTTTTTTCTAGAAGGGAAAAACATACAAAGAACACGAACGTTTAAGAAACACACAGAATTGAGCAAAATTGTTAGACGTGAAGTCTGCAATATCAGCTCTCAGTGCCTACAGATGCTGTTGGAGATGAAGAGCAGCCAGCAATACCTTGCTTCAGCACATGCTGAAATCGCTGTCCTGCAGAAACTGTTAACTAATTTTGTTTAGCAGCTCAGTGTTTGTTTGCCAAGGATTCTCCTCACACCCAGAGCTGCCTCATGTCCAATCACCCTGTTGGACAATTCGGTGCACTTCCCTCAGCATCTTAGTTTGATAAGACTATTAAAAGCAAGATGGATGGAGTATTTAGGATGAAACCCAAGGAAAGGGGGACTTTTTTACACTGGTTTGCATAACGGTGCAGTTTTTGCAACATAGGAAAAAACATTAAGGTACAAAAACTATACGATGCAGATGAATATGCAATTGTACTCACGGATCATTGGACTTGGGAATCAAAGTACCTAGTTCTTTAATGCGGTCATTTATGTTAAATCTTCTTCTTCGTTCAACTTCAAGAAAAGAGCACAGGAAGGACTATTAGCAACAGCGTCACATTGGCATGAACGTATCTCATTAATGACATGCATGTATCAACCTTACGGCTCAGGACCACAAAACCTGACCCTGTATTTCCATGTTTCCATGGTTTTGGTACTAAAGTTAAAATAGTTTTCAAATGAGCTACCTTTTGTCATTAAGTAAGCCCTGAGATATACAGTTTCTCATTTGGTCCCATCACAACCCTGCAATTGGAGCTACTATACTCCATTACAAACAAGAAAACTGCCCTGGACACATGAGGGAGGTGAGGACACAGCAGGAAGTGGGGAGGGCCAGGACCCCACCCTGGCTGCAGACCAGGCCAGCCTCTCTGCAAAGGGCCCCTGCGGATTTCGGCTCCGCTGGCTGAGCGGCCAGAACTGAGGCCATTATGCAGGTACTTACATAACAGGAGATAAAACAGATTTCCACAGCTTATTTATTGGCCAAAGTCAAATGTGTAATATTAACCAGGTAAACGTGTTTGCATACAAGTCTGCTACTAAAGAGCACTGGGTGCCACAACTTGGATTTTACATAACTTCTACATATCCCAAAATATCATTCTTGTTTTGATTTTTTTAAAACTCTTTAAAAATGTAAAACACTTTCTTTGCCCACAGGCCACACAAAAACTCCTGCTCTGGCCCAGTGCTTCCCAATAGGAACATAATGTAAGTCATAGATGAAATTTTAAATTTCTAGCAGCCACATTAAAAAAGTACAAAAAAAGGTGAAATTAACTTTAATACTTTAATAAAGCAATATATTCAGATTATCATTTAAACATGTAATTAGTATAAAATTTATAAATTCGATATTTACATTCTCTCTTTTGTACTAAGTACTGTACTCGTACAGCACATGACCGCTTCAATGAGCCACATCCCAAGTGCTCACCAGGCCATGTGACGTGTGGCTGTGGTCTGGATAACCCACCAGAAGTTATGTCCAGCACCTTTACCCTACATCACCAGCCCAACAGCATTCCCACTCATAAATCTAGTTCAGTGATTCCCAAAGTGGGCGTTACCGCCCCCTGGTGGGCGCTGCAGCGATCCAGGGGGGCGGTGATGGCCACAGGTGCATTTGTTTTAACTTTTTTTGTATTACCTTTCTATTCTGAGTTCAATAAATAGTTTCATAATTTCAAGCTTCAATGTTTCTAATTTACACCTTTCTTTACTATATTTTACGAAAAAGGTAGAAACATTAATACATATATCTTTCTGTTTAATTGCTATTAAAATTTTTAAAAAAATTAATTTCCAGGGGGCGCTGAGTAATATATTTTCTGGAAAGGGGGCGGTAGGCCAAATAAGTTTGGGAACCACTGATCTAGTTGTATGTTCTTCTTAGGGGACGGTGAAGTAGCAAAGCATATGTGTTAATAAATGTTTTTAATTTATTAATTCCAAATAACTTAAGGTCTAATAAATTGAATTAAAGATGTTAACTTTTTACTTTAAATATATTATAACCTAATACATATTTATTATTATTAGGTTATTTTGTATAAACTTAGTACATATTCATATTTGATTCACTTGAATAAAAAATATTTTTCACTACTTCCCAAAATATGTTGCATTTTTAAGCTGAGTGATGATCTCTATCATTAAATCAATTGTATATATCACTGTCTATCACTAAGCTTTTGTAAAAATAGAATAGGTGATGCAATGGTTCCAAATGAGGAGCTTTTGCACCTCTGATCAGCTTAGCTGACCTCCTCTGGCAACGTTCCTTACTTTTCCCAAGCATATAATAATCATAACAATTCAAAAAATACTGAAACACGTAGTGTGAAATAAAAGCCTCCTATGACCCAGCTACAACTGCTGTTACGTGTCCTTCTATGTCCCTGGTGATTATAACCTCTGAAAACACACACACGGGCCTCCAGCCACGGTTCTGGGGCCTCTTTAGGTCCACATTCACTTCTCCGTGACCCGGTGCCGCCTCCTGGTCTGAATGCCACACACAAGCTGAGGCTCCACAGTTACACATCCAGCCTGGCATCTTCTGGAACTCCAGACTCGCACGTCCACCCCCTTGCCTCCCTGGGGAGCTCGAGGGACAGCCCGCACTCTGCCCCGGTTCCCCCTCACTTTGCAGAACTCAGTCCTGGAATCAATACTGCACCTCTGTCGTCTCATATCCCACAGCTGCTCCAGCATCAAATCTGTTGGCTCTATCCTCACAGTATTTCTGGAACAGTCCATGCAGCTTCACGGCTACTGACAGAAGCCACTGTCTCCCGCCTGGATTCCTGCAACCCGACTACCTGGTCTCTGTGCTCCACCCAGGCCCAGTGTTCCCCACCCGCTTTGGTCTATCCAGAATATCCCAGTGGGCGGGGGGGGGGGGGGGGGGAGAGGGGGGTCCTGTGCAAAGTAAGGCAGAGCACGGCTGTCCTTCGCTGAAAACCCTCCATCACGACAAAAGCCGCGTCCTCAAGGCATCCCACAAGTACTGGCGGCCTCCATCCCTCCCCCCTCGTTTCTACCCTCTCCCACTCCAACCATATGTTTACCATTACTCATCTGTGTCCCCCTTCAGCCCATAAAGGGGGCTCCACCCCCCACTAGGAGCTTCATAGTGGTGTCCCCCCTGCCTGGAGCACTCGTCCCAAGTACTGCATCTGAGTGGCTCTGCCCTCACCTCCCTCAGGGAGTGACTCACACTGTCCTGGGAGCCCACCCTGGCCACCCTATTTAAAACCAACCACCACTCCATCCTGACACTCTAACTGCTTGGTTGCACTTTGTCTCCTCATAAAACTTCCTGCCATCCGACATCCACATCATTCATTCATAGGTTCATTTACATGACTTTCTACCATCTAATGTCTGTGTATTTTCTGTATGTATGTATATATTTTCACCGAGGCATTCAAAACACCCATATGAGCCTGGAACACAGTAGGCCCTCAGTAACTATGTATTAAATAAAGAATGATGCAGTTACAGTAGATAATGTTAAAAATGATTCTGCATCTATCGTTTCTCACTTAATAGCATATTGTTGACATCTATTACTGTCAACATTTAGATGTATTACATTTTATTTTTAATTCAATGCCTTCCCTCCCGAACTTTTTAAAATTATACAAGTGGTATAAGCTTATATAAACTTGCAAAACATACAAAAGTGTATAAAGGAAGAAGTGAAAACCACCGTTTACACCATCAAACACCTGCATTTCTTGTCAAGGATGAGGGTGACTCCCAGAACCTCTCGCCATGCACCCATAAACACACACAGGTGCACATAGTAGGTGCTTTGTATCTAACGAGACACTGCACGCATTGTTCTGCTTTGTACTCAGCAATGTATGGTAGACCGTCTGAGTCAGGTGGACCAGACCACCCCATTCTTCTAAGCAACACTGAGAATCCCCGCATGGAGGCACCATAATTTACTTAGAAATTCTCTACTGATGACTATTTACAGTCCAGCGGTTCTCAACCTGTGGGTTGCAACCCTTTCACAGGGGTTGCCTAAGACCATCGGAAAACACATATATAATTACATACTGTTTTTGTGATTAATCATTATGCTTTAATTATGTTCAATTTGTAACAATGAAATTGGGGGTCACCACAACATGAGGAACTGTATTAAAGGGTCGCGACGTTATGAAGGTTGAGAACCACTGACACTGTTTCCAAGTTCTCCCTCTTTTTCAATGTATAAGAAGTGTTTTTGCCAGGATTTGCATGTACATTTCATTCCTATCATAATACTTTATGTTGAACACACCACCTTGATGTATTGGTTTTCTCATCTATTCTGCCGGCCCCTGACCTGAATCCAAGCACATAGGATGGGAAACCTGTTTGTAGAAAGTGCCTCCCATGTAGCAGGGGCTCAATAACCAGAGCGGAGAAATGGGTGTGTTCTTTTGCACACGCTGGCAATATTCTCACAAGATAAAATGCGTAGAAGAGAAAGAGCTATGCCAAAGGGCAATCTAACCTTGAGTGTTAATTTCTAATGGTTAGATGCGATTTTAGGATTGTTTTATAGCCCTCAGAATTTGAGCTAACCATGCTTGCACTTTGACAAGTATGAACTTGAGAGATTAGATGAATATTGTTTTTGACAAGTTTTGGATAATGCCTAATTATCTTACTTATAAGGCATTTGAAAAGGAGAAATATCTAAGGGTAAAATTACTCGGAAGCCAGAGGAGACCTAATATTAACTCACATCTTTTGGGTAAGAGACGAGGGAAGCTTCCCATCACTGGATGGGACTGGCCAGGGCAATACCCACTTAGAAAGACTGCCCCTGGGGACCCAGCAATTCCATCTCTCAGCTCCTAACCTGGAGCAACAAGCTCCCCTGCACATGAACCTGAGGATCCATATGACTGTGATTACATTTAGCTGTAGAAATCGTCTCAGAGACCTAGCCTTTCCCCCCCGGCAATCAGCAACCCTGAGGCAGCAGAAGACAGGAGCCGGGCCTGAGGAATGGACTCTGCAGGAGGGAGAACGCACTGACTGGCTGTGTCAGCTCCCGAGCCCTGAGGTGGAAAGGCCCCCTGGCTACTTTCCCATGGAACAGAGAGCTGCGCTCAGACACCGACTCCCGGCTCTCCCAGTACAACTCGGAACCCCCAACCCACAGTGCCCTGTGCTTTATCCTATAGAATCTGTAATGCACGCGCCACGCTACTGGGAGTCCGGGCTCTGGGCATGAGCTGCCCGCTCTCCTGGGTGGCATCATTCATGATAAAACAGCCAGTCTCCCCCCAGTTCTCAGGATTTAGGGTGTGGCTCTGCCAGCACCAGGCTGGGGGTAGCAGTGGGGAACACAGGTTCCTTCTGTTTGGTAACAAGCAGAGAGGCACATGCACAGATGTCTACCTGGCACTGTTTACAACAGGGTCACACTGGAAACAGCCCCAGCAGCAGGGGCCATGCTATGGAATACTTAGCAACTGTCTTTAAAGGCAATGGCTCAGTAATTAACAGTGGAAGTCTTCAGGACATGCTCTGAGGAAAACAGCAAGCAGCAGAGTGTGGACAAGATGACAGCATCTGTGTTTCCTCATCATAGAGCAGTGCTTTCTATTCTGGGTGTTTCTTAAAGACAAGGAAAGAGACCGAGAAGACCCACAGCAAACTGAGAAGAGGAAAGATTATCCCAACGATCGCAGGAGAACTCTGGCCTTATTCTCTCATTTCTATAAGGACAGAGCATCATATGTAACTTATATTCTTAAACATCACTGTAGGAAAGAGCACAGGAGGTCACAGGATGAGACACTGACTCACACGCACACTGTTTCCTGCCTCCAAGCCCAGTCCTTTTGGGTTTGTTTTTTTTTTTTTACCGTGCAGCCTCTTTTACTTGCTTATGAAACACAAATCTTATGTTTTTATAGGAACAGCTTAAACATTTGATCAAGAGTAAATTAAACACAGACAAATAATTTTAAATGTTAAAATATTTTTACGTCACAGCTAAAGTCAGAAATTTGGAAGGCTACCTCACCCACAGATAGACTACCCCCCCAGATGATTCTTTTTTTTTCTTTCAGATCTCACGGGAGAAGGTGCTCCCATAACCCTGTATTGTTAATAAGTTTCAGTGTGAGCACCACTTATAATTGGGTAGTTGGGGATCAAGTGTCTCTCACTCACACACATACAAAACCAATATAAACAAGGAAAATAGTCTTCAGGGTACTGGAGAAATTTCAATTTGATCTGAGATAAAATCTGGGGAAAATATATACCTTGGTTTCTCTGAAAAATAATTTCTGCCATAAAATATACCTTTAATATCACAGAAGTCAACTTCCCTCTAAAATTTCTGGGGAAAAACTTGATAAAAAGTGAACATCAATTCCAACATCCACTATGACAAACAAAACCAACTTACTCAGGTTGTGATTGTCCTTTTTTTGTCTCTCTTTAGCCAACGCTCTCGCTTCCGACTCTGTGGGGAAAATACACGCTGTGCACGTGAATGAAGTAATTAGAAACTGGAACTGGTCAAGGCACACGACAATGTGAATACAGAACAGCCCCTTTTTCCAGGAGGCAAACTCATCTGACCTGACTCTAAACAATACTAAAAAGTCTGCATTTTTTTCAGTTGAAATATATATCAAATAAATGCAAACCCATGGCTTCTACAAAATAGTGAGAGACCAGTTGCCGGGTCACAGCACAGGCGCACTGGGAACAGACAGGCGCAGAGGAGAAAAGCAGCAAGTGCTACAACCTAACATTCCTCCCTCAGGCGTCAGACCGGCTTTCCAGGCAACAGGACTTTGAAGTCTTTCTTTGATGCCTTTATATCACACGCCCTGAAAACTTGCAGCTGGAGAAGCACAGGCTGCACAGGGAGTCGTTAGATGTATATTATTACATACACTGATACCCATAATTCACAAGCTGAATGAGTGCAGCTGGGGAGGCAGCCCCAGTATTTCCAGGGTTTGTTCCTCACATGGAGGGGCAGGCAGCTGTTACTTTTGCCCCTCCACCTCCACCTCAGGATCTTAGTTTGTTTTGTTTCCTTTATTTCTAGGTTCCAGCTGGACCCCACAGTTCTCTGCCTGCCAACTTCAACGCACCAGCTGTGGGCCAGCTCTGGTCAAGGCGCCCAGTGGGCTTCTGTGCATTTGCGCTGTGACCACGTCCCCCCACCCTGGCCCTGGGAGGAGGGTTCCCTCTCAAGGTTGGGTACTCATTAGTATTCATCCTTTTTTAGTAGTTCATTGCCTGTACATGAAGAATATTTTAAACCTCTGTTCAAATCACTGTACGGTTTCGTCCTCGTGTTTTCCCACCTAATACAGGTGGGAATACTGGTCTTAATAAAGACCATCCCTCCCCACCCCTTAGGTCAGATCGCTGACTCCTACGCCTGCTTGCCTTTGGTGACATCATGCATGCTGCCCCTCTAGCACCCCAACTCCTGTCCATTGGCTCCCTTTCCTGGCATTATACCCTGTCCTGTCTAGGTAAGTCACTTTTTTAGATGCAAGTGACTTTAGAAATATACTATCCATTGTATCTGCTTTTTAAAAATTTAATACATTTATACCCTTTCACCCACTTCTTCCATTCCTCACCCCTGCCTTTGTGGTTTTCCTAGGTTTTTGAAGAAACAATCATGTACATAATTCAAACTCTACTTCCAACTCAAGTAGTAAGAATTTTAATCATGTCGCTCTAACTATATTTTATTATTTAATAAAGATCTTATTTAGCAATATTTACTAAAACCTCATGGTACTTTTCTTTCCTGTAGAGTTCTTACTACTTGGTTGGCCTTTGATGGTTTCTAATGTATTAATTAATTAGTAATCTTTTTTTAACCCAAATCAGTGTTTTTCTCCTGCCACAATTTTGTGAAGTAGTTTTTAAAGATACCAATAGGACAGGGATTTTTTTGCACCAAATCTATATTCCATATTCTCAGTCTGTTCACCCAAAACCACAGGATGCAAGGACCAAACAGAAACAGGAGGTGGGGTGAGGGCCATACAAGTCAGCATGGTAGAATGCCAGGCCCATATCCTCACGTTTTAACGGCCGAATGCCTTCCCTAAAGCATTAAGCAAAAGGGAGAAAAGGGTAATTTCACAATTGCCTCAGAACAAACAATACCCATCACTCCATTCTGTAATTTATTTTTTACTCTGTGTAATACGTCTTTTGCACTTAATACCGCAAAATAATAGGAGGCATCTGAAGATGTAAGAAATATATGCTTCCCCATCCCAGCTGCAGGCTTAAGGGTCTGTGGCAGGAAAATTCACACAGGGGCCCTCAGATGCCTCCAGGAGCTTGGCAAGTGAGGAACATACCAGACCGGGCAGAAGCATTTACAGTGCTGTCTGCTGCGCCTCCTCCCATGCCCCCAACAGAGCGGCAGCAGTCACAGATACACGAGGGCTGCCACAGAGCTGTGGTACAGGGAGCAAAGGCAGCCCGGGCTCCCAGTATCTCAAGAAGTACTGGACACGAGGATTTTCACGTAAAGTCCTCCATCTTAAAATATTGCTCTAAGTTTTACCTGCTGCACAGATTTTAAAAAGTATGTCTGTGAGTTGGAAACAGACTGGAGGCCACTATTTTGATTACTTTACGCATCAGAAAATTAACAGAAAATCCCTAGTAAGCAGCACATTTGCTAGGTGTTTACCTGTGAGCTCCCTTTTTATGTTGGGAAGGTTGGCTGGACAGGAGTTGCTGACGGTGAGGCCAGGGGGGGGCAGTCCTTGATTGCCATAAAGGTCAATCAGGTTTCCGGAGACAGGTAACTGGAGAGAGAAAAGCAGTAACGGAAATGAGTTGTTGAACGAGTCCTAAGTTATTTAGAAAAAACCCATACCCTATATTAGACTTTGTTTAAAATAAATGGTTTGATGTAAAAAGTCATTTTTAAATTAGAAAACATGAGCTATTTGCCTTTTCATTCACTCATAGGTGCAGTGTCTCCTTGGCTAGTTCCCCTTGCAAGAGGAAGGGACACAGACTCACACCCACAAGCGGTACAGGCCCGGCTGGCAGAGGACGCCCCGCACAGCTCAGGGCCAGTGCGGGTGCTGGCTGTTGCTGTAAAATAGGGTTCTATATGGCATGCCTTTCTCACTCAGTCGGGATTTTCACCAAAGCCAATTTTCTTCCTTCCTTTTCTTCCTCTTTTTCTTATTCATATTCTCTCTCTCTCTCTCTCTCTCTCTCTCTCTCTCTCTCTCTCTCTCTCTCTCGGAAAAGCAATGAAAAGCATTTACTTATTGGAAAAGAAATGATTTCCTTATTGCTAATGGAAAGCTTTTTTCTTGAAACTGAAATCTTTCACAAAGCCACTAGAGGGAGCTCACAGACTTTAATAAAAGTAAAAAATTGTACTAAAAAAAAAGAGAAAAGGAAGTATTTAGCTTTCTTAAGATAGGTTAAAAGCAGTTTTCTCTAGCTCTGAATTGAATATTTTAAAGTAGTAAAAATATTTTTCCCCAACACTGGTGTCCTTTTGTTGTATATACATTTTCCTGTAACTAGTTCATGGGAGGAGCTTGATGGGCCCATTTTTGTAGACATAAGAGGTCCAAGACATTGTGCTTTTCCCACTCCCTGAGATAAAATTCTAAGGATTAACTACAGGGATAGTTAAGTGAAACTTCCCATTTTCACCCAATTCAATTCCGGTAGCTACTACTACCTGGTGAGACTTTGCCTCCCTCAGCCCTGCCCTTCCTTGATTACATACCTGAGCTGTAAACTTAGACAGCATTCAAACATTATTAAAAAGTTTAGTGACCAAGAGGTACTGAGTAGAATTGTACTGCACATCCTACCTTCTCTCAAATAGCCACTGACATACAGATGCAAATATTGCACAAAGTAAAGATAGAATCAAATGTGTTTCCTCTCATGGGCAGCCACCAGCCATCCATTCCTTTCATGGCTTCTAAACAAATACTCTGTGAACTAAACTCCAGGCTCAAGAGAGGGGGAGGGCCTGCACACAGTAAGATCCTTCCTAAGGGTAATGCGGCCCTAGCTCTGTTACGGTGGGTGGGGGATGAGACGTCACCAGCAGAGCAGGGCTCTGTCTTCTACTAGGCTGTTGCTCCTTTTTGAAGGACAACACCTCTATCCCATCCCTGAGGCATATAAACGATGCAATGGGATCATGTAAAAAGCTCCTGGACCACATTTCAAGGCCCTTTAACTAAGAAAGTGATAAAAAGGTGACTGATTATTAGCTATCATTTCACAAAATTGTTTCATTTTAATTAGGTCACCTTCTTAGGGTCAACCTTGCCTTGTGTGTGTTCAGTTTTATTCTTGTCCAGCTTAACACAGCAGAGCAAAAGGTACTCCACTGTCTCAATACCATAGAGTTGGAGTTGAAATTATAGAGCCGCTATGACATCTCGTCACCGTCTGGATTACAAAGACTCCTCCCAGCTTCCTGAAATTTCAAATTCAGGGAGAAGTACTGGGTACTATTAAACCAAGAAAATGACTCCAAAATTCAATATAACAAGCTAAATAACTATTCCCGTAGCTCTGGAAATAAATCATATGTATCATGTTTTCAAATGTAACTTGTAAGCAAAACATGCAATTGTGTTATGATGATGATTGATAGGGATTTTAAAATCCTGTCATCAATTCATCTGGGGAGACACCTAACTGACAGCTTCTCCAGGACAAGGACATATTTCCTAACCATTTTCTAAAGGAAGATGGTCTGTGTACATAGACTTAAGTGCAGAATCGCAGAAAGAGGGAGAGACAAGAGGGTGAAAGAATCAAAAACTGGGAACAAGACAGATAGACACAAGGAGTGTGGGTAGAAAATAGGACGAGAGCCACAGAGGCAGAGGGGACAAGGGATGGAAAAGCAAGTAGACAGGCTGGCAGGTGGGGAGACAGAGCCAGACTGGGGAGACCCAGTGAGGACGGGACTGGAGGCTGGAGCGGCATGAACTGGCAGTGACTCCTGGAGGGAGAGGACCTCAAATCTTCAGAGATGCCTCATCTTACCGACCGAGTCAGACAGCGTTACTTCCCATCAGAAAAGCAGCATAGAACCCTCCTCCTGCTTTGGTGGCCTTTCCTATCCTCACAATTAGGAGCTGGCAACAGAACCCGGCAGCATGTTTTGCTGGGGAAAGTTGAATTCTGTGGGGGCTAGTCTGGCCCAGGCACAGAACTAGACAGGCTCTTGTGTGTTATATTACTGATTTTACAGGAGAAAAGCCACAGTTCTAGCTGCCTGCATGGTAGGAGGCCCATGTCCCATGTTCTTAGCAGCAGTGTGTGTGTGTGTGGGGGGGGGGGGTAAGGGGAAGTCTCAACCTGCTGATGTTAATGAGAAGCTGCCGTGTTCAATTAATTTCCAAATGGCCCCAAACAATTCAAAGCCCAGAACATTTCAAAGCATGGAGAGTCAAACTCACAAAGTAATACTGTGGCAAGTCCACACCTGGCTTGGGAGTCAGAGACCAGCTCAAGCCGGCCTCAGGCATGACTTGCTTTGATACAGAAAACTGTGCGCCGTGTTAATTGCCAACAATTGGCTGGCCATTCATCAGCCTGCAGCTCGCATCTAAACACAGGAATCGGAGTGTGGGGCCGAGATGCTCACTCAGTATCTCAAACCAGTGATTTTTGCTCCAAGGGACATGTGTCAATGTCAAAGACATTGTTGGCTGTCACAACTGGGAGGGGGTGCTATTGACACCTATGGGTGGAGGCCAGGGGTGCTGCTACACATTGTGAAGTCCACAGGACGGCCCACAACCCAGGATCATCCATCTCACATGTTAACAGTGCCAAGGCCGAGAGGCCCTGCCCTAAATGGTGGCGTCTGTTCTTTGTATTAATGGCCGTCATTCGTTGAAGCTACTAAAAGGAAGGTTGATTAAAATGGTACGGCTTTCTAATTGAAAATTAGTCTCCCAGTCGTGCATATTTAAGAAAGGATGCTGTGGTTCCCCTTCTGGATTAGAAAAACTCCCCCATAAACATAGTGAACATCAAAATTAGCTCCAAGCTTTGGAGCTAAGGAAGTAAAGGCATCTTCCAATCCAGGGAGGGGTGTCTGCTGGACTGTCCAGCACCTTCACCTGGTGGGCAAGACCTCACTTCCGGCACCCGGACAGCGGGGAGCACAGCCCCTCGGCAAACACGAAGGTGGACTCACCTGGGGGTGTGACCCAAACTTGGTCTGGATGAGGTTGTTCAATTTTCTGATCCACCAAAAATGATTACTTTTCCAAGTAAATGATCACTGTAAAATATTTCCCTCTGGATAGTCCCCTTCTCTGAGTATCAATGGGCACTGTTAGCACAGCAAACTGGGACTTCTATTCCTTGTTTCTGATGCCACAAGAGGCCCTTGTGCTCTCAGAAGAGTGGTTTCTGGACTCCAATTCCCTAAGGACAGTTTCCTCTCTGTGTTCCTTCCACTTTGTTTTTTTAATAACTTGAAACAAAGATTTCAAAGAATCAAATAAAAGGGAAAAATGCCTAACATAAAAAACACTGTTTAAACTTCACTGTGGAAAAAATTAAAATGTTAGTAAGTTGTAGTAGCTTTGTTATTTAATTTTGATAACCAAAACCCAAATTTATTAAAAATAAAGGTTTAACTAACATTTAGTGAGCACATATCAGGGCCAGGGCTGTTCAAATGTTGTTTTTTTTTTTTGCAGACGAATTCTACTGTTTAGATGCTGTTTTTATCCCCATTGTCTGGACTAGAAAAGTGAGGCAGAAAAGTCAACTGGCTTGGGAGTATGTGTTGAGTGCAGAGGTGTGGCTCAGAGTCTGTGTTTTAAGCCTCTACAACACACTGTCTTAGCAAAATGCTGAAATAGTTTTCTTGTGGGAAGGCTCCATTGGGGCCACATGCCTTTTCCAGGGTGCGAATATAGAAGAGAAATGAACTCCAGGACAGTCAGTGACTTCTGAGGGTGGTGACTGGTTACTATTCCTCTCCCGGCTGGGAATCACTTCAACTCTGCCCAGTGGGGTCGGGGGTCCTATCTGGGAACTCTGCTGAGATGGCCTCCCCGCTCCTGACACCCTTCTCCATTCAAGGTCTGCCTGGTGCCCTGTCCAGCGGGTGAGCCCCATTCTCAGAGGAGCACCCCCTCACCTGCATCCAGAGGCCTCACCCAGTGTGGGCTGGGTATTCGGCATTTAGTGAAGCTAAACCAACCTTCACTTCACTGCAGGAGCAATCAGACAATGAGGGAATATGATCCAATGTGGACAGACTGAGGAGACACATGGATTTAGTCTAAAGCAGAGAAGAAATGGGGTCATGACAACTGTCTCCAGAGGTGCTGTCCCTGTACGAGTTCTCCGTGAGGTGAGCTGCGGCCCGTCTGGGATTCCCAGAGACTCACTGTGAGGACCATCAGGGTAGCTAAGCATGAGGCTATTCTAACGTGCAGCTGGACATAGTCAGGTGCTCAATAAATACCACCTGAATAAAATACCATCACAATTATTTTATAGTGTAATAAATTACACTTGATAATTAAATATGTTGAATACAACTTGTGTCAATGCTAACTGCTATACATCCTTTATGGGATGACCATGTGAGGGAGACGCAATTATCAGCCCCATTTGACAGAAGGGGAAATGCAGGGCTTCAGGAAGCCAAGTAACGTGCAAGGTCACTCGTTAAATGGCAGACGTAGGGTTGGAACCCAGGTCTGATGGAAACCTCCAGCTCCTAGCCATTGTGCATCACTGCTTCCCTGTGAGCTACTGCATCTCCTTCCCTGGAGGCATTAGAAGCTGGTTTCTGATTTCCTGGCTGGGGACACAGAGGACATGCAATAGAAGGTCAGTGCAAGAGAAGGGTAGCTCAGATGTCCTTTTGTTGAGAAAAACAAAAGCAATGATGATTTTTAAATTATATCAATTCTACAGTCCTCCTGAATGGGCCCAGATATCCACTAGACACCACTGGCAAAGGGACCACCTCACCACCAAAGTTCTTTTGGGATGACTGGGCATGGCTGATTAATGCGGCTGGGCATGGAAAACACTAGAAATATACCCCTGGCCTTGGGTATATTTATAAATTCCCGAGGGCAAGCTCACCTGGGCTTTTGCCTGCTGACAGGTGTGGTCTGCCTCACAGGAGGCACAAAGCTGGAAAGGGAAGGGGTCCCCGGAAGCCAACCGAGGGCTCAGAGAGGACAGCGTGTTTGCATGTATACATCTGTCAGGACGGCAGAACGTTTAGTTCTTTCAAAATCAGGGGGTGAATTTAAATGGGAAGGGGTTGATAAAAACTAAAGATCCTAGAAGAGGCTTGAGATTTCAAGGGGTGTCCTCACCCCTCCAGACATCAGGTAAATGAACTTGATGGAAAAGAAAAGAAAATGCTAACTATAAAAATGTAGCTTACTAAAATGTAGGTGTAAATTACTACATTATCATACTCCCTGGCCAAGAGAAGTTATTATAGGAATTTAGTTTGTAAAAATTCGTTTATTGTAGTAAAAAAAAATCACATAAAATATGCCATCTTAACCATTTTTAAGCGTACAGTTCAGCGGCGTTAAGTATATTCACATTGTTGTGAAACATCTCCAGAGCTTTTTCATCTTGCAAATCTGAAACTGCACCCCTCAACCAATGACTCCCCTTCACCCCTATGCGAGTTCGCGTTTATGCTAGTTATTGAGGACTATGCTAGCGCGTGGCATTGCTCTCGTGGAAAGCGACAGGACTGGCTGGGCACACACAGACTACTGCGGAGCCGACTGCCACGCCACGCTTCCTAACTGTGACGGCAGCAATGATAACCCCACCTGACTAACAACTCGCAGAATAACTGCAAGGACAAAACACACCTGCAATGAGACTGGCAAAGAGGAACATAAGACGCAAATGTAAGGAGCGAAATACAATGAACAACACAGATAAGGCTCCAAATTATAGGAAGCAGTAACACGTAAGAGCAAATAGTTCTACTTTTTAAAAATTTACTAAAATAGAAATAAATTTTGCTGCTGATGGTAACCTGACTGTCCCCCTATCACCTGTGAATAGCAAGATGCTGCCTTATAGACTGCATTATCTCTTCAGGCTAGAGCCCTGCTGGGCGCAGCAGCCCACTGGCCGGGGCAGCGTGCGCTCAGCGGGAGAAGGACATCAGGGGGACAGGAAGGCCTGCCGTCCAACTGAAAGTGGACCCGGACTCCAGGAAAGTGGAGTGTTGTTAACTTAACTTTTGATGTCCCAGTCACTTCTTTGTGATCCTGAGATGATTCTCTGTTTTATTATTAATACATTTCTTGATGAATCACTTCCAAAGATAAACTAAAAGTTCTGGAAAAGGAAGAGAACACTGAAAATAGCCCAAGGTTTTCCTTAAAGAAAAGTCATCAATACCGTATTTGCCATTTGCAAGGCAGGGTCCATCAAGCTCAGGATTTCTTCATTATAACTTGATTCTAGGCTAATGATGTCATCGATAACATCATCCATCTGCAGGAAAAAGGGCAATGGGAGAGAGAAGTAAGCAAAAACCATGCAAAGCAACCCAAAAAGAGATCCAACTCTTTTCTTACCCAAAGCAATAAAGATCTTTAGATTCTAAGAACTGTCCTCTTTCTCCAAAAATGTGAACGTGACTAAGGCCATTAGCACGCACAGGTGGCAGGGATGGCGCTGTGCTCAGGGATTCTCACTGGCTAAGATTTACCTTCCACAGTAGCCCAAACGGGGACGGTGCTATTACAGTTGTTTTCCAGGTGGGAAAAACGAGAAGCAACTACCCCAAAGTCACTCGTGCAAGGCTCAGTGTCCCAGGTTGAACCCAGGCTCTCAACTGCAGTGGTATTACACTTCCCAGGCCCTCCCTGGAGGAGGGAGACATGGGGGGCAGTCCAGCCCCTCGCTCCCGTCAGGGCGTGGGGCATGGCTCTCGGCCCTGGCAGCCTGCACTGATCTCACAGTGACTTGTAAAGTAAGTTTCTTCTTGAAAAACTGCCATGTGCTCGGTGCTCCCCGGGGACTCCCCAGGGCGAGGTTATCATCACAGCCCTGGAGCGGACATTCCCACTGGACAATTTTATTCCTAAAGTATCAAAGCACCAGCTGTGATGGTAAACAATAGCGATTATGTGCGCATCGCAGCAGCTGCAAGACAAGTCAACGAAAACATTTCTCCACAAACACCTTATGTACATGGGCTAGTTGTGTGTGTGCGCGTACATACACACACACACACACACACACACACACACACGCACGCCACACAGGCTTGGATCTTAAGAGTCCTTCGTAAGCACATGACGAAATCTCAGGACTCAGAGACATGTTCCTGTGGGTCCTTTTTTTTTTTTTTTTTTTTTTTTTTGCCACTTCCAATTAAACAGGACAAGCTCCAGTATCATGGGACTTGTTGGAACTTTTGTTCTCCCTCTTTCTGTACTGAAGGCAAAGCCCCCAATCTTTAATGCTTCAGTGGGCCTATCTGTAAGATGGGTTAATAATGCTCACTGCCTTATTGGATTCTTATAAGGTTTCAGAATAAATCATGCAAAGTGCTCACAATTCCTGAGAACAGTGATTGGAAGTCAGTTTTGAATAATTGCCAGCATACTGTTTATTAGGTTCTATCTCTAGGTATACCAGTTTTATTTGTTTTTGTTTGTTTTTAAGAGATAATTTTCTAATTATGCTAGTGAACAGGCAAATGGGCCAAGGGACTTAAAAAAACCTTTCTTTGTAAATTTTTATTTTGTTTTCACTATAAAAATTAGAGGACCTGGTGTGCTAAAGTTTTTAAATAATTTTTCTTTTATGAAAAAAGTAATGCAAACTGATAACAGAAAACATAAAAATGCAATAATTTTTGTGGCTTATTATTTTGCTTTCTCTTATACATCTATACACACATTTTAAATATATAACTATATCAATAAATGAATGTAGCATAATTTATCTACCCATTAAGTAGACTGTCATAGAACCTTTAATTACTTGGGAAAATATCCATGAAATATTATTAAATTAATAGTTTCAGAATATATGCTCCATGAGATTCCATTTTACAAAACAATATATGATAACATATGAACCTATTACTAATAATAGCCTATCAAAATGGCTACCCTACACATTTGCATAATGTACACTGATGCTGGTATCTAAATAAATTAAAGCATTTTAATTTTGTTTACTGAACTTTATGTATTATAAGCACTATTTAATTACTTAAAGCAACTTAGGGAAAATGCATTTTAAGTTTACTCTCCTTAGTAATTATTTAATCTTGAGACGCTATGAAGAAAATGGCTCTATCTATAGCTTGTTATCTTTAAAACTAAATCAGAAAAAGGACTAAAGGAAAATTCACTTTTTCTAATGGAAGAGTAACAACAAATGGTACAGAGTGTACAGACCCTGACCTCACGAAGCCCAGAGCTCTAGGGCACTTCTCATCATAACAAGTAAAATAGCCGAACGGTTTTCACAAACGACAATTAGTAGATTATTTGAGTCCCATGGGATACGCAGTACTGTGTAAAAAATGGGAAACAGTGTATATGATATAGTCAACTCTGAAGACTCACAGTGAACATGAGAACTGAAAAGGCTCTCACTATTCCTAAAGAAAAAACAAACAAAACCCTGCATAATTGTATTTATTTATATAAAATTCTCTTTTTTGGACCACAGCATATTCCCTATCCCCTTTGCCACTTGTTAGTATCCTGTAGAGCAGCCCAACCGGAGTAGAAATTAGAGAAGTGACTGCATGACAGGTGAAGTGGTTACATCTGCGGTCAGGGAAGCATTCAGAAACATGGACATGCGGGGGTGTCTTAAAGGATAAGTAAGGATCTGGTACAACCCAGAGAGAAAAGGAGTCTTGGCAAAATATAAGAGCATGTGTGAATGCCCTGAGTTGTGAAACAAAATGGAATATAATGGAGTGAGTAGGAGTGGTATGAGTTCAAACTGAAATAAAAGGGATAATACATAAATAAACAAACAAATAAAAAAATCAATTGGGGGGCCCTTAGGCATCAGGATGGGGTGATCAGCCACAAATTCCAATCCTCATTCCCAAGTGTTCCGTCCTGGGCCCCAAGCCCCTCAGTACCTGCATGCAGGATGCTCGGGAGTGTGTGTTCATTGTTGGGCATTCACTCTCCGCCCTGTTTTGTTCTTCAAACTTATAAAATCCCTGCAAAAACACAAGCGAAATCAGCCCATGACTTGGGTTTGCAAATGACCCTTCAACCACATGTTCACATGAGGCTGACTGTGCACAACAAGATGAACTAAGTTTTCAAACATAGGTGAATCTGAGCAAGAAATGAAATAATGAAAAAAGAACTTGCATCAAATCAGCCTGTTAGATGACAAATATGGGCAGAGAAAATAGGACAGTTGGTTTGGGCAATGGGGAAAAGACTTGGTTCCTTTAGAAATTAAAATCAAGCAAACTTCATAAAAGTCACTTTGGAGTTTCAGAGTGCAATGAAACTCCATTAAAATGAGGCTCATCACCTCATAATTTGGAAATGACAGACATTAAGTCACAACTCTCCTCTCGGATTTCTATGCACCAGATTCTGAGGCCACGATTAGCGTCAGGTGTGTCTGAGTCTTGTCTCCAATCAGCCTTTACAAAAGCAGGTTGGATGGGCAGCAGCTTTTATGATAAAACGGAATTTATCCAGCAATTAAACACTCGCCTCTCTGTTAGATTCTCGTGTGCTGTATTATTCAAATCCATCCACACACATTCTGTCCTTTTTTCTCCACTCAGAGAGAAATACAAGCGGAACTTCGAAACCGCCTGTCCCACACCTTGTCTATTTTTGCTTTTCCTTTTCCACCTTCCCTCTCCTCTCTCTCTGCACTTTCACTGCTTTGTAAGTGGAAAGGCATCGAAGAGAAGAGAACCCTGAGCAGAGGCAGCGGAAATGGGGGCGGGGAGCGGCCAGGTCTCCACCTGTGCCATCGCCCAAAACACAGCGAGGCTGCCAAGGGCTGGGCGCTGGGCAACCTGGGACAAGGCCGGTGAACGCAGCCGTGCCGATAGACCACAGTCCACAGTCAAGTGCAGGAACAATATCCAACAGACAGTCATTTAGTGTAAGAAAACAGGAGAGGGAAGAGACATGAATTACCTCTTTTTCACAGTTGGAGTTAAGTGTGAGCATAGCCATGGGGCTGTTGGGTGCGCTGCTCCCCGGCACTGGTGGCATGACATGATCGCCAGGCTGGTTTGGACATGGCAAGCTCAGGACTTGGTTGGCATGTTTATTTGCTAAAGTGGTAGAAAGGTACTGCTTTACCTGCTGCCTTTGGGCTTGCTGTATGTGGTACTTGGTGGGGTTTTCGAGGTGGGTCTGCACCTGAACATAGCCGCGGAGGGAAGAGAAGACAGCGCTGTTATTTATGAGTTCGGACAGCTCTTGTTTCAGGCACAGACATGAGACGTGCCAGTCCACCGACAGAATCAAGACCAGTCCCGGTTGCATACCAGGCACTGTGTTCATGGGTTTTTATATCACTGAATTCAAAGCCTCACTCTTGGGACTTGGGCTCACACTTTGCCTGTTTTGTTTCCCGGGGAACGAGTGGTATATCTCTGTAAACCTGGCCCTTCTTCTCATGTCGAACTAAAAATATGCAACTAACTGTATGGCAAAAATTTCCCCAACACACCTGACCGGGTTTATTACGATCAACACAACAGAAGGAGCACAGCATAACTCAATTTATTTCACTTTCCTTATCAAACAGAACAGCTTCATGTTTTGTTTAAATTCCATAAGAAACACCTGTAAAATGATTATTGAAAATAAACATGTTCTGAGGATTAAAGCAGGTGTTGTGGATTAATTCCTCCACTTTCATTGGACATAATTAGTCAACATCTTAATTAAGATTGTGAACTCAACCGAAAAAGCAAATGCCCATTAAGCAGCTTCTTTCAAAGCATTAACACTTATATGTGTTTTTAAACACATGAGTATTAAGTTACCAGGATATTTGTCCTCCTTTCTTATTTCTCATAAGTATTAATACAGAATTAAAAATGCTTTTTTAAAAATCAGTGATACTCAAAATCACTTTCCCTTGATAAACATAATTTACTCTTATGAGCTAAGCACAGCCAAGCACTGGGGGGGGGGGGGGGGGGAAGCCTGCTAATATTTACTTTGTTTAAAAATAAAATTGAATTACTTCTTACAATAAATAGCACCAAACTACAATTATTTCTACAATTGAAAATAGTGTCTATTGCATAACGTGAAAAGGCGAATTACTCAATGTACTGCATTATATCTCAGAGACTGAATAGGAAGAATGAAGCTCACCTGATAGTGATTATATTCTAGCATTTCCAGCATAACAACGGTTAGGTGGCCCCACTCCAACGAGAAACGGTAGGCTATTCACTCCCTCTACTTTCTGCAGTTCCGATCGGACTGACTGGCATAGAGAAGGCACTACACACAAGGTGTCCCGAGGCACCGCCAGAAACTGTCACAGCAGCCCTGCTTATAATAACCTCAGCTAATTAGTTATGCATGTAAAAGCCCGTTCACACAAGGGTTGTTATTTTTTCTGGAAGCAGTACAAGCTTGGTCTTAAATACTGATATAAATGTCCCCCCTTGGCTTGACGTCATGCTTTTTTTCATAAATATAAAAGAACCTTTTAAAGTGAAGAGCTATCAAAGTCAAACTCAGTGTCAGATCAAGGCCGCTTCACTATTCAGCTTTAGTTCCAGTAGGATTAATAGACAATGGTATTTCTCTTCCAGCCGTAGGTCAGAGCTCTGCCCCCTTCGGATCACACACTGGCTGGAAGCTGCTGCTACACATGACGTTTCCTAATGGCCAAGCAGCCGCCACTCTGACTGCAGGACAGAGGTCCTTCTCGAGTGGAGGAGTCTGTGCTGAACCTGCAGGCCTGTCAGTCTCACCTGCATCTGTCTCCACGTGCATCTCACCACTAGCTGGACAGATGTGTAGCCTCCCTCCCGACCGCGCATCAGGAAGAGGGGAGCGCTCCTAAGTAAAACAGAACGTGTGCGCTTGCGCACACACGCACTGAATGTACCTTTATGTGGAAGTATATTTAAGAGGAATAAAAGTCTCCCCAATTTAACCCTCAAATTAGCAAGCATGAAAATTTACTAAAGATCTTTCAATATAATTCTTGGGGCTAAAGGAGAACAAGATTTATCATATACACAACTGATGCATTTATACATTTACTCACTTATTCATTCTATTACTCATTGATATTATATGCTAAACACTGTACACAGCATAGAATATACATTGTGAACAAAGAGATGGTTGCCAACTTACGAAACTTATGGTCTGGAGTGAGGCAAAGGAAGAAAAAAGGCTAACAAATATACATCTAAAACTATGATAAGATTAATATTCACTGGTGAATTGGGAGCTATTTTAAGCATAAAAAACTGAAATTCAATAATTCTGTCCACATGCCCAGGATAATGAAGCCCTTTAGATTATAGTCTCCAATGGTTTCAGATGACTGATCTGATGTGCACCAGAGGTTCAGAGACACTCAAAGTTCCAGAAAGCGCCTGGACACGGGAATAATGAGGACAACAGACATTACTAAAATAAACATAAATGAGGCCAGTGAGTGCAAAGTGCTTATCTCACTATTACACTTAGAAAAGAAAAGGCTGCACATTTAAAAATAAATGGCAATTCACTGGCAGATGCTCATTCTTTACTGAATCAGACTTTGTGCTTTAGTAAGGAGAGAGGCCACGTGATCTCCATTTAGCTTTGCCAGTGAGGTCTGCACTACATCCGGGGTGGGGTGACCGGAGCGGGATGTCAGTGCCTTTTTAGGTTTCAGTTAAGTTGAGAACAGATTGGCTATAAACACTACGCAGTAGATATATCATCTCCAGCCATTTCCAATCCAAACACCTGGGACAGGAAACATGACTGAGGTTCATGAGCTATGGGGCATAATAGGGAGTGGTGAGGTCTGTGGCAAACTAGGGGATGCACACTTCACCTAAAGGAACGGCTGACTGGTGGCATGGGAATAGCAGCCAGTAGAGCTAGATCTTCCACTTCTTCAATTTAGCTGGCAGACTCAACTTTTTTGAGTAACATTTCCCAGATTAAAAAAATGACACCCAATTGTTTGATTGTTCACATTGTACAAATCAAACTCAGCTCACAAGTGACTGTTCATGAGGACACCCTTCATATCCACGTTCCCTGGGGGTGGACCCAGTTCTGAGAAGTAGTCCCTCTTCTGAGAACTTAGTGTCAAAACCTGCTACTTCTCTGAGAGGCGGCCGCCTGACTGCACAGTTAGCAGCACAGGTAAGAGTTCGAGAACTGGGGTTGAATTCTGCCTTTGCAAGTTACAACTTATGTGATCTTCCATGAGTCAGCAACGTTCGCAGGCCTTCCTTTTCTAGGTGCTCCGTGAGGTGCTAATGGAACCCACCACACAGAGTATTTCCTGCTTTAAATTAAATTGTGCTTCTGAAAGACTATGTATCTGAAACAGCTGTTCTCAAACTTTGTGTGTCATAGCACCCTTTTTAACTTTAGAAGTTTGTTGTGTTTCTGTGGATTATACCTATTGATATTTAGCATATTAGAAATTAAAAATGAGAAATTTTTAAAACATAAGAGCATACAGTAGCACATACTCTACTGGACATCAGAACAATGACATTTTAACATCCTGTAGCATTTATAAAACTATTCTGCATACTGGTGAGATAAGCAGGAAAAAAGGAAACTAACAAATAGGTATTATTATGAAGACAGTTTTGACCTGGTAGGACCCCTGCATGGGTTGTGGAGACCCGCAGAGAAGCCCTGACCTGGCCCAGTCGCACGCACTCGAGCAACTCTCACCCTGCAGCCTGCCTGCCACTCACGCCTGCGTGAGGAAGCAAGGGGCACGGAGGCTGCTGATCACCAAGCCGATATGCTAGAGGGCAGCAACCCTGCATTAACTTCCTCGTCGTATGACTGTGAGCGTCTATAGTTCTCTATTTTGAAAGCCATATAAATATAATTCTGTCTTCAAGAATCCTAAACCATGGCTTTTAAATTAGTGACTTCCCCTTCATTAATTTTAAATAGCCATCAAATGAGCATGCAAATGAAAATATATGTGGCATTAAACATCTGCACAATTTCTTAATAATTTTTGCATTCTTTTTAGCTTCAAACCAACTACTCAAGTTGAGGAATTAGAACAGCAAAAGTTAGGTACTGCTCAGCATTTGAAGCACAGACCACAAAATAAAGCTAGAAAATTTTATACTCTATCAAAACATATTTTATTGATAAAATTTTTATTTCACATAAAAAGTGATCACTATCTGGTTAAAGTGGGGGGAAAAAAAAGCGCCTTGAAACTTTTCTTGTTACTGTGTTGTGTTGCATACCCTTGACTCAGCAGTGACCCCTGGTGATGACTATGAATGAGGGACATCCACAGTGCCCTGTCCTCAACAGCCTGCTCAGCTCCTGTAGACTCATGCCTGTGCTTCCTCCATGGGTCAACCTGCCTCACAACTGGTCTTCCTCTCTGCCTGCTGCCTTCTGTATTTCCCAGCATCGTTCCCTTTCCTAAGAACCTGCCTTCTCATGATGGGCCTGGAGTAGGACAGCTTCGGGGTAGTCACGTTTGCCTCCAGCGGTGTTCCAGGACCTGCCTTCTCATGATGGGCCTGAAGTAGGACAGATTCGGGGTAGTCACGTTTGCCTCCAGCGGTGCTCCTCTCCACTGGCCACTCCTCCCCACAACCCTCTTTCCTTTCTTTATTCAGATGTTGAACTGATAGTAAGAGAACTGGAATGGACCCCTTCTAACTGCCCACTGGAGCTCTGCCACTTCCCAGGTGGCACTGACAGGTCCTCTGCTGTCAGTTTCATTCTGAAGACATCCTAGTGCACTCGTGTGAGACGGTGCAGCAGACACTACTCTCTTGGCTGAAAAAATAGTTCACTGAAGGAAAAAATATCCCCATTTGATGTCCACTGTTCTATTCCCGGTACTATTTATAAACCAGAATATAAATAAAATTGAGTGAAAATCACATAATCCTTTTAGTTTATAATTGATTTTATTTTTTTAACAAGTCAAAAAAGTGTTTCAATTTCTCATTTTATGTTTAGATAGAGAATGTGTTCTTTTGCTCAGTAAATTTAAGGAAAATTAGAGTAAATAAAATTCAACAAATTGCTACCCACTGTCATCCACACACCACCATTCTTTTCATACTGTTATCTAAAGTTTAGATTCTAAACGACAGATTATACAGGTCAATTACGCAATCACCATTCTTGAAAAATAAAAAAATAAATAAAAAAAACGGTAAAATCGAGAATGCTAGCTTCCTTCAATGAAAAGAACTGTCCAGGGTCACATCTGGTAGGTGCCAATGTTCTTTTCAGCCCCACAATGATAGTGCTACCACAGAAGAAAACTCCAGCCAGAAACGCCCTCCACACGCGGCCTTGTGAAAGGTATCTCACAAACAGTAAGGAAAGGAAGGGTGTGAATCCTGACCTCAGAGAGAACTACCAACTCAGAGGCAAGCAAAAGCAAAAATAAAGAATCCTTAAATAAAGGAAAGTTGGAAGTGACTAAGGGTGACAAGCCAAGTCCTTTTTCCAAATACATCTAAACTGGACAAGCAGCCATGTAAGAACCCAGGGTCTGCTTAATTATCCCATTTTAAATATAAAGAAACAGAAAACTTGAAAAGAAGGTGAAAAGACTTGCCAGGGTGAGAAATCAAACCAGGTGTCCATCATTCTGTCCCCAGGAGCAAAGGAGGCCAACAGCCTGCACTGGTGGTGAGTCTGGATCTAGGGCATTAACTGAGCAAAGAGAAGATAAGCCATGTGCATCCAGAGGTGCACTCACATACCCTTGTGTGCACATGGAAATACATATGAATTTATGTCCCACTTCTATTGGCTTATATACTTTCATATTGCTTCCTGTCATGCTACTTTGTAGGATTCTGAATTCAGACAAATGAGTTATAAATGTGCACAAAAGGGAAGGAGGATGGCAAGTACATTTTTCTAAACGTTTGATGTTGTAATAGAATAAACTAGACCAAAAATTCCTAGCCAGTCTTTTATCCTTAGCTAATGTGCGTGTTATAATCCTCAAGGTGGGATGCTTTGCGATTAGGACAAACAATATTTAGTAGCCTCAGGAAAAAGGGTATTCTCATAAGGAAACTCCTCCTATATATAATTCTTTAATCTCTCAGATTAAAATAAGCCAAAGGTCCAAGTATAAAAATAACACCACATTTTAATGTTGGCCAAATAGAAATATGAGAGATTTAAGTGTGGGAGCCATTGCCTGCAGAATATTTATAATCCTAGATTAAAAACATCACTTACAGAACCAAATTCCTAGGAGAGAAGCGGCGAGACCTAATAAACTTAATCCATTACTCACTTTGGGAGAAAACCATGCATTTACAGGTCCTGCTTTCTGAGAATCATGCCTGTCATTATGCATGGGTATTAAATAGCATGTCCTATTAAATAGCAAGACTTAAACTATAGAAAACGAAATAAGAATTAATTCATTCAAAAGTGTCCACTATGTATGAGATGTGCAATTTATATTCATTCCTAGTGTAGGTCAATTCAAAATAAAACTAAGAAATCACTTGAGTGACCATATAAAATATTCTTGAAAGCCTCTTCACACAGTGTTTTAACCATAGAATGACAATTGATGGAATACAGAAGCAACTATAGGAGACATGTGTTCTTGGTACATCTGAGATACATGAAGAACTAAGTACAGGATTGGGTGCAGACCTTCATGTGCATATAAACCACCTGGGATCTTATTAAATAGGGTAACTCCACAGATCTAGGGCGGGACCCACGATCATGCATTTCTAATAAACACCTGGGGACACTCTACAGACCACACTACACCTGGATGCTTCACGCATTCTCACCTGGAGTTCTGCTCCCATGAAGAGAGTTATATGATCACCATTCACTGAACAAATATTGCTTGAGTGCCCACCAGATGCCTGACAACTATCCTCTTCTTCCACAGGCTGTCTAGAGAGGGCCTCTCCGAGGTGACCTGCAAGCACAGACCTGACGGAGGGGGATGAGCCAGGCAGATGCTGGGGAAGAGCACGGGCAAGTGCGGAAGTCCTGGTGGGAGGAAGCCTCACGTGCTCCGGGGACAGCAAGGAGGCTCTTACTGCACACTGTTTACTTGGCTCTAACTTTCCACACTCGCCTGGTTCTCCTTACATCCTTGTCATTGCTTCTCATGTCCTTTGCTAGCTTTCCCCTCTTCTCCTCTGGAATGTCAGAGTGCCTCAGGCTCCAAGTCTGAGGTTCCCCTGCACACAGCCCTGGCGACCTCAGCCCTGAAGCTCACCTTACCTGCCTACTCCATAGCATCCTTCGGAGGCCTGCAGACATCTCAACCTTGACATGCCATCATCCCCTGTAAGTCAGCTCCTCCCACGTCTTCTCTATCCTTCTGTAGGTCAAAAACTGGTCTTCATATGGTTCAGCCTAATTGCTCATTCCAAAAGCCTTGGTCATCTTTGACTTTTCTTCAACTCAATATCCAGTTCATCAGGTATTGGCTCCCTCTTCAGAATGCACCCAGAATGTAACCAACTGCCCCATTTCTAGTGTTACCATCGCCATGTCTCACTTGGACACTGAATCCCTTGACGGTCTGCCGCTTGCAGTCTGCTTTCAGAACACGGCAGGAGCAGTTCCCGGGAAACAGGCCAGATCAGACCACTGCCCTGCAAGAGGCACTCTGCACGGCCCGCTCGCTGTCGCGGAGAAAACACACAGTGCTTCCAATGCCGGCAGGTCCCTAAGCCACGGCTACCCATGGCCCTTGTCAGGAATGCACACTCTTGGGCCCCACCCAAAGCCATTGACTCAGAACCTCTGGGTTTGGGGCCAGAAATCTATGTTTTAAGAAGCTGGCCAAAGTGTGCAGACCCCTGTCCACTCCACCCTGGGGTCATGACCTCTGATTTATCTCCCACAACCATCCTAAGAATTTATTCAAAATCCCAACCCACATGCTGCCAGTGCTCCTGATTCTACCCTGCTCCACCTCATCCAGACCATGGCCTGGCATGTAGCAGCCCCTCAGCAAACTTTTGTGACTCAATGAGTGAATGGCACCAGTGGCTGAAGGGCATGGATGAGGAGAGATCAGAAGCTAAGAACAGGCCCCACTGTGCAGGCCCTGGCTGGTGCTAGAGGCTAAGCTCTGCAAGTGCCCTGAGGAAATGGAGATGTGACAGTCCCTCAATTCAGAAAGCTTGGGAGGACCAGTGATTCCCAGCTGACTAGCACCCTGAGAGCCTCTTCTTTCTGAGGTGTGCCCAGAGGCTGCCATCCCTCCACTCTCCCCTCTTGGCTCAGCCCTGATGATCTAAACACACATCAGGAGCCCAGATAAGTCACAGTTAAAGCAGAGAACCCCAAGCAGGTGGCTCTTGGGAACAGGTAATGCTACTGGCCTACCCAGTATTTAATTAAAAACAAAGTGTTCACACCAAAAGTTGGATTTCTGGTTCCTTGGGAGAAATCTGAGCTGTCCTGTGGTGGGTCTCCAGGGGTGGAGCTGAGGAGAGCGCCCTCTCTGTTCTTGCCTCAGCAGGCTCCAGCCCCTCCTTCTGACGCAGGAAAGTCACCTGCCCAACTCCTGTCACCTGCCGACCTGACAGCATCTGAGTCAGCACACCTGTGTTACCCTCTCACACTTCACATTTGGAGGTGGTTCCAAATCTGATGGTGATGGTGTATGTGCGCTTAGAAAGAGCCACAGCAAATGAACAACCTCACGATTTGGGTGAGAAAATAAAAGAAATTGATGTAAACTTTGAAAGGGTCCATACACATCCATTACCCATTATACTTTCAAGAGCTTTTCTAAGGAAATCATCAGCTACAGTGGGAAAGGTTTAAGGACAAGGATGGCAGCCAGAGCATTATCTGTAACAGGAATGGTCACAAGTTTCCCAGGAACACAGTCATTTACATTCCGTCTGTGGCAGCCAAACTATAGCATTGCTGGAGCAAAGGCCTAAAATACAGTGGAGCCTCAGTTCTCGGACTCTGTGTTCCCGAAGGCTGTTTGAGAAGCAACTTGTTCAAAAATGGAATCATTTTTCCCCCATTAGAAATAATGTAAACTGAATTAATCCGTTCCAGACCACAAAATGATTACTTTTTTGTTGTTGTTTTTGTTCATTCTCATCCAGGGGTATTTTCTCCATTGATTTTTAGATAGTGGAAGGGAGGAAGGAAGAGAGAAAGAAAGAGAGAAACACCAATGTGAAAGAGACACATCTATTTCTTGTCTCCTACACGCTCCCTGACCAGCGCCAGGGACCAAATCTGCATGCAACCCAAGTATGTGCCTCTGACCAGGAACCCAACCCACAACCCTTCGTCCCGAGGCCGGCCCTCTAACCATTTCGCACACCCACCAGGGCTGATTCCCTGTTTTAACCTTTCTTATATTCAGTACATGTAGAATGCATTGTTTAATCTATAAATATACACTTTAAAAACAAAAAGGATATTAAATGTAAATGAAAATTTAACAAAAAGGAAATGAAATGTACAGTAAAAAATGAAAATCACACTAGAACTCACCTTTTCATCCATCCATCTCTCCATCCCTCTACCCCTCCATCCCCCCAACCATCCATCCATCCCTTCACTCCTCCACCCCTCCACCCGTGCATCCCTCTGAGCAGTAAAACTGTTTCCTGGAGGTATTTCTTCAGACTCAGGCAAACACTTCATGAATTCACTCAATTAAAAATTGCCTGGCTACCCAAGCTTTGCTATTACGTCTCTATGTCACATTCAACTTACTTTTCATGACATTCTTTTTCTTGAAAACTCGTGGGTTTTCAGATTGGGAGATAAGTAGAGGGTTCCATTTAAAGTCCCCACTCACATTCCCACTCACCAGTAACATCAGCCTGTCCACTGGCTTGTGTCCCAGCAATGACCTCCTCCTATGAGATGTGGGTCCTTTTTGGCACTTTGTTCCAGAAGAGGCCTGTCTCATCACAACTGAACACTATTGGGAACAAATCCCTCACCTCTACGTATTCTTGAAATTCTGTCATGAAATTATCTGCAGCTACAGTATCACCATAAATTGGCTGTCAGGTCAAGAGCCAAAGTTTTGTTCGACAACAAGACATTTTTTTCCATGAACAACTTGGTGGAGAACTGAATTGCTCGAAATGGGAGACGTTCAAGAACCGAGGTTTGACTCTATTTATTATCTGGCCCTTCACAGAAAGTGTGCCAACCATTAATCTCTAATAACAAAAATATGGGAAACAAATACCAAATATGCAATGAATTAAATTCATCACGAGGCAACCACATAAGTTCAGGGTTCCCGAACCTGCACAGCAGTGACCCTGGGGCCAAATAGCGCTTTGTCGTGGGGCTGCCCTGTGTATTGTGTTGTAGGATATGGAGAATGTCATGAAAAGTAAGTTGAATGTGACATAGAGACCCTGGTCTCTGCCCAGTAGATGCCAGTAAAGCCTTCCCCCAATACCAGCTGTGACCTCCAGACCTTCCAAATGTCCTGTGGGGGCCAACCTACTCCCAGTAGAGAGCCACTGCAGTAGATGGACACAACACAGCACTAAAGCCCTTACTTTATGAAGGGAAAGTTCCTTACGGAAGTAGGAACACCAAGCAGGTTAGAAACAGTACATACACAGTGATCCCAAATTGGCTTAAACATGTTTATACATATGCAGAGACAAAAAGACCAGTTACAAATCACTCAGCAAAGTCTTAGTAATGAATATCCTGTGATGATGAAATTATAAGTGACTGTTACTTTATTGATTCTTTTCTATATTTCCTATTATATACATGGCGCCAATTTTGTAATTTTAAAAAATGTAAATTCCACAAAAAGTAAGTTCTGTGGATCTGGACCAATAAAAATATATTCAGGTAGAATTCCTCTACTGAAAATTTTGCAAGCAACAATGAAACCCATGAAGTTGTTATATCATCATGAAATTTGCCTCATCTCAACTTTTACTTTACGTACTTGGTCAGATTAAGACGACCCTGGTCTTCATGATTTTTTACTCTAACATTCAAGCTCAGTCTGTATCGTATTTGACACACGATGGTTCTGTAGATGGTGGCGATTCCTGGCTCAATGGTGCCCTTACAACAGGCCATTGTGAGGACCCTGCAGCCCCCCGTGATGGGAGGTGTGAGGGGGGCATGCCACATGCTACAACTTTTCCATGCGCCCCAGTTTAGCACTGCTCAGAATTGCAGACTCCTTGTTTTAGCATTTCCCCCAAATGCCCCCATTGTTTGCAGTTTATCGGGTATTAGAGATCATTATGGCCCAGGCAGATAAACTTCTTTTCATGAGGACCGACACTCTCAGAAAACTGGCAGTGGTCAAGTGTGTCAGAGATGAAAAGTTTGCCCCAGGCCTACGCAAAGGTCAGCCAGAAACGAGAGCTGCATGCTGCAGGTTTAAAGGTCAAGTCCTCAAGAGCTGACAACTGGCACAAAGCAGCTGCCTTGTCATAACACAGACTTCAGGACCTAAATCATGAGGCTGGGGTCTCCTGTGTTTGCAGGTCACTGTCTGGGGCAGTGCTGAAGACTGTACAGATATGTGAGGATGAAATCCCCATTTGGGATCAACAACACAACAGTAACGGCGGCTCAAGAGCACTTTCGGGCTGTGCTAGGCGCTGCGCTAAGCTTTGCACGCAGATGCTCTAACTACCCCCACCTAACGACTCAGTCATTCATTCAATCGTTTCCAGGGCACTGAGGTGAGACAGAACTCAAGGAAAGCTCCTGATCCCACAGAAACCAGGTTTCGGTTCTGAAGCAGCAACAAACTCAATGGAAACAAATCAACAAAGAAGGAGCCGTGCGGAGAGCAGCAGCAGCTTGAAGTGGGAGAGAAAGCAGCCAGCCACTGGGAGGGAGGGGGGCCTCTCTGGGGGTGCCAACCAGCTGAGACCCCAATGCCACAACGAGGCCAGCTGTGCACAGCACCAGAGGGGCTTTGATCCCGAGTGGGAGCTGGCTTGGCACGCAGGAGGGACAAGGACATCAACAACCACGCCACAGGCTGCGCCGTGACAAGGTCAGCGCGTGACCTGGGAGAGGCAGTGGGGCCAGATGCTTACAGGGAGCTCTGTGGCCTCTGAAGGGATTTGACTTTTTTCCTCTGTACATATAAGAAGTCTTGGGAGGTTTAAAGCAGAGAAGTGAGGTACATGACCAGAGAATGTGGTAAAGCATCACCCTGGGGTCAATGTGGGTGGGAGGTAGAAGTGAACACAGGAAGAACAATTAGGAGGTTCTTGTAGCCACAATCCTAATGTTGGGGATGCCTTATACTCCTATCAGGATGAAGTGGGCTTGCATCACATCTAATTTAAGAAAAACACATACATTAAGGACTTTATTATGCAATGTTCCGAAAGTCTCACACCACCATCAAGTTATTATAAATGATGCACACCATTATAATATCCCATATATGCCTGCTTGGAGCATACAAACTAAGTATATGGCCAAGTGTCAGAGCACAATGGAGAGGGGTGGTCTGGTATTGTTAATATCTGGATGGAGTTTCACATAGATCTCAGTTCAAATCCTAGGCAAGTTGGTTCAATGTTAGTTTTTTTGGGTTTTTTTTGTCTGTTTGTTTTTTTAAATATGTTTTTATTGATTTCAGAGAGACAAAGGGAGAGAGAGATAGAAACATCAGTGATGAGAGAGAATCATTGATCGGCTGCATCTCACATGCTCCTCTGCTGGGGATGGAGCCCGTAACCGGGGCATATGCCCTGACCAGGAATTGAACCATGACCTCCTGGGTCATGGGTCGAAACTCAACCACTGAGTGACACCAGCAGGGCTGCTTCAATGTTTTGAACTTCAGTTTTCTATATGCAAAACGAGATCATGGATACTACCTACCTAGTAGTTGCTGATCTTGTTAAGTGATAAAAATACATAAAAAGTACTCAGCAGACAGTACATGCTCAATAAATAATGTTCTCTCTTACTATTAGTCTTGTACTTTTTGCTTTCACATTCAAGTAGACCAGTGTTAGATCATTTAGCTCATCCATCTCAAAACAATTTAAGGCCACCTTGACGGGTGGAAAGGGCAGAGAGAAGGGGACACATGTTAGGCCTCTTTTCATCTTGGTCTCTTTAGCTGGCTCAACTATCATGGCTAGATGGTAAGGGTAAGAATCAATGGAAAGGAACAACAGGAAATAACTGTTGACCACCTATGAGTCTCAGATCCAAGGAGGATGCCTTGTCCATTAACGGAAGGATAAGAAACGTCATCACTGCTGTGAAAGCTTAATTCAAAACCCAAGACTTCATATCACCTTGAGTTCTGGACAGCAAGGTGGGCAGGAAAAGTTATGCTACCAAACCCAATGTCCAGGTGACAAAGCTTTAAATATGAACATATCACATCATTTTTTTATAATAATAAAAATGTAACTGCAATCTCTAACATTAAAATAATGGCAAAGTACGTACATTCATTTTAATTTTATGCAATTACTGAAAATAATATATGTGGAGAATATACAGCAGTATATAATAATACACAATTTGAAAATTAAATGCAGATGTAAAAGCATAAAAGCTATGAATTCACTGACCCAAAAACATATTAATTGAAAAAAAGGAAGAAAATTATATTTTAAAATAGTTTTGTATCAGAATAATTTAGTATGATATTTTCATCCTTCCAAACTTTCTGGTATAATTATGATAATAAGAAATTGCCATTTATTTTGGCCGAGGAGGTAGCCTCCTACTGGAGAAGCGGGAAATATAGGCATTTCTTTTCCAGCCTCCCTTGCAGCTCAGGAGTGAACATGATTTAGGATCCACCAATGAGATATACTTGCAATGACTCCGGAGCTAGAGAGGAGTGGAAAGCACAGGAAGATGTCACGCTGCAGGAAGACTGAGTCCGTAGGGGGAGGGGCCAGCAGAGCAGGTTCCAGTGGTTAATCTCCAGACCAATTCTGTGCTGTGGTTTGAGGTACAGCTTCTGGCAACATGGTTCCAAACCTGGTTCTTCATATAGAAATACTAGAGGCCCAATGCACGAAAATTCATGCAAGAGTAGGCCTTCCTTCCCCTGGCTGCCGGCACCAGCTTCCCTCCCGCACCTGGGACCCAGGCTGCTTTCCTCCAGCTGCCAGCAGGCACCCAGAACCTGGGCTTCGCTCCGGCCCTGGCTTCGTCCAGAAGGACATTTGGAATGACGCCTGGAAGGATGTCCAGTCTAATTAGCATATTACCCTTTTATTATTATAGGTGTACATACTTAAATATGTATGAATATGTGCCTATATATAAATGCAAGCTATCCCCCCAAAATATATACACACTTTAACAGCTGGTAGCTCAATTTTGTAAATGAAATATATTTTAATAAACACTGCCTTTATAATTATTCAAAGTGTGTGTATATTTTTGGGACACCCTGTATATTTATTTACATGTATATAAAGGGGAATTATTATTCATTAATTTTTATGTAGAAATGTTTAACACAAACAAGAACTATATGATATGAGTCATTGTTATTATACCTGATTATGATGTACACTTCTTATATTTAATGGAACACAGGCTCTAGCTTAGAAAAGAATTCTACAACATGGAAAAACCTCAAATGAGTGGATTCTTAAGATTTCCTTCCATTGGAAGCAAGTGAAATGAATTGTTAGCATTTTTCTCTGGGCCATATCTTACAATCAAGTGTAATAATCTGGAAGCTATACTATTTCTCTTTAACTTTGGAGAAAAACGTGACTGATTATGTTTAACACCCATATTTATATCTATGCCTTTCTCAGTGACTGACCCACAGAACACAGAAGTTGTTACATAAAGATGTTTATATTTCATTAGAACCTAGTAAACTATGATTTATATCTCCTTCTATGCTTAGTAGAATACATTACTCATAGCACGGGGTTCAATAAATATCTGTTCAAGTATTGAACTGATACGAACAAGCCGGGATAGTTCATTATTTTCACAGGTTAAGCCCCACTAGAGGAAGTCAAGCTCAGGGTTCCTTGACTTAGTCTCCTATTTTAACAACTACCCCTGTGCACAGCACCCAGCCCTTAGCAACCACCTTTGTTCATGTATTTACTCATCCAACACTGCGCAATGATGGCATCTACCCAACTGCCACCTCACCAGTGGATGGAGAACCCTGAAGTCTGAGGTATCAATGAGCATGAATCGTGTGTGTGTGTGTGTGTGTCTCTAATAAAGGAAGGGGAGGAGGGCAACCTCAACAGAAACAATGGGGAAGGCCATGAAAATCACTTTTCCTAAGAAGAGGCATTTTGTTAACTCACATTTAAAAAAGAGAATTCCCTTTCTCATTTAAAGTAATCCATTGAGTCACAGTTAATAAAAAATTACTATCAAGTCTCTACTGCATTCGCGAAAGCCAGTCACAGCTGGATGGCATCGTGGATCCCAAGGGCAACCCACTGGCCCAGCATACATGCGGGGACGCCCGGCACTGCAGGCTCTCCCTCACCAGCGAGCTGAGCTATTATTTACATCCAAAGAGGTGACTGCGGCACCCGGAACAGATGCAGTCCATCACTGCACACGATGGTCAGGTATCCCAAGGGCTGAAATCCAAGTCACCTTCATGCAAACTCAACAATGCACTGTTGTCACTGCTCCATTCCCTCAGCCTTTTCTTTGGAACCATAGAAAAGCCTTACATTACAAATGCAGGGTGAATGAGCGCTCACAGAATTCATCCCCTAAAGAAAATGATGGCACATGACAGGAAATGCAATCCATGGCAAGCTCCCTTCACACAGACAGATGTGTTGTTCAAGCATCAGTAACACTATGATGTTCATTAAACAGGGATAAAATAAGCCCATTAAAAAAACCTTAAAGACAAATAAAAATCCAGGCCACGAAGCCCCATCTCATGCTTCTATTTCTACTTCCTATAATTAATCAATTTTAGAGTTCACGTGGATTTTCTATGCTTCCAGACTAACTCAAATAGAATTAATAAAATATAATTACATACATCTGCTTATCAAATGCATATGCTCCTGCAGTTTCTTTAATAATGTGAACTTTCCAGGTCAAGACACCCACATCTCCTCTCTTTTTAAGAAGCAGCCACCTCATGTCCCATTCTATTATAAATTTTAAATCATTCCAGATTGAAGGCCATTTGAATGATTGGCAATTTTCACTATTATAAGAAAGAAAAATTACATATACTGCATGCATGAACATGCCCTCTGTCCCATGGGCTTCTGGCGGGGGCCTTTAAGAAAGCAGATCACTGGGAAGGAGAGTGCCTGTTTGATGTTTGAGAGGTGAGCCCAACTCCCTGCAAAAAGGCTCTTCCCTTCGTATTTCCAACAGAGGACCCCAGTGCCCATGCACCCTCACACAGCACTGACTCCAACAGGTTGGAGAAGCTTTTTTTTAACAAATTTGTGAGCAGCTAACAGAATCAGTGTCACACTTTCTTTGGGAAATAGTATGAAGCTTGACTTCAAAGAAACCATAGGAGACATTACTGCCCTAAAGATAATTACAGTGTGAAGAAAAATCGCAACACAGAAAACAACTAAGAAATGGCCAAAACAGCCCTGGCCAAGTGGCTCAACTGGGTGAAGCATCGCACCGTACACCCAAAGATGGCAGGTTTGATTTCTGATCAAGGCACACACACACCCAGGTTGCAGGTTTGCTCCCCAATCGAGCACAAGGAAGGCAACTTATTGATGTTTCTCTCTCTCTCTCCCAAATCAATAAACATGTCCTTGGGTGAGGATTAAAAAAACTGTCCAAGAGAGCCTTCGAAGGAGTTAGCTGAGAGGACAGTGCTGGTTGCGATGTGCCTCACTGCTTCTCTTTTCCTTTAAGTTACCCTCCTCTAAAAATTAAAAATTTATTGAAATATAACTGACATAATGTAATCTTAGTTTCAGGTGTACAGCATGATGTATATAAGATGAAATGATCACCACACAGAGTACAAATTATTTTTTATTTTTATTTTAAAAATTTGTGCAGAATGAAGTAACAGCTATCTTCCTGCACCCTGGAATGAAAACAATTAAAAACTGTCTGTTTGCTTTGGATTAACTATTGGAGATGACAACCAGTCCTGCGTTCTCCTGTCCAGTCCCTCCCCGCACTCCCCAGGGGCACCAAGACCTGCATTTGTCGTGTAATGATCCAGCCCATGTCTTCGTGCATTTACAACATAGCAGCTATGTAGTCTCTATGTTATTTTGTGTGATTTTCTTAAAAAAATAAATAAATGTTGACAATATGTATGTCTGAACCCACTTGTCTTCATCACTCAGCATTGCATTTCTGAATCTATCCACATTGATACAAATACTCTCATTTTCTTGATGCTGAGTCCATGCGATCCATCACTCACTGATAGTCATTTAAGTTGATTGCAATTTGTTGTAAACACATATGATATTCAGTTCATGAATCCTTTAGGGTTTCTGTAGGGTATAAATCTTAAAGTGGAACTATTAGATCGTAGGTTCCACATATTGAAAACTTTATTACATGTTGCCAAATTACAACCAAGGTATCGGTACACTCTATGCTCACACTGGCAACATATGAGGGTTCTGATTTCCCTGTTCTGTCCAAACAGGGAATTATCAGACTTTCTAACTTTTGCCAATTTGAATGTTTGTTGTAAAATAATATCTGCAGTTCCTCTGATTAGAAAGCAGGTTGAGCTTCTGTGAACTGTCTATATTCTTTACCTTCGTCTTGTCCCATTGATTTCTTACTGCTTTTCAAGAGTTCTTTATATATTCTAGGTCAGTGATGGCGAACCTATGACATGTGTGTCAGAGGTGACACGCGAACTCATTTTTTTGGTTAATTTTTCTTTGTTAAATGGCATTTAAATATATAAAATAAATATCAAAAATATAAATCTTTGTTTTACTATGGTTGCAAATATCAAAAAATTTCTCTATGTGACACGGCACCAGAGTTAAGTTAGGGTTTTTCAAAATGTTGACACGCCAAGCTCAAAAGGTTCGCCATCACTGTTCTAGGTACTAATCCTATGCTGTTCCTTAGGTCATTGATGTTGGTTTCACATTTATTGTCTTTTAACTTTGTGTTTCTGTAGCTCCACCTGCCTTTCTTGAAACCATGCCTACATACAGCACTGCCCTCATCAGTTCTCCAGAACAAAGCAAAAGTGCTTATAAAAATAAAACGTACGTTCTAAAAGATTTCAAACAAAATTATGTTTAATGATCTTATTAGTGAACTATTCCATAAACATTGTAATGAAGTTGTCAATCTATAATATCTGGTTTCTGAACATTGGAAAATCGCTGTTTTAAATGAGAACTTTTGTTTACAAATAGATTCACTATTTAAACACAATCACTAACTATGATATTCAAATTCAATACCAAACATTAAAACCTGTATGATAGCTAAGAATCACCTCTGTGGCACTCAACTTGCCGCTTATGCAAAGGTCATGCAATCATAATTTTTACGTTCCAACATTTATAATACCACCTTGGAAAGTGTGGTTAGAAACTTAACAGATTTTAGCAGCTGGTAAAGGAAATCACCATAGTCTATAACCAGAAGCATCAAATACATTTTCTAAGGACCTAAATAATAGTAAACACATTTTATTACATAAATAATCTACCTCACAGTGACAATGTATCAAATGTGACATCATTTAAAGTACTTAGCAAAGTGACGGACACATATTAAGTAGCTAATAAATAAAAGCTGCTGCGTTTACTGTAAACATGTGGTCAAGAAGCAGAATTGGGGCTGTGTTGACAGCTCCTACTATAAATCATTCCCAACAGTCTATGGCTGGCAGTCTCCACTCTAGATCCTTCCACTTGGGCATCTTATAAAATAAGAAAACAAAAACACAGCCACTGTCCTTCCGGACAGATCTGTAATCCACGTCAGAATCTCCACAGTTTAATCAGTTTTGTGACAAGCATTCTGAAGTCACTGCCTAAATGGTAAATAATTATATCATTAAAGACCATGTTTTTAAAAAGGCAGAAAGATTTAAAGATTAAACAAATGGACTTGTGCATAACTCATCCCTCTGCTATTTGGGAAAATTCTGAAATGTCTCAAAGAAATTATTTTAAGAGAAAGAAACCTGGTGGAATTCCAAATAATGGCCTTTATTAATCAGAGTGGTAAAGCAAACTTTCAGTTTTACCTCCCCGAAGACTGACGCCACAGACATGACTAGTCACCATTAAATCTTACTAACAACAGCAGAAGAACCAGCTGGAGGGCGGACATTGCCTAACTTTAAGGCATACTAGAATGCTACAGGAATCAAGACAGTTGGTATCAGTGTCAAGATAGATCAGAGGACAGAGAGTACAGAAATAGACATCCACATGCATGGATCAACTCATCTGGCAATGTAATGGAGAAATGACAGTCTTTTCAACAAATGGTACTGGGCAACTGGACATCCGCATGTACAAGGATGAACTTTACCCACATCTTCCAGCAATACAAAAATTACTTCAGAGTAAATCTTAAAATCTTAAAATGTAAAACATCTAGAATAAAACATAGGGGGAATTTTATGATCTTGGGTTAGGCAAGGAGTTCTTAGATATGACACCAAAAGCATAATAAAATAATAAATGGATAAATTTGGCTTTGTCAAAATAAAAAAACTGCTCAACGTACACTATTAGAATGAAAAGACAAACCACAAAATGGGAGAAAATATTATATCTGATATAGGACTTCTAGATCCAGAATAAATAAAGAACTCTCAAAATATCTATAATAATAAAAGTGTAATATGCTAATTAGACTGGACGTCCTTCCAGACGACCTTCTGGATGAAGCTGGGGCTGCAACAGAAGCCTGGGTCCTGGGTTCCTGCCGGAGGCCACAGGGAAACCCAGGTCCTAGGTGCCAGAGGGAAGCCGGTGCAGGCAGCTGGGGGAAGGAAGACCTACTCTTGCACGAATTTCATGCATCAGGCCTCTAGTAATAAAGTAAACAGCCCAATTAAAAAATGGGCAAACTGCCCCAAAAGAAATGTACAGATAGTAAACAGGAACATGAGACAATGCTCTACCTCATAAGTCATTAGGAAAATGTAAATTACAACCACAATGAGACAGCATTGTATACTTATCAGAAAAAGAATTACCAATTCAAGTGTTGGAGCAGATGTAAGAAAATGCAGCCCTCATACACTGCCAGCAGGAATATAATATGGGCCCAGCTAGTGTGGTTCAGTGATTGAGTGTCGACCTATGAACCAGGAGGTCATGGTTGATTTCTGGTCAGGGCATATGCCCGGTTGTGGGCTCAATTCCAAGTGCGAGGTGTGCAGGAGGCAGCCAATCGATGATTCTTTCTTATCATTGATTTTTCTATCTCTCTCTCTTCCTCTCCTTTCCTCTCTGAAATCAATAAAAATATTTTTAAAAAAGAATATAAAATGGCACAACCAATTTGGAAAAGTTAAGAATGCATTCATGAAAAGATTTGTACATAAGTATTTATTGCAGTTTTACTGATCATACTTAAAGACTGGAAACAACCCTGAATGTATGTCAACAGATGAATGGATAAACAAACTGTGGTATATCCATCTAAAGGAATACTACTTAGCAATCAAAGGAATGAGCTATTCATCCATGCTGCAACACTACTGAACCTCAACTTAATTACATCTGAGTGAAAGAAGCCAGACTCCTCCCCCACCAAGAAAAGCCTACATAATGTATAAACCCATATTTATTAAACTCTAGAAAATTCACACTAACCAATGAGGAGGAACCACATCAGTAGTGCCTGGGGATGAGAGGACTGAGCAGGGTGGGAAAGAGGAATGCTAAAGAGACACCAGGAAATGTTGAGTGTGAAGGGATGTTCATTATCTTGACTGTGGTGATCATTTCACAGGTGTATAATACATCAAGGTTTATCAAATTCCATATTTCCACAATATGTGCAACTTATCATCTATCAATTATGCTTCAATAAAGCTGTTTTATACATTAACAATAATTAGTAGTTACTGAAACGGTGCTATTAATGTGCTGTGGTAACACACACACACATACAAACACACACAACATGCTTTCTTGCCAGCCTCTGAGATAGGTATTATTTATGTTTACTCCTGTTTTACAGAGGAATGAAGAGAGGAACATATCATGTGTAGACTAAGATTTCTTCCACTCCATTAACTCCGTGTCACACTGACTAGTTAATATATCCTGGGGACTGTCTTCAGAGCCAGGATCGAGCGAAGCTGTGGGAGCCATGTGGTCCTTCCGTCATGTTACTTACACAGAAGAGGGCATAAATAAGTAATGGCAGTTTTAAGGATAAGCTGGTTTGTACAGTAAGTGGACTATAAGGATACTTCTAGGAAGGAGTGGGTGGAGAGTGGAGAGGAGCAAAGAGGTCCAGGAAAATCTTCCTGGAAGGCAGTGCTCAAGCTGGACCTTCGAGGCTGAGCAGGGTTTGTCCAAAGATGGATGGAGGCAGAAGGGCAGACAAAAGAAGACATGGTGAGCATAGTCTCTGCTTTCTGCTATTTTTCCTGCTGGTCAGTGCCTGGTCTGACCAAATATGTACACAAACTACACCTACATCTTAGGGGAAAATTGTTCCTGTGATACACATTAAACTTTCAACTCTATGGTTTCGTAATAATTGAAACTAAAATCCATAAAATGTGGTCAACTTAAAAGGGAAATGTAGCCGTAACCGGTTTGGCTCAGTGGATAGAGCGTTGGCCTGCGGACTGAAAGGTTCCAGGTTTGATTCCGGTCAAGGGCATGTACCTTGGTTGCGGGCACATCCCCAGTGGGGGGTGTGCAGGAGGCAGCTGATCGATGTTTCTCTCTCATCGATGTTTCTGACTCTCTATCCCTCTCCCTTCCTCTCTGTAAAAAATCAATAAAATATATTTTAAAAAAAGAAGCACATGTCCATCATTTCACTTTAAAAAAAAAAAAAAAAGGAAATGTAGTTCCTGAACTCTTTGAAGACTCACAGACCAGAGCTTATAAACTACAAACAAAATAAAAAATGATAAAACATGCCAGTGTTTTAATTATTTTAAGAGTAATTTATTTAAAATTCAAAAACAAATGCATTGGGATTTTGGGAGGCTTTGCCTTTAAAAAAATAAAGTATATATTAAAATGTTCCAGAGGCAATTCCAATTAAATATCATGAATTGCCAATAACCAAGCCAAAAGGCAAGATCTCTACAAACAAAGAGCTGAATGTGTTGCCATCTCAGTGCTGAAAGGTTATGAGTATAACGAAAGACTGTAGTCATTAAAAGTAGCATTTTTGTCAGAAGATCAAACTAACGTCATATTTTTTTAAAAGAAGCCTCAGGCTGGTTTTCCAAGGGTCTGTTTTGTAGGAAAATAGCCTCTGAGCTGTTTAACCCTTCCTTTAGAGAGAATACACCTCTCCCACAAACCCACTGGACAGCCGGTCACTCACACGTAAAACTCACGGTGAGGAGTGAGTCATGAATTAAACTTCAACCCCCTTTAATATGCATTAAGGCCATGGTGTCTCCGAGTTGCCAAGGCCCCAACAGTAAGTCAAGGAGACCAGTTCCACGCTCTCTTGAAGTTAAGACAGCTTTAAGTATGACTATATTAAGTGTGAAATAGCTATGAACTTACATAAATAGAGAGAGGAGGAGGGAGCACAATGACCTGTGACGCAGAAACAAAAGAAAAACTCCAGGCAGGAGCAACCACGCAGCATGAGTGTATTTCTTTCTGGTGGATGCCATCCCTGAGGGAAAGGGCCTCACTCCCACTGACGCCACCTCTCAACAAGGGGCACCCTCTGGAAGGGTGGCTCCCTCTCCTGCCAGCTGGACTGGGGCTGCCTTTGGATTTCCAATGTAAAGCCAATGGGACTACGACCACTGGTCCACACCTTGCCAACCAGACCAGGCTGCGCCCCACTGCTGACCCCTTACCTTCGCAGTGGACAGCTCTAAGTTCCCAACACTGACTGACTCTTGCTGAGATAAATGGGTCAGGTGACTGCCTGTACCACATGAGCTCTTACTGAGGCAGGAGTGAGCAGCTATACCAAGCTCACACCACACCACGTTTCTACAGATATCTGGATTAGATAGAGGGGGCGACATGTTACATGTCTATTTTCAGAATTTTCTGTAAATTAATTGCTTTCTTCATCTGCTTATAATGTGTGCAGAAGTGTGAGCTACTCATAGGATAGGACCAGCTGACCTGTCTCCCACTGACCCTGAACACCAAGTCACCCCCATGGGCACACACCAGTCACTCGAGGGTGCTCTGGCAAAGATGGTCTTAAAGGAATTCTATGGTTGGGAGGGGAAGGAGAATGAACAGAGTCACAGGGAGGGCATAATGGAAAAAACTTGGGTTCTTGAGCAGAAAAGACTACTCAAACCCATAATATTTATCTAAACCTTGGAAAATAGAAATAGAAAAAATGATATAAAAACATCTATAATAATAAAAGGGTAATATGATAATTAGACCGGATGGCCGAACGACCTTCCAGATGACATTCCAGACAACCTTCCGGATGAAGCTGGGGCTATGAGGGCCAGGTGGCAGCTGGGGCTGCTGCTGCTGCCTCAACTCTCAGAACCCCTTGCACGAATTTTGTAATTTTGATAAAGAACCAAACCAATTGCATTAGTAACACGCTACTCATACTTAGGAAAAAAAGGATCCGAATAAAGTAAATGCTACTAATGTTCACCTGGACAGAGACAAAGTCTAAGGATATATTGGATTTTTTAAAATCACATTGGTTGGTATCACTGCTAATTTGGGTAAAGAATAATTTCTTTTATATAGCTGGTCTAGAAGTATGTTTCTTGAAATTACAAACAACCCAAGTCATAGTTATATAGGAAGTTATACAGTAGCAACTTTCATCCAAAGAGTTCAGTGTACTTCACACATATTTCATTTCTTCCTCACAAGTTTTTTTTAATTGAAACAACTTTTCTGAAGAAATTTAAAAAGAAGGGCTTCTCTTCTGCACAGCAAAAGAAACCAGTAACAAAATGAGAAGGGAGCCACTGTATGGGAGAACATATTTGCCAATGATACATTCAATAAAGGATTAATTCCTAAAATATATAGGGAACCCATACAATTTAACAAAAGGAAGACTAACAATCCAATTTAAAAATGGAAAGAGGAACATGTGACACTTCTCCAAAGTGGACATACAGATGGCCAAGAGACATATGAAAAAATGCTGCCCTAGCTGGTTTGCCTCAGTGGATAGAGCGTCAGCCAGCAGACTGAAGGGTCCTGGGTTCGATACCAATGGAGGGCACAAGCCTGGGTTGTGGGCTCGATCTCTAGTAGGAGGCGTGCAAGAGGCAGCCAATCAATGATTCTCATCATGGATGTTTCTATCTCTCTCCCTTTCTCTCTGAATTCAATAAAAGTATATTTAAAAAAAATGCTCAAAGTTATTAACCATCTAAGAGATGCAAATTAAAATGACAATTTTCACCTCACATCTGTGAGAATGGCTATCATCAACAAATCAAAAAATGACAAGTGCTGGTGAAAATGTGGAGAAAAGGGAACCCTAGTACACTGCTGGTGGGAATGCAGAATGAAGTAGCCACTGTGGAAAACAATACGGAGCTTTCTAAAAAATTAAAAATGGAACTGCCATTTGACCCAGTGATCCCACTTCTAGGACTATATCCTAAGGAACCCAAACACCAATCAGAAAGAAAATATACACCGCTATGTTCACAGCAGCACAATTTACAATAGCTAAGATCTGGAAACAGCCCAAGTGCCCACCAGCAAATGAGTGGATAAAAAAGCTGTGGTACATTTACACCATGGAATACTACCCAGATGTATAAAAGCATGGAGGGATCTGGAGAGTATCATACTAAGCGAAGTAAGTCAGAGAAAGATAAGTATCATATGATCTTACTCATATGTGGGATTTAATGAATAAAATAAACTGATGAACAAAATAGATCCAGAGACACAGAAGCATGGAACAGACTGTTGAATCTTAGAGGGAAGGCAGGCAGGGTGGATGGGTGGGAAGAGATCAACCAGAGAACTTGTAAGCCTATATGCATAACCCATGGACACAGGCAACAGAGTGGTGAAGGCCTGGGGTAGGGGGTGTGGGTGGGCTAGAGAGGTCAATGGGGGGGGGGGAGAGGGCATTTGTAATACTTTCAACGATATTTTTTTAAAAGGGGGCGATTCTGGTGCTTAACATATTTTAAGGCCAGTTTTCCTCTGTAGCTATCACTTTTCCAAACAAATTCTTCTAATTTCAACAGGTAACAAATACTGTCTCTATGACAGACTTCATCAATCACTTTTCATTCGGTCCACCTATCACATCTCTTTAGTAAGCTTTGCCCCTATCCTTTATTTGCTTTAATTATGTTAAACTTTTGTTCTTGAGTAAATTATCTAGTCAAACATTCAAATCATAACTTCCTCTTAATGTATTCACCGTGCTGCTTCTGCCTACTGAAATATGCTTTCAGCTACCCTTGTTGTCTTCCAGCAGCTTCTGTCGACTCCAGCTGGAAAAGAAGGTCACTAGTTTGCCCAGCATCAGCCAGTGTCACCTCCTGAGGGGATCAGGATGAACAGGAAGAACGGAGACGTGGGAGGTGTCTGGTTAAACAGCGCCAGGAAGGATGAGAAGAAACTCAGGTAATTATACCACGTTTTATGCAAAGCTAATTAAGGAGACACTCTTTGGTGGGGGGCTTATAAGGGAGAACATAGGTAAGAACAAGACAGGGAAGTATCACAATTTTTTAAATGTGGAGAGAAAGTTTATCATCAAGGCAAAAATAAACCAGCCACATCAGAGCTGTGTGAGGTGAGGAAGGGGCCACCATGCGCTGGGATCTCAGAGAGAGGGTGGCAGAGAGAGCCAATCAAGGCTTCCTGCCTCAGCCCCTAGGGCCCGCCAGGACTTGCTCTGAAGACCCATCCTTTTCCTTCTCCCCCAGACCAGCAGCAACCACCTCCTCCAAGCACAGACCCCTGCACCCCCCGAGGCCAGCAGCCTCTGAACACAGCTGCCTCGGAGTTTATCACCAGCAAGGACGCTTCCTGAGGGAGGCCTCCTGGGTCCAGGTCTGGGAACAGAAGGCAGACGGGTGGCGTTTGTATAAATGCTCTTAAAGGGGGTGTCTGAAAACATATGTGCGTTGCAATCATGTCCCAGGCAGAGCCCAAGGACAGACACCACCCAGAGGTAACTCAAACCAAAAGCCAGTGGCCTTTGAAATCACTCCTGTCAGAAGGCACCTGCGTTTGTTTCTCTCCTGCCTAACACTGGCTGACGCAGAAATTCAGGCCTCCTAAAGACACAGCATGTAAGTCCACAGCAAAACTGTCTCCGGGTGCCTCCAAGAGGGCCGCGCACCGAGGCCAAAGCAGGCGGCTGCAGTGAGCCAGGCCCGAGCTCCGGGCAGCTGCGCTCAGACCCAGAGTTCCCGAGACGAGGATGCTTCCGAGGGCCATCTGCTTGTGCGGACCCAAAAGGTACACCAGGTTCTCACACTTTACAAACGCTGGACTACACTTCTTACGTTTGGCTAAATCTGGCTCCTCGGGTCTATACCGCTCCATGGGTCCTCACTGCTCTTAGGACAAAGATAACACTCATCAGGACCTGGCAAGCCCTGCCCACCTCCAGCCTCAGAAGGAAGGTACACCCCTGCCCCCTCGGCACCGACCTTCCACTTCCCTTTTGTTTCCTGGGGCTGTGGAGACTCTGGCACCACATCTGTCTCCTCTTCTAGCAGTAAGCTTTAGGAGAGCACATGAAAATCCTCACACTGCCCTGGCTGGTGGGCTCAGCGGTTAGAGCACCAGCCCATGCACTAAAGCACCCAGGGTTTGATTCTGGTCAAGGGGATGTGCCTGAGTTGAACTTTCAATCTCCTGGGCGTATGCAGGAGGCAACCAATAGATATCGACGTGTCTCTCTCACATTGATGTTTCTGTCTGTCTCTTCTCTCTCTCTCTTCCTCCCTCTTTTCCTTGCATTCTCTCTAAAAACCAATGGAAAAAAATATCCTCTGGTGAGGATTAACAACAACAAAATCCTCAAACCAAGGACAATGCCTTGTACTTTGTTTTGTATGTTAACTCCTACTCAAGATCTTTATAACAATTAATATAGAATAATTGTGAGTAGTAGATTTGACTGTGAATCAAGTAGATTTGACTTAGCTAGTTCATTCATTCATTCACTTACTCATTCACTCACATTCAATAAGAATTTATTCATGAGGGATTACTGTATATTGGACATTATGTAAAATGCTCAGGACCAGAGGTAAACAAAAGAAATATGGTCCCAACTCTTAAATATCTGAACATTAGGTCCACCAATTATTAGCCATGCACACAGACCTGCGGTCAGCAAGCTCTTCCTACAAATCCCAGAGAGCAGTTGTTTTCAGCTTTGCAGGTCAGGAGGTCTTGGTGCACCTGCCCACGCCAGGAGCGTGAGAGCAGCCATGCAGCCCATAGAAATGAATGAGCAGGCTGTGTCCTAGCACAGCTTGACTGAGACAGATAGCAGGCAGGAGCTGGCCCATGGACACTGTGTGGCAACCCCGTCTAGAGCAGTTATTTAGTCTCTACTCTTCAGCTTTCTTCTATATGGAACGTATAGTGTGTTATGGAGTCTTCCCTCTCCCTCTCAACAAGGCTCCATTGACTTTCCACCAAACTTTAGCTGAAGCCTTCTCCTCTGCCTCCTCAGACTTCTGAAGCCAATGCTTGCATCATTTACTCCGCAAATGATTTCGATAGACCCCCATCTCCGATCACATTCCTCTAAAACCCGTTCCCCCACCTCCACTAGCTCCCAGCAGCATCGGCCTGACTATCCCTCACTTTCTCTAAAAGGGAGATAAATGAGCAAACATATAGAAACAGATGCAAACACATGTTGTCAATGGCTACCCAATACCCACTACATGGGATCCAAGAGCCTCAGCATCACCCACAGGCCCTTAACACTTCCTCGGCTCACTGTGCTGCAGCACCTCCTACTCTCTCAATCCCACCTTCCAGCATCTTGCATTTCACTGCTCACACCACAGTCCAGCAGACGCAGTACAGATTCATTCTTCCCTTCTGCCACACCTTTATTCCAGTTCTGGGGGACCTGTCCACTCGCCCTCCAGGACGACGCCCTCCCATTCCAGGCGAGCTGCAGGCCCCTGTGGCCACAGCGCTCCCACAAGGCAGAGCCACGGCCTTCACTTGTGGCAAAGTCAATGTCAATGTAAGAAGGGGTAATATTAACAGCACCAGCTAATCCTGAGTGCTTTCCTACGTGTGCTTTAAGACTGCACTCAGGCTGAATGGATAAAAAAACATGACCCATACATTTGCTGTCTACAAGAGACCCACCTCAGAAGAAGGGACTCACACAGACTGAAAGTGAAGGGATGGAAAAATATCTTTCAGGCAAATGGAAAGGAAAAGAAAGCTGGGGTAGCAATACTTATATTGGACAAAATAGACCTCAAAGTGAAGGCCATAACAAGAGATAAGGAAGGCCACTTCATAATACTAAAGGGATCAATACAACAAGAAGATATAACCCTGATAAACATATATGCACCCAATGCAGGAGCACCCAAAATACATAAAAAAACTCCTGGAAGATATCAAAGGAGAGATCGACAACAATACAATCATAGTAGGGGAATTAAATACACCACTGACATCACTGGATAAATCCTCTAGACAAAAAATCAGCAAAGAAACAGCAATCCTAAATGACTCACTAGATCAGATGGACTTAACTGACATCTTCAGAACACTTCACCCCAAAGCCACGGAATATACATTCTACTCAAGTGCTCATAGGACATATTCAAAAATAGACCACATATTGGGTCACAAACAAAGTCTCCCCAAATTCAAGAAGATTGAAATCATACCAACCATCTTCTCAGACCACGATGGCATAATATTAGAAATAAACTACAATAAAAACAACCCAAAATACTCAAACACTTGGAAGCTGAATAGCATGTTATTAAATATTGATTGGGTTACCAATGAGATCAAAGAAGAAATTAAAAACATCTTGGAAACTAATGACAATGAAAACACAACAATCCAAAACCTATGGGACACAATGAAAGCAGTCCTGAGAGGGAAGTTTATAGCTCTACAGGCCTATCTCAAAAAACAAGAAAAAATGGTAGTAAATCATCTAACTCTACATCTCAAAGAATTAGAAAGAGAGCAACAAGAAAACCCCAGAGTGAGCAGAAGGAAGGAGATAATAAAGATTAGAGCAGAAATAAATGACATAGAGACCAAAAAAAACAATACAGAAAATCAATGAAACCAAGAGCTGGTTCTTTGAAAGGATAAACAAGATTGACGAACCTCTAGCCAGGCTCACCAAGAAGCAAAGAGAGAGGACCCAAATATAATCAGAAATGATAGAGGCAAAATAACAACAAACCCCACAGAAATACAAATGATTGTTAAACAATACTATGGACAACTCTACTCCAACAAACCAGGCAACCTAGAGGAAATGGAAAAATTCCTAGAAAAATAACAACCTTCCAAAACTCAATCAGGAAGAATCTAAAAGTCTCAACAGGCCCGCCTTCCCCTCTGTCCTGCCGTCCTTCCTTACCCAGTGCCCGTCTCTCCCCGTGTGTTTCCCAGATTGGACCCTGCCGCATACACACAGTCGTGTGTGTGGCGGCAACAAGAAGTACCGGGCCCTGAGGCTGGACGTGGGCAACTTCTCCTGGGGCTCCGAGTGTTGTACGTGCAAAACGAGGATTACTGATGTTGTCTACAACGCATCCAACAATGAGCTGTTCCACACCAAGACCCTAGTGAAGAACTGCATCATGCTGGTTGACAGCACAGCGTACCGACAGTGGTACGAGTCCCACTACGCACTGCCCCTGGGCCGCAAGAAGGGGGGCAAGCTGACTCCTGAAAAGGAAGAGATTTTGAACAGAAAGCGACCAAAGAAAATTCAGAAGAAATACGATGAGAGGAAAAAGAATGCCAAAATCAGCAGTCTTCTCGAGGAGCAGTTCCAGCAGGGCAAGCTGCTTGCATGCAGCGCTTCAAGACCAGGCCAGTGTGGCTGAGCAGATGGCTATGTGCTTGAGGGCAAGGAGCTGGAGTTCTATCTGAGGAAAAGCAAGGCCCGGAAAGGCAAGTAAGTCCTCTTCCCTCTATCTTAGCCCGTGTAATAAAGGCGTTTATCCTAAAAAAAAGAAAGAGAAAAAGAAATTGAAGCGGTCATCAAAAAGCTTCCAGCAAACAAAAGCCCAGGACCAGACGGCTTCACAGGGGAGTTTTACCAAACATTCAAGGAAGAACTAAAACCTATCCTCCTCAGACTACTACAAAAAATTCATGAGGAAGGAACACTTCCAAGCTCATTCTATGAAGCCAGCATCACCCTAATACCAAAACCAGGTAAAGACAACACAATGAAAGAGAATTACAGGCCAATATCCCTCATGAACATAGATGCCAAAATCCTCAACAAAATCCTAGCAAATCGGATCCAGCAGTACATCAGAAAGATCATACACCATGACAAAGTAGGATTTATCCCAGGGATGCAAAGATGGTACAATATCCGAAAAACAGTAAATGTGATACATCACATAAACAAATTGAAAGAAAAAAACCACATAGTCATATCAATTGATGCAGAAAAAGCATTTGACAAAATCCAACACCCATTTTTGATAAAAACTCTCAGCAAGGTGGGAATAGAAGGATCATACCTCAACATAATAAAAGCCATACATGACAAGCCCCCAGCCAACATCATACTCAATGGACAAAAACTAACACCATTTCCCCTAAGAACAGGAACAAGACAGGGATGCCCCCTCTCACCACTCCTGTTCAACATAGTACTGGAAGTATTAGCCATTGCAATTAGACAAGAAGAAGATATAAAAGGCATCCAAATTGGAAAAGAGGGAGGAATACTGTCCTTATTTGCAGACGACATGATATTATACATACAAAACCCTAAAGACTCCATCAAAAAACTACTAGACTTAATACATGAATTTGGCAATGTAGCAGGATACAAAATTAACCCCAAGAAATCTGAGGCATTTCTATACACCAATAGTGAACTTTCAGAAAGAGAGACTAAAAAAACAATCCCATTTACCATCGCACCAAAAAAATTAAGCTACCTAGGAATAAACTTAACTAAAGAGGTAAAAGACCTCTACTCAGAAAACTACAGGACGTTGAAAAAAGAGATAGAGCAAGACATAAACAGATGGAAGAACATACCGTGTTCATGGATTGGTAGAATCAACATCATTAAAATGTCCATACTACCCAAAGCAATCTATAAATTCAAAGCACTTCCCATTAAAATACCAACGGCATATTTCACAGATCTGGAACGAACTCTCCAAAAATTCATCTGGAATAAAAAAAGACCTAGAATAGCTGCAGCGATCCTGAGAAAGAACAAAGTAGGTAGGATCTCAATACCAGATATCAAGCTGTATTACAAAGCCACTGTTCTCAAAACTGCCTGGTACTGGCACAAGAACAGACATATAGATCAATGGAATAGAATAGAGAGCCCAGAAATCGGCCCGAACCAATATGCTCAATTAATATTTGACAAAGGAGGCAAGAACATACAATGGAGTCAAGATAGTCTCTTCAATAAATGGTGTTGGGAAAATTGGAAAGATACATGTAAGAAAATGAAACTAGACCACCAACTTATCCCATACAAAAAAATAAACTCAAAATGGATAAAGGACTTAAATGTACGATGGGAAACCATAAAAATTCTAGAAGAATCCAAAGGCAACAAAATCTCAGACATATGCTGAAGCAATTTCTTCACTGATACAGCTCCTAGGGCACTTGAAACTAAAGAGAAAATGAACAAATGGGACTACATCAAAATTAAAAGCTTCTGCACAGCAAAAGAAACCATCAACAAAACAACAAGAAAGCCCACTGTATGGGAAAACATATTTGCCAATGTCATATCTGATAAGGGCCTAATCTCCAAAATTTATAGGGAACTCATACAACTTAACAAAAGGAAGATAAACAATCCAATCAAAATATGGGCAAAGGATCTAAATAGACACCTTTCAAAAGAGGACATTCAGAAAGCCAAGAGATATATGAAAACATGCTTAAAGTCACTAATCATCTGAGAGATACAAATCAAAACAACAATGAGGTACCATCTCACACCTGTCAGACTGGCTATCATCAACAAATCAACAAACAAGTGCTGGCAAGGATGTGGAGAAAAAGGAACCCTCGTGCACTGCTGGTGGGAATGCAGACTGGTGCAGCCACTATGGAAGACAGAATGGAGTTTCCTCAAAAAACTAAAAATGGAACTCCCATTTGACCCTGTGATCCCACTTCTAGGAATATATCCCAAGAAACCAGAAACACCAATCAGAAAGGATATATGCACCCATATGTTCATAGCAGCACAATTCACCATAGCTAAGATCTGGAAACAGCCTAAGTGCCCATCAGTAGATGAATGGATTAAAAAACTGTGGTACATCTACACAATGGAATACTATGCTGCTGTAAAAAAAAAGGAACACTTACCATTTGCAATGGCATGGATGGAACTGGAGAGCATTATGCTAAGTGAAATAAGCCAGTCAATGAAGGAAAAATACCACATGATCTCACTCACTCATGGATAATAAAGACCATTATAAACTTCTGAACAAAAATAGATACAGAGGCAGAGCTGCCTCAAACAGATTGTCAAACTGCAGCGGGAAGGCCGGGGAGAGTAGGGGGGTAGAAAGGGGGGGGGGGTAAGAGATCAACCAAAGGACTTATATGCATGCATATAAGCATAACCAATGGACATAAGACACTGGGGGGTAGGGGAGGCCAGGGGATTGTCAAGGGCGGGAAGAAAAAGGAGACATATGTAACACCCTTTGTAATACTTTAAGCAATAAAACAATTAAAAAAAAAAAAAGACTGCACTCAAAGGCCCATCTCTGGAGCTGCGCCGCCTACTGTACACATTAATTCATTCGGTTCCACGGCTCTGAAGCTGGTTCAGGTGCTTCTGCTCTAACTTCCTACGAAAAGTCCTGAAAAACGCCACATTCTGCAAAATCACTCACTTGGATAACAGCAGGGCATTTAGGAGAAAAGACACTTAGGAGCAGACCCATAAAAAATGAGGGACCTTTGTCACCAGAGAATGAGGCAAGCCCGGCCAGCACCAGCCGGAGACTGCTGCGGCATCTGCAGGCTCTAAGCCGCAGGCTCCTTCACCTCCTTCCAAAGGGACACTAGTGCTTCTAATGCAGAGCATTACTTTGAAAATTAAACTGTGATCCTAGATTTTCCCTTCTTTATGGGAGCATCATGTTGACACAGAGAGCCAGGGGTTTGCACTACTTCCTCTGCACACCAGCTTCCCCAGGAGCAGAGCCGGTGGGACAGGGAGCCCTCTGCACGCCCAGGCCCATGCCCTGCAGAGGGCGAGGCTCTGCACACACCGCCTTATTTTAGGTCAAGCCTTTTCTATGGCCAAGGCTTTCTTTTTAAATAACAAAAAATATAAGCTGGAGCTTCCCCCGACTGCTTCAACCATTAACATGCTGTGGAAAAAATGAACCAAAAGGAATTCCAAGTTACTCTAGCATTAGTCTGTACTTACCAATAACATCTGAGATATTCCCATTAATACTGAGCCCATTTTACACATAAACTAATGTTTAGAGTAAAACCTAAGTCCTGACTGCCCATGATTGCCTAATGATAGAGCTAGGATTCAAAGTAGGTTCTTTGGTTCCAGATTTGTATATTCAAGGAAGAAAGAAAGGAGGGAGAGAGATTAACATATATAAAGGTGTCCCCCAAAGGGGAAAAAGAGGGAAAATTGAAAGATCACTAAAAAAGGAATGCCTTTGAGAGAAAACTAGTCAATACTCTCTCTCTCTCACATACTTTCTGAAGAAGATAACTAACATTAGTATTAGTATGTAAACTAAAGGAAATGAACAAAATATATAGAGAAGTGAATTGCATTTATAATCCCTCCTGACCTGCCCTCATACTCACTAATCAATCATAAACATTCTTACCCTCAACTGGTTTTCTGCTTAATAAAGGAAAGAAAATACAAGCAACCACAAATTAAGTCAGACATAAAATTTCATGTTAGTGATTTAGGGAGCCTGAGAATTAAGTGTTTCATAGACATCTGTGCAAACAGACTTGTGGCAATTTTCTCAGCCCCTCATCAGCTTTACTACGAGTCTGTGCTCAGTTCCTGCCGGAAAGGCCTCAGGAAAGCGTGAGAGATGCACAAAGTGACAGCCAGGTTTCAGATTACTGCTGTGATAATGAAATAACTCCAATGCACTTGATATATTACACAGAACTATGCAATAATGTATACAATAATCTAAATAACAACAAAAGAGGTTTCCCAGCTCACCTTTTGCCTCCCTGAAGGAGAAACTGTCACATGAACTAGCAGAACTGAAAGCATTACATACACTGAGGTTCTTTCTCATAACATGTTTTGTATACAGGGGTAGGCAAAAGTGGGTTTACAGTTGTTTGTATGGAAAAAGACATGCAGGTTATGATTATTACAATAGATTTATTAACTCAAAAGAATGTCACAATGCAACTGTAAGCCTACTTTTGCCCACCCCTGTATTTAAAATAAACCTAATGTTTCTTTCAAGGGCTTTAAAGTCCGTTGTCATCTTCATCTTCTCACAAATGAAACTTCAGCGACCTGTAAGTCAGCAGGTCTCAAGGAGAAAGAGGGCAGCTCACTGTCCAAACCAGGAGGAGGAGATAGGACGACTGAGGCCAGAAAGGCACTTCCTCAAGGTCACACAGGCCATGCACGGCGTGGCCCTGGCGCTGCTTTCGGGCTGCAGTCCTCATTGAACAGAGCAAATGTGTCAAGATCCACTGGAGGGAGAGAATACCCTTTGGTCTTAACTGAATAATACAGATCACAAAAATAAGATACATGGTTTAACAGCAGAAATGAAAGGCAGCAGGTGGCTCCTACTGACTACAGAACACTTAGGTGACATGTACCTAAAAGGTAAAAATATAAAAGAAAAAATAAAGTATAAAAAGGGAAGACTACAATTTTATATGAATTACAAGGTATGGGATGGGGAGCAGCAGAGCCTCAGAGGAGACATGAACATATCACATAGGAAGAGTCACGTAATTGCCATGCATGTGAGGCTCAATAAAAATAATTGAGCACTTTTATTAGAGACAATAACTATGAACACAGACAGTGTTCCCGTCAGTTGACTGGCTCTGTAAAGTGGGCCCTGGGACTCACTTTATATTAAATTTACTTTGACTCTCCACTTGCCTAAAAATAGGAATGCTTTCAAAAGTGAACAGTTAATAAAATCATGTATTGTCAATTATATTTAACCAGAGTTCCAGAACCAAAACTATTGACTTCTCAGCTTGTAAGTAAAATTTTAACTTCAGAATCAGAAAGAATTTTGACAACCTGACACCTAATAATTTTTCTCGAAAATGTAACCCCAATTTTTACCACTTTCCCCAGAATTTTTTAGAAGCATTTAACAGTTGCCTAATTTGAAGTAATGGGTATAATTTGGAAGAAAGTGAAAAACTGTGCCCAAGCATCCCACTCACTGCCCCACAGAAAAAGTCACTGTTAGGGAACCTGCATCTCCAGATGATTTTTCAGAATGAAAATTTCTTGCTGCTGAAATGTAGCTCAATAGTTGTCAGTTAAGTCTTTAAACACCCCTTTTGCCTCTAGAGAAATCAATGCAGAATCAACTTCCCCTCCTTTGCCAAAGCATTAACATTTTGGTCATTTCTCAAGAGCCCATTATGTGGCTCAATCACTGTGGACTTGGTGTGTGTCTCTGGTAGAAACACTGACTACAGGGATCGGCATTAATGAGGACTGTGCCAATGCTAAGTGCTTTGCAAGCCTCATGTCACTTATTTCTCACCATGACACTGAGCTGGGGACTTCTGTCATCCCTGCTGCATAGACAAGGGAATTGACGTGGGAAGGACTTGGATGCAGCCCATCTAACCCCGGGTCCCCTGCCCTACATGAATGCTGCAGCCAGGGAGCAGGTGTGGCACATAATCAAACCCCTTTGGGCAAGAGTTCTTTGAATGAATTTTAATTGAAAAATGGAAACCTGAACAGAGAAGCGAAGTAGGTCCAGGAAGCAAGGTTCATGGTCAGTGCAGAAGCTTACAAGGGGCACTTTAGGGTTACTTCTGAGTTTTTTCTCTCACAAGAGGGAGGTAAGAAGACACATTGTGTGTGGGGGGAGGAAAAGCACCCCATTCCTACGTGAGCTGCTCTTCCAAAGCTGGGCCCAGCCCGCATGCCGACTGCATGGTGCGAGTGCACGGCCCGCATGCGGAGTGCATGGTCAGGCCTCCAGCGAGCGCACGTTCAGGCCCAGCATGAGAAAGTTTCTTGGTCCCGTGAAGCTTTGAACACTTGTTTGATTCCAACCAGGAGGCAAGCGTGCCACATGCATGGAAGGACTGCCTTCAGGCAGAAAACTAATCCTGAGAAGAAAAAAGAAAACCACTTGTGTTGATGACAAGACTGCAGTGTAAAAGGCAGAGCCAAGAGGACAGCCGGCCAGGGAAGCCCTTTGCTGCCAGGTGACCACCAGGGCCCGCTGCTTGTGAGAGTAGAGATGCCAAGGCCCTCATACTCTGAACAAGCCATTTTGTGTTAGCATTTAATGAATCCAATGTCTAAAAAGAGAGTAGACTCTGAAACTATAATTTAAATAATACTTGAGAGTTTAAAAAAGTTTCCTAAAAAGAAGTAGGTCTTAACTTTTTAAAAAGTCAAATATTTCAAGGCCCTATATGATGAGGCCCTGTGCTCTTAGTTCTCATTAAGAAAATGTAAAAAGTGAGGAAAAAAAGAAATATATGGCATAGGTATCAATTTGTACTGTGTTCATCACAGCAGTCTACATTTATTTTAAAAGAATATATATATATATATATATATATATATATATATATATATATATATTTGCATTTCTGAACAGCTCCTGATGGTGCAGGGACTGAGGCCCTAGAGGACCCTGTGAGAACCATAACCCCAGAATACTTTCCAAGAAACTCCATTAAATACATACTAGAGGCCCAGTGTGCATGAAATCGTGCGCAAGTAGCTCGCCACCTTGCTGCACGAGCTGCGGGCCCTGTCCCACCACTGAGAGCTGCCCCCACCCACTGCCACTCGTAGCTCACACCCTGCCCTCCGCTGCTCCTAGCTCTCCAAAGCTAGTAGCTCAGGCCCTGCCCAGCCCACCTCAAGAGCTGCTGCTCATTTGGTTATCATGGCATTACAGCATTATGGCCACAGGCCTTTTAATATATATCCTATATAATAAAAGAGAAACATGGTAATTAGTGTACGACCGCTACCCTTCCCATTGGCTAATCAGGGTGATATGCAAATTAACTGACAGCCAAGATGGCGGCCGGCAGCCAGGCAGCTTGAAACTAACATGAGGCTTGCTTGCTTCAGTGACGGAGGACTCCAACGTTCCCCGCCTGCCGCTGCCGGCCTCTGAGCTGCAACTCTAAGCAACTATGTAACAAATATAGAAGCTAAACAAAACCCCAGAAACCTGCTTTAGTCCGCCGGGCTTCAGCCAGCAGGATCGCAATATTGTAAACAAAAGCCAGAAACGAAAGCAGCGGAGGCCTAAGAGCTGGAGCCAAGCCTCAAAGCTAACGCTAGCCCAGAATAAAAAAAGAAAAAAAAGAAAAAAAGGAGCGGTTGGGAGCTTCAGTCACCCGCCCGCCTGAAAACAGCCCTCAGCACCTCCCCCAGACTGGCCAGGCACCCCAGTGGGGACCCCCACCCTGAAGGTTGTGTGACCAGCTGCAAACAGCCATCATCCCCTCACCCAGGCTGGCCAGGCACCCCAGTGGGGACCCCCACCCTGATCCAGGACACCCTTCAGGGCAAACCAGCCAGCCCCAACCTGTGCACTAGGCCTCTATCCTATATAGTAAAAGGCTAATATGCCTCCCAACACCAGGATCAGCGGAGCCGAGAGGCCTCCTGGCACTGGGATCAGCGTGACAGGGGGCAGCGCCCAAACCCCCTGATCCCCCTGTGGCTCTGTGTGTGACAGGGGGCGGGGCCACAACCTCCCTATCCACCCTGCTCTGTTCGTGACAGGGGGCAGTGCCCCAACCCCCTGATCGGCTCTGCTCTGTGTGTGACGGGGTAGAGCCATAACCTCCCCATCGGCCCTGCCCTGAGTGTGAGAGTGGCGGTGCCCCAACCCCCTGATAGGCCCTGCTCTGTGGGTGATAGAAGGCGGCGCCCCAACCCCCACCCCACGGGCCCTGCTCTGTGTGTGACGGGGTAGAGCCATAACCTCCCCATTGGCCCTGCCCTGAGTGTGACAGTGGCGGCGCCCCAACCCCCTGATCAGCCCTGCTCTGTGAGTGATAGAGGGCAGTGCCCTCACCCCCTGATCCACCCTGCTCTGTGTGTGACAGGGTACGGAGCCCCAACCCCCCTGATGGGCCCTGCTCTGCGCGTGACAGGGGGCAGCGCCCCAACCCCTATGGGCCCTGCTCTGTGCATGACAGGGGATGGCGCCGCAACCCCCTGATTGGCCCTGCTCTGTGCATGACAGGGGGTGGCGCCGCAACTTCCCCATCGACCCTGCCTTGAGTGTGACAGGGGGTGGTGCCCCAACCCCCCAATTCGCCCTACCCTGAGCGTGACTGAGGGTGGTATCGCAACCTCCCGATCCGCCCTGCTCTGCGCCCCAACTCCCCAATCAGCCCTGCTCTGAGCCCGACCAGGGGCTGCACCTAGGGATTGGGCCTGCCCTCTGCCACCCGGGAGCAGGCCTAAGCCAGCAGGTCGTTATCTCCCGAGGGGTCCCAGACTGTGAGAGGGCACAGGCCGGGCTGAGGGACCCCCCTCCCCCCCCCCTCCGAGTGCACAAATTTTTCTGCACCGGGCCTCTAGTATATATATAATTTATAAATATTTGTGGACAATGGATTCATTGACCTCTCAGAGTTCCTCCAAAGGCACAGGATTCTACAGCTTTGAGTGGGAACCACTGTGTAATGTTATTTTCTTGTTGTTTTATTTGCAAATCATCTCCCCATGATTTGACAGGATTAATCTATTTTTATGAACTTTGCATATAATGGAATGCATATAATGGAATGTATACAAGAGACTCTAAAGAGATATTGGGTATTTTGTAATTTCCACTGAACAACTTTACACAGAGCAAAAAATCCTTTGCTTGTCTTCATCCTCCCCTCTCTTCTCAAAGTGCCCACGTAATGTGCCACTGCTGGAGACTTGTCCCAGCTCTGCATGGTTACTGGAGGTCTAAGAAGCCCTTAAGTAAAGAAACTTGGTGGAGCCCTGGCCGGGCGCCTTAACTGGTTGGAGCACCATCCCATCCCATACACCAAAAGGTTGAGGGTTCGATTCCTGGTCAGGGCACATACCTACGTGGCGGGTTTGATCCCCGGTCAGGGCACGTATTGGGAGGCAACCGACTGATAAATGTTTCTCTCTCTCTCTCTCAAAATCAATAAAGAAACAAAAACATATCCTCAGGTGAGGATTTAAAAATAAAAAAGAAACTTGGTTGACTTTATTTGCACTAATATTGCCCAATTTTTCTTATGCTTCTTACAGATTAACTCCCAGGTCCCTACAGCAGTGATTCTCCAATATGAGCATGCGCTAGGCTCAATCTGAAAGTGGCTAAACCCATATAACAAGCCTCACTCCAGAGCTTTAGCTCAAGAGACTTGGGAGGGACTCAGGAGTTTGCATTTCTGAACAGCTCCTGATGGTGCAGGGACTGAGGCCCCAGAGGACCCTGTGAGAACCATAACCCCAGAATACTTTCCAAGAAACTCCATTAAAGTCCTACATACCTTAGATTCACATCAAACTGAATGAGGGTTTTACATAAAAATTAACCAACCTTTTAGAATGTTCTGGTTTTTCTCTCATCTATGAGATAATTGGTGATCTTATGTTGTCAATAAAAATGGGCACAACAATGCATACTCGTAACACTGTAATATGAATTCTATCAAGATTATGCCAATTAATGAGCTAAAAAATTATTTTGGTATATGACTTTAATGTACATCTGGAAAGCCACTAGAAAATTGAAATCAACTTTACAAAGGCCCGCATGCTTATTCAGTTATATTTTAAGACAATAATAACATCATTAATAAACAGTGAGGAGAGTATGTAATTCTTAACTAAGAAAATCCTGGGTCTGACAACACAGTGACTTTCTCTCAGAAAGTCGTGAATGGTTGGTAGCCCCACTCTCTTAGTTGTCCTTCTTATTGTAACTGGGTGAGCATGCACCTTTATAGGCTCTTAGTTTTATATGAAGATCACATTAAGTATCTCCAACAGTTTTCTGATTCCAACACAATAAACTCATTGTTTGCATTAGGAAATGACAAGGTACCTAAAATATATAAATTATAATTTAAATATATTAACTCTACTTTAACAAATGGTCAAAAACTAGTATCAAAACAAATGTTTGCAAAAAACACATACAAATGTTGGGTGCCTGTTAACTAGGAAAAGGAGGAAAGTTGGCTTCACTGAGTTACCAGCCGTGCTGCAAAGTCCTAAAAATATACTGCAGTTAGCAGAAAAGAGAGGGCCCTACACCATAGATAAAAAGTATCTGAAACTCGCCAGAACACTGGTCTTCAATACCCTACTTGTTCATTTAACTACTGTGGAAAGTATAGTCAAAGAACGAGCGTGGACTGACTCATCCCTTTTCTTTCAGTGTCCTTTCTGCACCGAGAACAATGACGAATGCATACATGTTCCCGAGCCTGAGACATCGTTCACACGCTGGGCTGGTGCTCTGTCCGGCGACAGGCGCAGTCTGAAAAGGCACTGGAGTGAGCCCTGTGACTCCCGATGGAGGGCTGCCACCACAGGCCTCTGGGAGCTGCTGGCAAAGATGGGCGCGAACGCCACGTCCCCGGTGACCCTTCCCTGAGTTCTCCTGCCCCAATGAGTTACGTCAGCTCACCTCGCCTCCAGACCATTGTGACAAGGAAAGCATGAGTAGATATTTTTTTGTTTTTTCTTGTTTGTTTGTTTTCTTTGGGGGGAGGAAGCCAGCAGGCAAACCACGGTGCTGGGTGGGTATGTGGGCAGCACATAAAGACAGCAGGTAGGCGACAAGAATCACTGCAGTCGGCGATTAAAATTAGCAATGATTCTATATTTCTTTATCAACAGCAGTAAAACAGAATCGGCCACTGAGCACTTTCCATCCATCACGCACTGTGCTAAGGGCTTTACATTTGCACGAACACAAAGGCAACGGCTCACATGTGGCTCCTGGCATGGAAATGTGTGGCCTGTGTGACGGAGGAAATAAGTGTTTTATTTTTACTTTCTTCAAACCTAAATTTAAAGACATACTCAATTACTGGAAATTTTTCAAATATGTTTGAAACAGCTTGGGTATATAAATCTACTTTTTTTAGTTGTTAATCTCATAAAGTCCAAGCACAGATGGAGTAATCCTGATAAAAATTTAGCTTGCAAATTAGGATGTGCTTGTAGGTATAAAACGTACACCCGATTCTGAACACTTAGTATGAAAGACTCATATGAAGACTTATTATAAAAAAGAACTTTAAAATCTTGTTAATAATTTTTATATTGATAACATGTTGAAATGATAATATTTTGGATACACAGAGTTAAATAAAATATATTCTTATATTGATTTCGCCTGTTTCTTTTTACTGTTTTTAGTGTGACTACTATGAAATTTAAATCTCATAGGGCTCATATTCTATTTCTTGTGTGAGCTCTGTTGGTAAACCCTCACCTCACCCTCACCAAGATGAGGACACTGAGGCCTGAGAAAAGGAAATATGCCAAGGTCATCCATGTCAGTAGTGGAGTCAGGCTAATCCTAGACTTTCTACAGGGATAGTGAGTAGGGTCACTCCTCAATGCATAATGAAGCACATCAGTTGTCATTAATAGGGATTTGACATCCAAATAATAATTTACTGTTTGGATACCAAGATTACAGGGCTGAAGTCATATGGTTCTGTGCTTCTCATAAATTCAGTCTTTCAAGGTTAACCTGGCTGTCCTCAATCTCACCAAACACTTAGCAATGCAGGAGGACCAAAGGCCCTTGCTACCTCCTGTCTTACCAGAGGAGGGATTCAAACTACATTCCATCAAACCACAAGGAGCCAACGCTCTCTGACAAGCACCTCACAGCCAAACCTCCAAGAGCCTAATTTGCTCCCCCTGTCTCTTCACCAAGAGACAAAAGAAAGCCCAGAATATGCTGAAAGGGGTAAAAGAAAACACAACAGAGTTAACAGAAGATAGATGGCCCTTCAGAATTTGTAAGAACAAATACAAGAGAGCACGCTCCCATCGCTGCACAATGTGGCTTTGTGTAAGAGCCAAGTCTCAGTCTTGAAATGTGTTGGTCATAAATCAGCAGGCATCACTTTAAATCAACCAGTTTTATGAAATAAGCCAAGAGTTGAAAGCGGCAGGCTAATTACCAGCATTCCTTGGTGAATTACTTAGCGGGGTGTGCTAAGTCAGTGTGCCGCTGCCTCTTGATCCCCAATTTCAGCCCGTACTTATTTCCCAGGAGGTGAAAAGAGCATGTGGCTAATTAAGGCACCAGTCTCCACAGCCAGAAGTGCTCAAGGTAAGATTTCTTTTGAAAAAAAAAGAAAAGGTTCTTTGCCTGGTACTCATTAATCTAATTTTTACTACTTCACTAGAAAAATAGAGTTAATCTTGTCACCTTTAGGCATCTGAACTACCGTGCAGTGTTCAGAAAAAATGTTATATATGTGTAATTTAGCCAATAGGAATTTCTTAAGCCTTTCCTAACCATCAGGAATGTCTCTGGTTTGTCGCATCTAATTAACTCTCAACAAAATTTCTAGTTCCTAAATTTTAATTATACAAAACTCAGGGCCAACAGAGGAGATTACGCCAAAGCTATGCCGATGGTAAGGTAGCAGAAATCTGATTTTTTCTCTTCATGTTGGGCCTCTTAACTACTTTAAAATTTTATTTACAAGCTAGTGATTCAAGTCCTTTCATTCCTTTTTAGTTTTCAGGACCTCACTGTCCTTCTGCAGAAAAGACCATTCGTTACATAAGGTGCATCAGTGAGTCCGGTAAACCCGCCCGACTGAAACATGCTGCTCAGCGTGGGGGTGAAGAGAACACTGCGGAGACTCCCAAATAAAAGGCAGCAAAGACACTCATTTGAATTACATTCAGAATGAAGGCATATGCCCTCCTATAAAAAATAGCAATAAAGGCTCAGACCACCATTGGCTCCACTCCTAAATCTCACCCCAGAGGCAACTGGTTGGAACAGTTTGGTGTAGGTTCATGTATACATTTTCTAGGACATTCTCCCTTTTCTAAAAGACTGATGAAAACACTTATTTTCCTAGGATCACTCTCTACTACAACAGCCTCTTATTTCATCTGCTTCATAAGCTCCGTTTTTATTCTTCTCATTTTCAAAGTTATAAATCAATACACAAAAACATCTAACTTTATAAACAAGGACCGAAAGACTATAGTACTGCCAAGAGCTAAATTTTCCTTAAAGTTCAGGCTCAAAGAAGTCAATAAAAAGAGACATATTCAGGGCAAGAGCCAAGATTCTAGTACCAACTGCAGCTATAACCTTAAGCAAAGCCACTGTTCTGATTTACATATTTTTAACACAGATCCCACCCACTTTTTTTTTAATAGGGCAATGTTAAAATTAGATTTTGCTTACATATGTCAATAATTGCTATTGTTTAAGAGCATGTCTATAGAACAGTGATTTTCAACCAGTGTGCCACAAGAAATTTTAAAACCTGCAATACCTGACTGTTTAGTCAGGGGCATGGACCTCTTTTCCCTTAGATTGTCAAATAAAAAGAATAACAATAGCCAACATAACAATAGCTGTCTGGTGTGAATGAATCAAAATCACACCTATTTTTTTTTTGTCAGATTGGCAAAAAACATATTTTTTTGGTGTGCCACAGAGTTTTAGTAATTAGTTTATGTGTACCACTACAGAAGGTAGTCAGTGGTCTTTAATTGTTGGGATTAAGTAGGTAACATTAATAAGACTTGGTGACCTTTTCATACAGTAATTTAAGATTTATTACAGCTGACATTATTCACTTTAAAGCAAATAGAAAAATAACCAGAACCAAAGTTTCAAGTGTTAAAACAGAGCAAAAGCGCTAATACTGCAGGGAGGCAGTGGAAGAAACGCTACAAATGCAACCACAATTTCAGCAGAAAATTCATATTGAAAGATGTGTGTGAGTCTATCAAATTGAGTATTTCAAAAATCCTTTAAAATCAAACAAATTTATTAAAATGTATAGAACTGCAAAGCATGAGTTGTGATAATCTGGGCCACCAGGACCTTCAGAACATAAGTGATCTTGAGTTATGATCTTTAGGTGTTGTTTCAGAAACTTTCACTGTAGTGCTTTTTTTTTTAATCCTCACCTAAGAATGTTTTTATTGATTTGAGAGAGAGAGGGATGAGAGAGAGAAAGAGAGAGAGAGAGAGAGAGAGAGAGAGAGAGAGAGAGAGAGAGAGAGAGAGAGAGAGAAAACCAAAAAAACAAAAAACAGGGATCAAACCTGCAACCTAGGTATGGCCTTGACTGGGAATCTAACTTGCCATCTTTCAATGTATGGGATGATGCTCCAACCAACTGAGCCACCAGCCAGGGCACTGTAGTGCTTTCTGACCAATAATGATGACTATAACTAACCATAAGTTACCATGGTGGTCAAGGCAAGGACACATCTAGATCTTTAGTCAGGCATATGGTGGAGACTAATGGAGACGCGTTCATTATTCAATGTGGATGGACCTTACTAATTCCAAATGCCTAAAGTCATGTACCTTTCTGTTAAGTCTTCAAGACCTTCTGTAGTCTCTCTCTGTGCTCCCACTTTGCTCTAACATATTCTGTTACTGGTGATTCTTTGCAAAAGTTTAGGGCACACCCTTGAACTCTGTAGAAGACAGAGAGGCATAAGTCACTAGGGTAGGATATGGAGCCTAACTGTGTGACCAGGAGCCAGGGACAATCTCTCTATGCCTATTTCCCCACCTGAGAGACAGGCTTTTCCTACCTATTCCATAGGGCTGCTGGAGGGATAAATGAGATGAGGGATATGACCAGTCAGCCAACTCCCAATTCATCCAGTAATTCACCTCGTGGCAGTCACCGCCTTCCTTCCCCCGGGCTGCCTTAGGTAGTACCACATTTATGCCAGCGATTCCTATTAGCCTTTTAAAGCATGGCCTGAAGCTCCATAATAAAAATTTGCAATGCGCCCCAGGCTGCCATGTACTGAGTGACTGCCTCTCCCTTCTGGAGTTTCTCAGGCCACTCACTCTAGGACAGGTACTCCCACCAATGGTTAGGAGTCTGGCGTTCAATGGAGTAGGTTCCAATCCCGCTGCCCCACTTACTTCAGTGACTTTGGGTGAGCTACTTATCCCCTTTTTCTCAGGTCCCATCTGAGACACGGGATTCTGGACATGCCCACAGTTCTCAGACACAGACCACCTAGAACATGGAGTTATGAGCCTTGATAAGTGTCCTCTAAACACAACACAAAGAGAGGAGCTCAGATGCTGATACTCTACCACAGCGATGGCGAACCTTTGGAGCTCGGCGTGTCAGCATTTTGAAAAACCCTAACTTAACTCTGGTGCCGTGTCACATAGAGAAATTTTTTGATATTTGCAACCATAGTAAAACAAAGGTTTATATTTTTGATATTTATTTTATATATTTAAATGCCATTTAACAAAGAAAACTCAACCAAAAAAATGAGTTCGCGTGTCACATCTGACACGCGTATCACAGGTTCGCCATCACTGCTCTACCAGAATGTTTCTCAACCCTTCTTTCATAATCACCACCCCAAAGAGCCTTTTTAGACTTTTTTCCCTAATTGCCTCTCACACATCCCCATCCCCAGGAAATCTCAACAGGCACATAAACCATGGGCCAAAAAATCATTCAAATAGCTAAGACTTTTTTGCCCCCCAAGAAGTAATTTTTGCCCGCACCCCCCATCCCCCTGGGGGCAATACCCTGCTGCTGCAGAGGCACGCGCTCCAGGCCTTGTCACAGGAGAAAGAAGTCACCATGCAGAGCCACTCCAAGCTCCAGCCCGATATTCTCCTTAGACGCTACACTGGCTCCCGTAGCTTGGGATCATCATCAGAAACATGCAAGTGAGGGAGAGAGCTCATCAGTGCGCTCCTCCACCAGCAGAGAACGAGCTGAGCAGGTGACCCTCAGGGAAACCAGGACGCCTTCAGTGACTGTGATGACGCAGCACAGTGACTGCACGAGGGGCCTCCCAAAGCTCACGGAGCAGCATCCACAGCACAGTGGGCTGGCCACATACGCATGTCCTTGTGGTCACAGGGGGGCAACCATTTCCACTTAGTGCCACACTACCAAGTGAATGTGGGATTAAAACAGATGTCCCAGTGTTTTCAGAAAAGTGAATTAATTCATAGGCTTAGCTTTGTCAAGGTGGAATCGCTTGTAAGTTGCTCTGCTGGGTCTACCCTTTCAAGTGGACCAGACCTAAACATCGAAGTGAAGTGGGCTTTCTTCAGCCAGCGTCTCATTACCAGGGACTAGTGCAGGCAGAAAACATATCAAAAGTAGTCAACAGGCATGGCCAAGGCTGTCGCACTACTTGGCCTGTGTCGCTTCATGTCACCAATGCAGGACAGCTCTAAGAGCGCCTTGTTGTGTCAGCTCTGAAATGACATGTCCTTACCCACAGGGTCACAGAACAGGGGAGGCAACTGGCCGCCAGCTGGGGCCCTTGCAAAAGGAGCACACCTGTGACACCCAACAATCTAATTGCTTTCAGGCCAGAGTAAGAAGTACCCATTCTACCTAAGGAAGAATGGAGGCTGAAGCCATGTTCTCAAAAGTAGAGACAACCCAGAAAGAGAAATTCTATTTCTTTTGTTCTATTTGCAAATGTGAACAAAGAGAAAGGGCTTATGTGTACCTGACCAGAACCGCTGACTGTGTCTCTTCAGACCTCTCCCCACCGCAGGGCAGGTGGGACAGCTCCTGGGGAAGGCTGCACCCTCCCTGAACAGCAGCCCGGGCCCACGAGGGAGGGGCTGGGAGCCCCGGGAGTGGCCCCTGGGCATTTTTTCTTCTGCGCTGAAAATCTGCACCTAGTTAATTGTCTGTAATTTTTTTAAAAAATCAATAAAAATGAGTTTTAAAACGAAAAAACACATCAAAGTGATACTACTACTAGGAGACTCCTGCAGGGAAATGTGGTCTCTCTCTCTGTGAACCTGAAACAGTATCCCTTTGTCCCTATGAAGAAGGATGCCTTACACATACAGAGTTTGATCCAAAAGCAAAAGGACACTGAAATTCACAAACAGTCCTGAAATCAGGCTCACAGAACGCTCCTGTGGCTCACACTGGTGACAGAAGTACGGGACAGCCATGGACGATGGTATTAGAACGCTCAGATGTCTTTTCTTATGGGGACAGGGCCTCTAGTGACAGATTCCCCTAACTGAGGGGGCCGAGGCAGCTGATCTGAAATGCGAGTGCTGGTGCCTGCTTCTTACGATGCCAGCAGTTCTGCACCTGGCTGTATAAACCAGGAACAAAACCTAAATGCCCAGTGAGCTGTGGGAGCATCCCTCCTGCTAGTCGGTGACCCACCACCCCTCTGTAACTCCACACACCCCTTCAAGGGTCTTTATTATACCCAAGAAATAAGCAACACCTAGGACATTCTACACCAGGTAGATTTCTTAAGTTGTAGAGAAAGGACAGCAATTCAGTCACCTGCCCTTGCCTTCATTAGCAACAGCTTGGGATGCTGGGTGTAGAACAGGAAGACAAGATAGGAGGACTTCCCTAGAATAAATATCCCAATGGGACGCCTACCACATAAATGCCGGAGCAAATGAGTACTGGGTGGGCCTGGCAAGTGTGTCTGTGTGTTTAAGGAAGAGCAGCAGCGCCTCTCTAATCCGCAGCAAGCTGCCCGGTCCCTTAGGCAGCCTGAGATGATCTGCAAACAAGGAACATTTTAAAAATAAATTCTTCCAAACTACTTAAAATATCCTAACATTACAAAAAGTCTTTTTTGTTTTGTTTTAAATTCCTATAACCTTTCTCCTAAGCAGAGCAGAAAACGTCAATGCACGATCTATTCCAGAGAGAACATCTTCCTTTAAAGTTTTAAATTCTAAGGCAAACACAGGAAGGGAGAGGCATAGAAATCCTTGGCAATTCCCTACAAACCTCTAAACAGAGGAATGTTTTCAAAGTATAAACTAATTTTCTCAAGCTGTAAGCTGTCAGAGGCCTGCTGCTGTGGGCCGGAGAGGGGAGGTGAGCTCGGTGTGGGATCGGAGCGATCGGTACTCAGTGTTAGGCAGATGGCACAGTGAAAAGACGTGCTTGGTGCGTGTGCGGACAATGGCACGGGGCTGGGTGCAATGCTGCTCCAGCTATGAGACCTGGCGTGTTCCAAGCTCTATGCCTGGGTGCTCTGCTTTCCTCTGAAGGAAGGTACATCAAACTTCAAACCTCAGGTCTGTCTGATTCCCATGTCAACAAAACCCACCTGTAGAAGAAACTGTTTCCATTAATGGTTTTAATGTTCCTTTTTGATAATTCTTAATTTAAAATACAAGGTGTGTTCACCACTGCAAAAAAAAAACATATTATGCACTACATTGGTTAATTTATGATGAAGAAGCATCCTTAATTACAATATCCAATTGAGCAAGGCTGTTCTTAAACCCAGAGGGTATCTCTAGTACTTAAATACATAGCAATGAGTCTAACATTCCATGTCACCCAACATGAAAATCAATAATAGGAATAAAGGCACAAATTAATTAAATCAAGAGGGAAACTCAAGGCTGATCCTGAAAACCTTCACAAATTTACAGACTAAATGATGAGCGCCGGAAGATAAGCAATGCAAATTTCCAACCTCTAATATGAATTCCAAGGACTAGACCTAGTTTACCAGATGCTGTGAACAATTTTTAAACGCACTTTATAAAGCTTCATATATTTTAGGCATAACTGCCCCCCAAAAAGGGATTAACCTGGAAACACTCATTTAGCTTTTCAAATCAGTTACTTGGCCCACTGACAGCCTATCTCATGCTGGCAAATTCAGCTTCTGTGTGTGATCTTCTATCAAGTTCTCGAAAACCAGAGGACCGGAGATCTCCCCAGGACTCTCCCTGCAGCACAGGCGCCTCTGCCTCCAGGGGAAGCAGGGGGTTCTGCCCGGGCAATTTAACTCTTTAAAAATCAAATGAAGAGTGTACTCAGGCTACACTCAGAAACACACATTCAATATAATCTGTATCATAATGCACTCAATTGGTAAACTTGATATTACTCATTCCTTGAATACATACATTCACTGAAAAATGGTCAAAGATTAAGCAAATTAACTGTTTTTGCTAGTAACCATTTACTTTGTAAAATTATGCTTATGATTTAAATGGGAAAAGAAAAAAGTACATTTATCTCACCTTTCTATAACAAATATTTCATATTTTATACATAACACATTTAAAAATATGTAAACAATTTTTATTAATTACCACGTCTTTAAGTATCTGAAGCAATCACTAATATGATACTCTCCTTAAAAATGTTATTTGAATTTCTAAGAATGTCATATGAAATCATTTTATTTGGTCTTAAGGTTACTAAAATCTGTTTAAATAGCTATCAAACCATCCTCATTGCTATGCCAACAATTCCTGTTCTTCATGTATATGACACACTTTACTACTTTACGTAAGTGAAGTGTAAAAATGCACGGCAGAGATCAACTATATTCAACATGAAATATAAATTCGCCAATTGCTCATTTTTAGTTAGATTAAGTCTCCTGGTTCTAACACTTCAGCTGTGCTTTAACTCTGGACATTTTCCTGTCACACCTTGTGGGGACTGCAGCTCAAGCCAGAATTACCAGTAAACTGTAACATATGAGGAAAACAAGTATGTTATTCAAACCACTTAGTAAAGATTTTAATTTTAATCATTTTTAAAATAACATATTTTAAGTAATAAGAACATTTAGGAATGATGTGCATTTTTAAGATGATATGGAAATGGTTCAACACATTTGCATTTGGATAACTTCCCCACCATGGGATGTAACATCATTAATAGGAATATTGATTTCAATTAATATACTTGAACGTAATATCAAATATTACCTTTGAATTAGACATAAACTACTACTAACACAACCCATGTTATCTCTTCTAAAATTTGACCTTCAGATATAAAAAGTTGACTAATACAATGAATAAAATAGATATATTTCTCCATATTTTTTACTAATTCATACAACTTTTAATAATCTAAAGTACAGACAAAACAATTATGATATCTGTAAACAGTCAGAAAACTTAAGTCTTAAATAAATCTTAAGTCTATAAAAACTTATTGACTGCCAATCTTCACCCAAACAGAACACAAAGATTTAATATACAACCTATTCCCAAGAGAAAACCTTGCCTTTAGTTTGGGGGGAGGGAGATGGGGAGTGATAAAATATTTATTAATTGAGGCAATATCCAGATTTTGATCACATTAGAGTAAACTTTTATGCTAAACTGTTTGGGTCTTTTTTGCTCTAACAGAATTTTAATCGTGTGTTTTTCCCCATTAAAGAGTTTTATTATTTCATCATTACATTTTTAAAAAGTCTTTGCAAGTAAAAAACAATTTACTTTAAATTATTTTTAAAGCTTCTCTGTCCTACTTCCTGGGAAGGATCACATATTGCTTCGCAGTTATAACACATCATCCCACTACTTCAGTGGTTCTCAACCTTCTGGCCTTTAAATGCAGTTCCTCATGTTGTGACCCAACCATAAAATCATTTTCGTTGCTACTTCATAACTGTCATGTTGCTACTGTTATGAATCGTCATGTAAATATCTGATACGCAGGATGGTCTTAGGCGACCCCTGTGAAAGGGTCGTTCGACCACCAAAGGGGTCGCGACCCACAGGTTGAGAACCGCTGCTCTGCTTGCTTTAACAGTAAACTCTAACTAGTGGGAGATGGTATTGTGTGCACACAGAGGAAGGCAGAGACCAGCAGTGAGTCACCGATGTGTGAAGTTCACATTGTTTAATGAACAGCGAACTGGAGACTCTTCAGAATGAATCAATTAGGTGAATGGGTTAAAACTTTTTTAAGTAAGGGAACTTTTCTTGCATCAGTCACATTTAAGAGTTGGAGTGTTTCTCTTTAAACTAGGAGTCTCTCCCAATGCGATGTGGAGGACATGTGTGTGAGATGGAAGTCTACGCTCAGATGTTACAATTTTACTCGTAATTAGGAAGCTGCATGGCCCTGATGGAATGAGACTAACAGGCTCCACAGCTTCCACTCCAGCACAGAATCAAAGACCCACACAGACAACTCCCTGCAGTCCAGGGTCATGCCCTCTGGCAGTGAAAGCGAGGAAGCTCGTCCTGGTTATACCTGAAGAGACCTAAAAGAGTCAGGCTCTATAGCCAAGATGACTCACTACATAAAGAAGAAACTTAAAGAAGGGCCATGGAATGTATTAGGGGAAAATTCATACAACTTATTAGAAGAGGCTCCTTTTACATTTTAAACTTTCCCAAAGGAAGATGGAAAGATATGGCTACAACAGACACCCATTCCTACTTGTGATTTCTCATGGAACATCACTCTTCCTCATTAAACAAGGTCAGCACTAAGGGGACAAGAGCATGCAGTTGTCTTACAATCCAAAGCCATGGAGGGATAGGTGGGGTTGGCGATGACTGACATGATTCAGACAGGTCGCTAGGACCAAATACACATTCAGACAAATAAAATACCTAGAAAATGAAAAATGCTGGTTTGGCAGAGGGCTCGTCCAGCCAACAAGAGCGACACATACCTTAAGGACTTCCATGGGCACCTGGGCGGCAGAGGGAAGGGTGGTGGGCACGCTGACGTTGATGGCTGGCGTCGGACTCGCAGGCACTCGCTGCTGCATGAATTGGGCCGCCTGCAGCCTCTGCTGCTGCTCCCTGCGCTCCTGCTCCTGCATCTGCTCACGCATGAGCTGCTGGCGTAGCAAGATACGTGATGTCATGCTGGAGGAGCTTAGCGGAGGCTTGGAGGCCCCAGGATGCTCCTCGGAACTGCTGTGAGAAAACCAAAGAAAAAAAAAGCACTTTTAGTTCCCTAATGAGACCTTTAATTTGCAATTGGGGTATCCTAACTTGTATGATACCCCATGAAATGAACCTGTGCAATTGTAATCAAGCTGCAGAGTAGTCTCCACATAACTGAGAATCGTGCGGTGACAGAAAGGAAGTCATTAGCAGTTGAATTAAAATAAGTCATCTTGATTACATTGAGGCATTTTATCATGTGGCTGAGAAGCGATGCACACAATGGCACCCGTTTCCTACATGTAAAAGTGAATTGCTTGATTTGCTTTTTTATAACCGAATCTAACCAAATAACTACTACGTGTTGTCCCAATTCCTTGAAGATGTCTGAAATGTTTACTAACATGGAGTACTTTAAAGGAAAGGTGCATTTCGCCAATGGGGTCATTTTTCGAAGATACAGGAAGTAAAAATCATTAATGAAAGAAGTACTTGAAGGAAAATATTCACACTGAACTTGACCTCAGCCCTTGGGAAAGGGGCAGAAGCTGGCTGGACACCCAGCTCCTCTGCCTGGTTCTCTCTGTGCATGCCTTCTGATGCACGCTGGCGTGCCCTTTCCTAACCGCTCTGCGAGTTCCCCAGGAAGCTGACTTCTCCTGGCAGGGGACTGACTCTTCCCAAAATTATTTCTAATGCTTAGACACTAGTCACAAGTGATGAAGAAATGACTTCCTAACTGTCCTAAATATGGTTTTCAATCACTTATCTTGCCAGTTCTATGACATTAGCAGTTATTAACACATCCAGAACAGAGGGATGACAATAGGTGTTGCCCGATTATCCATTTATGAACATGGGAGGTGTTTTTGAAATTTTCATTGCATCATTATATTTTAAAGCCCTAGCTCAGAAGGGTTTTGTGAAAATTAGATAAAATAATAAAATAATTCACATAAATCTCCTAGTTCCGTGGTCGGCAAACTGCGGCTCACGAGCCATATGCGGCTCTTTGGCCCCTTGAGTGTGGCTCTTCCTAAGCCTTAGGAGTACCCTAATTAAGTTAATAACAATGTACCTACCTATATAGTTTAAGTTTAAAAAATTTGGCTCTCAAAAGAAATTTCAGTCGTTGTACTGTTGATATTTGGCTCTGTTGACTAATGAGTTTGCCGACCACTGCCCTAGTACAATGAGCACCATACCATGTATTATTGCCTCAATAAATAGACACTGTTGCTGTAATTACTTAGAAAATTTAACTGTTTTTTATTTCCATTTTTTATTAATCATACTTTATTAATTGTATCTTTTTTAAATTATGTCTTATTGCTTAAAGTATTACAAAGAGTATTACATATGTCTCCTCCGCCCCCCTTGACATTCCCCCAGCCTCCCCTACCCCCCAGTGTCTTATGTCCATTGGTTATGCTTATATGCATGCATACAAGTCCTTCGGTTGATCTCTTATTGTCCATAAAAACATATATGATCTTAAAATACAGTAGGAACAGAAGGATATGTTTATAGCGTCTTACAACATGGGATTATTTTTCATACTTAAAGGACTATGCCTTTGTCCACTTTTACTAAAAAAACTAACAACAGGAATGAGGTTTAGATTTAAGCTGCCTGAAGGGCTAAAACTGAAACAGAGGGATTTTCCTCACACACAAAACTGCAGTCAGAAGCCCTCAGTGATGCCAAAGGGAAGTGTATTGCGTTGGGATGGAGTCTGAGAGGCTCTTGGCCTCTCGCAATGTGCTTTTCTAAAAGCTATGTTCAGGACAAACACTGCAAAACCTTAGCATCTGGCAATGGAGAAAGGTGACATTCGAGAAAAGATTCACTCCTGTGTCACTTCAAGGGAAGCAGCTTTTTTGACCATAAACCCCAGTATTGTCTTTACCTTCTAACAAAACAACAAAATAAAGCCTTTAAATCATCGACCATCCTCATGAATTCTTTCAAACTCTGCAAGTGAGGATGAAGAAATGTCTATGCTTGTCCTGCCCACACTCCCAGAAACGCCATCACAGAGGGCAGGCAGTTTACCTATTTACCTGTTTCCCTACTGTGGCAGGTTCATATAATGTAACACTACGCAGCCATTACAATGGTAGAGAAATATATGTATTGTTCTGAATAAAAACTATACAATATAATCTACTTATTTTTATTTGTTCTTTTAAGGGATATTTTATTTGTTACATATTTTATTTTCTTGAAAAGGACTTAAAATTTATTTTTTAATCAGTTTACATTCAATATTATTTTGTATTAGTTTCAGGTGTACAGAATAGGAGTTAGACAACCATATACTTTACCATTTGCAATAGCACAGATGGACCAAATAAGTCATTCAGAGAAACACAAATACCATGTGATTTCACTTATATGTGGAATCTAATGAACAAAATAAATGAACAAACAAAACAGAAACAGACTCATACACACAGAGGACAAATAGTTGCCAGAGGGGAGGTGTTTGGGGGACTGGGTGAAAAAGAAGGGATTGCCCTGGCCAGTGAGGCTCAGTTGGTTGGAGCAACATCCCATTCACTGACGGGTTGTGGGTTCGATTCCAGGTTAGGGCACATACCCAGGTTGAGGGTTCGATCCCCGGTCGATTCCCAGTCAGGTCATGTACAAGAGGCAACTGATCGATGTTTCTCACATTGATGTTTCTCTCTCGCACCCTCTTCCTTTCTCTCTTTCTCTAAAAATCAATTAAAAATTTTTTAAAACATATCCTCCAGTGAAGATTAAAAAAAAGGTGAAGGGATTAAGAAGTACAAATTGGTAGTTATAAAGTAGTCACAAATTAGGAGATGTAAAGTACAGCATAGGGAATACAGTCAATAATATTGTAATAACCATGTATGTATGGTGTCAGGTGAGTAGTGGAAGTATTGGGGGGACAAAATATAATAAACTTAGAAAAGCCAGATGCAAAATAGTATTCAAGATATGATCCAATTTTTTAAATGTTCACTAATTAAGAAGTATAATGATACCATCACTCTGGACCATTGCTGGTAAGTATCACTACAGTCTTTTAGGAGCACAACTTAAAGGTCTTATCAAAAGCTGCGAAACTGTTCATACAATCTGATTCAAAATTTCATTCGTGGACAACATTCCTAAGAAAATAACTCAAAATGTAGAAAACCTGACATTACAAAGCTATTTTCAAGTTGCTAAATGTTCTGTGCACCTAAATTTGTTGAGAATGGTTAAGTAAATTAGGAGGGAATTGCTGGCCAAAGGGCACAAATATTTTGTTACAAGATGCTTAAGGTCTGAGGACCTGAGGTACATACAGTGTAGAGGCTGTATGGAATGATTCTTCTCATTAAAAAAAAAAAGGTAACTATGTGAGGTGACAGATGTGTTATGTAGCTTGATTTTAACCATTTAACCAATACATACATGAAGATATATACCCAAATATATGCCATTTGTGTCAATTATACCTGAACAAAGTTGGGGGGAAAATAAAACCATTTAAGAGATTTAAGCATAAAATAGGTTTTAAAAAAGTAGATCAGAATACATGAATGATACATGAGTTTGATAATACAGCATTTTTAAAAATACAGACTACAAAGTGGAAAATGCTTGTAATAAGAGTACATTAAAGAGGATACAAAAATGTACTTACATTCTAATTTAAAATAAGAACAGCCTGTGCATGCTCACAGTACGCATGACTACAGGGAATGCCTAGAGATGTTCCTAGTTGCCACGTTGCCAGAGTCGGAGTGGAATTACAGATAAATTTCTTTTTCAGTCTTTCCCCTGCTAAGCTAAATAAAGCCATAATGATTTTTCCGAATGGCAAACTATATGCTGCTAATTTCAGAAAATGAAAAAATGGCCTGAGTGATCAAAGTCACCATTTGGCTAGAAAAGGGGACTGGATCCGAGGGGAACGCAGGGACTGCCTCCAGCGCAGGGGTGCCCGGAGTCTTCAGAATCCAGAGCAACCCAACCCTCTTTTTTTCATTGTTTCCTCCAGACACACATAGAGTGGACAATGTTGATACCCTGCTTATGAGTAAACCATGTACTCATCCACATAATAAAAGTAGCCATTACTCAAAATAATCTATTCACCTGGTAGAAGATCAGCAAAACTAAACTGTACTAGTACTTCCCTAAACGAAGAAAAAAAGGGCAGGGTGGGGCACTATTTAAAATAAATAAATAAACAGTCTTAGCATTCAGAGCCTGTCAGGTTAGGACATTTCCAGAGATGCTGATCCTTGTGATAGGAACATGAGCAACTCTTTGTGCAGCAGCAAATGCAGCTGTGGAATAATTGCACTAATTAGCTGCCCACTGGCTGTGATTTGGCGGGGGGAGGAGGGGGGAGAGGATGAGGTCGGGGGAATCCTGTCAATTAACAGTAAAGCATTCTGGAGACTCCTTAAGTTAAAATTACAAGTTACCAACCACATTAAGGCTTTGGACTTTAAAGTTGATAACAATGTCATTTAAAGTATTTACTGAACCTCTCACAGCCAGTTGGCCTGGAGGTCAAATCCCCCTAGTATTAACTACAACAATCAAGGCTTAACTACAACAAGACTGCGCACAAAGACCACTAGGGGGTGCACCAAGAAAGCATAAAAAATGCGGAGACAAAGAAACAGGACAAAACTGTCAATGGAGGATATTGAGTTCAGAACCACACTTTTAAGGTCTCTCAAGAACTGTCTAGAAGCCACCAATAAAGTTATTGAGATCTACAAGAAATCTAATGAGACCCTCGATGTTATGATAAAGAACCAACTAGAAATTAAGCATACACGGACTGAAATAACGAATATTATACAGACTCCCAACAGCAGACCAGAGGAGCGCAAGAATCAAGGCAAAGATTTGAAATGCGAAGAAGCAAAAAACACCCAACCAGAAAAGCAAAATGAAAAAAGAATCTGAAAATACGAAGATAGTGTAAGGAGCCTCTGGGACAGCTTCAAGCGTACCAACATCAGAATTATAGGGGTGCCAGAAGATGAGAGAGAGCAAGATATTGAAAACCTATTTGAAGAAATAATGACAGAAAACTTCCCCTACCTGGTGAAAGAAATAGACTTACAAGTCCAGGAAGCGCAGAGAACCCCAAACAAAAGGAATCCAAAGAGGCCCATACCAAGACACATCATAATTAAAATGCCAAGAGCAAAAGACAAAGAGAGAATCTTAAAAGCATCAAGAGAAAGAAACTTAGTTACCTACAAGGGAGCACCCATACGACTGTCAGTTGATTTCTCAACAGAAACTTTGCAGGCCAGAAGGGAGTGGCAAGAAATATTCAAAGTGATGAATGCCAAGAACCTACAACCAAGATTATTTTATCCAGCAAAGCTATCATTCAGAACTGAAGGTCAGATAAAGAGCTTCACAGATAAGGAAAAGCTAAAGGAGTTCATCACCACCAAACCAGTATTATATGAAATGCTGAAAGGTATCCTTTAAGAAGAGGAAGAAGAAGAAAAAGGTAAAGATACTAATTATGAACAACAAATATGCATCTATCAACAAGTGAATCTAAGAATCAAGTGAATAAATAATCTGATGAACAGAATGAACTGGTGATTATAATGGAATCAGGGACATAGAAAGGGAATGGACTCACTATTCTTGGGGTGGAAAGGAGTGTGGGAGATGTGGGAAGAGACTGGACAAAAATTGTGCACCTATGGATGAGGACAGTGGGGGGGTGAGGACAGTGGGGGGGAAGGGCAGAGGGTGGGGTGGGAACTGGGTGGAGGGGAACTATGGGGGGAAGAAAGAGGAACAAATGTAATAATCTGAACAATAAAGATTTAATAAAAAATAAATAAAAATAAAGTATTTACTGAACTATCCAATCAGAAAATAAACCATATTGAGGCAGTAGATCCATGTAAATAAAAGGAAACCCCACTAAGAAAACCTAGCAGAGCTCACTAGTTGACATTATTAACAAATCTTCCAAAAATAAAGTGCAAAGGAAGATTGCAGTTACTTCATTGCACACCTCCCTGTGGGATATTTCTATGTCATTAAGATAACTCCAGGTTCTCAGCTTCACTTTCAACCTTTTAAACATCCCTTTCTCTTTGAAATAATTGAATCTGTAATGATCACCTTATAGACAAAAATGAAGATATCCACACTTCTAAATGTTAGCAGGACAAATAAGCATAAATGTTTTAAACTCATAATTGAGGTGAGAACATTACAAGTGACCACAAAGCATATTTTTTTTCTTTTTTAAAAAATGTTTATTGAATTTATTGGGGTGACATTGGTTAGTAAAATAATATAGGTTTCAGTACAATTCTATAATACAACCTTGCAGAAGTGACTTTTCCAATTATTAGCTTCTTTTAAAAAAATCTTAGTTTTTAAACTGCCTATTGTAAAATAAGACCCTGATACTGAAGTCTATGCTGTAAGTAAGCAAGGAGAGCTGTCCAAATGCATTTAATTCTAGAAGCTAACTGAACTCATCCAGGGCCAGAGAAGCTCAACCTGCCTTAGATAATCCTAATTCCATGAGTCTGATTCCTTTTAATCAGATTATGTAAAGGTCATATATTCAATAAATACAGGGTGTCCCCAAAAAATGTACACACACTATAACAGCTGACAGCTCAACTTTCAAAATGAAATGTCTTTTAGTAAACACTGCCTTTATAATTATTCAAAGTGTGTGTATACATTTTGGAAAGACACCCTTCAGTTAGGGAGTGCTTCCTCTCTGCCAGGTGCGGGGCTACCTGGTCTCTGATCTCAGAGTTTAAAGCCATGGACATACAGTTTGGATGAGATGCCTTAAAATGAAGTCAGTTGTCTAGATTGTCTGACTGTTACCTAGTTCCATGTGGGAAGGCACACACTCGCCATAAGAAATCACCGTTTGGAAGCCCAGAGGCCAAAGCCTGTGCTGGCTCTCACAGGACGCACTGAAGCCACTCACACCTCCCTGAGACGTGGGCATCACGGCACAGTGAGCTGTGCCTGACATCAATGGGGCTGGCATTCTAGTTCAGTCCCTGGTGAGCAGTGATTTTTAAGGAGCCCTTCCACCTCTCCGAGCCTCTCCAGAATGTTCTTCCCAAAGGTACGGTGTTGATTAAATGAGCTTGTTAACTAAGTTAAAGTGCTTGACCCAGCAGTTGGAATATGGAAACAGGTAGCCACAGATACGTGAGGACCTGTGCTCCAAATTATTTGGTATATTCTAAATTCAAATAGTTAATTCCACTGCCTTCATTGACCACTTAAATATATCAGAAATCCCATGCAATCCATTAACCCAGCATCTAAGCACTATCTGCCTGCCTACTCCTCACCAGTGACAGTGCTGCCAAACCCTTTACGAGGCCTATGGCTCAGGCTCTGGCCTCCACACCAGGGTCTCGTGGTAGGAGACTGGAGGTCAGTTGGAACTTGTTCTCTAGGCTGAAGGAGCTGATAAACTTTCCCCTGCATTTCCTCTTTTCATTTCCTCACACAGAATCAAGCTCTGCCATTTGCTAACTTGTAAGTGTGGCCAAGTTAGTCCATCTCTGAGCTTCGATTTCTCTTATTTATAAAGAGTATTTATATTTAATACACCTGCCTGTCAGCACTGTGATGAAGATTAAAATTTGTAATAGAGGTAAAAAGCTAAGCATATGATGCTCATTTTGGCAGCACATCACTAAAGTTGGAACAATGCACAGAAGATGAGCATGGCCCCTGCAAGGATGGCATGCGAATTCGTCCAGCAGCCCACATTTTTTTAGTTGTACACTTGAAACCAGAATGGTCTTGTAAACCAATGAAACCCCAATAAATTCAATTTTAAAAAAGCTAAGCACATGACTAAAACATAGTCCAATAAATGGGAACACAGTTCAAAAATCAGTAAAAAAGAAAGAAAGAAAGAGAGAGAGAGAGAGAGAGAGAGAGAGAGAGAGAGAGAGAGAGAGAGAGAGAGAGAGAGGAAGGAAGGAAGAGTAGAAAACTGAACATGCTACTTCATTCCTGATGCAAGTCTGGACCATAGCAGATCCGTCTTTTAGGGTTTAGGCATCCGTATTTAAATCAGAGAACTTGACAAAGTGTTCAAAGGTGAAGAGAGAAGATAATTTATCCTGCAATTATCCCGAGTCATAAAGTAAAAGTCCTAGTATCTTTCTCCAGGAAAAATTAATATTCATTATAATCATTCAGTTGATAGAGCTCCAAGCCTAGCACTTGCCTGCACTAGGGCACATTGGAAGTCTGCACAGGAAAGTACAACGTGATGTTCACATCCACAGCGGAGACACAGAAAGGCACAATAACATCAGCTTCGCAAAGTACGAGTGAGAAAGCTATGTCAAGGAGGGGCTAAGCCACTGGGTTTCCAAACGCACAAGGTTGGCTGTCAAAAAATCAGCGAAGTACCTATCTAAAATCACAATGCCCAGTCTCCACCCTTAGAAATTGAGTTCAGTTTAGGTAAGTCCCAGGAATCAATATGTCTACAAAAATTCTACAGTTGCCCTGGCCAATATGGCTCAGTTGGTTGGGCGTGTTCTATGCACAGAATGTTGCTCGTTCAATTCCCGGTCAGGGCACATGCCCAGGTTTTGGGCTCAATTCCTGGCAAGAGGTGTACATGAGGCAGTTAATTGATATTCCCTCTCACATCAATGTTTCTTTCTCTCCCACTCCCTCTCTCTCTAAAAATCAATAAAAAAATCTTTAAAAAATATTCTGCAGTTGATTCTGATGTCTAGCCATGTTTGGAAACTAATAGTCAAGCACCCAGGTTCACCCAGCCCTTTAGTTGCAGCTGGCATGTGAACCCACATCTATGGTTCTTAGAACAGATTACTTCCGTCCTTCTCTGAGTAAATTTGCATTCCATGCCCACCTCCAGAAGCCTGACGGGAGCTCTGAAGAGTCCTTCCAATACAGAATCAATGTGTGGAATGAGATGGAATAGGAGAACTGCTCAGCCTGCCAAGGGGCCCTAAACCCAGGCAGACAAAAACATCAGTCCAGAAAATGCCTGTGGACCTTTATGGTTACAACAGAACTACATTATCACAACTAAAAGGAACACAGGCTGTATCTACGGAAACTGCCCTGACCAGATTGTTCTGTCAACTAGAAGAAATTCTCAGGAGTCTTTTGAAAGTGCCTTCGAGTGCAAAACTCACTGAAGTGTGCACGGGAAAATGGATATGTCTTTCTAGATGACACTCGAACACTTTGGAATGATTGCACATCTTTCCAGTCCTTCCAGAGCAATCACTTTGCAATTTTAAGGATGACTTTTTCACCACGTACCATGTAGGCAAGTACCAATAAGAAAATATTTGAATCGAAATAAGAAAGTAAGAAACTATCATTTGTACTTAAAATAGCCAAGAGTCTAACCATGGAAATGTGAAAGTACCAGATTTCACAGTTCGGCTTCAAAAATTGAGATCTTCTGGACTTTTGCCACCTTGGGTTTTACTGGTCAAAACTCAAACCAAAAAATGAAGACCTGCCAAAATTCCAGCATTTCCCAGTAATATTACCAGCCCAAAGTACCAATACTACCAGTTTCTGGTGCAGAAAAAATAAAAAAGGCTTGCAGGGTGTAGCTAGTCTTTCTCCTCTTCTTTCCTTCGACAAATATTTGAATGTTTTCCAAAGGCCAGGTTCTCTGACTTGAGGGACATCACAGTGTCCACAGTGGATGGGACTCCTGCCTCTGGGGCTGTGTGCCTTTCACTGACAGGAGGAGGAAAACATACTAAAAAGTAAGAATCAGCAATAATATATACGTTAAAACCTGAAATCTCCTTTGTTCAACAAGTAGACCCCATTAGTTGATAAAAATTGGAGGCTCTCATATATTTAAGATCAATATTCCTTAACTTAGACCTTTAGCAGGTACCATTAAGAGTAATCTCAATAACTGATTAGCTCAAAATCAGGAGAACCGTAATAATGTTCCTAATACATCAATATTCTTCTAAAAGAGGGTACAAAAAAATGCCTGGTGCACGAAATTTGTGCACTGGGGAGTTGGGCAGGTCCCTCAGCCTGGCCTGTGCCCTTTTGCAGTCCAGGACCCCTCGCAGTCTAGGACTCGTCGGGAGATGTCTGCCTGCTGGCTTAGGCCCGATCTCCCCAGGGATCAGGCCTAAGCCAGCGTCAGACAACCCTCTCACAGTTCGGGACTCTCGCAGTCCGAGACCTCTCGCTCCCTACCATCTGCCTGCAGCAAAGGCGGGAGAGGCTCCCGCCACTGCCACTGTGCTTGCCAGCCATGAGCTCGGCTTCTGGCTGAGCGGTGCTCCCCCTCTGGGAGCACACTAACCACCAGGGGGCAGCTCCTGCATTGAGCGACCCGTCGTTCTGGTCGTTCCACCATAAAGGTCACTTAGGCTTTTATTATATAGATATGTGTGCATATATACATATGTGTATATGTATATATTCCATCATTTTTATTATGTAGTTTTGTACATCTTGCATACTATAATATTAGTCCAGTGGCACATGTACACAATCTACACCAGGGGTGGGCAAACTTTTTGACTTGGGGGCCACAATGGGTTCTTAAACTGGACTGGAGGGCCGGAACAAAAGCATGGATGGAGTATTTGTGTGAACTAATATAAATTCAAAGTAAACATCATTACATAAAAGGGTACGGTCTTTTTTTCAATAGTTTTATTCATTTCAAACGGGCTGGATCCGGCCTGCAGGCCGTAGTTTGCCCACGGCTGATCTACACTAATAAAAGACAAAGATGCTAATTGACCGTACCTTTGCTATGCCCCAAGCCACGCCCACCAGCCAATCAGAGAGACTATATGCAAACCAAGATGGCGGCCGGCAGCCACGGAGCTGGAGCAAGCAGTAGGTTTGGTTACCCGGGCAATGGAGGAAGCCAAGCTTCCCACCTGTCCTGAGCCGGCTATGGCCTCTGCTCATGCAACAAAGTTTCAATTATAGAAGACAAATAAATCCAAGATACCTGCTTCCAGCCAGCCTCCACTGGGAGCTTGGGTGGCTGGGGGCTTAGCTAGCCTGAAAACGACACTCAGCCCCTCACCCAGACTGGCCAGGCACCACAGCACGACCCCCCCCCCGCCCCCAGAAGGGGCTGTGGCCAGCCTGCAAACGGCCCTCAGCCCCTCACCCAGGATAGCCAGGCACCCCAATGGGGACCCCCACACTGAAGGGGCTGTGGCTAACCTGCAAACAGCCATCAGCCCCTCACCCAGGCTGACCAGGCACCCCAGTGGGGACTCCCACCCTGACGGGGCTGTGGCCAGCCTGCAAACAGCCATCAACCCCTCACCCAGGCTGGCCAGGAACCCCAAGGGGATCCCCACCCTGAAGGGGCTGTGGCCAGCCTGCAAAAAGCCATCAGCAACTCACCCAGGCTGGCCACACCCTCATGGGATGAGGGTCCCTGCTGGGGGGCTTGGCCAGTCTGCAAACAGCATCAGCCCCTCACCCAGGCTGGCCAGGCACCCCAGCAGGGACCCCCACCCTGAAGGGGCTGTGGCCAGCCTGCAAACAGCCAACAGCCACTCACACAGGCTGGCCACACCCTCATGGGGTGAGGGTCCCTACTGTGGGGCTTGGCCAGCCTGAAAACTGCCATCAGACACTCACCTAAACTGGCCAGGCACCCCAGCAGGATCATCCTACCCTGAAGGGGTGTGGCCAGCCTGAAAATAGCCCTCAGCCAGGCTGGCCAGGTAACCCAGTGGGGACCCCCACCCTGAAGGGGGTATGACCAGTCTGAAAATGGCCATCAGCCCCTCACCCAGGCTGGCCAGGAACTGCAGCAGGACCCCTAACCTGATCTGGGACATCCTTCAGGGCAAACTAGCCGGCCCCCACCCGTGTACCAGGCCTCTATCTACACTAATAAAAGACAAAGATGCTAACTGACCATACCTTTGCTACACCCCAAGCCATGCCCACCAGCCAATCAGAGTGACTATATGCAAATTAACCCAACTAAGATGGCGGCTAGCAGCCACAGAGCTGGAGCAAGCAGGAGGCTTGGTTGCCTGGGTGATGGAGGACGCCAAGCTTCCCGCCTGTCCTGAACTGGCTGTGACCTCCGCTCATGCAACGAAGTTTCAATTATAGAAGACAAATAAATCCCAGATACCTGCTTCCAGCCAGCCTCCACTGGGAGCTTGGGTGGCTGGGGGCTGTGGCCAACCTGCAAACAGCCCTCAGCCCCTCACCCAGGCTGGCCAGGCACCCCAGTGGGGATCCTCACCCTGAAGCAGCTGTGGCCAGCCTGCAAACACCCATCAGCCCCTTACCCAGGCTGGCCAGGCACCCCAGGTGGACACCCACCCTGAAGGGGCTGTGGCCAGCCTGCAAACAGCCATCAGCCCCTCACCCAGGCTGGCCAGACACTCCTATATAATAAAAGGGTAATATGCAAATGGACCCTCACCGCAGAACCACTTGGAATGACTGGTCACTATGACACACACTGACCACCAGGAGGCAGGTGCTCAATGCAGGAGCTGCACCCTGGTGGTCAGTGTGCTCTCACAAGGGGAGCTCTGCTCAGCCAACAAGCCAGGCTGACGGCTGCCAGTACAGCAGTGGTGATGGAAGCCTCTCCTATCTCCTCAGCAGCGCTAAGGATGTCCGACTGCAGCTTAGGCCTGCTCCCCGCTGGCAAGTAGACATCCCCCGAGGGCTCCCGGGCTGCCAGCAGGATGTCTGACTGCCAGCTTAGGCCCAATCCCCCAGGGAACGGGCCTAAGCCAGCAGGTAGTCATCCCCCGAGGGGTCCCAGACTGCGAGAGGGCACAGGCCGGGCTGAAGGACCTCCCCTGAGTGCACAAATTTTTGTGCACTGGGCCTCTAGTTTATAAAATAAAAAAATATATATATTAAGAGAGTTTGATTGAAAAAAACTCTTTAACTAGGAGTGATGAGGAAAAATGTTTAACAGATATCAGTAACATATGAACAATGTTCTTTCAGGCAACTTTTATCATCAGAATTTTTAAAATTTGGTTATTTTCACCACTCCCAAAGAGTTTCTCACTTCTATACACTCCAACTAAGGAGACGGTCCATCTCAAAATTTTCAACCAAGGATATGAGGATGCCATTTCCTCACTTTACAACTACACTGTTTTCCATTCCCAAAGATGGCACTATGGTGTTGCATATTCTTAGCACTCTACTCCCTTCAAGAAACTGTGTCCGAGAGTCAGAGCATCACATGGTTCTAAAGCAGATGGGGTTGGTGTAGCCCACACTCAAGCTTTCTGTCTTCACACCAAGCCTCCTTCTACTAGACCACACTCTGCTCCCATTCACACCCAGTTGCCGTGTCTTAAAAGGTTCTGAAAAATGCATCCCCTATAAGTGTGTGTAATTGGCACGGCGTGGCATGATATCCCACCTAGAGTATTTTAGAAGGGAGAACTTTTTATCCCAAACTTGGATAATCTAATGACAGAACTCAGTTATCAGTGTGAAAATAATTGCAAGGATCTTTTCAAAGACAGAAAGCCCTTCTATCCTTACTCAAACAACTGCCTCAGGCACACGGTATGCTCTGTGGACTTGTCTGGACCACATCCTAATAGGTCAGAGAAGACTGGGAAGCTTTACCCTACCATCACTTAATAGTTATTGCATGCTGACCAAGTTTGCATACTGTGTGGAAATTGAGGCAGAAGTACAAATTGTGGTCTCAGGAGCAGTCCAGGTGAAGGAGGCAGCCTGACGCATAGGAGTGATGGCCTATGGTTGTCACATGTCATTGATGCCTGCTCAGGATCCTGTCACACTTCTTTGGCAAAATACCTTGATTTCACTTTGAAGAACCAGCCTGCTCACTTTCAGTTCATGAGGATATGGTGGTGCTAGTAACTCCAGGTATAGAAACACACCCAGGCTGGCCAATCACATTGAAGTTCGTGCTACAAGATCATCCAATGAGTCAGCTCTATGCCCTTGACTAGAACTACTGGGATAAAATAACTCTCTTTAAAGTTGGGAAAGTGGTAGAATGTAAATCTGAAATTTCCTGGACCTATCTGGAAAAAGAAAAAAGCCAAACCAGAAGAAAGAGGGAACAGAGAACTGAAAACAAAGAAGAATAAAGAAGGAGCTGGTGTTTGGATGACAGTGAGCACCTGAATCAAACCATCCCTGAAGACTTGAAAAGGCTGAATGCTGGATGTTGATTTACAAGGGCCAATATCCATTTCTGATTAGGCCATTTGATGTGCTCTGGTGTACCACAAATAGTTTTTGTGACATTTTAGAAAATACCAGCAACTAGCAGGATACGAAATTAACACCCAGAAATCTATGGCATTTTTATACACCAATAACAAATTCACAGAAAGAGAAACTAAAATAAAAATCCCATTAACCATTGCAACAAAAAAAGTTAAGATACCTAGGAATAAACTTAACTAAGGAGGTAAAAAAACTGTACTTGGAAAACTACGGGACGTTGAAAAAAGAGATAGAGGAAGATATAAACAAGTGGAAGAATATATCATGTTCATGGATTGGTAGAATCAACATCATTAAAATGTCCATACTACCCAAAGCAATCTATAGATTCAATGCACTCCCCATTAAAATACCAACGGCCTACTTCACAGATCTAGAACAAACTCTCCAAAAATTTATATGGAATTAAAAAAGACCCAGAACAGCCGCGGCAATCCTGAGAAAGAAGAACAAAATTGGAGGGATCACAATACCAGATATCAAGCTATATTACAAAGCCACTGTTCTCAAAACTGCCTCATACTGGTACAAGAACAGACATATAGACCAGTAGAACAGAACAGAGACCCCAGAAAGACCCAAGCCATTATGCTCAATTAATATTTGACAAAGGAGGCAAGAGCACAGAATGGAGTCAAGACAGTCACTTCAATAAATGGTGTTGGAAAAACTAGACCGATAAAAGCAAAAAAACATGAAACTAGACCACCAACTCACACCATACACAACAATAAACTCAAACTGGATAAAAGACTTAAATGTACGATGGGAAACCATAAAAATCTTAGGAGAATCCATGGGCAGTAAAATATCAGACATATCTCATAGCAATTTCTTTACCGACACATCTCTTAAGACAATGGAAACTAAGGAGAAAATAAACAAGTGGGACGACATCAAAACAAAAAGCTTCTGCACAGCAAAAGAAACCATTAACAAAACAACAAGAGAGCCCACTGCATGGGAGAACATATTTGCCAATGTTATCTCCGATAAGGGTTTAATCTCCAAAATTTACAGGGAACTCATACAACTTAATAAAAGGAAGATAAACAATCCAGCAAAACAATGGGCAAAGGACCTAAATAGATACTTTTCGAAAGTGGACATACACAAGGTCAAGAGACATATGAAAACATGCTCAAAGTCACTAATCATCTGAGAGATGCAAATCAAAACAACAATGAGGTGCCATCTCACACTCCTGTCAGACTGGCTGTCATCAACAAATCAACAAACAAGTGCTGGCAAGGATGTGGAGAAAAAGGAACCCTCGTGCACTGCTGGTGGGAATGCAGACTGGTGCAGCCACTGTGAAGAACAGTATGGAGTTTCCTCAAAAAGTTAAAAATGGAACTCCCATTTCACCCAGTGATCCCACTTCTGGGAATATATCCCAAGAAACCAGAAACACCAATCAGAAAAGACATATGCACCCCTATGTTCATAGCAGCAGAATTTATAATAGCTAAGATTTCGAAACAGCCTAAGTGCCCATCAGCAGATGAGTGGATTAAAAAGCTGTGGTACATCTACACAATGGAATACTATGCTGCTGTAAAAAAGAAAGAACTCTTACCATTTGCAACAGCATGGATGGACCTGGAGAACATTATGCTAAGAAAAATAATCCAGTTGGAGAAAGATAAATATCACATGATCTCACTCATTTGTGGAATATAATGAACAACTGATGAACAAAAATAGATACAGAGACACAGAAGCATCGAACAGACAGTCAAACCTTAGAGGGAAGTCAGGGGAAGGGAGGCGTGGTAAGAGATCAACCAAAGGACTTGTGTGCATGCATATAAGTATAACCAATGGACACAGACAGTAGGGGAATAAAGGCATGTGCTAGGGGGCAGGGGTGGGCGGGGAGAAGTCAATGAGGGGGAAAGGAGACATATGTAATAATTTCAACAATAAAGAATTAAAAAGAAAGAGAGAGATATAGGATTCTTTGAAACTTCTGCCATCATGTTCCCTGGAATTTGTAATGGCAGGAGCCCCAGCAGCCATATTGGACCATGACGATGAGGCCCCTAAACTTAGTGATGGAGCTGGAATATACCTGGTTATTCATGAAGACAGGAATTTTTGTTTTATTCACATTTCTATTCCTCAGCACCTAGAAGAATATGTGGCACATAGTAGGATGAATAAATACATGTTCAATGGGTAAATTTGGTGTCTCTATCCTAACAAATACCCCACCTCATAAAGTCAGATAATACTAGAACCTTGGTGTTGGAAGACCTTCACTCAAACCATTTGCTTAAATCATCCAGTGACAGAGATACGTTTTTTCCAAGGAGATCTGAGTTCTAGAGACCATATTTCCTTAATTCTAAGACAAATTTTCCCTTTGCACTTTAAGACTTTCCAAATCAAAACAGATCTTATAATCAATGTATATATTTAATAGAGTTTTCTCCTCCCTCAAACAGTTGCCTTATAATCAATAGCTAATTCAACATAAGGAAATACACTTGATAGACAATTCTGTAGCATTGGACTCTTCGTGGCCCCTCAATAGCTGAAATGAGTTAAAGTTTGGGTAATTCAGAAATCTGGGCTTGGAGAAGCCCGTCCATAAAAAGGCCGAGGAAGAAATGTCAACTGATTCAGGATCTTGAATGAAAATCCACAGGACAGACAGGGAGCAGCATAGGCCCTGGAGCCGGCACACCCAGGCTGACTCCTGGTTCTCCCCCTTCAGCTATGTGACTTCACCTGCCCACACCTCCATGCTCTCATCTGCAAAACAGGCAGGAAAAAGTACCTGTCATCCAGCGGATATAAGAAGCAAATGTGTTAATGAGCCGTGGTCAACACCCCATACAGTCAGTAAAAGCTTGGCTAGGACTTCTTCGCCATGCGTTTTAATTCCTGCACTCGCACCCTTTGAACATCTCAGTATCTCACAACTAGTGGAAACTGAAGTGATTTTCTAGGAAGCCCAAACTCTTAGAATGTTGCTATGCTGTGCCTTTCTTTCCTAGAGGAAAATACAAAAGAAACAATTAACTCACAGTGTGTGCCCTCCCTGAAATAACAGGCACAAAGAAGTTAATGGGCAACAGCTCAGTGGACAAGGTCTGTCAGCGATATGTGCTAAGAATTTCATTCTGCGAGTCTGCAGGGGAAGCATGCTCCCACGGCAAGTATTTCTGTTAACCAGAACAAAACTTCAAAGTAATTAAGCAAAAAGTAGTTGAAATCAAGATGAACTTGGGCACTCATTCAAGGGTGACAACACCACTGTGCATCAGAATGACACGTTTAGCCATTCACAACATCCAGCAATTTAAAATTAATATTTTAAAAATTATTATGTTATAGAGGACATTCTTATGAAGTATGAATCACAAGGAGTGATTATCATTTCACTATTATCTGCTTTACAAAGTAGAAATTTAAACGTTTTTAGCATGATGCCATTTTAAAGACATAATTATACATGTATATACTTTGTTCATAGAAATTATCTGTCATTTTAAAGAGATAAGTAATTAAACTGTTTTAATGACATACAGCATGAAAAAAATCTATAAAAGTAAACTCGATGCAGCAAAAACAGCACAAGAAATTTGAAATCATTTTAATAGCTTCTATAAGATCTTTTAAGATATACCTACTGAAAATGAACTTTAGCCACATTTAAATTTGTGGGAATTTTCTTTCAAGAATCAGATTCTCAAAATAGTTCAGCTACATTTAGTATTTTTCCATTATTCTTGCCGTCTTTAAACACTTTCACAAGCTGCTGAACATAATGCTTTCCTGACTTAATCAGAGCCTCTCTCATGACCCAGGAACGCTCAGTAAATAATTATTAAGCCCAGAGGTGGCTTTTGCATAAGTTGATTTGCCTGAATGCCTATTCACCCAGGAACACCGCTCTTAGTATTATTTGCAAATCTTGTCACCTAACATTGAAAGTAAATGTTAAAGAAGGTGGGGAGAGGTATCATCCATTTAGTATTTCTCCATCTTAGTACTTTTTTTTTGAAACTGACTATTTCAGAATTTGTTCTACATGTATATGCCCAGCAGATGATTCTGATGTTTGGATGTTTTGTTTTCCTCTCAAAGAGAAAACAATCAATATATAGAAATGCAAATGATATGTTTATTAATGCAACTGTTACCATTCCAGTCAGTAGTGAAAAAGAAGAAAAACCCAAGTGTCTGCAAAGGGAAAGTTCTAACAAATATTACTATTAAGCACACTTTTTTTCCTGAGAAAATCCTTTCCAATTCCTAACAAGCTAGACTACAGTCTACCTTGTAATCATAAATCAAGCCCTGTTCGGAGATTTTTGCAAGCAGTCATTTTTGAGAATTATTAATTTAACACCAACATTCAATTTTAAACAGAAAGGCAAAGAGGCTAGCATTCTGATTCCCCCTAATTTCTCTCTTCTCCTTGTCATGCCCACCTACAGGCACAGTGCAAGCTGAATAAAACCACAAGGAACAGTTCCAGTGTTTTAACTCCCAATAAAACCTTCCCTTTCTCTGGCCTTCCCCTTAAAACAAAAATAACTCCTGCTAAGTGGTCCCTGGATTATTTCCAGAATAAGACTTCACTTACAGATGCAAGCTCTCAAAGGCACAGGGCATGAACATCTGAACTCTCAGCGCCTCCATCTTTTTCCTTTAAGGTGTTCTGCAAGCCCTTGGCGAAGAGTGAAAGTCAAAGTTAGTCCTGGCACTGGCTGTGTCACTAGGGGTGGCTCCTGATAAGGCCCTAGAAACTCCAATCCAAACACAGCTCCTGCTAAAAGGTGCCTGGTGTCTGTCTGCAACAGCAGACCTGTTTAATCCAGTACCTACTGTACCTGCAGGACAAAAGTGCTGCCTCACACAGCACAGGGCTCTGCAAGGACCCAGGCGGCTAGGCCGGCGCGGGCCCACTCAACCCTCCAGAGTGCAGGGACTGCTGAGGCTTGCGGTGCTGACCATGCTTAGAGGACAAGAAAGGAGAGATAACTTCACATAGCAGAGAGTTTTAACACTTTACAGAGTCACAGAATCCAGGCAAGCTGGGGGGCTGCTGAGCCCCTTCTTGGCTGAGGGATCTCCAGCATCCACTCATCACACACCACTGGCTGTCCTGCCCTGCCCCTGTGAGCAGGCACTTTTGGAACCAGAGCTTGCTCAAGGCACATGCTCTCCTGCTGGCAGCAGTCCTTACCCTCAGACCCCAAGAACCCAAGAAGGTGGCCCTTGCCCAGTCCTGGGGGAGTCAGAGGCAAGCTGCTTCGTATCGTGGGTACCACCTTTCAGGACATGCACATCTTTAGGCCATAAATCGGTGTGTTCTTAGACTGTTGTGCAATTAAATTCTAAACATACTTGCTTACAAGAAAAAAAAAACACAGAAACACATGTTCTTAAAAGACACTAAAGGCCAACATGAAAACAGCAATATTATCAAGTGCTGATGCTGCTCCTGTGGACTCGCACAGCAGAGATGCCTGCAGTGATGAAAACAGGATCTTTCTCCCCACACATAACTCAAAGGTCAGAACAAAGGCGTCTGGCAGTGCCAGCTGTGACCCTGGGCAAGTTCCCTTACCTCTCTGCCTAAGAGTTTGTCCCAGTAAATGGCTGGAAAACAATGCAGTCTCTATAAGCTATAATCAATCTCAAATTCCATACTGTAATGAAATTATCTTCCTAAAACTTCCCTTTTATAATCAGAAACATCCAGCCAGGAGTCTCAAACAAGCTATTTCCAGCTTTTTTTATTTTGTTCATTTTTCATTCATTCATTCTTTGTTTAGTATATACTTCTGGATCACCGACTACGTCAGGCACAGTATAAATTCTTGGGGTTCACAGTGCAGTGGGACACATACAAGTAACCACACACATGACATGTAATGACTACTCCAGGAGCTGGACAAGCCTCTGAGGCATGGGTCAGGAAAGGCTTCCCTTAAGGCAGGACCTGGGCTGACATCTGAGTGGAGGAGTGTCCTGAGAAGGGGTAACAACATGACAGAAGCCCTCAGGTGGGAAGTTAGAAGGAAGACCCATGTGCCTGACGGGCACAGAGCGCAGAAAAGGCGGGCACCCATGAGATCAAAGCCGTGCCTGCCCGAGCTTGTAGGACCTGGTGGCCAAAAAAGGGGAGTTGGTTTTGATCCAAGATGAGAGGGAACACTGCCACGTTGTAAACAGGGGAGCCATGGGCTCAGATCTGAGTCTTTAGAAAGGCCCCTCTGGCTGCTGTATTGAGAACCAAATGAAGAAGGGGCAAGACTGGCCATTGCCGGTCCTGGTGGGAGGCAGACAGCTCACGGGAGGAAGGCAGGAGGCAGGAAGGGGTGTACAGAGAGCAGATTACTATAAAATTAAAGACCAATAACTAGGAAGAGGGGAGGGGTGAGGAACCCCCTCCTGCCTCTGGCACGAAACGGCAGGAAAATGAACAACGCAGTTCTGGTGTCAACATATCCAGGTGGAAACGCCGCCCTTACAGATCCCAGGACATTACAGGTGCAGATTACTGAGTTTCTGTGCCTGGATTCTTCACCAGAGGAAGGGAGAGGCCATCCACCGGTTCCGGTTCTGGTTAGAGACAGAGGCGACAGCACGTGCCAGGCAACCGGCATGGTCTCTGACACACAGCAAAGTGCTCCATTGAAAAATGGCTCTCACGTGCGGTCAGGCCTGTTATCCCAGACCCCCTTTCCCAGAAACAGGGCAAGTATGAGATCGAGGGAAATGGAGAGTGCAGGGATTACCATATCAGGACATTAGGGGGTTGCTTTTAAAAAGCTGAGCTGGCCTCTCTCCCCCTTGGGCACTATTTGTAACTGCATAAAGTGACAAGGTACCAGGTACATTTTAGAACTGAAACCCTGATGTATTACACGCTTACACACAGAATAAGTCTGTGCCCTGCACAGGCTCTCAGTGTAGACCATGAAACCACCAGCAGGAACTCCACTCCTCCAGGGAGGGGCCTACGATGGTGCCAATGCTCCCTGGCATGTTCACACAATGACATTGCCTGCTTTTTATCCTGAGCAACCCACCACCCCAAGAAAGCTATCCATTGACCATTTATATCACATTTAAGTACAATTACTTCTGAGGTGATATGTCCTACTTATGAACGATATTCTGGAAAGATCTTACTGCACCTGTGCTCCACAGGAATCTGCATGGACACAGCAAGGCAACGTCCACCAGCAAACGCACTGAAGCGGGACTTCAGTGTGCACATCTGCCACCACCCACACAATTCTTGAAGTGGTGCACACCCTCTCCCCCAGGATGAGACTGCTCCCCAAGTGGTCACCCCATTACTCTGCAGATGTCCTCTGAGCGGCAGGAGCCACACGGTCTGGTTTCCATTGTATCCCTGACAGTCCATGGTTGGTGTTGACTAAATACCTTTAAAATGAATTACTCTATAATACGTAAGCAACTCTCTTGTACACATTTTCACTATCCACATGAGTATCCTAAGTGCATATCTAATCTAATAAAAGAGAAACATGGTAATTGGCGTACGACCGCTACCCTTCCCATAGGCTAATCAGGGCAATATGCAAATTAACTGCCAGCCAAGATGGCGGCCGGCAGCCAGGTAGCTTGAAACTAACATGAGGCTTGCTTGCTTCAGTGACAGAGGACTCCAACGTTCCCCGCCTGCCGCTGCCGGCCTCTGAACTGCAACTCTAAGCAACTATGTAACAAATATAAAAGCTAAACAAAACCCCAGAAACCTGCTTTAGTCCGGGCTTCAGCCAGCAGGATTGCAACATTGTAAGCAAAGGCCAGAAACCTACTTTCAGCAGTGGAGGCCTAAGAGCTGGAGCCAAGCCTCAAAGCTAAAGCTGGCCCAGAATTAAAAAAAATAAAAAAGGAAAAAAGGAGCAGTTGGGAGTTCAGTCACCCCCAGCCTGAAAACAGCCCTCAGCCCCTCACCCAGACTGGCCAGGCACCCCAGTGGGGACCCCCACCCTGAAGGGTGTGTGACCAGCTGCAAACAGCCATCATCCCCTCACCCAGGCGGGCCAGGCACCCCAGTGGGGACCTCCACCCTGATCCAGGACGCCCTTCAGGGCAAACCAGCCGGCACCCACCTGTGCACCAGGCCTCTACCCTATATAGTAAAAGGGTAATATGCCTCCCAGCACCGGGATCAGAGGAGCCGCGAGGCCTCCCGGCACCGGGATCAGCATGACAGGGGGCAGCGCCCAAACCCCCTGATCGCCCTGCGGCTCTGTGTGAGACAGGGGGCGGGGCCACAACCTCCCTATCCACCCTGCTCTGTTCGTGACAGGGGAAGGCGCCCCAACCCCCTGATCAGCCCTGCTCTGTGCCTGCTGGGGGGAGCTCCCCAACCCCCTGATCGCCCTGCGGCTCTGTGTGTGACAGGGTGCGGCGCCCCAACCCCCTGATCGGCCCTGCTCTATGTGTGACAGGGTGCGGTGCCCCAACCCCCTCGCCCCCACGGGCCCTGCTCTGTGTGTGATGGAGTAGAGCCATAACCTCCCCATCGGCCCTGCCCTGAGTGTGAGAGTGGCAGCGCCCCAAACCCATGATCGGCCCTGCTCTGTGTGTGATAGAGGGAAGCGCCCCAACCCCCTGATGGGCCCTGCTCTGTGTGTGACAGGGTGCGGTGCCCCAACCCCCTCGCCCCCACGGGCCCTGCTCTGTGTGTGATGGAGTAGAGCCATAACCTCCCCATCGGCCCTGCCCTGAGTGTGAGAGTGGCGGCGCCCCAACCCCCTGATCGGCCCTGCTCTGTAGGTGATAGAGGGAAGCACCCCAACCCCCTGATGGGCCCTGCTCTGTGTGTGACAGGGTACAGAGCCCCAACCCCCCTGATGGGCCCTGCTCTGTGCATGACAGGGTACAGAGCCCCAACCCCCCTGATGGGCCCTGCTCTTTGAGTGACAGGGGGCAGTGCCCCAACCCCGATTGGCCCTGCTCTGTGCATGACAGGGGGTGGCGCCGCAACCTCCCCATCGACCCTGCCTTGAGTGTGACAGGGGACGGTGCCCCACCCCCCCAATCGGCCCTACCCTGAGCGTGACTGAGGGTGGCATCACAACCTCCTGATCACCCTGCTCTGTGCATGACAGGGGGCGGTGCCCCAACTCCCCAATTGGCCCTGCTCTGAGCCCGACCAGGGGCTGCACCTAGGGATTGGGCCTGCCCTCTGCCACCCAGGAGCAGGCCTAAGCCAGCAGGTCGTTACCTCCCGAAGGGTCCCAGACTGTGAGAGGGCACAGGCTGGGCTGAGGGACCCCCCCACCCCCCGGAGTGCACAAATTTTTGTGCACCAGGCCTCTAGTATCTATATATATAAAAAGCTAATATGCTAAGTGTCCTTCCGACAGGTAGCTATGATCCGCACTGACCACCTGGGGGCAGATGCTCAACGCAGGAGCTGCCGAGCTGCAGTGACTTGGCAGCGGTGGTTCTTGGGCGACGCACCCGGAAACCAGAGAGGAAGGAGTCCAATCCCTCATGTGGCCGCGAGATTCCACCTTCAGCCATGGGTTATGTTGTTGCTGGGACACTGTTGCCCCGAATCTGGTTTACTGCACACTTGCATTTGAGTTCCACGCTCTGTACAACAGCAACTTTGCACAGTGCCCTCTTGCACTCTGGGACCCCTCAGGGGATGTCAGAGAGCCGGTTTTGGCCCGATCCCTGCAGGCCAGGTGGAGGGATCCTACCTGATGGAGGGACCCCGCTCACTCCGCCTATGCCCTTTGAGTCATGGCACCACTCCAGGTGCGGCTGGCAGGGGAGGGACTGCAGGAGGTCGGTTCCAGGGTGTGTCCGGCCGGTCTTACTCAGTCCCACCCCGACAGCCACCTTCTAATTAATTTCCTTTCAATGTGCACGAATCCGTGCACTGGGTCACTAGTAAATGTATATTTGTACACACACACGCACACACACACACACACACACACTAGGTTAATACACAAATCCTAATTTAAACACAAACTAAAACATGATGGTAAAGAAAAAGGAATATTTTAAAAAATGAAACACTGAATGCAAAGTGGAAATATTACCTGTATTATAATGCATTTCAAATTTTAATTACTATTCCTCGCCCCGAATTCCAGCAAATCAACTAGAGTTGGCAGAATTTTTACTGGCCTTTTAAAGGTGGCCTTGACTGAAATGGAACCTAAAACTATCAATCATCCTAGAGAGAGCCAACTTTTTCTTTGGATATAAAATTTGGGCCTCAGAATCGTTTTGGAGGAAAAACTCAGTCACTGTGTTGAATGGGTTAGAGAAGAGATAAGAGGCGACTTGTTATCCTTTCCAAAACTCTGCTGGAGGAAAGTAGAAACGCTGCTTCATCACAGTCGGGATTCCTCTTATTTTATTTGGGTATCGAACGCTTTACTGCCCCAATGCACACAGCCTTCTTCTATCTTTCCTTCTGACAGCCACTGCCCTTCTTGGTGAGCTCACACCTCCGCACTGCCTCAAGCAGCCAGCACTGAGGGCTTGCTCTGCGCAGGCACTGTAAGGACCCACGGATCAGCTCCTCCTCACAGCAGAGGAAGCATCACCAGGTCTCACGGGTCTCCACTGTGGATGGCTCCCAAACCTATAGTCCTACAGAAGCAGCTGGGACCCCTCTCCCCACACCACCCCCTTAAAATGAACTCAAGAGCATTTAAAAGCCTAAATGTCAGCGATTTTTCCTAAAACAAACAGGGGCATGGTTTGGAATTCTGGGATTTTTTTTAAAGATTTCTTAATAAAAGTCTAATGCAGCGGTTTTCAACCTGTGGGTCGCGACCCCACAGGGGTCGCCTAAGACCATCCTGCATATCAGATACTTACATTATGATTCATAACAGTAGCAAAATTACAGTTATGAAGTAGCAACGAAAATAATTTTATGGTTGAGGGTCACCACAACATGAGGAACTGTATTAAAGGTTCGCAGCATTAGGAAGGTTGAGAACCACTGGTAATGTAAAGTCAGGCCTGGGAACCAGTAATATATAATGTAACATAATGCCCCTAATTATACACAATATATTATTTGTAGACAGCTCTCTAAGGGTGGCAGTAAAACTTTCAAGAATGTAAGCTCCCTTTCTTTGCTGAATAAAGAAGTCTTTACTGGTACAGTTTGATTCTTTAAAGTGTCCACGTGGAATTACTATGGATGTCTTTTGGCTGTTCAGTGAAAGCCTTCCTATGAGGGGAGGAAGAGTACCATGACATGGTTAGAAAGCCCCAGGAGTCCTCGCTCCACACCAACCCCTCTCCGCGCACGGCACTAAGCTCACGTGCTGGGGATAGCGAGATGCCACGGAACGGCCTGACTCCAGCACCCATGGCATTCCAGCTGTGAGGACAGTGTTCTCAGTGCTGCAGGGAAGACAACAGTGTGGGTGTGAGAGGGTCGGCTTTCAAGGGGCTCCCACCAGAGAACCCCAACTCCCAGGCGCAGACCTGTCACGGATAGAGTGCGATGAGGGGCTCCTTCCCAGGGCCACTCCTTCATCTTCCAGGTAAGGGCTCACAGGGTTACACTTCTTCCCCAGGGAGTCTTCCCTGCCCATCTTACCTGAAGCAGAAACACCCACTTCTGTTCTGCGCTTTCTCAGCAAATGCATCTTTCTTTTATGGCACTTAATCCAACTGGTAATCATTTTATTTGTTTAATTGTCTTTTATCCTTGAGAGCTGGGTCCTTTGTATCTATTTCATTCTCAGTGACTGGCATATAGTATAAGTGCTCAATAAATATTTGAGGGATGGGAGGACAGGAGGGAGGGAGGGAAGTAGGGAGGGAGGGAAATGATCAGGTAAGGAAGGACCCATGAAGCATAATTTGAGGGTGGCACTTAACTAATTAGGAAGGAAGTCAACAGGCATAAATGAGACACACAATTGTATACTCTTTGAAGCCTTGTAGTTGCTGAACACAACTAACTTTCCATAAAATACTGGGATACAAAGTTACAAGGAATGGATTTAGCAGTCCTAATTTGACAATCTTACAGCAGTGCCTAAAGGACATTTAATGACTACCTAGTTGCAGAAGTAACTGTTCAGTATACTCAATCACCTTCATCTCTTCCATCCCGTTTCTATTTTTTTCTACCACCAAGAACAAGTCTCTCAGTAGCAATGATGGTACTCGCTGTAGCTGGCACAAAACAGATGCCCTTTAGGTCTTAAAGGAAAATGCAGACAAGACCAAAAGGATCCCAGATAAACCGACTGAAGCTCATGCAACATTATTAAAGAACTATTCAGATGTTTGCACAAACATCCAAAGGGAAAAATTAATGTTTTTTAAAAATTTTTTGGAAAAATTTGTCCTAAGAATAAAAGTATAATCTACAAAGAGGTATCTCAAATTCCCTCTGAAGTAACTTTTCAAGCAACTGAAGGGAGAAATGCATGAAATAATAGGTTGGACTTTCTTTTAATATAACAATCAATACAATAGATTAATGTCCTATCTTGAACTCCCTGATATTCTCTCTTAAGGTTCACTTTAAAAGAAACATTTGTTCCTCATTAAAGGAATATTTGGAGGCTGTTTCTTATCTATAAAAGGCAACAGAGTGTTTGCAATAAGCAGATCACAACCTATAATATAAACAAAATTCATGAGACAGCAGGAAGGTGGAGAGGGAACCACTGAGGAGTTCAGGCCATTTTGAAGGTAAATTCTTCAAATGACAAATTTAGTAAAACTGCAACTTACTTTAGGTGAATAAACAGGAGAAGATGATGTTGCTGCCACTGTGGGGGGCAAAGTTATTCACAATATGATTTCACAATAAATAATATCTTCTACTTCAATACTTTAAATTTGTGGAGTATTTCTCTCCATCTAGTAATCATCTCCTAACTCACTTAAAAATAAAAATGTGTTGCCCTGGCCAGTTTGGCTCAGTGGATAGAGCGTTGGCCTGCGGACTAAAGGGTCCCAGGTTTGATTCCGGCCAAGGCCACATGCCTGGGTTGCGGGCTCGATCCCCAGTAGGGGGCATGCAGGAGGCAGCTGATCAATGGTTCTCTCTCATCACTGGTGTTTCTATCTCTCTCTATCCCTCTCTCTTCCTCTCTAAAACTATCCATTTAAAAATAAATAAAAAATAAAAATGTGGACCTCTCTTTCACTGTAGTATCTTTTAAAAATTATTTAAAGATTAAAAAAAGCAACTGAAGCCGAAACCGGTTTGGCTCAGTGGATAGAGCGTCGGCCTGCGGACTGAAAAGTCCCTGGTTCGATTCTGGTCAAGGGCATGTACCTGGGTTGCGGGCATATCCCCAGTAGGAGATGTGCAGGAGGCAGCTGATCGATGTTTCTCTCTCATCGATGTTTCTAACTCTCTATCTCTCTCCCTTCCTCTCTGTAAAAAATCAATAAAATATATTAAAAAAAAAAAAAGCAACTGAACCTTGACCACCAACTTACACCATACACAAAGATAAACTCAAAATGGATAAAGAACTTAAATGTAAGACAGGAAACCATAAAAACCTTAGAGCAAACCACAGACAGCAAAATATCAGACATTTGTCATAGCAATATCTTTACCAATACAGCTCCTAGGACAATGGAAATTAAGGAGAAAATAAACAAATGGGACTACATCAAAATAAAAAGCTTCTGCACTGCAAAAGAAACCACCAACAGAACAAGAAAACCCACTCCATGGGAGAACATATTTGCCAATGTTATCTCCGATAAGGGTTTAATCTCCAAAAATTTACAGGGAACTCATACAACTTAACAAGAGGAAGATAAACAATCCAGCCAAACAATGGGCAAAGGACCTAAATAGACACTTTTCAAAGAGAACATACAAAAGACCGAGAGACATATGAAAACATGCTCAAAGTCACTAATCATCTGAGAGATGCAAATCAAAACAAGAATGAGGTACCATCTCACACTGTCAGAATGGCTATCATCAACAAATCAACAAATAACAAGTGCTGGAGAGGATGTGGAGAAAAGGGAACCCTCTTGCACTGCTGGTAGGAATACAGACTGGTGCAGCCACTGTGGAGAACAGTATGGAGTTTCCTCAAATAGTAAAAAATGGAACTGCCATTTGACCCAGTGATGCCACCTCTAGGACTATATCCCAAGAAATCAGAAACACCAATCAGAAAGGACATATGCACCCTTATGTACCTAGCAGTACAATTTACAATACCTAAGATTTGGAAACAGCCTAAGTGTCCACCAGCAAATGAATGGATTAAAAAACTGTGGTACATCTACACAATGGAATACTACGCTGCTATAAAAAAAAAATTGCCATTTGCAACAGCATGGATGGGTATGGAGAGCACTATGCTAAGCGAAATAAGCCAATTGGAGAAAGATAAATACCACATGATCTCACCTATTTGTGGATATAGTGAACAACATAAACCGATGAACAAAAATAGATCCAAGACAGGGAAGCATTGAACTGACTGTCAAACCTCACATGGAAGCCGAGGGGGGAGGGAGGGGGTAAAAGGTTAACCAAAGGACTTGTATGCATGCATATAAGCATTACCAATAGACACAGTCACTAGGGGGTGAGGGCATGTGCTGGGGGGTGGAAGTGGCCGGAGAGAGGTCAATGGAGGAAAAAAATTATATTGTAATAGCTATGTATGGGCCGGGGGGGGGGGTACTTGAAATATTAGGGCAGGGGTCCTCAAACTACGGCCCACGGGCCACATGCAAATACAAATATTGTATTTGCTCCTGTTTTGTTTTTTTACTTCAAAATAAGATATGTGCAGTGTGCAGTGTTCATAGTTTTTTTTTTAAACTAGTCTGGCCCTCCAATGGTCTGAGGGACAGTGAACTGGCCCCCTGTTTAAAAAGTTTGAGGACCCCTGTATTAGGGGGACCATTCTGTAAAGTATATGACTGTCTAAGCACTATGTTGTGCACCTGAAACTAATACAGAATAATATTGAATGTGAGCTATAATGGAAAAAAAGAAGAAGAAAATGAGCATGCAGGATGTCTGCCATCCTCTGAAGAGTGTTGAGGTTGAAGTAGGAGCATATGCCACCATCACCATCACATCATTTCTCTTCTTCCAAGCAAGAGTCAAGACATTAAGATGTGTTAAAGCAGCATGATGCTCAGTGATTAGAAGTGGCCTCCACGGGCCACCTTAGCTCAGGGTCTGGATGCTAAGGAAGGTGACCCTATCATCCCAAGTTTCCATCTCTGAATGAGATACCAAGGCATGAGTAGCTCAAAGGACCACCCAAATCCTTCATGTTCCCAGGAGGAGCAGGAAAGGGGATGAAAATGAAGGGAAGGGATACTGTGTCAGCTAGGCTTCCTAGTAAATTAAATATTTGTTTCCAAAATTAAACATTTGTTTTCAAAAACTAAAGGCAGAGACAGATGGTTTCTCATGGACAAGCATGCTATGGTGGAGATGGTACGAAGTCAACAGATGAAGATATGGAAACTCCAACTTAGAGAAGACATGGTAAGGATCCAGGACAGTGGTTTCAACCTGTGGGCAGCAAACCTCTGAATGGTCCAGTATTTCACAAACAAATGAACAGCTGATCTGTCTCTCCCACAGAGAGAAACTTAGCCCCATTTTTCATCAGCAGACAGCCTAGTGTGGTGGGAGAATATGGACTCACACATGCAGACAGCCCACATGTAGCTTTACCTTGGGCAACTTATTCAATGTCTGCATCTGTAAAATGGGAATATTAATATTAACTGTTTAACAGATGAATGTGGTGATGAAATGAGGTAAGGTATAGAAAGTTCTTAGCACAGTGCCTGAAAAAATAGCACTCAATCAATGTTATGCAAGGAACAAGGACTCTGTTTCAGAATACTGCAAGGAATGAAATCAGCCCTGACAAAGTCAAGGAACAAGTTGTAGGGCAAATAAGTTATTATTTGGAAGCAACAGTGAAGATGTTTTTGAAACTTGATATTGAAGAGATGTCATGAATTCAAAATATAAGCTTAGAAAGGTCTAGAGAAGTTTTTTAATAATCTATACTAATAAAAGCGTAATATGCTAATTAGACTGGACAGCTAAACGACTTTCCGGACGTCGTTCTGGATGTCCTCCCGGACAAAGCCACGGTGGCATGGGCCAAGGCAGAGGCCAAGATTAAGGGTGATCAGGCAGGCAGGCAGAGTGGTTGGGGCGATTAGGATGGCAGGGGAGCAGTTAGGGGTGGTCAGGCCGGCAGGGGAGCAGTTAGGGGCATCAGGCAGGCAGGCAGAGGCAGTTAGGGGCATTCAGGCAGGCAGGCAGAGGTGGTTAGGGGTGATCAGGCAAGCAGGGGAGCAGTTAGGGGCATCAGGAAGGCAGGCAGAGGCAGTTTGGGGCAATTAGGCAGGCAAGCAGTTAGGAGCCAGCAGTCCTAGATTGTGAGAGGGATATCCGACTGCTGGTTTAGGCCCTATCCCACAGTCGGACATCCCCCGAGGGGTTCTGGATTGGAGACGGTGCAGGCCGGGCTGAGGGAACCCCCGCCCTGCACGAATTTCATACACCAGGCCTCTAGTCTATATATATACACACACACACACACACACACATGTTATATATATATATATATATATATATATCCTATCTAATAATAGAGAAACATGGTAATTAACCGTCACTTTGCTACCCTTCCCATTGGCTAATCAGCGAGATATGCAAATTAACTGCCAACCAAGATGGCGGCCGGCAACCAGGCAGCTGAAGCAAACAGGAGGCTTGCTTGCTCCAGTGATGGAGGAAGCCAAGGTTCCCCACCTGCCGCTGCTGGGCTCTGAGGTGCACTCTAAGAAACAATGTTGCAATTATAGCAGCTAAACAAACCCCAGAAACCTGCTTTCAGCCGTCAGAGCTAGAGCAAGCAAGACCGCAACAGTGTTACAATTATAGAACCTAAACAAACCCAGATACCTTCTTTCAGCAGCCGAGGTCTCAGAGCTGGAGCCGAGCCTCAGAGCTAAAGTCGGCTCTCAGCTCCAGTGACAGCCATAGAAGGTAAATAAATCCCAGAATAAAGAAAAAAAGGGGAGGTTGGGAGCTTCAGTCACCCGCCAGCCTGAAAATGGCCCTCAGCCCCTCACCCAGACTAGCCAGGCACCCCAGTGGGGACCTCCACCCTGAAGGGGGTGTGACCAGCTGCAAACAGCCATCATCCCCTCATCCAGGCTGGCCAGGCACCCAAGCAGGGACCCCACCCTGATCCGGGACACCCTTCAGGGCAAACCAGCTGGCCCCCACCCGTGCACCAGGCCTCTATCCTATATAGTAAAAGGGTAATATGCAAACTGACCCTAACAGCAGAAAGACTGGGAATGACTGGTCACTATGACACACACTGACCACCAGGGGGCAGACTCTCAATGCAGGAGCTGCCCTCTGGTGGTCAGGTCGCTCTGACATGGGAGGAGCTCTGCTCAGCCACAAGCCAGGCTGATGGCTGCCAGTACAGCAGTGGTGGTGGGAGCCTCTCCTGCCTCCACAGCAGTGCTAAGGATGTCCGACTGCAGTTTAGGCCTGCTCCCCGCTGGCAAGTGGACATCCCCCGAGGGCTGCCGGGCTGCCAGAGGGATGTCTGATTGCCATCTTAGGCCCAATCCCCTGGGGAGCGGGCCTAAGCCAGCAGGTGGTCATCCCCTGAGGGGTCCCAGACTGCGAGAGGGCACAGGCCGGGCTGAGGGACGCCCCCCCACCCCCGAGTGCACAAATTTTTGTGCGCCGGGCCTCTAGTATATATATATAAAAGGCTAATATGCTAAGTGTCCGACTGTCTGACCAGTCGCTATGATGCACACTGACCACCAGGCGGCAGATGCTTAATGCAGGAGCTGCCGTGATGCACACTGGTCATTTACAGAGAAACAGCACCGTGGACCTGGTGCCCACAAAGCAACACTTGACTTCCCCCAAGTGGGACAAAGTCCCTGCCACCACCCCGGAGCGACAACCCACCAAATCACAGCCAATGCTGCCAATACCCCATGGCGCAAAATGTGGCCCACAGCCCGGCCAACACGGAAATGGTGGCTGTGGGCACTGGGTAATTACATCACATAGCAACACCGGGCTTCCTCTCCCTAGGGACAACTAGCCTCCTTGCAGTTTTTTCAGCCCAGGAACAAGACTTGCTTTATAGCCAGGTGCAAATATTTCACACTTTAACCAAATGTCTGTGAAGAGTTTCTCTGTGCCTCATCTCATCTCATTTGATCCTCACAGAAGTCCTGGAGTGGGTAGATAGGAGACTCGGTAGAATCTTATTTTCTTTTCATTAGCTAGAAAATGGAGATTTAGAAAGCTTAGATACTTGACCCAACTTAAAAAGAAGTAAGAAATGGTGGACCTTGAAAATGATTTCAGGTTTTCTCACTGCGCAGAATAGAGTCAAACACTGCTGCAGTTAAATATTTTACCCTTTGTTCTCCCTGCATGATCTACAATAATAATCTGCTTCATGTTGATATTTACTGCTGTGTTGCTGACAATTACCTGAAAGAGAAGTTGGGGTGCTTCACTGGGCTGGAAAAAGTTTGGCTAAATCAGAAAGCAGGTCTAATTAAGCAAGTTTATCTATATATATAAAGCTCTCACTGGCACCAATCGCATGCATGTATTTTGATCTGTCATTGTTGATCATAAATTTGGTCGACACTTCTATTATAGAAAAAGGCCAAATAGCAATATTAAAATATTTCTTCTAATTAATTTCCTTTCAATGTACATGAATCCATGCACTGGGCCACTAGTATACTCATAATGAGAAAATAAAACCTAAAGATGTTGGTGATGACATATAACTTTTCATAGTGGGTAAATGACTACATCTTTTTAATGGCTGTCTTAGCTACAGACAAAAAGTTCTGGCCAAGGAAGCCTTCTGTTCTCACTCAGTGCAACAATTATGTTTTAACTTGTGTTTTGACTGTATAAACTTATCCAGAAGTCAAGCAAGAATACATGTATTTAAATAAGCAAAACTGTAACCAACCTGTGCTCAATATATAGCCTTATGGTAAGTTTGTGTTAATAGTAAAAATTCCCAAACTTCTAAAATATCTCAATACTCAGTCTTATACTAATGACTTCCTGTTTCAGTCACGCTAAGCAGACAAGATTTAAAATGAGAAAGATAGGCCCGGCCAGTGTGGCTCAGTTGTTTGGAGCATCATCCTTGACATTGAAAGATCTCAGGTTAGATTTCTGGTAGGGCACATACTAAGGTTGAGGTTCAATCCCCAGACAGGGTGAGTACAGAAGGCAACCACTCGATGTTTCTCTCTCAGATGAATTTTTCTCTCTCTCAATCCCCCCTCTCCCTTCCACTGTCTCTGAAAGAAATAAGAACAGAACCTCGAGGGAGACTTTTCAAAACTAGATAAATAAAATGAGAAAAATAATATTTGCACAGAAATCCTTCCCGTTGGTTAAATTCAATGGATCATAATAAACAATACACATTAGCAGCTGTATTTCATTTACACTCTCAGGCATCTTGCCTATAATCTAACTGTATAATTATGTTAATAGTAAAACGTGAAAATAAAAAAAAATCAATATTTTAAATTAATAGCCTGTGTAATTTTAAGTTATACTGCCATGAAGTAACAAAAGGAAAAATGAAATCTTTGCTTACAAAACTTAAGTGATGTGTCCTTCACAAAGTGCCTAACAAAGCTACCTAATTATCTCTTTAATATTTAGTATTAATTACCTGCCAGGTATTACAGGCCAGAACGGTAATGTAGACGCAGTTAATAACCACCTCCATTTACGATTTTTTCCCTCCTTAGGTCAAATAACATTGGTTCATTTAAAAAATATATGGACAAATGATGAAAAAAATCAAAATATTCTTATTAAACTCACTTATTCAATAAATGTGTACTGAATACTTACTATGTCCCAGGCACTGTCCAGTATGCTTATATCTCAGTGATATACCATGGATCTTAGATTCTAAACAGAGAAATATTCTGAAGTAACTCTAAATTTCAAATCGTCAATTAACTTACACTGACAATCTGGAAATTGCACGGATTTGCAATTTTTAAGCACCTTCCACAATGATATTCCCATTAATAAGGATTTTGTTTCTACACTGGACAATATATTGTTACTTCCTAGTGTGCCAGGCAGAAAATTTAAAATTTTTAAAAAGTGAGATCATGCTCTAACTGGTTAGGCTCAGTAGCTAGAGTGTCGGCCTGCGGACTGAAGGGTTCCGGGTTCTATTCCGGTCAAGGGCACATGCGCCAGTTGTGGGCTTGATCCCTGGTGGGGGGTGTGCAGGAGGCAGCCGATCAATGATTCTCTCTTATCATTGATGTTTCTCTCTCTCTCTCCCTCTCCCTTCCTCTCTGAAATCAATACCAAAAAAGTGTGTGTGTGTGGGGGGGGGGGGGGGGACAGAGAATTCATCATATCATAATGATAACTGCACCTCCGATTGGCATATCACAGCTCATGTTTATTTAATCTTTTTCTTTAAATAAAGAAACTGAGGGGCAGAAAGTGAGGTGAGTATTTGCCCAAAGTCAAGATGTTAATGAGTAGATGCAGATCTGGGGTCTGAAATTTCAGAGCCATACACCTTTCACTGTGGTTCTTTGAGCAAGTTTTGTGAGCCACCCAACGCTCACAAAAGCAAACCAATTCTAAAATTAGAACTTGTATTAGAGTTGTCTTTACCCAGCACCCAACACTGGGTCCTGAGTTCCATTTAGTTCCCCTCTTCATTCCTGAATCAGGCACAAGTCCAGACCCAGAGAAGGTGCCCAATAACTATTTGTCAATGGGTTAAATGATTAACTGACCATGGTGCTTTTTCTGGCCACTTTTGGCCATCACCTCCCTTTAAAACAAAACAAAAAAGGGAAAGAAATAGGCTTCCCTGAATATTTATACAAGCAAGAGTTAAATTAATGGCACTGATTAGAAAGAAACAAGGAAACATACAATGTTTGTCCTCAAAAAACTTAATCTAGTTGGAAAAGAGAGTGAGAAAATGTGGTTACAAAGGGGAAAATATCAACACAATTTACACTTGCTAATGGGAGAAGAAATGAGAAAGCCCTCAAAAAAAAAAAAAAAAAAAAAGGAATTATTCAAAAAGGCTTTCAAGGAGAAACAAGGTCTTCGGAAATTTGGGGAAGAATGACGAACTTCCTTTGGCAAAGTTGGTAAACCTTGAGCAGTTTCCCAAAGTGTGGGAGTTGAGATGGTCTCGATCCAGACACACAGTCTCCACGTTAAATAGCCATGGAATTGCACAAGGAGAAAGGCCCTTTCACGTCTTTCATCCCAGGAAAAGTCCGTTTGATGCTAATATGTCTTCAATCTCCTAACAATTGCTCTTTGTAACAAAAAAAGCTCAGACCTCAGGCCCTTCCAGACAATACACCTAGTAAGAATCTAACGATTTTCTTCTAAATCCATTATATTTATTTTACTTCCGTTTGTGGTTTCCATTTATTATAACATCTTCATTAAAATATACTATAGATCCTGGCCAAGTAGCGCAGTTGGTTAGAGCATCATCCCCATACACCAAAGTTGTGGGTTCGATCCCCAGTCAGGTTTTAAAAAAATAAATAAAATAAAGCACATCTTTAATTTTTGAAGGGGGAAAAGTCATGACGTTAGCATGAGAATGCCTAAAATCTGGGAAACAATGACTGAGAGAAATGAGTCGCCAGCATCCTACAGTGGAGACAGGTGAAACGAGCCCAGAAACAGTGCCCCCTCCGCTGTAGTGAGAAGCTGAGAGCCACCGAGAATTTCAGTCTGAAACTTTGCCAGATTCTGAAATCAGAGTCCAGTAGGCCTGGCCTAATGGCTCCCTTGCTGTGGGAAATGAGCATGACACTCAGATACGACTCCACACAGGGAGAATGGGGCCTGGCCAAGTGGGGCTGAGCATATCACAGGGAGCAAGATGTCAGGCACGCTGGATGCTGAAGTTTCAATACTAGTACAGGACCTCGCCCCTCCGGCTGTGGTCACTTCGGCTGGAGCTATCTCCTGGGCACAAATGCAGCTTACAGTCCAGTTCTGTTTGGGTTGGGTTTTCTTACTCTCCTAAGGAAGCAGCAACGAGTGCCCTGGTGCAGTCCCAGCTGTGTACTCCGTTCACACACTAGATGGAGCCAACTTTATAAAGCTTCAGGATTCATGGAGGTTTGTGTTGCACTTAAAAACTCCAAACACAAAGTTATGGGCAAGCTGTGTACCACTGGTATTGGTGAAGAGCTCTCTGTGTGCCCACCTGTTGCCTGTGGAAATGGGGTGCTTGTGATGTCACAAGAAAAGGAATTTTCTGAGAGTCACGCAGGAGAATGAGTGGCATTTATTTGCATGGAAATTACACCCCTAAGTTTCCAAGGTCCTTTCATCTCACCAAAAAGAAAGTCCAGCTGTGACTGTAGCAGAGCTAGGACGAAAGCCCAGAGTTTCCGTTCCAATACTGCACAGTCCAGTCCAGCATCAGGCTAGCTTAGCTGGTGTTCCCAGCTATGGTCCATCAGTCCATCGTGTGGGGCCCTGCATGGCTGTAGGCCATGTGGCTTCTAGGAACACCGGCAAATGCAAGGAAGCAGGAGTGAAACAGGGACAAAGGGCAGCCAGAGAGCTAGGATTCCTTTGTCCTGGGATTATACACCCCAATGTTCATGTGCTCACAGGGGCTCTGCCCCTCTGACCAGTGACCTCACTTCCAGGTTAAACTGACAGGCACCTATCCTATGTCACCCCAACTTCACTGCGCACGCACCATCTCCCCTTTGTTGGACCCCTTACCCCAGTGGTCTACAAGAAATGGACCAGGGGTTCCCTGGGGAGTGTGAAGTTGCAGTTTGCTGGTGAAGCTGCCCAGATGACCATGCTTATAATGTCTGGCCTCCCCTTTGCTTCTTCCTAGTAATATTAATATTAACTAGCTAATTACAACAGTAACATAACCTGAATATATTTTAATGTAAATTTCTTAAATTTTCATTTTAAAGATCTAAAGTCCCCTCATTTTACCATTCCACATTATTTTCTATGACCCTGAAACCCAAATTAATATTAAATGATCAATCATGTTATATAAATGTGTGTTTAAAACATGTACATGTTATAGTTCACTGGCATTTTAAACTTTGGTTTATTAAATATGTAATTATAGTTTTAATCTGATAATTTCAGAAAAATACTTTTTTTGCCTTGGGGAAATGGAAGCAATTTATTAATGCAATGAGCATGGTGTCTCATCAGACACATAAGAAAACTATTGCTAGGATAGGAGGAGTTAGGACAGAAAGTCAGAGGTAGGCAGAATGGAGACTCACAGTCGAGGAGAAAATAGAAAACAGTGGCAACACCAAGGAAATCAGCTAGCACACTTGCAAGAGGGAATGGCTGACCTCCTGAACCAGGGGAAGGTCCACTGTACAAGACAAGAACATACTACTGTTCACGGTCACTAACCTGGGGCCTTCTCATCAGCTCCTAACACTTTAAAGCAGTGATTCTCAACTGGGGATGATTTTGTCCCCAGGGCATACCTGACAATGTCTGGACACGCTTGGTTGTTACAAATGGGGAGGCCAGTGCTATTGGCATCTAGTAAGCAAAGGCCAGGGATGCTGCTGAACTTCCTGCAATGCTGGGGACAGTCCCCTCAACAGACAATATCCAACCCCAAATGACAATAGTGCTGAGGTTCAGAAATTCTATTTTAGAGTAGCACCTCTGCTATACAGGAGACAAAGTATTTCCAACTCATTGTAAGCATGTAATCATTAATCAAAAATTTAAGTATGTTTCTAAGACAGCTTTTAAATCTGTGGGACACAGTACACTGATGTGCTTGAGGCTTTAACATATGCCACAGGATTTGGTGAATGTGTAAAAATTATTTTGAGTGATTAAAGTCATCGCATGAGGGTTAAAGATTAAGGGGAAATAGATTAATAAATTGAGGATTATAGACACAATGGACTACTACACAACTGTGAGAATGAATGAAGTACATATATGTCCCTACAGGGATAAAATAAAAAAAATGATGTTGATTGAAAAAAGGCAAGTCACATAGAACACTGCCATATGATTCCATTTAAAGTTCAAAGAATATTTTAGAGACTAATATATAGTAAAACGATAATGAAAGTCAAGGGAGTGATGACCTAACATTCAGGATGGCGGTTAACATCGCGTGGGGTAGAGAAGGGGATGTAACCAAAGATAAGCCTTTTAGAATGTTCTACATCTCAAGATATAGTCGGTACATGGCTATCATTTTATTGTTCTTTACTAAACTAGTAGGTTTTAGACCTCTTTCAACATATATGATTATAGTTAACAAGTAAAAAAAAAAGTAAGGAGTGTAAGGGAAGTGAACAGAGAAAACAGGTAGAGGTGACTCCTTGAGAAGGAAAATAGTGAATTTTTACATAGCTGCCCATAGTACCACCGGGTCAGAGGCAGTGCTTGCTCTTTTTTCCCCTGAACACTCCACTGTGTAGTCATTGGTCAATATTACGTCAGCCACCAAACCACATCACATCTCCTCTGTCCTTAGTGATTCTGCCACGATTCCACTCAGCCCAGCCCAGGCCTACTGCTAGATCACTCTTCCTGGAGCTCAGCATTGCTGTTGTATTGCAACTACTTTAATAAAATTAATGGTCCATCAACTTAGAATGAATGAATTTCAAATGTCTTTTTTATACAGACAATCAAGGCCAACAGAACTTTCTAGTATTACCTACTCTAAGTATCCCAAGCAGTATCAACAATGTACTCATCTCTAACCATGCCCAGATGCTCTTCCCTCTTGTCTGGAGTACTTCTCATGTGCTCCCAACCCCATTCTATCAAAAATCCTCCACATTCTTCAATAAGAGGGGTGAGAGGTGGGGTTAGCAAAGGCCAGCAAGGACAGAGCAGCTGGGCAGCCCAGGGTGTGAACTTGCATGACTATGGAAATGGTTTGCGATACCTACCAAAGCTGAACATGCGCGTGCCTTTTGATCCACTAATTCCCCTCCTTGGGATGTATCAAACAGAAATGTATATGTATGCAAAAAATAAAATTAAATCACCTTTTTTTGGGGGGGTCCTCTATTTTTGTTTAATTCTTTTAAGACCACCTCCTTACGAATTCCAGAGAGAAAATACAAAACAAGAAACAGACTTGGTTTTGACTACATAAAGAGTGTGCTGCAGTTGAAAGCGTTTCTGATAACACTGCTGCAGAAGAATGTCAGCCCACTCCAGGGCCCTTCAGTATTCCTGAGGAGTAAACAGGACTGCCCTCCTCCCAGGGGACTGTTCTCAGGTGTAAGTCACTGCTCCTGCTCCTTGACATACTTTCCATGTAGAAGATAAGAAGCCTGGAAACCACACTGACAGTTGGGGTCGGCCATTCCCCATCCCATGCTAGAACCAAAGGCTAGTGGCCATATTCTTCTTTTAAAGAAGGTAAGTGAGAAAATGAGTCCTAAACCAAAACCAGTACCTATCTTGACAACCGCATCTGCCAAGCACCAGTCCCACTTCTTTAATATATTTTACTGATTTCAGAAAGGATGGGAGAGAGAGAGAGCTAGAGCTAGAGATAGAAACATCAATGATGAGAGAGAATCATTGACTGGCTGCCTCCTACAAGCTCCCTACTGGGGATCGAGCTTGCAACCTGGGCATGTGCCTTGAGCAGGAATAGAACCGTGATCTCCTGATTCACAGGTTGGTGCTCAACCACTGAGCTACACCAGCTGGGCCGGTCCCACTTCCTGCTGAGCTCTGAATCCAGCGTGTTTCCCACCAGGCACTCCAGCTTTCCTCTGGACCACCTTCTGAGGCTTTATACAGGAAGATCCTCAAAACCCAAAGCCATAAAATCCTAGCGGAAAACATAGGTGGTACACCTTCTGATATTGCTCTTAGTAATATTTTTCTGATGTATCTCCTTGGGCAATGGGAAAAAAAAGAAAAAATAGCCGAAACCGGTTTGGCTCAGTGGATAGAGCGTCGGCTTGCGGACTGAAAGGTCCCAGGTTCGATTCCGGTCAAGGGCATGTACCTGGGTTGCGGGCACATCCCCCAGTGGGAGATGTGCAGGAGGCAGCTGATCGATGTTCCTCTCTCATCGATGTTTCTAACTCTCTATCTCTCTCCCTTCCTCTCTGTGAAAAATCAATAAAATATATTAAAAAAAAAAAAAAGAAAAAATAAACAAATGGGTAACATCAAACTAAAAAGTTTTTCACAGCAAAGGAAACCATCAGCAAAATGAAAAGACAACCTACTGAATGAGAAAAGATATTCACTAATGATATACCTGATAAGAGGTTAATATCCAAAATTTACAAAGAACTCATACAACTTACACCAAAAAACAAACAATCCAATTTAAAAAAAGGCAAGGACCTGAACAGACATTTCTCCAACAGGACATACAGATGGCCAAGAGATGTATGGAAAGGTTCAATGTCAATGATCATCAAAGAATGCAAATTAAAACCAATTGTCACACTTGTCAGAATGGCTATCATCAATAAATCAGCAAACAACAAATGTTGGCTAGGATGTGGCAAAAGGAAACCCTCGTGCACTATTAGTGGGAATGTAGACTTGTGCAGCCACTGAGGAAAGCAGTCAGAGTTTCCTCAAAAAACTAAAAATGAAACTGCCTTCCATAACCCACTTCTGGGAATGTATCCAAAGACATCCAAAACACTAATTCAAAAAGACAGGTACACCCCTATATTAGCTGCAGTGTTACCTACAATAGCCAAGACATGGAAGCAACCTAAGTGCCCATCAATCAAAATTGGATGAATAAGCTGTGGTACACATATACAATGGAACACTACTCAGCCATTAAAAATAATGAAATCTGACTATTTGTGACAACATGGATAGAGAGGGTATTATGCTAAGTGAAACAAGTAAGTCAGAGAAAGGTACATACCATGTGATTTCACTTATATGTGGAATCTAAAGAGCAAAATAAACAGACAAAACACAAACAGATCCATAGATAAAAGGATCAGGCTGATAGTTGCAGGGGGGTGGGGGGTGGGGAGATATGTGAAAAAAGTAAAGAGATCAGGAAGTACAAATTGGCAGTTACAAAATAGTCATGGGGATGTAAAGTATAGCATAGGGAATACAGTTAGTAATATTGTAATAACTATGCCTGGTGCCAGGTGGGTACTAGACATATCGGAGATCACACTGTAAATGATGTAAATATCTAACCACTATGCTGTGCACCTGAAACTAATATTAAATATTATTAAATGGCAACTGTAATTGAAAAAAACTGCTATGCAAATGATCACCTCATACAAAAACACATCATAAATAAAATGGTTGTTAAATCATAATATAAAATACAAACAGAAAGGCAACTTGCACTTGGACATGTAAATGCTGGCATATTTACCCCTTTACCTGGGGTCATATCTCATATTTGCTGATTATCTCCTAGTGTGACTTCCAGAAACAATGATATTTTTCCCATTTTTTAAAAACTGAATTATAGACAATATATTTTCCTGTACAAGAGATGGACCCATTTGAAAGCTACTTGGCCCAGCTGGTGTAGGTCACTGGTTGAGTATTGACCTATGAACCAGAGGTCAGGGATGATTCCCAGTCAGGCCACATGCCCAGGTTGTGGGCTTGATCTCCAGTGTGGGCATGCAGGAGGCAGCCAATCAATGATTCTCTCTCATCATTGATGTTTCTATCTCTCCCTCTCCCTTCTCTCCAAGATCAATAAAAATATATTTTAAAATGAAATAAGATAAAAGCTATGTGAAGTCAACTAATGGACATTACCATTTTTAAACCATGGGCTACTGTTTTTTTCTTTAGAAATGCTAGGTGCCTATGAGTATCTACAGAGAACTGCTAGATTTCTGGAAAATTGTTTATTTACAGACTACCATAAATTTCAAACAACTATTATCTTTGGGATTCTAGGCACAAGTGGCAGAAACCAAGATACAGGTTTTCCACAAGTGTGATATCACTTCTGAGACATGAATGCTAAAGACATTATCAGAATAGGTTCCAGCATCTATAAAGAAAAGTACTATTTATTCAAAAAATTATTTTTATGGCTCTCAACAGCAAAAATATTATTTTTTACATCACAACACATAAACTGAGGCAAAAACTTAAGTAACCTTTGTATTTTGACTACAGGAAGTCAAATGAGATATACTCATGTAAGAATGTTATCCTACATAATCAAAGGCCTATATGCAAATCAACCAAAGGGCAGAACAACCAATCGCTATGACATGCACTGACCACTAGGGGGCAGACACTCAATGCAGGAGCTGTCCCCTGATGGTCAGTGTGCTCCCACAGGAGTAGTGCTGCTCAGCCAGAAACAGGGCTCATGGCTGGCGGGAGCCTCTCCCGCCTCCACGGCAGCACTAAGGACCCCTCGGAGGATGTCCGCCTGCCAGCTTAGAAGGGGAGCAGGCCTAAGCCGGCCATCAGACATCCCCCAAGGAGTCCTGGACTATGAGAGGGCACAAGCCTGGCCAAGGGACGCTCCCCACCCCCAACCCCGAGTGGATGAATGTCGTGCACCGGGCCTCTAGTTCATTAAATAAGAAACATGATTATACATTTAAGTATCAAAACATTTTCAAAGGGAGACCACATATGTACACATGCACATGTAGGTGTAGCTTTAAGAACAGTATTAAGTCCCAAAACAAATTTAAAATAAATAATTTCATTAGGACAATGAACAAAAAGAGTGAGTTGTGTTCAAGCAATGAAAGATGAAACAGCAATGGAAATGAACTCAAACTCCATGTTTGTATATAAATCTCAGAATCATAAGTGACAGAAAAAAAAGTCATAGAAGAGTAAGTACAATGTGATTTCACTTATGTAAAGTTTAAAACCATGCTAAGCTAACATTATTTAAGCATGAAAATGATAAAAGATTCAGGAGAGGGGTTACCTGGAGCTGGGGAGGGGAACGGAGTAAGCAGGGAAGGTAATGACCAAGGCAAGTGGGCACTTCCTGGATGTCCGTTATGTCTATTTCCTTGTGCAGATGATGGGCACAAGAGAACAGACTTACTGCTGTTCTTAAAGCTACACTGCATGTGCATGTGTACATATGCAGCATCTAGTCTAAAATGTGTCAATATTTAAATGTATAATCATGCTTTATATTTAATGAATAACATTCATACATGAGTATACCTCACTTTGCACCCTATAGTCAAATACAAATGGTTTTTGCCTCAGTTTATGTACTTGTAATGCAAAAATAATATTTCTGCTGGTGAGAGCCATGAAAAATAATTTTTGTAATAAATGGTACTTTGTATAGATGCTGAAAAGTTCTTCTGTTTAGCATTCATGTCTCAGAAATGATACCACATCTGTATATGTATTTTATTACTGTGGTAAGTAATGCCCTAAAATGAAAAAGGAGCCAAATACTAAACCCCTAAAATTATCTAAATTATCTGCATAGAGAAAATATTATAGCAAAGTCTTCGTACAACTTAAGGAGCTTAATACAATGAAATATCTAAAATTTCTGTTGTGGAAAATTGTTTGTTTACAAACTACCATATGGACCTTATTGCATTTAAGGACCTTACCTAATTTCATAGTGGACTTCAAATGGATCTGAAGAAAACCTCAGTATCCATCCATCACCTTATTCATTTATTCAATAAAAAGTTACCAAGTTCAAAAAAAAAGATCTGTACACATATGTTCACCATATAGCAATCATCTTCACAGCAGCACTGCTTCTAACAATGCAAAAGTGTAGGAACCCAAATGCCCATCGAGAGTAGAAGAGATAAGTCCAGACGGTGTGGCTCAGTGTTGAGCAGAGACCCACGAACCAAGAGGTCACCTGTTTGATTCCCAGCAAGAGCATATGCCTGGGTTGTGAGCTCAATCCCCAGTCCAGTGCATGCAGGAGGCAGCCGATGGATGATTCTCTCATCATTGATGTTTCTCTCTCTCCAACTCTCTCCCTTCCTCTCTCAAATCAATAAAAACATTTTTTTTTAAAAGTAGCAGAGGAATAAGGACACATATATAATACCTTAATCAATAAAGAAAAAATAAATAAATAAAAGCAAAAAAAAAGTAGCAGAGGTAAACACTGTATATACTCATACAATGGAATAGTCCACGGGAATAAATAAAATTGCCACATACAAGGATAACTCTCACATAACATACATAATGTTGAGAATCCAGATGTGAGAGTACATGCTGTATGATTCCATTTGTATTAAAAACAAAACAAAACAAAACAAACCAGACACTGTTAGTCTATGGTGTTAGAAGTCAGAATGGTGATTATACATGGGGTAAGGGTTGCCTAGAAGAAGGCAGAGGGTGCTATGAATGGTCTGTCTCATAGACTGGGTGTTGATTACTTGGTGAAGATGCATCATGTGCATGCTTTTCTGTAGGGTTGCTATATTTATTTAAAAACATTTTTAAAGCCGAAACCGGTTTGGCTCAGTGGATAGAGCGTCGGCCTGCGGACTGAAAGGTCCCAGGTTCGATTCCGGTCAAGGGCATGTACCTGGGTTGCGGGCACATCCCCACTGGGAGATGTGCAAGAGGCGGCTGATCGATGTTTCTCTCTCATCGATGTTTCTGACTCTCTATCTCTCTCCCTTCCTCTCTGTGAAAAATCAATAAAATACATTTACAAAAAAAAAAAAACATTTTTAAAATCTACCCATTCTTCAAAATTATTGCTTGACAAACCTTCTTCATTTTCTTAAAAAAAAAATCATCCATGATCCCAACTAGGTGTCTCTTTCCCCCTATCTAACTTCCAATAATATAATTTTAACCTTAAAATTACCTTGCAGCTTTTTGTATGTTACCAAAGTTGATTGTTACACCACCAAGCAAAAGGGCCAGTATTTCCTTTATGATTTCCCATAATGCACTATATCGTAGTAGCTAACCAATAAACATTTATGGAATTTAAATAACATATACTGCCCCTTTCAAAGAAAGCCCACATTTCTGAGTGTGTTGGGTAAATGCTGTCATTCCCTTTTTTATTATAATTTTATTTGTATTTGTATACATTACAATTCACCTTTCTTGGCATGCAGTTCTGTAAGTTATGAAATACTTAGATCCATGTAACCACCTCCACAATCAAGTACATACAGTTCCATCCGCTCACACTACCCCCTGAACTGTGCCTCACAGTCAAAGTGTCACTCATCCTCAACTCCTAAAAAACCACCTAGACACCAACACACTGCCTACAGCTTTGTCTTTTCCAGAATGTCATACACACAAAATCATATAGCGCACAGGCTGAGTCAGGCTCCTTTCCCTTAGCCAGAGCCTTCCAGGCCCATCCCCGCGGCTGCAGGTGTCGGCAGCCCACCCCTCTGGTTACTGACTCGCCTTCCCTGCAGGGAGGAAGCACAGCCGGTCTGTCCTACCAGTGGAAGGACATTTGGATGGTTTCCAATTTTTTGGTGATTGTAAATTAAGCTGCTATCCAGCTTTCAGATTTTTTTTTAAAGGGATACTTGGAAGTAACTTACTCACGTTAGTTTGTACTGGTGGTTTTTTAAAAATGGTATGGACTGCCCTAGCTGGTTTGGCTCAATGGATAGAGGATCGGCCTGCGGACTGAAGGGTCCCAGGTTCGATTCCGGCCAAGGGCACATGCCTGGGTTGTGGGCTCGATCCCCAGTAGGGGGCATGCAGGAGGCAGCCGATCAATGGTTTTCTCTTATCATTGATGTTTCTATCTCTCTCTCCCTCTCCCTTCCTCTCTATAATCAATAAAATATATTTTTTTAAAATGGTATGGACTGATGGGAAAAGTAGGAGTAGACAATTTTCCCCTTCTGTCAGTGACTCTAGCTCACAATATATTTTTGTAAAGGGGTTTCGAGCTGCCTCTTCTATATTTGGTGCACATTAATGGGCCAGAGTTCACAAGTGCCTGACTAGGACCCTTTTCTAAAAGCTGCTTCTGGCCAATGGGACCCTCTGTTAGTGGGTGTGATAACTGTAAGTGATGCACGGCAGGATCCTGCCCAGTTCTGCCTGGTGCTGAGTACACAGGAGTACGCCCCGCCGGCCACTGCCTTTCAGCTGACCTCACCTGCGATGTCCAGAGGGGACGGCGAGTGACAGGGAAGGAAAGGCCACCTCCAGGACAGCGGAGGTGGCTACAGCTGCATTTTTTTCTGTTGATTTAAACACAAAAAACATATGTCCAAATCCTCAGGGGCACAGTGCCCCCATCACAAAATTTCCATTAGCTGGCGTTTCGGGTGTCCGTCTGTGAAGTGACTACGTGGTGGGGTCTAGGCCAAGGGGAAAGAAAATGTCCAAGAACATTTCAGGGAAGACCCGAAGTGCCCCTGCCCCTGCAGCTAGAGAAAGTGTGCTGCTCCCAGGCCTTAAAACTCAGAGTCTTACTATCTGTGTGGCTGTCACCAGAAAACTCATGACAACCTCCTCCTCCAGCCGTTCAAAAGTTCTTCAGTTTCTAATACTAATACTAATACTAATAGCTAATTAGAGCAGGTGTGCTGTGTTTCCACCCTCAATCGCAGCTCTAACTTAAAGACTGTTAACACATTTCGTACCGCTCAGGAGGTTTCTCGTGTTTCGCGCGCCATCTGTTAGGACCGCTCACGAGTGTTCTCGTTTTGCACGCCCATGGAAAAAGGAGCGAATCTAGATACTTATGTAAATTTTGTTTGGTCCCTCTTCATAAAGGAAAATGTTTTACGCAGTACCATACGTTAAAAAAGTACTAGGAACTTCAATTGTTTAATTGTTTTTGTAAATAAAAATGTTATAATTATTGAAAAACAACACCTAAAGTGCATTATGATGATTTAAATAATGTGCAATTTGCCCAAAAACCTGCGGTCCCTGGCGTATGTCTTAGAGATTTCTATGCGGTACGCAATGTGTTAAGATGTCCCTGTTACCAATGAGGGGAAAGAGATTGGAGAGAGCCCATCACTTGCTGAAGGGTTTGCAGAGAAGGAATTCAGTTCAAGGTCCAGTCAGAATCTGATCCTATGTTCTTAACCCAGACACTATATACCACCCCACAGCTCTGCTAGTATCCGTTCATTCATCCAGACACTATATACCACCCCACAGCTCCGCTAGTATCCGTTCATTCATCCAGACACTATATACCACCCCACAGCTCCGCTAGTATCCATTCATTCATCCAGACACTATATACCACCCCACAGCTCCGCTAGTATCCGTTCATTCATCCAGACACTATATACCACCCCACAGCTCCGCTAGTATCCGTTCATTCATCCAGACACTATATACCACCCCACAGCTCCGCTAGTATCCGTTCATTCATCCAGACACTATATACCACCCCACAGCTCCGCTAGTATCCGTTCATTCATCCAGACACTATATACCACCCCACAGCTCCGCTAGTATCCGTTCATTCATCCAGACACTATATACCACCCCACAGCTCCGCTAGTATCCGTTCATTCATCCAGACACTATATACCACCCCACAGCTCCGCTAGTATCCGTTCATTCATCCAGACACTATATACCACCCCACAGCTCCGCTAGTATCCGTTCATTCATCCAGACACTATATACCACCCCACAGCTCCGCTAGTATCCGTTCATTCATCCAGACACTATATACCACCCCACAGCTCCGCTAGTATCCGTTCATTCATCCAGACACTATATACCACCCCACAGCTCCGCTAGTATCCGTTCATTCATCCAGACACTCAAAAACAATTACATTATTATATCCATCCAAGAAAGACAACTGAATGAGCTATGCCCGCCCCTCCGGGCCTCATTACTTGGGGGAGGGAGGACCCTATAACAATATCTTAACCTTTTTTGGTCAAATAGATCCTGAGACTCGTATGAAACCTATATTGTCTCCTGAAAAAAATACACACAGGCAAAGACACACAAAACTCAACTGACTACTTGGGCCATACCTAGGAATCCCTGGAAAACTTATGTAGCTGACTACTGGCTGCAAAGGATTTTGATTAGGACAGAAGCAAAGTAATATGAGAACTCAGAGGAGGAAGCCCAGAGTAGAAAGTCCTGAAGCCTGAGAAAAATTCGCCAAGCAAAGAAGGAAAGAAGGGGGCTTCGATGAAAACTGGTGTCAGGGAACAGATCCAAAGAGCAAAGGGGAATGAAGTAGGAAAATGGGTGGCAAGTCACTGCAATATTCCAGGCAAGTTCCTTCTAGAAAGGCTGTGGTGAGAATGAGATCTGAGCACAGGCTCTAGGTCAGAAAGAGCTGGGTTCCATGCACAGGGAGAATAACTCAACCCCTCCAAGCTTGTTTCCTCACATACAGGCGGGGAGAAGAGCCCACACCACAGGCTGCTGTGACCATGGAATAACGCGTGGTATGCACCTGGCCCAGAACCTGACATGGTCTGAGCATTCCATGCACTACAGCATCATCAACACCACCACCACCAGAACCGTTACCGCCACCACCCTCACCAAGGCCACTCCTCCATCGCAGCAGCACAACTGAGCTTCTGGGTCTATGTTTGGGCCAGTGTGCTACCTTCTTGGGCAGATGAGCTACTGTAGAAAGATCTTTGCCCAAAAAAAGCCCCAGTGCAAAAAGCCACCTCTCTAAATACTCTCCTTGTAAACTACTTGTAAATTCACACCTTATTACTTGTTCTCGTTCATTAATCACATAAAAGTATGAGGAGTACTCTAGAAAAGGGGGGAACACATTGTGGGTTTGTTTTGGTGTTCAACATCATCAGTGTCTGCTCTTCTCTTAAGTGAGAATAGTGATCATTGTCAAGAGCTAGACGCAGCGGTTCTCAACCTGTGGGTCGCGACCATCGGAAAACACATATAGCATATCAGATATTTACATTATGGTTCATAACAGTAGCAAAATTACAGTTATGAAGTAGCAACGAAAATAATTTTATGGTTGGGGGTCACCACAACATGAGGAACTGTATTAAAGGGTCGCGGCATTAGGAAGGTTGAGAACCACTGAGCTAGAGATGGTGCATGTTATCGTCATTACTATCATGTCCATAGCAAGAGTCGGGAAAACAAGTCGGGGAACATCAAGTCTTGCAAAGCCTTTCTGCACCCAGACCCTCTGTCATGTCATAGCTTACTCTGCAGAAAGGACAAATGGTACAACATACTCTACCCAATTCTTCTTAATTACTGTGTTTTCAGTAACATTTTATTTTACATTCTTCATGTGGTCCAGGAGCTAACATAAAGAAATATGCTGGAATCCCCCATGAGTGCATAGGAAATTAGTGCAGAATACTTTGCTTTCATTCCTCAGCTATGGCAGTAGACAGAACATTCATGAAACCCTTTTTCTTAAAAATGTTCCATGGCCAAGCAATATTTGCCAGTGACACTGCCATGGAGTCAGCACTGGAAAAATAAACTCATGAGGAACACAATCATTCTCATCTTCCCCAGAAAGCTGGCCAGGATATCTGCTTCTCTCTGCCATAAGCTGACACCATCTACAACATCCATAATGTCCCCTCACTTTAAAGCACACAAATAAAAGGAAAAGGTAGGGATTCCAATGATCCATCCTGAACCCAAGAGACTGTTACAAATTCACCAAGCTTTCTCTCAGTTCTACATTTGTTCCCCTGCAAAAGCAAGGTAATAAATGAATTCATGCCATGGAAAAGAAAATAACAGTAGAACACCCAATTGTCCTAAAACAAAAAGTAGCAGCAAGTGTTCATCAGTCGGGGACAGAAGGAAGGAACAGGCTGACAGAGATAATGTTGCTAGCACATCAGCACGTCGTTAAGTGCGAAGGTGATGGAAAGGACTGATAGGCTGTGAAGCATGTGGAATGTGACTGTGGCAGTTAGAAAATGCCCTGTCTCACCAGAATCAAAACAAGGATGTGTGAGGGCAGGGTTCCCAAATGGCTTTCAGAAAACCTGATAAATTCTCAAGCACCTGAAGCAAAGCAGTCTGAGGTTTACACAAGGAAACTAAAAAAGTGTGAGTCACGAAGCAGATTTTCCTCTGCTTCTAAAACCTGTCATGTGTGAAAGAAACTTCTTTCAACAGGAAGGATCATCACTTCTGCCACCAGCAGAGCCCACGTAGCCTCAGTGGATCCTTTCAGATTTCTGTTTCTATGCTTGCTAGTTATTCTTCCTCGTAAGCAACACACTCCAAGGGTTAAGAACACAACCCCTCACTCAAACTACCTGGTTTTGCCACTTACTAGCTCCATTTCCCACCTGACAATAAGGACAGTAACTAAATGAATTAAAGCAAATAAGACATTATATCTGGCCTGGACACCACCTCACTTTTCCGTCTTCTCTAGTCCCAGTGTCTTTCTTGAGAAGGAAACAGGCAGAAGACATACCTTCCCAGCATGATCCCTGCATGGCTCTGGGAGAGAGTTGCACATGTGTGCGTGTTCTGGCTGAGTTGCACTTTAACAAATTGTATTAAGCTCCTACTATGAGTCCATAGCTGCTATGCTAGAAGTTGGACAACAACAAAGACACAGATGCTGCCCGCAATAAAGGCCCTTGTTTATTTCTGGAGGGTGACCAATATTTAGCTGAATTTGGGGAACTACCCCCCATTGATTAGACTTATGCCTTCAAGGTGAAACCTTCACAGAATCCCAGATTCCTTTCCTGAATCATAACAGTCCCTCCAATTATGCGCTTAGATGTGTGTTGCTCAGCATGAGAATCTGGAGTCACCATTAAAGAAAATTCCTTATGCACAGGCTCCAGAACTGGTCACGGTCACCGCCATCAGCTATGTCGTTAATTTGTCATTAATTCTGAGCACTGAACGGTGCCCCCATGACCTCTGTGGTTGGCAAATAACCTCTAAAGCAGTGGTTCTCAACCTGTGGGTCGTGACCCCCTTGGGGGTCGAATGACCCTTTCACATGGGTTGCCTAAATACATCCTGCATATCAGATATTTACATTACGATTCATAACAGTAGCAAAATTACAGTTTTGAAGTAGCAACGAAAATAATTTTATGGTTGGGGGTCACCACAACATGAGGAACTGTATTAAAGGGTTTCGGCATTAGGAAGGTTGAGAACCACTGCTAAAGGGATTTGTGGTGTCCTAATCCACTCTCTTAGAACTGAATAAACTACTCCAGCTGTCTTAGCTTTTCAGTTCTTAATGCAAACCATGGAAAGTAACCAATCTTAGGTAAAAAACAACATTTTCTCAGAGTCTCTATAAAAAATTACAAAAAAGAAAAAAGAATTACAGAGCTGTTAATGGAACTAGACTCAAGTAGACTCTAAAATAGGTCAGAGGAAGAGCTGAAATCGCTTAAACTCTTGCCAGGCCAAAAATAAAATGATGTGAGGGGAAAAAACCCACTCTCTTATTTTTATTTATTCATACTTTGTTTCTTCTCAAAAGATTATGGAAAAGTACACAACATCCCAAGATGAAACAAGAGAAATTTAATTTGTGTGCATGAAGAAAATAGGATGAAGAAAAGAGAATTCAAGGAAAACTAATAAAATGACCTTAGGAATAAGATTAACACACAAAATGCAAATAAGCTTCAGCAGGTATTTTAGAGGTGAGTTGCAAATTGCTTTCCCAGCCGGGGCACAGAGTCCAATGTCTGTCTACCAGGACTGGCAGTTAAAGGAGTAAAATGAACTGAAAAGTGTCTGTTCTATTTTAAGGAGAATGGCATTACTTTATTGGATCCCATGGTTGCTATGGAGACATGTGAGTCCGATGTTGCCAGATCTGATTTTTCAAGAGATGCTGGAAATTCAAACACAGTTGTGTACAATCTTCTCATTTTTTAATGATGGTAAACTAGTTTTTCTTTGGGTTAAAAAAAAAAAAGTGTGGGTTAAAAAACCATGCCTGTGGCCTAAAGAGGAAGAAGACATGATCAGTTTCATGACTAACTATATCCATAAAACACAAACCCAAAGATGTGTAGAAGTACAGTCATTTGTGGTATTGAAACCAGAGAGACCCTTCTCCCAAGTCTTCATCCCCAAGGCAGGCACCATACACTCAGGATCCACGGGCTTTATCTTATAAGAACCTTCAACGAGGCTAAGGCCATAATACTGAGCATAACTTGGTAAAAACAACTGCCGGGGTAATTGCAAATTCTCAGATACAGAGGTTTCTGCAGGTCTACATTATTTCAGGTATTGATTTTACAGATTTCCCTTAACTACTTTTTAAGCAATGTCCCCTTCTAATAAATATAAAATTCTCACGCATTTCTTTAATGTTATTTCACAAATCAAAGCCAAAGCTACCATAGTAAACTAGAGGCCTGATGCAAGAAATTCGTGCAAGAGTAGGCCTTCCTTCCCCTGGCTGCTGGCACCGGCTTCCGGCTTCCCTCTGACACCAGTGACCCGGGGCCTCCCTCCGGCTACAGGCACCAGGACCCGGGCTTCCCTTGCAGCCCCAGCTTTGTCCAGAAGGACATCCGGTCTAATTAGCATATTACACTTTTATTATTATAGATGATTTTCCAAATGGCATTATTTTCCTCCTCATTGCTTAAGTGTTCAGACAATGAAGGAACCTCTATTCTTCGGACTGCAATCCATAAATATTGGTTTTTCACAGTAGCATTTGGTAAGAACCACGTTCAAGGTTAGATTCCCTGACAAGGACCTGGAGTGACTTATTCCAGGGGCCATTAAGTTCAAGTCTACTGACTTTCCTGGGTAATCCCCTTGCCATTGAGACTGAGATTGTGAATGCTGAAGAACCTGGCATGCCTCCAGTCACTGGCTAAGGAGGAGACACAGGTAAGACCAAATGTCCCACAAAAGGAGCTTTGTTCTGTACCTAGCCAGTTTGGCTCAGTGGATAGAACATCAGCCTGTGGACCAAAGGGTCCCGAGTTCGATTCCGGTCAAGGGTACGTACCTCAGTTGCAGGCTCCACTCAGGCCCTGGTCAAGGGAGTGCAGGAGGCAATCAATCGATGTGTTTCTCTCACATCGATGTTTCTCTCTGTCTTTCCCTCTCTCTTCCACTCTCTCTAAATAAGTATCCTCCTGTGTAGTAATGGACTTTGTTGTTTGGAATTACTGTTATCTTTCTGCCAAATTAAAAAGAAATGAGTGTCCTTTTAAAATAATAATAATAATAATAATAATAATCAATGGAAAAATATCCTTGGGTAAGGATTAACAAAACAAAAGAAAAGAGAGAGAGCCTTGTTCTGTATCCATTTCGACCACAAAGAAAAGGATGACCGAGTTCTTTGCACACAGCAAAGCCATGGAAACCCTGGGGTGGTCACAGGGATGTGAGGCTCCTGGCTCCTGACATACCCAGAGCCAGTGGAGGCTTATTTCATTTATCTCATATGCACTCAGTTCTACTATCACCCTTGTTTTGAAAATTCAAATTTGATACATCAGGGAACCATTTAAACATAACCCAGATGAATTTTTGGTTTGCTTATGCACGATATTGTCTGCAAGAAACACCAGGTGAACAGAGAATACTGCACCGGCTAAATCTAGCAGTGGAGAAGTACACGAAAAGCACATGCCTGAAACACCTGCCAGCTGCCTCAGTTTCCCATGCATGTTATACACTACACCGGCCACATCTGGTGCTACAGCTTCCAGTGAATCACAGATCTGCCTCCTCCTCCTCTTCACCATAATGTACAATCTGCAATCCTTCCTACAGCCACTTCCACAGCAAACGCCAGGTCTTTTCAAGACAAAGGCCAAGTTTATTGTTATATTTCTATATTGCTTAACCATTTATCAAGTGTAAAATTGTCTACTGTTTTTACTAGGTTCCTATCTTTTCTTTGTTAATGTTACTGAGGAAGGTCATGAGCACTGCGCCCCTAGCCCCCTATTCCTGTAGGCGGCGGTGCCTGCTGCATGATCTGGCACAGCTTGGGGATTGTTTAGAAAGGCATAGGCCAGTGATGGCAAACCTTTTGAGCTCGGCGTGCCAGCATTTTGAAAAACCCTAACTTAACTCTGGTGCCGTGTCACATATAGAAATTTTTTGATATTTGCAACCATAGTAAAACAAAGATTTATATTTTTGATATTTATTTTATATATTTAAATACCATTTAACAAAGAAAAATCAACCAAAAAAAATGATTTCGCGTGTCACCTCTGACACGCATGTCATAAGTTCACCATCACTGGCATAGGCTGTGCTGTGGCAAAACTGACTACACTGAGATTCAATATAAAATATTATTTGAAAAAAATTAATTTCATCAGACTGTAAGTTCTACTCAAAGCTACCACACTGCTCAACTCCACGGGACACCATTCACATCAGATTTGATGTGCATCATTTTTATTATAAATTTATTAACTCAACATTTAGCAAAGTTATGTGAAGCCTAATGTGTGTCAGAAAAGTACTGTTCCAAAGCATGCATTTGCTCATTTTGAAAAATTAAAGGAAAGCAAAAATGTGTAAAAAATAAAAATCATTTGTCATTTTAACTTACAAACATTTTGATTTTTTCCTATCAGTCTTTTCTCTTTGCATGGAACCCTGCTATCTCGGCTATGTGCAGGATTTGCCTGACCTATTTATCTTAACTTCACTTTACAACTGACCTGCCACTTCTAAATCAAATATGCTTACTTTTCTAAAAAAGAAAAAGTGTTGCCAAATGGACTCCCTCTGTTTTAACATTAACTAAGCACACACTATCTGCCCAGCACCCGGCTCTGGGACTAGGAATTAGAGCACTTAACAGGCTGGGCTTAACCACCAAGATAATTACTTAAAGTTTCCAATTTTGGATTACTTGCAACATTTCTTGCCCTTAAGAATAATTACTATTTTTATTTTAAATCTAGTTCTCTAAGATTTGTTAAAAATATAAATTATATAAATGGCACATTTGGAAAAGAAAATGGACATGTATTAGTCCCCTGCAAGTTATAGCTTCAAGAATTGCATTCTGCCCTTTTATCTGTCACCGCTTCAAATACTGTACCACCAGAATTAACTATCTAAAACAGGCTGTACTTGAATATTTGTAAGTAGTAAATACACACATTAAAGTGAAAACTGGCTATTAATTTTCCTTCTTTATTTCTTCCAACATGGTTATTTTAAGATTTGACTTTTTGTATGGGGATTGAATTTAAGAGTGTAGTAAATTATATAGAAGATATAAATAAATATAGCTACAGACATGCACATATCTATGTATGTATGTATCAAAAACTAGGCTCAGGGGGAGAAACCAAGATGGTGGCATAGGTAAACACCGGAAATTGCTGCCTTGCACAACCACTTCAAAAATACAACTAAAAGACAAACGGACATCATCCAGAACCATAGGAAGGCTGGCTGAGTGGAAATTCTACAACTAGAAGGAAAGAGAAAAGCACACTGAGACTCAGAGGAGGTGCGGAAGTAAAGTGCAGAGGTACGGAGGCGCACGCGAAAAGGGCTGGCAACTGAGGACACGGCTGTCTTTTTCAATCGGGAGGGAGTCTCAAGCTCCCAACTGCTCTGAACTCCAGTTCAGAGCGAGTCTCTGGGGACCCAGACTCATACGGGGAGAAACTGGACTGTCTGGCATCAGGCAGAACTCGAGGGCGGCTTTCTCTTAGAGGTGCTTGCAGCGATTACCACAGGACACTGAGACTCGGGGCCTCTTAGGGTAGGACTGAGGAGCAGCCATAGCTGTATGCTCCGCCCTGTTGATCCCCTGAGACCCTGCCCCACCCAGGCTGCGAGCAGAGGCTTTTGCATATGAATGGACTAGCCTGTTGCAATCTGAAAATTACCTAACAAACTGCAGCTGGGTCAGAGAGACCCAGAACATCCAAAAGAAGGCCCAAGGCCCCACAGCAGCTTGCATTGCTTCACAGCTGGGCCTCATCTGGGCACCTCCAAACCCCAAACAAAGAAGAGGAATCTGAAGATCTCTCCATAGCTCCTGCTGGGTAGCCTCAGGCAGAGGCAAAATTACCACCTCATTAGAGATTCAAGAGCCAGTGTACCCAGTGGTCAGAGTGGGACCATCCAGATTACAACTCCTCAGATCCATAAGGGACACACTCAGGGGACAGACTCAGTGAGCACCAAAGCCCCACTGAAGCAGGTCTTGCCCCAGAAGGGTGTCTCCAGCACAGAAGTTCTCCCACTGCAGACACAGCTGATTCTCACAGCCAATTGGCCAGGAGGTCAATTCCTCCCAGTGATAGCTACAACAATCAAGGTTTAACTACAACAAGACTGTGCACACAGCCCACAAAGGGGTGCACCAAGAGTGTCCACCTTGGGTAATTGGGGAGGCTGAGCCACTGGGCCCTATAGGACACCTAGCACAGAAAGCCACTCTATCAACACAGGGAAGCAAAAAAAATGTGGAGACAAAGAAACAGGTCATTAATGACAGAAATGGAGGAAAGCAAACTACTGGCTATAGAGTTCAAAACCACACATAAGGTTTTTCAAGAATTTTCTAGAAACTGCCAATAAATTTAGTGAGACCCTCAAGAAATCTAATGAGACCCTCGAGGTTATGAAAAAGGACCAACTAGAAATTAAGCATACACTGACTGAAATAAAGAATATTATACAGAGTTCCATCAGCAGACTAGAGGATCACAAGAATCAAGTCAAAGATTTGAAATACGAAGAAGCAAAAAACACCCAACCGGAAAAACAAAAAGAAAAAAGAATCCAAAAATATGAGATAGTGTAAGGAGCCTTTGGGAGAACTTCAAGCGTACCAACATCCGAATTATGGGGGTGCCATGCCAAAAGAAGAGAGAGAGCAAGATATTGAAAACCTATTTGAAGAAATCATGACAGAAAACTTCCCCTACCTGGTGAAAGAAATAGACTTACAAGTCCAGGAAGCGCAGAGAACCCCAAACAAAAGGAATCCAAAGAGGACCACACCAAGACACATCATAATTAAAATACCAAGAGCAAAAGACAAAGAGAGAATCTTAAAAGCAGCAAGAGAAAAACAGTTACCTACAAGGGGTTACCCATACGACTGTCAGCTGATTTCTCAACAGAAACTATGCAGGCCAGAAGGGAGTGGCAAGAAATATTCAAAGTGATGAATAGCAAGAAACTACAGCCAAGATTACTCTACCCAGCAAAGCTATCATTGAGAATTGAAGGTCAGATAAAGAGCTTCACAGATAAGAAAAAGCTAAAGGAGTTCATCACCACCAAACTAGTATTATATGAAATGCTGAAAGGTATCCTTTAAGAAGAGGAAGAAGAAGAAAAAGGTAAAGATACTAATTATGAACAACAAATACACATCTATCAACAAGTGAATCTAAAAATCAAGTGAATAAATAATCTGATGAACAGAATAAACGGGTGAATATAATAGAATCAGGGGCATAGAAAGAGAATGAACTGACTATTCTCAGGGGGGAAAGGGGTGTGGGGGTGAGGGAAGAGACTGGACAAAAATCATACACCTATGGATGAGGACAGTGGGGGGCGGGGGGGGGGTAAGGGCAGAGGATGGGGTGGGAACTGGGTGGAGGGGAGCTATGGAGGGAAAAAAGAGGAACAACTGTAATAATCTGGACAATAAAGATTTAATTAAAAAAAAACTAGGCTCACATATATATAGTCTTGAATTGTCTCTCCTACAAAATATGGCCAATGTCTGTCATTGTGTCTAAGTTAAATTCCCAACAAGCAATAGCAAGTAGGAGTAAAAAGTTGTTTGGTATTTCATCCTCTCTGGCCCTTTGATGAGACGCTGAGAAACACTAAGAAACAGGAGCCACAGGACAGACACAAAAGAGGCAAATTGCCCACGCACACCTGCTGTGCCATCAGCTCCACCAGTACCCTCTGCCCACAGCATCCGGGAAGCTTCTTGGAGAAGGGGCAAAGTGGCCCAGGAACTTGTGAGGCCAAGCCCCTCTCCCAGCAGAGCCCTATCTGCAGGAGGCCTGGGAGCCGCTGCAGAGGATCTGTGTTCACTGTCAGCAGGAAATACACCTCCTTGCAGCCTCATGTTTCATCTTGCATTCAACTCCATCACATTCCCCTGCTTCCATCAGCAGCAGAAAGGTCTTGAACTACTGACCGGCTGCTCGTACCTGACCCAAATTATGCAAGAGCTACTGACACTGCAGAAAGAGGATGCCTCTACCTCCAACCTCAAGCAGCTCAGCACGGGTCTGCAAACTCCGGTGAAACACACAGCACTAAAGGCATGAGTGCTTTAAATTTTTTATGTGTCAGTCTTTCTTGAGGTCAGACTTCATTTGGAGCAGGTCTATTTTCTCTTCCCTGGGTACAGTAACAGTCTTGAGGCAAGTTCCCTTCTGAGCCAGCAGAGTCAGAGCCCCTGGGAAAAGCTCTCAGCCACCAACATACCCAGGGCACATCGCGGTGATCTCTTGCCGCTTATCTGACCCCAAGGGCAAGGGGGCGAGCAGGACAGCCCACCCTGGCTCAGAGGGTGCCACTGGGCCCTCCACACCCTCCAGCCCAGGCTCTTGTGGACCCCTTTCCTTCAGAGAGCTCCTCACACCCCACTGAATCATGCGGTGCCCTGAAATGATACAAGATGAAGTCCTGGACTGTGCTCAACATCAGAAGGGAAAAAGGAGCCACAAAATGAAGCTGCCTTTGAAAGTAGCTGTGGTTAAACATGGAAAACATCCCGTGATGTGCCCCATACTATAGTTAATGAAAAGAGGCATTTAACACCCTGTCGGAAAAGCAGTGTTTTCACTATTTCATCAGCAATTACTACAAAGCTCATTTGTAAGAGCTTGGTGAATCCTTATTTTCTCTGACCTTGACAACCACCATTCTCTGGATCAAGAAGCTAGGGACTTATTCTAATGTTGAATGTTCTCCCGAGCCCCTTTGAAAGAAAAAATATATAAACTTCACATTGACTGATGCATGACAAGGCTTAATCAAAAAAATGTGCAAGGTGAAACCATTATAACATGTCATAAAGCATCAATAATGGTCACTAAGCTAAATCTAAACCATTTTTAAGGTCACAGACAAGCACATAAAGTGTGCTCCTTATTTATGGGAAACACCCCTTTAAAAGAAAGGGTCACAAGGCCCCAGCTCCTGCACAGTGCTGTCCACACGGCCGCCCCAGACGCTCAGATGACCTCGCAAATCCTTGCAGCACTTGGTCATTCGACTTTAAAAATTAGGGGGAGGAGAGGCACAGCTATAAAAGTCAGAGCATCAGAATATGCTGGAATCTAATAGAGGTCTTTCTAACAGAAGACACACAAGCACCATTCATTTACAGAATCCAATGCAAAAGGCAACGCGCCAGATCTCCTTTACTACTTACACTGTAAGCAAAATCAGACTTACCCTGGGAAGCCATCCTATGGGCTGACTCAGAAAAGTAACCTGTTGACAAGCCAAAAACAGCTGCAAACCATGCTCCAAAAGCTCACTGGGCTCACTCCACCTATGAACCCCGCCACTCCGTACGCACTGGCTTTTGTTAAAGAACTTCTGCAAATGCACAGTGATGAGTAGTCTTTCCGACTTCGTAAAGCGTGCCAAACCCAACATTAATAACAGTAGCTTCATTTACTCATCTATTTTACTTTTTAAAGCAAAACTAGTGTTTTTACTAATGTAAGTACCCTGTCACTAGAGCATGGACACATTTAGGCTGCCTAGTGTGTGTCTCCCTTTTGGGGGGTCCTCATCAGCAGTCAGTGATCTTGAACTAAACTGCAAAGGTATGGCCTGCTTGATAAACTATCTTTTAAAATATAATATTACCATTTTTTTCCTAAATAAATTAAAACGTGTAGCCAATTCTATTCTTCCTTCTCTTTCATGGAAAACGGCATTCATTTTATTATAATAATTTTTTAAAATACTGAAGAATATGAAGCATAAATTCACTTCCCACTGTCTCTCCATCCAATTCCTTCTCTTACAGGTAATTATTGGCAGTTTTTCATCTATCATTCCAGAAATATATATGTACATATTATGCATGTGTATTCACATTCACATTCACACACACACACACACACACACACACACACTTAAAAATATTCTTGTGCTTTGGATCTGAATTTTCCAGATTCTATAAAGGTAACAGAATACATACACAGTATAAAATCCCCAGTAGCTCAGGGCAACAGCTCGTAATCAATTTCTGCCAGGAAACATGAATATTCAACTAAGTGGGATAATAATGACTATAAATAGCCTCATGTCATTTCAGGTCAGAGAATTCTGCCAAATGAGGTAAAGAAAATAAGGACATCCTGCAACATTCAGAGACTTTTTAATTTTGGAATTATGGATTAGAAATTTCAGACCTATATTTTTTCTCCTAGCTACTTAACAAGTTTTGAGAACTTTATTTTTATTACAAATGTTTATGATAGGAAATTTAGAAAATATACATGAATAAAATTAAAGCCCCCCATAAAATCCCACCACACAGAGAATGGAGTTTATATTCAGTCATGTACTGAGTGCCTCCTGGGACTCTGCAGGCACATTAAAAGGGCAACATAATTCCTATTTTCACACAAGGCAGAAAGTAATACCTGTTCTAAAATTAGAAGGAACTGTACTACCAAAGTTGAAAGGAGGTGTTATGTAGACACATAGCATCTTTTTGACTACCCAGAACCTTTTAAGACAGACATTTCCTGTATTTGGAGAATTCCCCTCAGGAGATGAGAGAGAGACAGAGATGGCTTTGACTTTGGGATCAAAGGTCCATGTTCTCAGACTCCCTTGCAGCTAGGATAAAGACATGTCTTCAGTTCTGCCAGTCGGATATACCTGGCCACACTGTGTGGAACTGTACCCTGGCAAGCAAAGAAGCAGTTACGCCTGGCAGGCCTTGGGGCTAGGAGTGTGGTTGTGTGGGCTAGTGGTCTACTCTGGCAGTATCCATGCTGCTAACTACAGTGGCAGCAACATCACTGTCTCACCTGGACAGTCCTACAGGGAGCCAGGGCAGAGCTCGTGTCAGCTTCTCTGTCCTACCAGGGATCCTGGGCTCCTAAAAATCCTTTATCAAACTACTTTTCCACTTACACTAAAGAGAGTTTAGGTTTCCGTTAATGTAAATAAGAAGACTGCTACATGGAGGAAATTTCTTTTAACAAGCTAAGGCAGAATGATGTAGTAAAGAGATAACTGAAAGTCAAAGCGGGCAGCATTCAAATGTCACCCTTATCCCCACTCTGTGCCAACGGTATCTGGGCACATGGGAGAGCTCCTGAGATAACTCAAACATCCACTCCTCTATCTGTGAATACTACTACTCACTTTGCAAACAGAACAAAGAACATAATGAGCTACTATTTATTCACTCATGTGTTTATTCAAACATTTATTGAGGTTCTATTATGTGCTACATACTGTGCGAAAGAGCAGGCACTAGAGTGGCTAGAGGTAGCAAATAAAACTAGCAGACATCATATTAGTTTCAAATAAACTACAACTAATATTTCAGTATAAGCCTGTCCCACATTTGGAATATACTTATATATTTTCAAGGATATAATGTTTTAAGTATTTGAGATGCATTCATACCTTTAAAATGCTCCATACTTGGGACATAATTATTCATTTTGACCTGAAATTCAAATTTTGCTGACTGTCCTATATCTAATCTGGTGACCCTAGGTAAACAGAAAAGGGGTGGGGTCGTGGTTGTCATGGATCCTCTGTCTAGTGCTAGGGACTCAATAGACAGATAATAACATAAGCAAAAACTATATACACAATGTAAATAAGTGCTACAAATGTAATGAATTGAGCAATAAGGTAAAAATAAAGAGCAAATTATATTTCAATACATTGCTGTTAAGGAAAGGGTTGTGTAGGAAGTTAACTCTGAAGGAAAAGTCATGCTGAAGGAAATACATCCTCATATCATAATAGAGGATCTCACACAAGGCCTAGCACACAGTTGATACTCAATAAATGTTCACTTCATTCTTTGGCAGGACCAGAACTTCCACTTCTCTTGGCTCACCCTAGTCTGGCCCTGTTCCTTGGGTATAAACTGACCACCAATGGTTTCCTCCTTCAGAAGGTGGGCCGCCGCCATCTGTCTCCACCCTAGTGAGCAACTGCAAGCCAGAACTGCCAGGCTAGCCTTCCTGAATGCCTGGGCCACAGAAACCAAGAAAGCTAATAAAATAGCAGTTGTCGTTTGCACTTACTCTGTTTTAGTATGATTTGTTATGCAGCAAAAGTAGCCAGGTGTTGGCAAGAATAGATAAGACCCGAAACTCTCAGACACTGCCGGTGGAAGCATGGATGGGGAAGCTGTTGGGAGCCTGCGGGCAGTACAAGCAAGCTGGGCACAGCACCCGTGCAGCACCGCACGGCTCACAGTCCCACGGCACTGAGCATTTCTGGTTCTTTCCAGTCCCCAGTGTGCTCCTGCCCCTAATTTTTCTACAGCTCACCTTTCACTGTGTCGTTTATTACTCAAAAAGTCCTCCAATATGGTATCCCAAAAAAAGGTATACACGTATTGGCTGCCAAAAAGAAACATCAATTGAGCTATCAGCTGTTAAAGTGTACATATATTTTGGGGGGACATCCTGTATATACTTAATAAAAAATTGCTGATGGATTACTTACAAGATTCAAATCTGGGAGTTTTACTAACCTGGCGCTGAGGGAATGAAAACAGACAGCAAACAACCCCGGCCTTCAGACTTAAAAGGCAGCCCTGGAATGGCCTCCAAAGAAAAACCTGTGCCAGAAAGGTAGGCGGGAATATGTCTCGAAGACCCAGACAAGTCACCTATGCTATCTATTCAAACAGAACATCACAGAAAGACCAAGTACTGCAATGATGGTGACAGCCAGCATACGTGGGACAGCAAAGAGCGCCTTTCAAACCTGACATGTCTCCCACTGCACCGTGAGGGGTGAGACACAGCTTGTCCCCACCACAGAGAAGGAAGGGGGAGAGGATGGGATGGGATGGGATGGGATGGGATGGGATGGGATGGGATGGGATGGGATGGGATGGGATGGGATGGGATGGGATGGGATGGGATGGGTGAAAAGAGGAGGGGAAGGGGATGGGAGGAGCTGGGGGGAAGCAGAATTTTCTGCTAATGCCCTACATTCTGATGCTGGTCTGGAACCATGCTATTAGTGTTGGTAATAATGGGGGGTGGGAGGAGTAAGAAACATAATAATTGTAACAACTGCCATTACTCTGTGCCTGCCAAGTGCTGAGCCGTAAGATACTTACGTCTTCATCAGCGTTGCTGCAGGCCCTGTGCGATCCACTTTACAAGCATCTTTTAGTGTCACCCTCACCACAGCCTTGTAAGACAGTATATTATTATTCCCGCTTTACAGATGAGGAAACCCAGGGATGGAGAGGGCAGCTGAGTTGCCTAAGCTCTTATCTATGAGCCCTTTGAGAGTCTAGGATAAAATAACATTAAACAAACAGCAAAAACCAGTAAGAAAAAAAATGCCTCATGGAAATATTTAAAAATCAAAAGAAAAATAAAGACATGTATTTGAAAGCTTATTTATGGCAACATAAGAACTGAGATTTACAAAACTGCAACCAATGGGATGAAATACACACCACAAGGAATTTCAGCTAAACTGGCCGAATTTAAGCTCCATGTTGTATACTCTGAAATGGAGAATCAGATCCCATATTCATTCATTCATCAAATATTTATTGACTACTATGTGCCAGACACTGTTGGAGGTGCTGGGGATACTGCAGTAAAAAGGGACAACCCCCCCCCCTTCTAGGGAGCATCCGAGTGGGGACGGAAACATGGATAAGAGGTGCAAGGTAGCAAGTGCCAGGGGTAAAAGTAAAACACCAAGGGCTAAGAGAGGGCACAGAGGGACACCGCTTTCACAGGGGAGTCGGAGTAGAGCCCGAGGGTGGCAGGGCAGCCAGGCTGGAAGGAGGCAGAGAGGTGAGCTTTGTACTTGGTGTCCACTCCCTGGAGCAACGACCAGGAGCCAGGCCAGCCTTGCAGGAAAGCCCAAGGAGGTGGTCAAATCAGACCAGCCTTAGGGGCCAAGTTGCGAAAGGCTCTGTAGGCCACTGTTCACCAATGGTTCTGCAGCTCTGAGGTCATAAATTAATTATAGAAAGAAGCTCATGAAAGCTGGTAACCTCAGCCAAGGAAGGTACACACACACAAAACGCTGCCTAATTTCAGAAGGTTAGCATCTCTCCAACGCTCCATCTGGACTCCTGGGATCGGAACATTTACTTCAGAAGATCACAGTCCTTCATGCTGAACCAAAGAAACACTGCATCTAATTCTGTATTTAACGGCATCTCAGAAGAGGACAGCTACTCAGGACACTGAGCACAAGGGCGCCTCCAGCTCTGAGGTTTACCTGTCCCCTTGTCCCCACCAATCTGGGGGAGGCAAGCACCTACATTTGTCACCCAGAACTCTTACTTTGTTGGTCCCAGTGTTCAGACACAAAACCACACTAATAGTGGGCTCACCATTCAGTAGCCCCAGGGGACCGATGGCACTTGGAGCCGATGGACCACCTTGCGGTTCATGCATGTGTGTACACACATCTATTTGTGTATTTTAACTCTTTCACATAAGCTAGAAGAGAGCAGGATATTTGCTTTGTCACTGCGAAACTCCAGGTGCTTAGGACAGAAGCTGGCACACAGAAGATGCTCAATAACTAATGGTTGAATGAATAAGTCCCAAGAATTTTTTCTTTGCAAAACCATTCTAGGAAATAGAAAATCAAAATGTCACAATTAAATATACAGAATAGGCATGTTGGAAGGTTAGGGGACATGGCGTACCAAGGGATTAGAAAAGCTCAATTCAACATGAGCCACAGGACTCCCCACCATAAATCATGGCTGTGGAATATCAGAAGTTATACTACCCTTCTGCCTCAGGACGGGACGTTTCTCACCAACACACTCAAACCATTTGTGGTTTACACCAGCTTGATTACTTTTGTTTTTGTTTTTTATTTCAAATCCATCACAGACCAATACTTTTGTAAACAATAATAAAAATTAATTCTTAGACAAGTGAAACAAAAAATACAAAGACACAAATAATACAAACCCAAATTTGTATTAGATTCAACCAACCTAAATTTACTCTGTTCAAGTGCTATAAAGGCTTCTGAACACTGTCCATTTTTATTCTTATCTCATTGTGACCAGCAACACATAGTCTAGTCCATGGTCACACTTTGAGTAACATGATTCCTAGACACACACACACACTAGATATGCCAGGATTTGGTTCACATGCCAAAGCTTTTGCTTTCCAGCTGATAAAGAGAAAACTAATGTTCTGCTCCTATTTAACTTCTTTCAGATACTTATGTCAATTATCAAGGAATAAAATTAGGAAGTTCAGGATGTTCATAATGCCAGACTCCAAGAATACGTTAGTAGACTGATTATACCTTGCTTCAAAGGGGGCCCAAGATTTAAACATAAAAATTAAGATCAGACTGCTCATTTTATAACTAATCCCACATTTCGTAGAATAATTATAATGAGATTCCTTTTGTGTATCTAAATATGATTTCATATTAATACATTATAAAATATAATCTTTATATATTTATCTCCTATATTTATGTATCTGCAGCTTTAGTCTAAATATATCTATTGTGTAACCCAATATTACCAGGATTTTAGAAATGCCACTAAAATTATGTAACTTGGGCCAAAGGTGTTTTCCTTTACTTATTCTAAGTTAGTTAGTATTATCTACTTGAATATTACCCTAAACAAACCTAAATAGATTAGATTTAATATAATTTATAAAAACTGACATGACTTCTACGAAGAAAGTAGGTTGTCCTGGTCTTTAAAAAAACAAACAAACAAACAAACAAACCAGCTGCAGATTAATGAGGGATGTAAGTTAATCTTCTTAAAGTATCCTTCATTTTAAATTCAATCTTTGAAACTATCCTATATAACAAAAGGCTAATATGCAAATCGACTGAACAGCGGAACAACCAGTCGCTATGACATGCACTGACCACCAGGGGCAAATGCTCAATGCAGGAGCTGCCCCCTGGTGGTAAGTGCGCTCCCATAGGGGAAGCATGGCTCAACCAGAAGGCAGGCTCACGGCTGGTGAGCACAGTGGTGATGACAGAGCCTCTCCCACCTCCACAGCAGCGCTAAGGATGTCCAACTGTCAGTTTAGGCCCGCCCAGGAGTGGGCCTAAGCCAGCAGTCGGATATCCCCCAAGGGCTCCTGGACTGCGAGAGTGAGAGGGTCGGGCTGAGGGGACCCCCCGCCCCCACCCTCGAGTTCAGAATTTCGTACACTGGGCCTCCAGTATAAACGTAATCCTGAAATTTCTAGTCATTCACAAACCTTTCTTAATTCAGGATGAGCTCCTGATTCTCCTCAAAGTCCAACTAACCATGCTTTCCAGAGTAAAGCATGCAAAAGGCGGAGCATGGGGCTACTCATTTGCTTCAGAGCTGTCACCCAGACACACAACCCTAGCTTTGAGCCAACTATAAATGAAGGCAAGCATATTCTTGATCGCATTTATAACATAAGTTTTCTAGAGGCAGATTCAAGGCTGTCACCTTCAAGCTCCATGCAGCTTCCACTCCATCAGCTGCAAGAAGGAAAAAGTATTTATTGAGTTACTGAGTGAAACTTGATTCCACATTTCTTCCAGGTGGCCAAGGTCATTGATACTCAGGCCTGCTTTTTCGAGGAGCAAAGTCTATCAGGGCGCTTACATCATTGACTTAGAGCCTTGGTTTTCTGCATATCCTGTGCACTGCCTGTTTGGTGGTTTGGCAGTCAACTTATGTGAAAGTAAAAAAAAAAAAAAAAAGGAAAGGGAAGCTGTTGGATAAAACTGACAATGAAAAACAAATTGGAAGTTATATCCAGAGACCATATCTCCTGATTCAATGACAATGTCTGAAACATGCCTGCGCTGCCCCTCCTCCCAGGCACTTCCCTGAGGACTCCCTCTGGGAGGTTTATATGTCCTTCCCGCTCAGACCAGGCCAGGCCACTAGCGTGTGTGGCCAATGAAATGAGTGTTTACGGGACAAGTGCACTTCCCAGGAGTGCCAAGGGCCAGTGCGGTTCCATGTGTCCCTTTTCCTTCCTTTCAAGACACAGATGTCCCAACACGTGCTGCCCCTTAAGCGTTCATTACAGAAGGAAAGACACAGAGCCGAGACACTGCCAATGTGAGATTTTTGCAAGTCACTAAAATTTTAGTCCTTTGTTAATGCAGCAAAACTGGGCCTCTGCTGACTGATCCAATGGCCTTCTCTTACGGTATGTCTATATCTTTAAGAGAAAATTCCACACACCAGTGTTTGTTGAAGACTTGAGGGTCAAGTGAGTTTTCATAAGGCCTTACTACAGACAGCCACCATCACACAGAAGCAGGAGTAGGAACAGCCTTACACTCAGAGGTTGGGGTGTGCTCAGGAGGCTGTGAGCTAGGAAAGTGGCAATAAAGGAAAGTGGCAAACCAGCAAAATGACAAGACAGGGGCTATATCCATAGGCCATGAGTTCCAATAATCAGGGCCATGGTTAGTTCAGTATTCCCAGAAGTGTGACGTGCATCTCAGTGATAGGGAATGAAATGTTTTCGGTAATAAGCAGAAACTTTTAAGATATTGCTACAAACCCCTTATTTCAAAAAATCTACATCTTTGACCATAGCAAAGTAAAACAGCGAGCTGAATAAGGCAAAATAAGGACAAATAATAAGCAAATAGTATAATTATGATAAGCCTATACAGCAAAATGAGACAATAACTCAGGAATGAATGAAGTCTGGTAAAAATCGCTTCAATCACTTACCCTATACCTGAAGTACAACAGACAGGTAATAAGTGTAGCACCAAGGAAGAAAAAAGGGAAGATAAAGAAGATTCAAACAAAAATTGTGCAAACCCCGAAAACAATGAAAACTATATGCCAGCAAGAGAATGCAAACAGCAAATGATGCTGATGCTTTACTACAATTTATGAAAGTTTATTTTAACAAATAACCAGCAGCTTCCATTCTGATACTTAGAATGCGTTAAGCACTGTGCAGAGCATCCATCACATTTCATTCCTTTTTTTCCCAAACCCTGTAAGAATGGAGTTAGTAAGCCTACTACAAATGGACACACTGTGAGAGGCCATTGTATCAGTCAGCAGAGGCCAAGTTTTGCTATATAGGCTTATCATAATTATACTATTTGCTTATTATTTGTCAAGGATATAAATAACTTGACTAAGATAACACACAATTAATATGTTTATCCAATTCCAAGTTTCTGCCCTTAACCTCACACTTTGCAGTCTTCTAATGTCCAAACATTTAAAAAGTAATATTAAAAATAACAAATATTCATAGCCACACTCTTTGTAAATGACCCAAACTAGAAAACTCCCTAAATGCCCATCAACAGCAGAATGGGTAAATAAATCCCAATAGAGTCATACAATGAAACACCATATTGCAACGAAAATGAGTTTCTAAAACAATCGTGATCAATAGACACCAGGCACAGGCAAGCACCTACTGTGTGACTGATTCCATTTCCATAGAGTATAAAACAGGCAGAACTAGTCACTGCTATCAGGAGGCAAAAGAGTGGCTGCCCTTGGGCCCAGGATGGAAGTATCTGGGGTACACGTAATGTTCAATTAATTGATTTGAGTGCTGATTAACAGGAGTCCAATTTATAAGAAATTCGTCATGCTATAACTTAAAATAAGAGCACTTTTATCTAATATGTTACACTTCAATAAAATATTTTTAAAATTGAAAATGCTTTATCCTTTTAATGTATTTAGCCTCAAATATACTAGGAATCCCAAAAATCTTTCTTGGTGTATTCATTAGTTCTCTAACTTGTTGCATACTCTTAACCTTACCTGTGGTCAGTTTCCCCAACCCAAAATTGAAGGGACTAGAGTCTAGTCACTAGACCAAATAATCCGCAAGGAGCCTCATTCTGGTCCCCGCCACCCCCAGGAGTCCTACACTACCCATATTACAGGCTGCAGCATTCACACAGAAAAGGGGAACAAAAAATCAACTGCTTCTACCCTATCATGAGATACAGGGTAGAAGGAAACAAACTTGACATGTACATTTAATCGACTCGTGATTATCAGTGCAGATGCTCCAGCTCTGCATACAGCCCCCAGAAACAATTACCACCCCACTGGGCCCAGAGCAGCCTCGTTCACACATTCTGAAGCTCCTACACACTCAGAATGGTCAATTTGTCAAAATCTTTGTGGATTTGTTACTCCAGCATCATAAGAACCAATAACCTCCTCCTCTACTAGAAATAACTGCAAATTTCTAAATTTTCCTACAATTTGTTCACTCAATCAGAAGAATGCTGAGAAATATGTAATAGCATAAACATTCTGATTTTATGCTCCTTGTCCAAATCCACTGGACTCTCTTACCTACTTCTTGCAGTCCCAGCACAGAGCCTAGTTCTATTGATGGGACCCCACATTCCACTGTCAGAGTCCTATCAGGAAAGACCACACAGTCACTTGAATGGGGAAAGCTTAACATCAGAACTTATTCACTATAACACAGATTAGCTAGTAAGAAGTAAACAGAACCCTAAAGAATATAGGAATGGCAGATGTGAGGGTCAGCCACGACCACTAGTGCTGGGGCACAAGGTCCATGGGAGGGCCTTCCCCCCAGGGTTGAGGTCGGACACTGCATGCTCCCTGCATGGCAGTGACGTGCTGTGGTATTACCCCAGAGGGATGCGCTGGAATCCATCCCCCAGTTGCCAGGGAAACACTGTTCCTAGAGAGATGGCTCATGAGACACTCTGCTCCAACACTGCCCATGTAGGGATGCCAGAGGAACTGCTGGTTACTAGATGCAGCTGTGGCCACCATGCACTCAGAGCTGGTCCTGGACAAGGGGCCACGCCATAGGCACGTGTGAGGGAGGAGCTGCAGGCATTGTGGGAAATGAGCATGGAGAGGTCTCTGCTATGGAGTCACAGGCTGCAGAAGCCAGGAGGGAAAACACCTTCCCCTCCCACCACCCCCCAATGTCTCTCCAGCGCCGCCTCCCGACAAAGCTTACCCAAAGCCAGCTGACAAAGGAAGAACATTCCGAGTCCAGATCCTTTTTCACAGAGCAGGCAACAGAAGGTGAACTGGCCCTGGCCCTATAGCAAGCAGCCTCAGTCAGTTCTAACATCCCGCCACCCTGAGCGCATGGCCCAGGTACTGGCTTATCCTATGAGTACTCCCTGGTACAGATGACAAAACTGACTTAGAGGGAGGAAAGCTCTCTTGTCAGGCGGCGTACAAGTCCGATGGCAGTACAAATAAGAGAACTCCTGCTGAGTCAGATACAGGGATACATCGAAATTGCCTTTCTTTAAAAAATATTTTTTATTGATTCCTGAGAGGAAGGAAGAGGGAGAAATAGAAACATCAATGTGAGAGAGAATCATAGATTGGCTGCCTCCTACATGCCCCCTACTGGGGATCAAGCCTGCAACCCAGGCATGTTCCCTTGACTGGAATCAAACCCGGGACCCTTCAGTCTGCACTGAGCCAAACCAGCAAGGGCAAATTGCCTTCTTTATACTGTATTCAAGCCACTTTTTAGATGGTCCTGAGCCAGGCAAAGGCATTGATAACACCAGTCTTCTGACAAATGATGACAGACTTTGAATATCAAATCTCTCACTGAGCCATAAATAATGTTGCTCACACTTTGACCTTTGCTTAGCCATTTATAGGAATGTGATGACTGTAACAGGGTAAATTCAGGCCTGTGTATGTGTCAGTCGTGGCCTTTGGTCCAAGCTCTGGTCACTCTGCTAACCAAAAGGCAGGCGAAAGGACACATTCTAAACCAGAAGGGGATCATACTCAGCTACGCATCTACTCAGGAGAGCAGGAGAGCCACAAAAGGTTCGACAACAGGAATGATCCAAAATCAAGGCACTGGCCCAGCTGGTGTGGCTCAGTGGTTGAGCATCAACCTATGAACCAGGAGGTCACAGTTCAATTCCCGGTCAGGGCATATGCCTGGGCTGTGGGCTAGATCCCCAGTGTTGGGCATGCAGGAGGCAGCTGATCAATGATTCTCTCTCCTCATAGATGTTTCTATCTCTCTATCCTCTCCCTTCCTCTCTGAAATCAATAAAAATATATTTAAAGAAATAAAATCAAGGCGTCGGGCGAATATCTGCCAATCACACCCTCTGGTGCAGATCACATCACGCAGACTTTTCAGAGAACAAGTCTGGGGAAAGACCTGATGCTAAAAGCAATAAAATAATCAAAATCCATGTTTCCCAGCGAGAAAGGAAAGCATAAGGACTAAGTAAGGTTCAAAATCCAATTATCAGCTGCATAAAAGCAACAAGCCTTGAGTAGAAGGACCCAGGAAAGCTGCCTGAAGAAGGTGGGGTGAAGACACCTTGTTGAACACCAATCTGTGGCACTCAATAAGCCTGGGTTGAATAATAAAGCTCGGCTGGTGCACACACACAAAAAAGACTTTGGGAAAGAAAGAAAACAGAAAATAAGGGAATCACAAAGAAACGCAAACAGGCGTGGGCAGGAGGAATTCCAAGTCTGGGAAGTAACGAGTCCGCAGCGGAGTCCTGGTGGGCGAGCAGAGGGCGCCACACGGGCCTCTGTTCCTCTGCCTCACACTCAGCGGCTTGCCTGCCCAGGACTTAAGTTTTCCATTTCTGATTTCCATGTCATCTGGTTAGTTTGGGCTTTTTCTCCATAGGAATGTAAGCTCTGTGAAGGTAGAAATGTGCCCCTCTTTTTAACTTTACTTCCCCAGATCTACAACAGATCAAAAATACTGGGAGAGTTAACAAAATCCATGAAAGGAACATTTTATATCTGGCAGGCAAAGTCTAAAATGAGGGTCAGCAAATCTTCAGGTGAAGAAAGGACCAGTGTTTCAACTTGGTGGCCACACATGGCCTCTATGGACATTTCTAGTTTTGGTATTTTTTTCTGTTCTGAACCGTAAATGGTTGAAAACAACGACTAATTGTAAAAACCATTCCTACTTTTATGGCTATACATGAACAGGTCTGGATGTGGCTTATGGTGTGTAAATAACTGTTGTAAGCTATCATATATAAACTCAGAAACGTAAGAGCAAAATGTTTCAAATATCTATAGCACTATCAAGAAACCCTGGCTTGTACGTCTATTCTAGCAGATGATTCAGGATCTAGTATCAGCCTTGATGGCTATTTACTAAACTTTTGGTTTAATTTTTTTCAATCTGACTCTAATTTGATCTATTGAAGGAAAAAATTAATTCAAGGGCCTGAAACAATAAAATGCAAAGTGAGCAAGTGGCAGGCCAGCACCAGAGAAGTCGCCTTGAATCCAAGCTCTGCTCTCTGCCATCTCTCATCGTCCCGTACATCCTACCCATTAGATAAATTTCAGCACACTCATTAGTTTTTCAGGCTTTGTGACTCAAGTGTAGGGGGTGGGAGAGAGGGCAGTGACCCACAAAACAAAGCCTTCAATGTCCCCAGAAGCTGAGAAAGTTCCAGCATTGTCAAGGCAGATACTATTTATAACCCACATGATGTGCATGCTCCTGCATGCATTTGCTACGGAGCATAACCGCCCTACGCCAAGTTCCTGGCTGTGTCAACAGGAAGAAGTCAAGCAGCTAAAAGTCTGACAACTGAATGAAGAAAACCAGTTCCTTGATACTATTATTTTATAACACCCTGCATCACATGACAGAATTAAAAGGTTCCTGTTTCTTACTCACCTTAGACAAGAAAGTTCCTCAATACTATGAGTTCTGAGTTTAAATTACTGGAAAAAATGTGGGGGTCAGAAAATACCCCAAAATTAGGCTGGAAGAAAAAAAAGTTGTGGAAAACACCATTTAACTTTTTTCCATAAACTCACACACACGAATCAGTGCCAAGCAGCTTTCCTGAATGCGTGCAATATGTGGCCCGTAACGGCACGATCCATGCCTGTTTCAGCTTCTCTCTAACTGCACAACAGCGGGGTTTTCCAGGAAGGATCCTGACAGGCTGCCCAGGGAGCGGGTGCGGGCAGCGCGGCCAGCATGGCCTGGCGACCTGGGACCTGGGCAGTGACTGATTATGAGGGCCGCTGCATGCCTGGCACAGCACCTCTCTCCACTCATGGATGCCACCCAAGTTAATTTCCTCTGTGCCAATTCCATCACGTCCCCGGGGCTTACAAAGGCATTTTACAGACCATCAGAACCCGAAACGGAATGAACATTTTCGTCCTGGCAGAAACTTAAAATAGAGCTTGAAAATAAAACAATGCGAGTGAATTTTTAGTTCTGCAAAGTCCTTAGTTTCTAAAAATTCCTTTTACAACTTAAAAAAAAAAATCCTCCTCTTGCTTTTATGCTACATTCCAACTATAAGTTATTAAGAAACTAACTTAGGAAATCTGAGGTTCTAATTCTATACCTGAACTGACATATTTCACAATAAACAGTCACATCAAAGTGTGAGTTGGACTTAGTTCCATGTACAGCCTTGATAAAGCCTCTCCAGAAAGCAGCAATGTTCAAATATATATGGAGCCACATACATAAATTTATATTTTCTAGTACCATATTGAAAAGAAAACCAAAATGAAACAGGTGAAATTTTATCTTATTAAGCCAGTGTGCCCAAAATATTACTTCAACAGTAATCAATATTAAAATTGTAATGAGCTATTTTAAGTTTTTTATACAAAATCTGGTGTGCATCCCGCACTTCCAGCGCCTCCCAACCTGGACGAGCCATCTCCTGCGTGCTCCGCATCCACACTGATGACCTCACGCTTTCCGGAGTTTGCTCCTCCAACCCAGAAAGTTCTTGTTGTAACGGCATGGCTCTGGTCTGGAGGAAATGTCCTGAGAAGTTTCGACTTCGTGGACGAGTTTACACTCTTCCCTGCCTAGCGTGCCCACACTCTCTCATGGGACGCCGCCACCCAAAAGCAGTTACCAGCTTCTGGAAGCAGACGTGCAACCTCAGCAAGAAGATTCTCCCGCATAAGCATTCCACACACTCAACTTCTGAACTCTGTTCTCCCAGGTGCTGTGTCTGGACATTTAGCAGGGCTCAGATTAGTACCATTTTTGAGATATTGTCTTTAAAAGACAGGAAAAAAGAAAAAAGCTGAACCTTTTACCAGACAGAACTTGGAGGAAGGAGGTTACAGAAAACACAAGCTAACACTGGAAGACACTGGATCCTTTACATGACTTTTTCTAAAAATTTCTTGAGCCTTGTCTGGGCGGCTCAGTTGGGAGGAGCGTCTTCTGGTGCACCAAAAGGTTGCAGGTTCAATCCCCGGTTGGGGCATGTACAGGAGGCAACCAATTGATGTTTCTCTCTCACATTGATGTTTCTCTCTCCCTCCCTTCCTCTTTCTCTAAAATCAACAAACATAACCTCAGGTAAGGATTTAAAAAAAGAAAAGAAAAATCTTTAGTGTGAACTTTTATTCCTACACCCCTCAACTGAACAAATGCAGGTGCTTCTCTTAAGTTGTTTTCCTCCTGAAGGTGAATCTTAATGAAATTTTAACATTTAATCACACAGGGCTGAGAAACAGTGGGACTAACGATGGATGCTTTTCATTCTAAACACTCACTGATTTTTTCCTATATCACAAACTACTTGTAAGAAAAATTAAATGAATTTTCTTAATAAATTAAATTAAAGAAAATAAACCTTTTTTAAATTTTATTTTTCAATTAGAGTTCACATTCAATATTATTTTATATTAGTTTCAGGTGTATAGCATAATGCTTAGACAATTATAAAATTTACACTGTGATCCCCCAATGTATGTCTAGTACCTACCAGGCACCATACATAGTTATAACAATATTACTGACTATATTCCCTATGCTATACATCCCCATGACTATTTTATAACTAATAATTTGAACTTCTTTATCCCTTCAACTTTTTCATACAGGTCCCCAATTCCCCTCCCATCTGGCAACCATCAGTCTGTTCTCTGTATCTATGAATCTGTTTCTCTTTTGTTTGTGTATTTATTTTGTTCTTTATATTCCACATGTAAGTAAGATCATGCTATTTGTCTTTCACTGACTTATTTCATTTAGCATGATACTCTTTAGGTCTATCCATGTCGTTGTAAATGGCAAGATTTCATTTTTTATGGCTGAGTCATATTCTATTCTAATATGTACCACATCTTCTTTATCCAATTGTCCATTGATGGACACCTGGCTTGCTTCCATATCTTGGTTATTGTAAATAACACTTCAATGAACATGGGGAATGCATATATTCTTTCGAATTAGTGTTCTGGGTTTCTTCGGATATATTCCCAGAAGTGGAATCACTGTAAATAATGCTGGTTCCATGTGCACTTCAAGAAAATGTATATTCTGCTGCTCTGGGGTGAAATACTCTAAAAACATCAATTAAATCTATCTGGTCTAATGTGTTATTTAGGCTGCAGCTTCCTTGTTGATTTTCTGTCTGGAAAACGTATTGATTGATGTCACTGGAAAGTTAAAGTTCCCTAAAATGACTGTATTATTATCAATCTCTCCCTTTATGTCCATCAATGCTTGCCATATATATTTAGGTGCTATGATGTTGCGATGCATAAATGTTTACAAGGATTTTATCCTCTTGTTAGATTGATCTTTTGATCATTATGTAGTGTCCTTCTTTGTCTCTTTTAGAGCCTTTATTTTAAAGCCTATTTTGTCTAATATAAGTGTTGGTATCCTAGCTTTTTGGTTTCTATTTGCATAAAATCTTTTTCCATCCCTTTACAGTCAGTCTGTGTGTGACTGAATCTGAAGTGGGTCACTTGTAGACAGCATATATACATATATGGCTCTTGTTTTCTTATCTACTCATCAACCTTATGTCTTTCATTAGGATGTTTAACCCATTTACATTTAAAGTGATTGATAGGTATGTAGTATTGCCATTTTATTAATCACATTTATGGGGTTTTCCCCCTTCTTCTTAAAGAAGTCCCTTTGACATTCTTGTAATAGTGATTTAGTGGTGATAAACTCCTTAGTTCTTTTTGTCTGAAAATCTCTCTCTCCTTCATTTTTCAATGACAGCCTTGCTAGGTAGAGTAGGAACTTGGTTTTCATCACTTTGAATAATTTGTACCAATGCACCCTGGCCTGTAAAGTTTCTGTTGAGAGATCAGCTGACAGTTGTATGGGCACCCCCTTATAGATAACTAACTGCTTTTCTCTTGCTGCTTTTAAGATTCTCTCTTTGTCTTTAACTTTTGCCATTTTAATTATAATGTGTCTTGGTGTGGGATTCTCTGGGTTCATCCTGTTTGGGACACTCTGCATTCCTGGACCTGTATGTCTACTTCTTTTGCCAGGTTAGGGATGTTTTCAATCATTATTTCTTCAAAAAATGTTTTTAAATACCTTAGTCTTTCTCCTCTCCTCTGGTATCCCTATGATGTGAATGTTATCCCAAAGGTCCCTTAAACTATCTTCGGGATTTTTTAAATTATTTTGTTCTTTTTGCCATTCCAATTGGCAAAATGCAGATTCTTCTGTATCTCCTACCAGGTAGGGCTGGCCGGTCACAGGGAGCTGCAAGAGGTCCTCTGCTTCATCGAATCTCTGTTAATTCCGAGTATACTCTTCATTTTATTACTGTAGTCTTCATTTATGACTGGCTCTTTTTTATGATTTCTATGTCCTTTTTTATGCTTACAGTCACTTTTCTGACGTTCTCACTAAGTTCCTTCAGGATCCTTATAACCAGTGCTTTGAATTCTATCTGGTAGATTGCTTGACATCATTTCATTTAGTTTATTTTCTGAATATTTTTCCTGTTCTTTCATTTGGGACATATGTCTTTGAATCTTCATTTTAACAGCCTACGTTTGTTTCTATGTATTAGGTAGATCTACTACATCTCCAAGGCTTGGCAAGTAACTTTATGTAGTAGGTGTCCTGTTGGGCACAGGGGCACAGTCTCCCTGATCACCTGGGCTGGCTGCTCCAGAAGTGTCTCTTATGTGGGTTGTGTGTACCCTTCCTGTTGTAGTTGAGCCTTGATTGCTGTTGGCACATTGGTGGGTGGAGTTTTTCCTGAGGTTGATTGGCTATGAGTATGGCCATGACCACAGCGTACAAGCTGCTATGTGGGGGTTAACTCCACTGAGTGGGATTGCCCCAATGCGCTCTGGTGCCTGCCAAGAGCAACCTTTGGGTGTGCCACCTGCACAGTTAATCAGTGGTACTCTGGGTGTAAAGCCAGCCACTGGGCACGTTGGTTCTGGGCTTCTTCGGATGGGTTCCAGTGCAGACCAAGATCAGCCAGTGCCTATGACTGGCCAGGCCTACCTGGTAGGAGCTACAAGCAATCCGCATTTGGTAGCTGCCTGTGCTGGATCTGGAAGCATGTGGGAGAGGCCACACTGGGAACTGAAGCCGGCTCGCACCAGTTCAGGTCTGGGACTGCTCAGCAAAAGGGTACCCCTAGGCCTACTGCTGCCTGTCAGCTGCCCAGAATGTTCAGCCACTGAAAGAGCCTCTGGAGGCACACAAGTTGGGAGGGGCAGGGCCTCAGGTAGCCATCAGGGTGGGGTCACCAGGCTAATGTGGATTTGGATTTGGCTGTGTGGGGCGTGGGCTCAACACAGGAAACATAGCACCTGCCTGCCAGCTGTGTGGGAGGAGGGCTCAGCACAGGGACAATGGTGGCTGTGCTTTCAGCCCTCACCCTGAAGCCAGACAACTCTGTTTCTCCCTGTATGCCTCTGCCACCTCCCAAGCCACTGCCCACCCACTAGAGCCCAGGGTGAGTGCCTGTGTGTGAGTTAGTCTGTGTGCAGGCCCTGTAAGAGGACACCAGGGATTCCAGCAGCCCTCCGTCTCACACAGACGGTGGGATCCCCACTGGTTTTCACAGCCAGATGTTGTGGCGGCTCCTCTCTCTGGTGGTGGCGTTCCAGCTCCTAGTGTGGGGCTGGCACCACTCACTCCTCGGAGGCACCACCACAGCTGAGACATTCCTCCCAATTCTTAACTGCCACATGGGGGTGAGGGACCAGCATCTCTGGCACCGTCCATGGGGGTCACATCTCTGGCCCCCATATTGGTCTCGATGTGGCCTCTTCTTCATCTCCTTAGTTACAGGACTTCTGTTCAGCTAACCTCCAGAGGGTTCTCCAGGTTAACTGCTCTCTAATTTAGTTGTAATTCTGATGTGGTCCTGGGAGAGGAAAGCACTGCGTTGACCTATGTCATCTGGACAGAACTACTAAGAAAATAAACCTATAAGGTCATGGACTCTAACACTGCTTTTCTGGTGAGTAAACACTTAACTTCTTTAACACCAAATCCTATTAATGTTTTATGAAAATATCCATTAAAATATTCATAAATGTTTTATTTAAATACAGTATTTCCCATGAAAATGTTTAAGGTAGAATATGTAAGTCAAAAAAGCCTAAATTGTACTTCATTCATGCAGTCATTCAACAAAATTTATTTAGTGACTGTGTTATACCAGACAATACACAGGAGCTACTTACTACACAGGTGCTGGAGAAATGGAAACAAACATGGTTTGCCTGTAGTGAAGTTTAAAATCTAGGCTAGAAAGATGGATAAGTAAGTAATAATAGTAAGGATATGAGCTTTAATATTGGGGAATTTTGGGAAAATTATCTATATGGGTCAGGATATTCAATAGGGATATTAAAGCTAAAATTGATGGATGTATAAGAGTCAGCTGAAAAAAACTGGGGGGGGGGACGAGGGGGGGCGTTACAGATGAAGGGGAAATTTAGTGCAAAAGCCTGAAATGAAACCAAGAAAATGAACAGGAAAGCTGATAGGAAACAAAATAATGAATTAAAAAACTGAATATGGCTAGGTGACAAAAATAAAGGGCAAATGATGGTGGTAGGAGCAACAGGGGAGAGAGTGGGGGCCTTAAGTGGTGTGGAGTTTGTTCTAGCAATGAGAAACCATCTCGGGTTTTAATATATGAATCGTTCAGAGGACAGCAGCTTACACTTAGAGCTTAGACTGGCCCAAAAGAAAGTCCACACTCAGGTAGACCAGCCACCAAATGTGAAACACAGATGGAGAGTTGTTCTTCACCCCTAAGCACAATTTTTTATTCTGGAATTGTCCCAGGTAAGACACAATATAGAACACTGTAACCACATCCTTGGAAGCAGCCCCAAAGGCTTGAGATAACATGAACCTAACCACTAATGTAAAAAATTTTAGTTCCAACTAAAACATTATTGTTATCTGCTTTTAAGATATATGTCAAACATACAGGAAATAATATTATAGGTACCCACAAAAACACTATTCAGATATTAAAATGTTATTTCAAATAACTGATTCAATTTTTTCAAAAATAAAAAGTCATGCATTCAATTTAAGTCCTTGTATTCTTGCCTGTTCTTCCTCCCCTCCATTTAGCATATTTCAAAGAAAAGCCTGCCTTCAGGACTGGCCTTTGTTGATTCCTAGGAGATAACCCCAGAGCCCTTGGAATATTCTGCTTAATAAGAGCGTTTCTGTGTGTCTGAGGCCATGGGCCACACTGTATATTTATTGTGAACATCTCCATTTGTATGCCTAAGGCCTTGGACCATTCTGTACCAGTTCACCAGAAAAGTTTACCCCAAAAAAGTTTTCCTAACTGTGTGATTCAACATGAACACATGTTTTCATTGGAAGTGGGGGCAGGGTGGGGCTAAAGTGAGAGTAGCTGAGATCAGCCACATCCGCACTACATGACCTCCAAGAAACAATCCTGGACACCATGGCTCCAGTGAACTCCCTTGGTTGTAACACTTGGCATGTGTTGCCTCCACTGCTGCTGGGGGATTAAGTGAATCACCACCATGTGGCTCCACTCAGGGGGGGGGGGGGGGGGAACCCCTGGAATTTGTACTTTGTTTCTATGTGAACCAATAGATGAATAACTGACACATCTCTTCTGTGCACAAAGATACCAACATTTCAGACTACACAAAAAGATAAATGGCAGTGAACTTGACAGGTTAAAAATACAAAATGGGAAAAGACTTGAATGAATCAATCAATAAATCAATGCTAAGTTGTATCTAATAAAACATACCACAAGGCTAGGTCATCCGACACTTTGAATACATCACATTGGGAAGATGGTCAAAGCCTACAGAGAACTGATTCTTTTTTTTTTTTTAAAATATGTTTTATTGATTTTTTACAGAGAGGAAGGGAGAGAAACAGAGAGCCAGAAACATCGATGAGAGAGAAACATCGATCAGCTGCCTCCTGCACATCCCCCACTGGGGAAGTGCCCACAACCCAGGTACATGCCCTTGACCGGAATCGAACCCAGGACCCTTCAGTCCACAGGCCGACGCTCTATCCACTGAGCCAAACCGGTTTCGGCGAGAACTGATTCTTTGAGAAGGAAATCAAGAAGCTGCCCAGTCACACAGCGAGTGGACCAATGGTACATAACTCTTTTCCCAGTTTCTATGAACCAATCATATACCATTTACCCCACGGTCAGATAAAACAATAATAACCATAATGTTGATATGCATCTAATGCCTTCCAGGAATATTTAAATTAAATATCTAGTGTCCTTCTATTAAGTTTCTGTAGTTCTTAACATTTCCCTAGAAAATAATGTATTAGTGCCCTATTACAGAATTTCATCTACAATCCTTAAGTATTTTTACTTTTTGTTCTTAACACCAATCAGAAAAACAAAGGCACCCTCTGACAATTACTGATTTTCCACTAACTTAACTTTATAAACACTAATCAACTTGCCAATAATTTTAAAAAAAACCAACAATACACAGTATTGCATACTCCACTGGAAATATAAACTTCATACCTTTTATTCTATTTTTTAAAATATATTTATATTGATTTCAGAAAGGAAGAGAGAGATAGAAACATAAATGATGAGAGAAGCACTGACTGGCTGCCTCTTGCACACCCCACACTGGGGATCAAGCCTTCAGCCCAGGCATGTGCCCTGACAGGGAATCAAACCGTGACCTCCTGGTTCATAGATCAATGCTCAACAACTGAGCCAAAACTGCTGGGCTAAACTTTACACCTTTTAACATTTGGCCGCTAGGTAATTCTATAAAAGCTGCTCCTGAGTCAAGAAATATGCGGTCCAATGTCAGATCTGTAAGAGTAGCATTCAATTATTTCTTTTCTATGAAAGCAATGGCAAGCTATTTGGAATGCAAGAAAAAGTGGCCTAGGTCTTCCCAACAGAAGAATCTATTAAAAATCCTTATACTTTTGCCTATGACATAAACTAAGTTTGTAAGTGGCCCTGAAAAAGGGAATAAAATTAATGTCCAAATATATTGGGAAATGTAACAGCATTTCCTGGAGGGGGAATTATCCCACTTGGTATAAATAGCTGCATGAATGATAGGAAAGATTTTGTAGACATTCTACCTACTGAACAATTCAACCTTCCTTTTTTCCACCTTGTCGTTCTTAGTTACCCACTGTGTCAATGAAAAGTTCCCTTGAAGAGGCACGCACAAGGATGAGAACTCTTGTCTGAGTCAGGCTTCAGGGCGTCCAAAGACAAGCACGCTCCTGGCAGGAACGATTTCCCTCAGTCCTGAACTCCCGACACCCTCACTGTTCCAATCACAAGCCTTTCCAATTGTCTGCCCATCCCACTGAGTGGGAGACAGCACATTAATTTTAGGGTGTGCCAATGTTAATTTTAGAGGACAAGAGAGAAACCAACCAACTAAATCATTTACATGCATGATCTAATTCTTGCTCTTCACTGAATGCAAAGAAAGAAAAAAATAACTTTATCATTAACTCATAACACACAGAACTTGTTACCTATATATCCTGCAGAACTTTATTAAAAACTAAACAATATCTAAAATATGTATTTTAAGAAATCTATGAGATGATTCAGGCAATGAATAATTAGAAATTCTGAGAATAATCATTAGGAGAAAAACAAGCTACGAAAATTTAAAATTGACAGAAGTAAAAATGTATTCTGTTTAGAGTTAAATCAACACTTATAAACTCAGTCCTTCAACATATTTTATAACTCTTCCCTACTATCTGTATCTTGGAGGCAAACGCCTCAAAATATGCATTCTTGAAATATCTGTTAACAAGGTGATCCCCTCACAGATATGCCCCTTTACCTTTCTACAACTGCAATGTCTTTTCCTATGCCATCCCTATGAGATTGCACCATTCCCGTTTTAGACAAACCTGGTAGTGTGAAGCACCTTGGGTAAGGTCACAGAGCTATTTTTGTAAGGGCTCTGATTGTAGCTTCCTATCCTCATTCTTTCCACAACACCACACTATTCTGCTTATTCACCTTACCCCGTTTCTATTTTTATTATCGCCCCATTTGTTTCTCAAAAGTTTCTACTCACCTCACATTCTACTCAAAGCAAAGGACAGAAGCCCACTGAGGGGCATCCAGGGAAGGAGAAATGCTAAGGCAACAGTAGGCACATCACAGTTGCAGAGGACAGGAATTAAACACAGCTGGGGCCCTGCAGATGGAACGGGATGAGGGATCTCTCTCAGGGGTCGCTGTGCCTTGCTACGCACTCCTACCCATGTTAGTCTCTCCTTGTGCAGTCAGCCTCAGTCCACACATGGTCCCAGGTGACCACTGTGCTCCCACACCTCTTCCTCACCCTTCTGTCTCCCAGATGTAATAACATTTGTATATTTATTCAAGCCCTCTCAAGAGTGAGTCAGCTGCCCACTGGCCAGCTGAGGAGTCCGGCAGGCTTTGGTTGGATGTCCCCCACTGGTTTGACTGGCGATGGAGAAGGGAGGGAACAAGGCAGCTGGCCGGAAAGCCTCTGGCAACAGCAATTCGTAGACTGGGGCATTAACCCAAATATCACGGCACAGCAAAACACTAGGATGGCCCAGCACCCTCACTGCATTTAACCACGCCCCATTTTAAATATGAGGCTACTAAGGTCTGCCTGGTACAGTGACACAGACCCACTGTGGCAGTCACACCCCAAGCACACGTCCTGGCTCTCTGCAGCCACATATTTTGTTCTGAAACCTATCATCAAACTTGTTCTATCCATACCTAATGGTATAGTTCCTCTCTCACATTCAGTTACATATCTTGATGTATAAATATCAAATCTACCATTAACCATAATGTGTAAGTACTCATAAAATAGTCCCACCTTTAAAGCAGTGAATGTCAACCACCCCTGCCCATTAGAATCACCTTTCGAGCTTTTTAAAAATTACCAGTGCCCGGGTCCCACCCTGACCAATTATATTAGAATCTCTGAGGACTGGCATTTTAGTTTTTTTAAAGCTCCAGAGGTCATTCTAATGTTCAATCAAAGTTGAGAATCACTGTTTCAGAACCTTAAAATTAATGTGCAAATATATATACAGAAATTTTTCAACCCCTCTAATTTTATTCAGATTCAAAATAAGAAAACTTCTTAAATAATTTAACAACCTATTTTAGATCACAAGTTTTATACAAATTTTGGATAGCAACAATTAGAGCTACCATTTATTAATCACCTATAATGTACTTTAAAAGTATTAATATGTAAGATCTGTGAGAACAAGGACTTGGTTTAGTTCTCTGTCATATCCCCAATGTCTAGTACAGTGCCTTATACATTTAGATGCTTAATAAATATTTGTTGAATGAACAAATGAATTATCTTATTTACCCTCAGAGTGGTCCTTGTAGGAAGGCATTATTACTTCCTTGTCACTAATAAGGATTTTTAAGCAACACATTTGCTCCACTTACGACACGGATAATGTTGAAATTACATGTCTTTTCAGGGAGTTAATCACAATTGATCTTTTGATCAAAGATCTAAACTTGTATGTTAAACAAATTATTTTGAAAACTATTACTTAATTTCAAAAGCTGAATACACTGCCATCAAATAAATCTTTGGACAATCCAAGTTCCTACAGGACAATAATCCAAAAACACCACAATGGCAAACACAGTTTAAATTCCAATTCAGTGTGTAAGGTTTAAAGAACCAAATGGAAAAAATCAACCACATTTAATCTAAAGTATGATTCAATGCTTAGTAAAGTAATGAGTTGGCAAGCAGTAGTCAAAGTCACCTGAACATTGGCTTTGGTCATTCTCAGTATCAAATCCTACAACAAGATATCAAAATCTACAGTAAGCTTTTGAAAAATAATATCCAGCTCTTTTCGTCAGCCAATGCCAGGTTTAGGGTGAAGACTCAAAGGCCTGCTTAGAATACTCAGCTAAGAACAAATAAAGGAAAGCAGAAAACCAAGAAGGAGAGAATACTCAGCTAAGAACAAATAAAATAAAATAAATAAAATAAAATAAAATAAATAAATAATAAAATAAAAAATAAAATAAATAAAATAATAAATAAAATAAAATATAAAATAATAAATAAAATAAACAGAAAACCAACTACACAATGGAATACTATGCTGCTCTAAAAAGGAAGGAACTCTTACCATTTGCAACGTCATGGATGGAACTGGAGAGCACTATGCTAAGTGAAATAAGCCAGTCAATGAAGGAAAAATACCACATGATCTCACTCATTCATGGATAATAGAGACCATTATAAACTTTTGAACAATAATAGATACAGAGGCAGAGCTGCCTCAAACAGATTGTCAAACTGCAGCGGGAAGGCTGGGGAGGGTTGGGGGGCAGGAGGTAGAGGGGTAAAAGATCAACTAAAGGACTTGTATGCATGCATATAAGCATAACCAATGGACATAAGACACTGGGGGATAGGGGAGGCTAGGGGACTGTCTAGGGCGGGGGAATAAAATGGACACATATGTAATACCCTTTGTAATACTTTAAGCAATAAATAAAAATTTAAAAAAAGTATAAAAAAAAAATTCAATAACATCATTTTTCACCTCCAGTCAACCAACAAATCAGCGATGGAAACTCAATCCTATGTATAAAATGAGGTAGTAATCTGTAGTTTGCCAAGATTAAAGAGTTAAGCAAAACAAATAAAGAGAAGCTCACATCAACAATCTAACTTTACACTTAAAGGAACTTGAAGAAAAAAAAGAAAACAAAACAAAGCCCAGAGTGAATAAAACTAGAAAGGAGATAATAAAGACCAGAGCAGAAATAAACTGAAATACAGTCTGAAAAAAAAAATACAAAGGAACAATGAAACCAAGAGCTGATTCTTCGAAAAGATGAGCAAGATTGACAAACCTTGACAGACGCATCAAGAAAAAAAGAGAGAGGACCCAAATCCTATCTAATAAAAGAGAAACATGGTAATTGGCATACGACCGCTACCCTTCCCATTGGCTAATCAGGGCAATATGCAAATTAACTGCCAGCCAAGATGGCGGCCGGCAGCCAGGCAGCTTGAAACTAACAGGAGGCTTGCTTCAGTGATGGAGGACTCCAACGTTCCCTGCCTGCCCCTGCAGGTCTCTGAGCTGCAAGCAACTATGTAACAAACATAGAAGCTAAACAAAACCCCAGAAACCAGCCGGGCTTCAGCCAGCAGGATCGCAACATTGTAAGCAAAGGCCAGAAACCTACTTTCAGCAGTGGAGGCCTAAGAGCTGGAGCCAACCCTCAAAGCTAAAGCTGGCCCAGAATAAAAAAAAGAAAAAGAAAAAAAGGAGCGGTTGGGAGCTTCAGTCACCCCCAGCCTGAAAACAGCCCTCAGCTCCTCACCCAGACTGGCCAGGAACCCCAGTGGGGACCCCCACCCTAAAGAGTGTGTGACCAGCTGCAAAAAGCCATCATCCCCTCACCCAGGCTGGCCAGGCACCACAGTGGGGACCCCCACCCTGATCCAGGACACCCTTCAGGGCAAACCAGCCGGCACCCACCCATGCACCAGGCCTCTACCCTATATAGTAAAAGGGTAATATGCCTCCAAGCACCGGGATCAGCGTGGCGGGGGCAGCGCCCAAACCCCCTGATCGGCCCTGCTCTGTGTGTGACAGGGTGCGGCGCCCCCCCCCCCCCACAGGCCCTGCTCTGTGTGTGACAGGGTAGAGCCATAACCTCCCCATCGGCCCTGCCCTGAGTGTGAGAGTGGTGGCGCCCCAACCCCCTGATGGGCCCTGCTCTGTGCGTGACAGGGGGCAGCGCCCCAACCCCCTGATTGGCCCTGCTCTGTGCATGACAGTGTACAGAGCCCCAACCCCCCTGATGGGCCCTGCTCGGTGAGTGACAGGGGGCAGTGCCCCAACCCCCTGACTGGCTCTGCTCTGTGCGTGACAGGGGGTGGCGCCGCAACCTCCCCATCAACCCTGCCTTGAATGTGACAGGGGGACGGTGCCCCAACCCCCCAATCGGCCCTACCCTGAGCATGACTGAGGGTGGCATCACAACCTCCCGATCGCCCTGCTCTGTGCATGACAGGGGGCGGTGCCCCAACTCCCCAATCGGCCCTGCTCTGAGCCCGACCAGGGGCTGCACCTAGGGATAGGGCCTGCCCTCTGCCACCCGGGAGCAGGCCTAAGCCAGCAGGTCGTTATCTCCCGAGGGGTCCCAGACTGCGAGAGGGCACAGGCCGGGCTGAGCCCCCCCCCCCCCCGAGTGCACAAATTTTTGTGCACCGGGCCTCTAGTAAATAAAATAAAAAATGAAAGAGAAGTAACAATTGACACCAAAAAATATAAAGGATTATTAAAAAAATATTGTGAACAATATATATACCAACAAATTAGACAATCTGGATGAAATAGATAAATTCCTAGAAACATACATTCTTCCAAAATTAAATCAGGAAGAATCAGAGAATATGAATAGACAGATTACAACTAGAGAATTTGAAACAGTGATAAAAAAAATAAAAGTCATTGACTGGATGGCTTCAAAGGTAAATTTTACCAAACATTCAAAGAAGAACTAACACCCATCTTTCTCAAACTATTCCCAAAAATCCAAGAGGGAGGAAGATTCCCAAGTTCATGTTACGAGGCCAACATTATCCTAATTCCAAAACCAGATAAAGACATGACAAAGAAAGAAAATCATAAGCCAATATCTCTGATGAACACAGATGCTAAAATCCTCAATAATATATTAGCAAACATCATCCAGCAACACATTACAGTGATCATACATCATGATCAAGTGGAATTTATTCCAGGAATGCTAGGTTGGTACAAAATCCACAAATCAATAAACATGATACACCACATAAACAAATTGAGAGACAAAAATAACATGATCCTATCAATAAAAAAAACATTTGATCAAATCCAGCACCCATTTATGATAAAAACTTTCAGCAAAACGGGAATAGAGGGAACAAACCTCAACAAATAAAAGTTATATATATGACAAATCCAGAGCAAATATCATACTCAGAGGGCAAAAAACTATAAGTGTTCCCTTTAAGATCAGGAACAAAACAGGGATGTCCACTTTCACCACTCTCATCTATAATAATAAAAGCGTAATATGCTAATTAGACCAGACAGCTGGACGTCCTTCCAGACAAAGCCACGGCAGTGGGGGCAACCAGGCAAGCAGGCGAGTGGTTAGGGGTGGTCAGGCAGGCAGGTGAGCACTTAGAGGCAATCAGACAGGCAGGCAGAGGTGGTTAGAGGTGATCAGGCAGGCAGGCAGAGGTGGTTAGGGGCGATCAGCCAGGCAGGCAGAGGTGGTTAGGGGAGATCAGAGAGGTAGGAGAACAGTTAGGGGCAATCAGAAAGGCAGGCAGAGTGGTTAGGGGGCAATCAGGCAGGCAGGCAGGCAGGCAGGCAGGCAGGCGAGCAGTTAGGAGCCAGCAGTCCCAGATTGCAAGAAGGATGTCCAACTGCCAGTTTAGGCCTGATCCCGGGGATCCCTGTGGGATCAGGCCTAAACTTTCAGTTGGACATCCCCCAAGGGATCCTGGACTACAAGAGGGTGCAGGCCAGGCTGAGGGATGTTCCACCCCGTGCACAAATTTTGTGCACTAGGCCTCTAGTCTATAATAATAAAAGGGTAATATGCTAATTAGACTGGACATCTTCCGGACGTCCTTCCTGACAAAGCCAGGGCTGAAGGGAAGCCAGCCCAGGTCCTGGGTGCCTGCAGGTGGCAGGAGGGAAGCAAGTCTGGGTCCCGGGTGCCTATGGGTAGCCAGAGGGAAGCAAGCCTGGGTCCCTAAAGGGAAGCTGGTGCTGGCAGCCGGGGGAAGGAAGGCCTACTCTTGCACGAATTTCATGCATCCGGCCTCTAGTCTATATATATAAAAGACTAATATGCAAAGTGTCCCCTTGGGAGTTCAACCAGGAGTTTGATCGCTCAGTGTGATGTGTGCTGACCACCAGGGGGTAGCGCGGAACGAAGGAAAGCCCCAGCCGGCAGCCGGAAGGAAGGTCCTGGCCAGCAGTTGGAAGGCCCCGTTTGGCCTGATCACCAGCCAGGCCTAGGGATGCTACCCGTGCATGAATTTCATGCACCAGACCTCTAGTTCAACATAATGGAAAAACGAGTCACAGCATTCTGACAGGAAAAAGAAATAAAAGGCATCCAATTAGAAAAGGAAAAAGTAAAACTGTCACTTACAGATGACATAAAGCTATACATAGAGAACCCTAGAGATTTTACCAAAAGACTAGTAGAACTGATAAATGGATTAAGTAAAGTAGCAGGAAACAAAAGAAATATCCAGAAATAAGTTCTATTTTTATACACCAACAATGAACTATCAGAAAGGGAAACTAAAATAATAATTCCCTTCACAATTGCTTCAAAGAGAATAAAATACCTAGGGATAAATTTAACCAAGGATGTAAAAAACCTGTACTTGGAAAATTGTAAGACATTGAAGAAAGAAACTAAAGAAGGTACAAGTAAGGTACAAAGAAGGTACATGGAAGTATATACCATGTTCATGGGTAGAAAGAATTAACATCATTAAAATATCCATATTACCCAAAGCAATCTACAGAATTCAACACAATTCCTATCAAGACACCAATGGCATATTTCACATAACTAGAACAAATATTCCAAAAATTTACATGGAACCACAAAAGACTCTGAATAGCAACAGCAATCTTGCAAAAGAAGAACAAAGTTTGAGGAATCATGTTATCTGATATTAAACTATACTACAAGGCCATAGTAATCAAAACAGCATGGTACTCACATAAAAACAGACATTTGGATCAAGGGAACAGAACAGAGAGCCCAGAAATAAACCCATACCTTTATAGTCAATTACTATTTGACAAAGGAGGCAAAAGCATACAGTGGGCCAAAGATAGTCTAGTCAATAAATGGTGCTGGGAAAAATTGGACAGATATGGGCAAAAAAAATGAAACTAGACCACCTTCTTACACTGTGCACAAGAATAAATTCAAATGGATTAAAGACTTAAATGCTAAACTCGAAACCATAAAAAGCCAAGAAGAAAACATACACAGTAAAATCTCAGACATTTCTCGCAGCAATATTTTTCCGATATACCTCCTTGAGCAAGGCAAACAAAATAAAAGGCAAACAACGGGACTATATCAAACTAAAAAGTTTTTGCACAGCACAGGAAACTATAAACAAAATGAAAAGACACCTACTAAATAGGAGAACATATTCGTTAATACATCTGATAAGGGATTAATATTCAAAATTTATAAAGATCTTATAAAATTCAACATAAAATAACAAAGAATCCAATTTAAAAATGGGCAAAGGACCTGAATAGACAACTCTCCAAAGAGGATATACAAATAGACATATAAGAAGCTCAATATCACTAATTATCAGAGAAATGCAAATTAAAACCACAAAGAAATATCACCTCACCTGTCAGAATGGCTATCATCAATAAATCAACAAACAAGTGTTGGCAAGGATGTGAAGAAAAAGAAACCCTAGTGCACTGCTGGTGGGAATGCAGACTGGTGCAGTGACTGTGGAAAGCAATTTGGAGTTACCTCAAATGATTAAAAATGGAACTACCTTATAACCCAGCAATTCCACTTCCAGAAATATGTCCGAAGAAACCCAAAACACTAACTTGAAAGAATACATGCACTCCTATGTTCAATGTAGCATTATTTACTAGTAAAATAGCCAGATTTGGAAGCAGCCCAAATGTCCATCAGTAAATGAGTGAATAAAAAAGCTGTGGTACATTTACACAATGGAATACTACTCAGCTGTAAAAAGGAAGAAAAGTTTACCCTTTGTGACAGCATGGAGGGACCTGGAAAACATTATTCTAAGTGAAATAAGCCAGTCAGAGAAAGACAAGCGCCAATTTCACTCATATGTAGAATTTAATGTACAAACTGAATTAATAAGCAAAACAGAGAAAGATTCATAGATAGAGAGCTGGGAGGGGGTTTAGGGATGAAGGGGCTTGAGCGAAAAAAGAACAAAAAGGAGAAAAAGAACTCATGGGCAGCGACAACAGTGTGCTGATTGCAGGAGGAGGAGGGGATGGATGAAGGTGGAAGAGGGTATGGGGGGGATAAATGATCATGGAAGAAAAAGAAAAAAAAGAAGTGAAGAGAAACCTGTGAAAGAACCTCTGCTCTGAAAGTATTTCTGGAAGAACATTCAAGATACCATCTTAAGAATTTTACAGTGCCATAAAATTGATATGTAGTACCTAAAAAGTAAACAGAATTTTGCTCACTAATATAAATTTTGATGTTCTTAGTACAGTATTTGTACTAAGATTTCAAGATTACCCCAGAAATAGGCCTGGTTCAACTGTTGCTAAAAAGTGTGCACACCACATCAGCTATGAAGGCAGTGTGAGTGAAACAAGAACCCAGAGTCAAGGAAAGAAGCAAACTGCAGTATTTCATCATGCGGCAAATGTGCAGACAGCAATGTTAGCCTGATCTAGGCCATGTACAAAAAGCAAAAGTCTTCTACCCACAACAGCATGTTCTACAAAGAAAGATATGCTTAGTTCATTGGTGTTTACACACATTCACGTGATCCTGTGGGTTTTTATTTTTAATTCATAACCTCTATTACATCATACTTTAATATGAGCAACAATCTTATAAAAGAACCATGTGATAAACCAGCTGGTCCAACGTCCACAATGCACCCTGATCACAGATGAAGTATCTGGGAATCTTTACCTTAATTCCTTCAGGGCGCCTTCAACCCCTGTTATTGAGAAAATTATTATTCTGGCATCCTAAATAACACCTTTGTCATGGCGCCCTACAGGCTAATGAGGAGAGATCAGGGTAAGAAATCAATGACACAGCAATACTGGTTATGATCATACTATTGTCCAACTCTTGCATAAGAACATAAAGGCCATACTCCCCCCCCCACACCCAACTCATTCTTTATACCACAGACCTCATGGTACCCTGGAGATACTATATAGTGAAGATATTTTCTGGGATTGTGACTTCTCAGGAATGA